>NC_033800.1:97941151-98086353 GCF_001876935.1 Asparagus officinalis
CGGATAGTACAACTCGTCTAGAGTTTTGAACCACCGGTGGAATGGCCTCACTCAAACCCACGCCTCAAATAGCTAAGGGTTAGAGCAGATATCTTAGCATTAAGCCTAAGAGAAACTGCTCGACAACTCATCATACTGAGAGAAATAGTATGGCTAGCCCGATTCAAACGGTAATCGGTAAAGGCAAATCAAACCCGTTGATAGCTAAGGATTTGCTAAAAAATCCTAAAGGGAACCAAATACACTTGCTTCGCCAGGAACCTCTTTACTCAAAGTATTCCAGACCACACGCAAGTCGGTTTAGGTCTGAAAACTTTGAAGGAGGTCTTGTAGACGGTAAAAATTACCTCCGCAGACTCACAAAAAATCCGCCTGCGATTCAAGATCACCTACATGATTCAAGGGTAAGGCTCACCCATGAGCTTGGCTTCGCCAACATGAGCCCAGACTACGCGGTCACCAAATTCGCTTAAATTTGGTCATCACAGATTCGCCTGTATGATTGGCTCGTCCGCACGAGTCAGGGTCATCCAAGTGATTGAAATTTGCCCGTTTACTCGACTCGCCCGCTCAAGTCGAGAGTCGAGTTTGCCTGCAAACAGCGTACTCAGTAGCCGCTACGACACGTACAGGGGTAGGTATTCCCACTCCCACATGACGTGAAGGGAATGAGCACAGTACTCCGAGCCCATCAAGTAGCCGCTTATAGTACGAGTGATCGGTCAGACCAATGCAGTCGCCAAGTCTGCCTGCAAGAAACTCACCTCACCTGCACGAGTTAAGAGTTGAATCGCCTGCAAACGGCAAGCTGGCCAAACTCACTCGAGTACTGGGTAGCCGCTATCCCACGTACAAGGATGGGCTCGAGTACTAGGCAGCCACTATCCCACGTACAAGGATGGGCCTTCCCTCTCCCACACGACATGAAGGGAAGGAACACAGTACTCCGAGCCCATTAAGCTGCCGCTCATAGTACGAGTGATCGGTCAGACCCATGCAGTCACGAAGTCCGCCTGCAGGAAGTTCGCCTCACCTGCACGAGTCAAGAGTTGAATCCGCCTACAAACGGAAAGCTGGCCAAACTCACTCGAGTACTGGGCAGCCGCTATCCTACGTACAAGGAGAGGCCTTCCCACTCCTTACGATGTGAAGGGAAGGAGTACAGTACTCCAAGCCCATCAAGCAGCCGCTTATGGTACGAGTAAAAGGCATGGTATCTCCTAATAGTACATGGTCATATCCTATGATTCAAGGAGTGGCCACGTCATCTCTCCTCTATTTAAAAACTTCTTCCGGCCACAGAGAAGGGGTTCAGCGGTTCGGTTAGCGTTTTTAGCTCAGCGGTTGAATTCGCTCGTAGTCAATTGATTAAACCAATCAATCGGCTGAACCACTAGCTCTCGACTCTCGACTGAGTTGACGATAAGCTCTTTGCATAATCTTTGCATTACAGCATCTTCTCCTAGTTTCGGGCCCTAATCACCATCAAACTCAGAGACTCGAACTCTACCGACCCGAGCTCCTACTGCGTACTGAAGCTCGCCAGCAACCTCGGTCGGATCATCCAAGGGAAGCAGACTCGATGTGAGAACCGAACGAAGCGTCCTATAGCTACCGAAAGTCCCCACGTTAAATAAGGAGGGCATTCCCTCCGCTTCTGTTGTAATTTCAATTCATTAGTTTATAATAAGCTATTCTTATATATACAAACGAAATCCCTATTTCGAGAGATCAAAATCTACACATACAGTCGACTCGACGATGCCTCTTGTGTCGACATGACAAGCAGTTTTAGTTAACACGCCCTGCGGTATCAGTCGACACGCACTCTGATTCTTTGAGATTGTATGATAATCCCCAAGGAGTTCAGTCGTAATTCAAATACGAATCCCCGAAAAAGATAGTCAGTTCAACGTCGACTCAACGACATAAGCTAAAATCAGAAATCAACACACCAGTCTCAGTTTGAGACTTCGACAACGATTAGACGATAAACACAGCACCGAAAGAATTTTAGCTATTCGACAAAATACTAAATAGATTGAAAATCGAAGAAGTCAATAACTAGTGCCAATTGTAGGTCCTTTTATACTGACTAAAGGTTGGGCCTATCACATCCAAAGTATTCTAGGCTCTTCTATAAAAGAAACGAGACTAAAACACTTTGGAGGGGGTATCTGTAGGTGTTAAAAATTGCCTATAGTTTCCCGCACATAGCTCGAGATAGAGAGAAAATGATAAACATCATTATCCAAATCAAAAAGGATTATTTAACATCGACAAGGGCATAAAGCAAGTCGACAAAGCATACAAATCAACAGGGAGGCGAAATAACAAAAAGATGATCTGATCGGTAGTTACGTTTCACTCACAAAAGATAAAGCGCCACTCGTGTCTCATCTACTCCATGTATGGTTCACTCATAGGACATTGTAGGTCTCTTCTCTGGCTTTCCAACGTAGTTTGAATCTTGTCATTCTGAGGTCGGACTGGGGAATTACGGGAAAAAGAGGATCAAGACACGCAACTGAGACACTTATTGTGTCTTGGCCAAAGCCTAGACACAAAATGTATCTTAGCCAAGTCTGAGACACACTTTGAATCTTGGCCATGGCCAAGACACAACTTGTGTCTCGGCCAAGGATGAGACACAAAGTCTGTCTCGAGGCTAAAAATGTTGATTTCGTCCAGATTTTGATTTAATCTTATCTAAAGCCTCCCATACTGATCTGAAGTTATCCTAGAACATGGTTGAGTGGTTGAAACTAATAATGAGGTCAAATCAATCATTCTTATCTGAAATCAAGCTCTTGAAGCCTATAAACACAACCCTAGGGCCTTTATTTGTACAGATCCAAAATTCTGGAGCATAGACGAAGCCCTATCAAACTGAAGAGTGAGGAGCATGAATTTCAAAGAGGAGAAGGAGATCTCGGCAAGCTATTCAGCAAAAAGAGAAAGAGTTCGAGAGATTTACACCCGTTCATCCATTTCCTTGAGATCTTACCTAGCTACGATTCTTGAGAAGAGTGATTGTCAAGCTATTGACGAGATAGTCACTTCAGTTTCTTGTCTCCTTTGTGAGGCAAAAAATCTATATTGGATCTAATCAGTTAGTGGTCTATGGATAAATCCTAGTACAGGTAAAGATCATACGCAAACAAAGACTAATAAATAGGATTTGTGTGTTGTTTGACAAAGTTGTAATCTTTTATTTTTTATTGTGTAAGAAGATCTTATAAAAAGAATAACTTTTCTATTTTTTTTGAATTTGTAATCAATAAATGATTTTAACAGGTTCAATTACAATGAAAAAGGTAACTTTTGACCCAAACACATACAGGGGTGAGCTTTCATAGCATTTGTAAATTTGATATTTTGTGTATTTTACCCTCGTTTGTCTCCTTTGCGAGTCATTTGGGAAGAGTCGATGTCCTTTTTCGCGGAAATTAACGCTTTGAAAAACATGTTTTGCTTGGCGAACGCACATCTTAAGGCAAATGTGGTGATTTCATGCTATATTACACTCCGTACAGTGGGGTATATTATCACATTATTTGTGTGACAATGTACATTATCCCTCGCGTGCAAAACAGTTAAAATCATCTCGCCAATTTATAAGACAGTGACTCTATCTCGCAGATTCATAAGATGAGTTACACTTCTTGGAAAATTTTCTAACTGCTTTTTATCCATTTTAGTTGACTTCCCCTGGACGTATTCCTGCCTTACGCATCGAGTGGTGGTAGTCGGGAGATCATCACTACTACTGCCGACACACTGCTCGTTGCCATTACTCATCAGTTTAATCCGGATAGGCCTAAAGAGATTCATCAGCTAATACGAGATGGGGATCATCGTACACTACGACAGTAGATTACTGACGCCCTACTTACTTGAGATCCTAGTTCTAATTAGGCTTTGAAGAAGGTGAATTATTTATTCGGTGATCATGTCGAAGATCCAGATATGCTAACCCTCGAGGATGAGCATTGGCTAAATGACGACCAGAAATTCACTATATATTCCTTCTATTCCTCACCAGTACTCATTTGCATGCCTAGAAACGCAAGTCGTGAAGCGGGAGATGTCTTGGCATCTCACGGATGATCATGAGTGAGTCCATTGTGGATACATTACCTAGCAGAAGACTCTGAGTTCTGATGGACAAAATTACATTCATGGCCTTCAACCAGGAATCTTAGGACTTGATACAGCACTGTCGGATTAACTATCTATAGCTGCTAATACAGTAAGAAATCGGCTTGCGAGACTTGGGAGGAAACTCGCTATGAAGAATTATAGGTGCTATGACTGGGTTCACTCGCTGACAAAGAAGTGGTGGACTCGTATGACGAGCTATGTTCTTGGGTGTTGGGGTAATGAACTGAAGCACAGTAGATTATACGCATCGATACAGGCCACTATGTATGGATTGCTGATTAGCAAACATCACTTCTTAGCATTGTTGGAGCTGATGCGGCATAATTATATACCAAAATTGCAAGTGCACAATTTATCAAGTTATAGTATAAAAATATCGATCCCACGAGGAAGGTGATTTTAAGAGATTATTAGAAATGGTTCTTATGTTTTGTGCATGACAATTAGGAATAAAGAATAAGTGTGATTTTGTTGAGTGATTGTTATGAATATATGCAAAAGATAATAAATTGAATTTTAGAGGAGAGAAGGAAGAATTAAAGAATAAATGAAATCACAAGGCAAGAAATATGAATTAATAAAATCAAGAAATAAAACCAAAAATAAAAAGAAAATTTAAGAAAGTTAAGATGAAGGATTCAAAAGAGGTAAGAAATCTAGAATATAATCCACTAACCAATTTCAATTACAAAATATAAACTATTCTCTTTTTATCATATTTCAACTTAGATTTATTAAGCATAGATTATCAAACCATTTAAGGAAAGTGTAACCTATCAAATTATCATCTAAGTCAAAATTACTATTCATGATAAGAACAACAACATGATAATAATCCTAGAATTCATAAGCATAACCTATCAAACCATTTAAGATAAGCATAGATTATCAAATTCTTCTTCTACCGATTAGTTCTCTAGTTGATTATCCTAAACATGAACATTTTAAGTGCAAGAGAATAATTCATACAATATAAAGGAATTTAGACTAGTTTCATATAATTCTAAACTTCCTACAAGAATTAAATTCACATCTTTAAGAAATAAAAACAAGAAAAAGAACTAATTACAAAAATAAAAAGAAAAGAAAATTTTAAACTATGAACAAGAAATAAATCTAACTACAAAGAAAATGAAAATCTACACTACAAAATATATTACAAAAATTAAATGCGAGAAAATAAATCTATTCTACAAATTAAAGTGCAAAAAGAAATAAAAAAGACAAGAAAATAAATCTACACTACAAGCATGAATTTAAATCTAACTATTACTAAAAAGAAAGAAAAGAGAAAAGAGATGCAAACCTTCAAATTGCTCTTCATCTCCATCCTCATCATTCAACAAGAGGAGAAAGAACAAATTTAAAGAGGAAAAAATTATTTTTATTAATTGCAACTAAAGTTATAATTTTTGGAAGGCCTTCTCAATTAAGAGTAGTCATCCTCTCCAAAAGGAGTTAAAAAAAATTTTACACCCTTAACCCCTCACTCTCTACCCCTATTTATAGTAATCTTCAATGAATATGAGCCATTGGATTTGTCTTGAGCCCCAAGCAACAATCTCCACCTTTGAATTTGCTTTTTGTTCTTCTCTAGCCCAATCTTTATTTGATTTTTCCAAGGCCCACTTCCATTCATTTATTTGAGCACATTTTCTTGTGAAAGTCCAAGTTGCAGCACATAAACAAATCCGGCCCACTTCCATTCACATTTTCTTGTGAAAATCAACAACCGGCCCATAGCAACCAAGTCCACTATTTATTTAAGCAATGCATTTGATTTTCGGCACTGTAGCAGTCCAAAGAAACCGACCCACAATATGATTCACTTGCATTTGATTTTCAAAATGAAAATTGGCCCACTGTAGCAGTCCAAAGAAACCGGCCCACAATGTTTTTTTTTTCACTTCCAAACAACTAATGAAACCGGCCCATATTTGATTTTCAAGCCCATTCAAAGTGATTTTCAATTCTGCAGCAAACAACTCCGGTTTTGTAATCTTGAATAAATGCATAAAAGCCCACTTCATTTCAATTATTTGCATCCAAGCCACGTTTGATTTTGAAATTCCAAGCCTCTACAACCAAGTCCAGCAGTCCGGTTCTCTTGGCTTTTTGCTTCAATGTGCTTCTAAAATGCTACAAAAATAGAGAAGAGAGATTTTGAGGGGTTTTTACATTTAATAATATTTATTTATATTTCCATTCTTTTATGTATAAACTAATCTAAAAATAATTATTAATGGTATATTTATTCATGTAAAATAGATAATGAGGATATAAAATTGTAATAAAAATATGATTATCAGGAGCTTTATAATCTAGATACTAACACTTTCTTGACCCGTAATGGAGAGTTAGGATTAGCTCTTCATGAGATGTAGAAAGTTTATGGACTTCCGATGGGTGATTATCCATATCAAGAGTATTTTCCTTTCAGCCGATAGTTGAGGCAGTTAAGGAAAGCTTCCTCTAATATGTACGACACGTTTTGGGATCTTAACGAACACTATCAGACGGCTCTAGTTAGCAAAAACGTCATAATGAAGAAGAAGATACAGATAAGCCTGAAACAATTTGCTGATTATTTGTTTCAGCATCTGGAGAGTAATTCAATTAGGCGGTTTGTGAGTTAGCCCCTCTAACTCTCTGGGAGATCAACAACTTGATTGAGAAGACAGGTGCTCAATCATTCACTACTTCTGCTATTGAGGGTTAGTCTCCAGCGGGGACCAAGTTTCGTATATTCTTGTGGCATGCGTAAAAGTGGATTCGGCCCATGACTCTTCTCGCGGTATATCTCTCCATTTAGTTGAAGAAGTGCATCGTCCCTTATCAATTTTCCGACGCTTTACCGATAGAAGTTCTCTTTCCGACCATCTAGCTAGCTTACGGGAATGATCTCTCTTTACTTTCGGTGATGGTTGCCGATATTCATTGTGGGCTTAGATACCTGGTTGATGGATTTACACAAGTGGGGCCCAAACTGTTGACCGAGATCCCTTTCATCAAGGTCGAGCATCCATATGCAAATTGATGACATGGCTCATCCTTCATCGCCCTGATTTGATATTAGCACTGAGCGCCACTGATACCTCCATGCCCCTTCTACAATTATTAGAAGAGAGCAATTGGTTTTTGAAGACTTTCACTGAGGTGAAGCAAGAGCTTCAGATCCACAAGTGTTGGGAATTCTTCAAGTGTTTTACTCATTTCTCTGGCCGTTACGACGAGGTATTAATTGATGAAGAGAAGCCCGGAACATGCCATACTTCCCTTGATGTAGGATGTTTATGATGGTTGGTGAATATCCACCCTGGGTATCTTGTCTTTCGGGTGAAAGGACGTTGCCACATAGAGCTTTATTTACCTTGTCGGTTTGCTCATCAGTTTGGTTATGACCAATTGTATGTTGATAACCTGAATCGAGGCTAGAGGATTGAGGGTGGTCTCATAGATGGTGTTTGAGCATAGCTCTAGCATTTGACAGGTTGTACAGGTACCACTTTTACTCTCCGTGCATCAAGACGTAAGCCACAATTTACTTTCCTCAGCTGCAAGTGAATCATTGCTGCAAATGAGCTTGTAAAATTAAAGGACATTGTAGAGTTGGAGGCTAAAGATTTAATTCAAGCTACTGCTAACGCTTCCCATGTTGCTAAACTTTCGAAGGAGCAGGGAAAGAAGCCTGTCAAGCCTTCTTGCAAAGGCAGACAAAGAGTAGAGGATGAGGAGGAGCTAATTCCTACTGATAATGAAGAGGAGACTTCTGAAGAAGACCTTAGAGATATGGATATCAGATTTGGAGGTGATGAGGAGGAGCTTAAGACAGATCTGTCAGACTCTTTCTTCTCAGAATTACTAAGTGTGGTGTTTTCTCATCGGGCTCAGCGATCTATCTTGCCTAAACCTCCACCAGCTCCACGAAAGTCGATGCGAGAGGTTTTGTTCACTTATCCTAACAAGATGACTCTTGTTACCCCAGGTGAGATGGTTGAAGAAGAAGAGCCTCTTATTTTCCGTAGTGAGAGATCCTAGTCCGCCATTGAGGCTTCTACACGTGTTGAGGTGCATGCCAAATCCAAGCAAGAGAGACGTGCTACCCACATGGAGGCTAGATCCCTAAAGCGGAAGAAGACGGTGCGTAAGTCATATGCTGATCTGCGCACTCGCGATGCAGAGTTACGTAGCAATGTAGCTACTGGTGGGGAAGGAGGTAACGCTTCACCACTATACGGCCTTTAATTAGTCCTCTTATGGATTCTTCGGACCTAATCTGTCCTGTGTTTTTAGGGGGTCGTGGAAAACGTGAATTCTCGTACGACTCTATCTTCTCCAACTTTACCCATTTTGAGGGCCCGATCTTCGTGCATCAGATGTGTGAGGCTATTGATAAAGAGCCCATGCATGTCGGGGCTGGTGAAGGTGTTAGCTACGGTACCTGTGTTGAGTCGAGGATTCTAAGTCCAGGTATATCTAACACCGGTAGTACACCATTCAAGTGGCAATTAAGGGTGTTAAGAAATTCAGAACTTGTCCCCCCTTTAATCATTTCTGCGCTTCATTCTCTTTTAGACTAATTGAAGGATGCGAGCACGAATGTCGGGGTAATATAATCTGCTACTATTGCTAGAGGTGAATCTGTCTCCCACTATTGTGAATTCTAGCTTCTTTCTCTCTGCTCAACATTTAGGCTCTTGTGTAGATGCCACAATGGAGGGACCAGTTGAGGAAGAAGTTTTCTATGGTGTGGACACTAGAGTATCGAAAGAACATACATTTGTCTTAGAAACGAGCTTCTCAGGATCTGATCACTTGCTCGTTGATATGTTGGCAGAGCAAGCCGCTCGTGAGATTGCAGGACCATCCATTAAGGGTGGTTCATCTGTGGGTATTCATCTAATCCAGAGATCGCCATTCTTCATTTGTTAATTTCTTTTACTTTTACTTTTACTTAACCGTGGGGAGTTTTAATTATAGGACAAGCTATTGGGGCCGATATAACTACAATCATTGGCGTTTTTGACCAGCCTGATAGTTTCGTCCCTTCCTCATTAGAAGGAACCGTGGCTACAGCTCATCCACCTATTTCTCAGTTTTAGGCTATTGTCCCTTTAGATCCGATGGTTATAGACGTCGCAAGATCATCCGGAGGAGTCGATATGCCGATGATTGTTATATCTACCACAACTCGTTAGTTCCCGAGGCAGGATTGGTGGAGCCAAGCATAGAGTGTCAAACTGAAGGGACTTCTGCTGGCGCTGGTGTTTGCGGTGAAAGTTGATTTCTTCATTGCTATCGAATCTATTACAACTTTAGTCGTTACAATAAACTCGAATGAAATAAAAAGTTGATCTTTTTATAAGATCTCCTTACACAATGAAAAGAAAAAAGTTTACAACTTTATCAAACAAACGCAGAGATCGTTTATTGGTCTTCTGCTTGCGTGGGATCTTTGCCTGTGCCGGGGTTTATCCGTGGACCACCGTCGATCAGATCTGATTGCTAAAAAATTGGGCAGAGCTTCGTCTATCCGCAAAGGGGTCAAGAAATCGTAGCTCTTATCTCGGCGAAGCGAGATAATCACTCTTCTTAAGATTACCACAACGGGATAATCTTAAGGAACGGATCCGGGAAACTGTAGATCTGACGAATCTCTCTCTCTTGCGTTGATGAACTGGATCCGATCTCTCCTCCTCCTCTCTAAAATCTGTGCACCTTCAGTCTTCAATCCGACACGGCTTCGCCTAATCTCCAAAATTCCAGATCTAAAAAATGAGGCTCTGAGGCTTGTATTTATAGGCTTGAGGGGATAACGGAGCGGTTAAAACACCTTAAAGGCCCAAATCTGCCTTGGAGACACCCCAGGGTGTCTCTACTTATTCGGAGACACCCTAGGGTGTAGGGTGTCTCGGTTTGCACCGAGACACCCTAGGGTGTATCGGCCTTGGTCGAGACACCCAAGGGTGTCTCGTTGGTCTGAGACACTCCTTTGGTGCTTTTTGATCTATTTCCGCTGTAATTCCTTCGTCCGGACTCGGATTTGAGTGATTCGAAGTGCGTTGGAAAGCCGACAAGGAGTTCTATCAGCTTCGATAGTTGGATCATCTGTTGAATGAATAAGACACGAAGGGTGTTGTTCCTTTTGTAAACATCACGGGGCTCTCGATTAGCCCGTACCTTCGTTATTCCGAAATTCTGTCAGCTCACGTAGTTCGTCGATTCACTTTAAGCGTTCATCGACGTCAACCGAACTCTTGTGAACTGGATAGTGATGTTCATCATCGTTCCTTAACACTGAGCTGTTCGTGGAGACCTATAAGCAATTTTCGATGCCTACAGATACCCCCTCCAAAGCGTTCCAGACTCGTTTCTTTTATAGAAGAGGCTGGAATACTTTGGATGTGATTGGTCCAGCCTTCAGTCGGCGTAAAGGACTTGTAGTTAGCTTCAATTCTCGGCTCCTTCGATTTTCGGTCTATTCAATGTTTTGACGAATAGCCGAAGTCTTTCCGGCGCTGTGTTTATCGCCTGGCCGTCGTTAGAGTCTCGAGTCTATCACCAGTGAGTTGAGTTTGGCTTGTGTCATTGAGTTGACTTTGAATTGACTATCTCTGTCATACTGTGCTAACTTAGGGTTTCAGATCACCGTATGTTGATTTTTGGTCGCAACGCGTTAACTGGCGTTGACCTAGGGTTACGCGTTGACCGGCGTTCGTTCTAGGGTTTTGAACGTCGAATGTTGACTTTTTGGTCGTAACGCGTCGACTGGCATTGACCTAGGGTTACGCGTTGATCGACGTTGATCCTAGGGTTTCGAACGTCGAATGTTGACTTTTTGGTCGCAACGCGTTAACTGGCGTGGACCTAGGGTTACGCGTTGACCGGCATTGATCCTAGGGTTTCGAACGTCGAATGTTGACTTTTTGGTCACAACGCGTTGACTGGCGTTGACCTAGGGTCACGCGTTGACCGACGTTGATCCTAGGGTTTCGAACGTCGTACGTCGACACAGTTTAAGCTCTTAAGGTATTGGAGCATGGTGGTCCCAAGTGTCGGGGCTGCAGGACCAACTGTTAAAGCTGATTCATCTACATTTGTGGATCTTATTTTAATATTGTTGGATAATCGAGTCACGAGACCAACTAACAGAGTTGATGCATCAATGACTCGCACTTATAGAATTATAGAATTTTTGGTAAATTCTCAGCCATCAACGGGTTTGATGAGCCTTTACCGACTACCGTTTGAGTCGAGATAGCATGCAGATTGTTTAGATCCATTCTGCACGTGACGTTAAGCTAAAAGAGTTACC
Organism: Asparagus officinalis; assembly: GCF_001876935.1. Lineage (NCBI taxonomy): Eukaryota > Viridiplantae > Streptophyta > Magnoliopsida > Asparagales > Asparagaceae > Asparagus > Asparagus officinalis. The sequence continues at coordinate 97,952,631 of NC_033800.1, forward strand.
CTTTTAGTGCTACGATATTGAATACGGAGACTTCGTCTTTCTCACGGGAATAGATTACCCGGCGACGCGTGTTAGGCGTTGACTTTAGGATTTTTGGCTAACCCCCAGCCATCAACGGATTTGATTAGCCTTTACCGACTACCGTTTGAGTCAGGCTAGCATGCGGATTGTCTAAATCCGTTCCGCATGTAACGTTGTGCTAAGAGAGTGAATTCTCTTAGACTTGGCGCTACGACTTCGAGTACGTAGACTTCGCCATTGTCACGAGAATAGGCTACCCGACAACGTGTGTTAGATGCTGACTTATCCCTACTTAAGCTTCGGGATAAAATACCCCAGAATCGAACTCTGATGTCTTTTTCTACGAAAAAGGACTAAACCGGCAACGCGTGTTAGGCGTCGGCATATCCTTTCTTAGGATTCAGGATGAAATTCCCCGTGTGTGTAAGGCATGGATTTTGGTGTTATTAATAACAACCTGCCACAATGTTGAATATGTGGGCGGGTGTTCTTTTTAACGGTTAAGAACTAACCGGCAGCGCAGGTTAAGCGCAGACTTATCCCTGCTTAGGTTTCGGGATAGAATACCCTAGAATCGAACTCTGGTGTCTTTTTCTACGGAGAAAGACTAAACCGACAGCGCGTGTTAGGCGCAGACTTATCCCCGCTTAGGATTCGGGATAAACTTCCTAGGATGAATCCTAGATTGACAAATTCTTGGAAAAGGTTGACGTGGGAAAGGAAGAATTTTATATTCTATTTCCCGATCTTCTTTTAGGGTGAAGGCGAACCCGAACACAAGGAAGGAAGAATTTTATATTCTATTCCCTAATTCTGGAAAGGAAGAATTTTATATTCTATTTTCAGTTGGAAAGGAGACTCGAGGTGGGATCTCCACCCCCAGAATCCGGAACGGTGAAACTAGGAGTGGGACCTCCATTCCGAGAATCGAAAGATTCGTATAATCCTAACTGTCCGAATGTTTGATTACCGAACTAAAGGTGAATTTCTCGTTTATCGAGAGTGAATTATGGTTTTGACCCTAACTGTAGGAAGGTTTGATCACTTGATTTGAAAGTGGACCTCTCGTTCATTGGAGGAATCGAGAGGGGATTTTGACTGTGGTCCTAACTGTAAGAAGGTTTGACCAAATGGGAGGTTAGAGACGATCCTAACTGTAGGAAGATTTGATCGCTCGATCTGTGGACCTCTCGTTCATTGGAGGAATCGAGAGGGGGATTTTGGTTGTGGTCCTAACTGTAGAAAGGTTTGACCAGGTGACAGATCAAGATTTATTATATCCGGACTCTAACTATGAAAGTGTTGATAGCGTAAGTTTGATTGGATTAAACTTGATCGAATTTGGTGGTCCCATCGTCAATTAGTCTGATCAGTGAGAGATTTAGTGGTCATCACTTTGTTCATATTGATCGGGTTATCCTTAAGAATATTAACATTCTTTTGGGAACTTCCCGTTACACCAATTATCCACCCCCAGCTTTCTTGCAAAACTGGGTGTAACGAGGAGTACGTTATCCTCAATCGCATGTTCAGGTTATCCTTAAGAATATATGATTCTCTAGGAACTTCCCGTTACATAAATCGTCCACCCCCAGCTTCCTCTGCAAAACTGGTTCGGACATTATTCTCAGTTACCTGACCGGGTTATCCTTAAGAATATTAGTGTAACATCCTCCAGGAACTTCCCGTCAAAAGTGGGAAACAGTTTAGACTCATATACCTATTGGAGTACGCAGGGAACAGTTTAACCTCTTGCACCTGTTGGAGGATTGAGAAACACTTATCGGAGTCGTGCCATTCTCAATTGGCTTACCTCAGCGTTATGACGCCGGCTTCAACCAAGGTCTGAATGCTATTCTTGAGAGCAAAGCAATCCTTGGTGGGATGAACGACCCTCCTGTGGTATGCACAGTACTTTGGGTCCGTAGTGTTGTCAGCTTCCTCCTGATTTGTGATAGGTGGTAGCTTGATCTTGTTGCTTCCAAGGAGGGATTCGAAGATGGCTGGAACGTCTTCGTCCTTGAAGAAATACTCTCTTTGGAGTCTCGGACCCGAAGTCTTTTGTTGTTTTCGGAGTTGCTTTTGTGACGTCTGGTTAGCATCAACAGCTGTTGTAGGTGATTTGCCTTTGCCACGAGAGGCAAAGTTTGAGTTCGGAGTATTAGCCGTCGGTCGGTTCCTCTCGGCCTTCTTCCTTCGGAGGAAGCGTTCGGCTTGTTCACCGTGCACCTTTAAGTCTTTCCAAGTGTCAGACGGTGCTGTTCCCATCGCTTCGAGGATGTCCAATGAAAGATTATTGTGACAAGTCTCGAGGATAAAGTCTTCACTGACCGGATCCCTACAATTCATTGCTTTGTTTCGGAATCTCTTTACGAAGTTTTCAACTGTTTCACCATTTTTTTGCTTCTCGTCAAATAGTGTGCCAATTGAAATCTCGGTGTCGTCGTCGAAGAAGTTAGCGAGGAACTTAGTCTCCATGTCGTCCCAGCTGTTCACGCTTGCTGGCTTGAGGCGACGATACTAATCGAAGGCGGCTCCGCGAAGAGTGCCAACGAAGGACCGTACCATCAGAGGCTCATTACCAGAGATAACACCCAGGTGTGATTTGAAGTAAATCAAATGCTAAGTGGGTGAACCCTTCCCATCAAACGGCGTGAAGTTAATCATATTGAGCTTCGCCGGATAGGGGATTGATTCCCATTCTCGTGGGTATGAACAAGGGATGCCCGTCTTCTTCATTTCTTGAGCGGAAATCCACATATTGATTTTGCTCTCGAGATTTTTAATCTTCAGGTTTTCACCTGAGTCTTCATCAGCATTCTCATTACCACCCCCTGCATTGACGGGAGGATTATTGGCATTGTGAGCTTCATCTGTGTCCTCATCTTCCAGATTAATCTGGTTACGACGACTTGGTCCGCCTCGCTGGTTCGTCAATGCTTGGATTTGTTGGTCATGCATTTCTCTCATACTCTGCATGGCCATCTACATTTCGAACTTGAAGCTCTCCTGTTGTTTGGCCATGGCCTCTTCGAGCATCTTGGCCACTTGTTCTGCACTTATCATGAGTGCCTCACGGGGTTATCCCTCGCTGGATACTGTGTTGTCCGATGCAATCGCAGAGCAGGCATCCGATTCTTCATCTTCTGACGGTAATCTCGTCCGAACCGTACCATAAGTTCCTCGTGTAATGGCTCCAGACTGCAGACGAGTTAGATACCGGGTACTGGCGGAATTGACTCGGGATTATCCTGTGTCGATGCCCTTTTGCTGGTCATATTGGTGGTGACCCTCGGAAATTCTCCATCTTCGACTATCCTTCTTCTTCGTCGGAAACGCCTATGCCTTGGTTTCGGTGTTTCAGTACTGAGCCTTTCGAAAACCGAAACTCTTTCGGGGACCGCCTTGATGCAGTTGCACTCAGACAATACTACCCGAATGAGTTTGGAACAGGGGCATTGAGTTTCCAGTCCTCGGGGACTCCTCTTCCTGGTTTTCCTCGTGCTCCCATCACGATAGTACAACTCGTCGGTTTGAAGGTCGGAGTAACCTATCGCGTGTCGGCACGATTTCTCAGGTATAATGTTGTCGTCATCAAACGACAACATCTCCTTCTGAGGGCGACTGCCTTCTTAGGGCTCTCAAGAGTCACGTGCCTCGAGACATGCCCTTTTGGGCGTTAATTCTCAGTGGGCTCTTGGACTTCGATGCGCAAATTAGCGTGCGCAGCTGCCTTGAGCTCCTTGTCATATTGGAGGTGGCGGCGACCCCCAGCGTGTTGAGTCGTTCGGGGCTTCTTCATCGGGCCCAAACGCCTTTGAACTGGAGCTTTGCCTCGTTCATCGGGAATTGGACCGAGGCGCTCCAAGACTGACTTTCTCCTTCGGGATGATTCCACGGGATCTCCTGGAGTAGCTACTGGGATTACCGGCGACTTTGGTTGATTCGCCGGAGGTTGACCTTGCTTCGAAGGCTGCAACAATTTTGCCTTAGCCTGAATCGCCGCTTCAGACTTCGCCTTCCATACTTGGCGGGTTGGTAGCGGCTTCTTGGCCACCTCCTTCTGCAGTCTTCTACGGGCTTCTTGGACTTGAGCCCGTGCCTGCGCTGACATTGCGCGGCGCTTACGAATGCACTCCTTAAGTGTCGAACGGTTCCGTTTGACCCGAACCCATTCGTTCGTCTCCGTCTTAGAGGAGAAGTTGACGATTCGCCGTTGTTGTTCTTGGCGCTGTCTGGACTTTAGATCCTCATTGTATCGGATCCCGTCCATCGACTCTGAGGCCTTGGCCAATTGTCGCGCGAGGCGTTGACGACGTCTTTGGCTCCCCCTCTTCGACAAAGTTAGAACACCTTCAACAGTTGATTTCGCGGCGGAAGGGAGATCTGGATCTGCAGCTTCGACCATGTTAGACACCATAGGAGCATCGCGGGGAGTAAGTGCAACGGCGGCAAGGGGATCTTGGATCTTCGATCCTGAGGGCTCGCGAGCACTCTTGGAAGATGAAGTCTTCCTACACCTGTTTGGAGAGGCGGATCTGGAGGAGGAGGAAGAGAGGTACTCTTCAAACTTCTGTTGATCGAACTCGTATTCGATCTCTTCGTTCACCAGGATCTTGAATGCCGGTTGCGTCACGACAGCCTCGGCAACGAGGCTGTTGGCTCCCACTGTGGTCGCCAGTTTGTTTGCGATGAAAGTTGATTTCTTCATTGCTATCGAATCTATTACAACTTTAGTCGTTACAATAAACTCGAATGAAATAAAAAGTTGATCTTTTTATAAGATCTCCTTACACAATGAAAAGAAAAAAGTTTACAACTTTATCAAACAAACGCGGAGATCGTTTATCGGTCTTCTGCTTGCGTGGGATCTTTGCCTGTGTCGGGGTTTATCCGTGGACCACCGTCGATCAGATCTGATTGCTGAAAAATTGGGCAGAGCTTCGTCTATCCGCGAAGGGATCGAGAAATCGTAGCTCTTATCTCGGCGAAGCGAGATAATCACTCTTCTTAAGATTACCACAACGGGATAATCTTAAGGAACGGATCCGGGAAACTGTAGATCTGACGAATCTCTCTCTCTTGCGTTGAAGAACTGGATCCGATCTCTCCTCCTCCTCTCTAAAATCTGTGCACCTTCAGTCTTCAATCCGACAGGGCTTCGCCTAATCTCCAAAATTCCAGATCTAAAAAATGAAGCTCTGAGGCTTGTATTTATAGGCTTGAGGGGATAACGGAACGGTTAAAACACCTTAAAGGCCCAAATCTGCATTGGAGACACCCCAGGGTGTCTCTACTTGTTCGAAGACACCCAAGGGTGTCTCCCATTGATCCGAGACACCCTAGGGTGTCTCGGTTTGGGCCGAGACACCCAAGGGTGTCTCGTTGGTCCGAGACACTCCTTTGGTGCTTTTTGATCTATTTCCGCTGTAATTCCTTCGTCCGGACTCGGATTTAAGTGATTCCAAGTGCGTTGGAAAGCCGACAAGGAGTTCTATCAGCTCCGATGGTTGGATCATCTGTTGAATGAATAAGACATGAAGGGCGTTGTTCCTTTTGTAAACATCGCGGGGCTCTCGATTAGCCCGTACCTTCGTTATTCCGAAATTCTATCAGCTCACGTAGTTCGTCGATTCACTTCAAGCGTTCATCGACGTCAACCGAACTCTTGTGACCCGGATAGTGACGTTCATCGTCGTTCCTTAACACTGAGCTGTTCGTGGAGACCTATAAGCAATTTTCGATGCCTACAGCTGGTAAGTTCATAACTTGCTCTGAATTTCCAGATAATATTTCAAAATTTCTTATACCTCTACAAAACTATTTGTAGGGCTTCCATCATCCCCATACGAGCGCATCATGGCTTTGTTAACCGATACTGATCCAACCAAAGATATATTATGCATGGATCTCGACAGTTTCGTTACTTTTGTGGGAATAATGATTAAGAAGATCCTTCATCATGGATATTGTTTTGATCAGTGCAGGCAATCTCTCTCCCGCCATATGATGATGATTAGAGAGGAGGAATACTCAGAGTTAGCTGATTCTCTTACTGTAGATTTTGTTGTATTGGAGTGTGAGATTCAAGAGTTGGAGCAGTTGAAGGCTAAAGGCGCTTCTTCTTTTGTGGCTACTCAGTTGGAGTCCAAGCTGAAGCAACGGCATGACACCAGAGTATCTATTGGGAGTGAACTTTAGTCACAGGAGTGCTCTGTTATGCAGATGATGGCCAATCTTTTGAGGAAGGACAAGGCTAGGGCTGAATTACTTAGCTCTATATCCTCGGTTGATGAGGAGATAGCTGATCTTGAAAAGGATTTGAAGTACGCCAGAGAATCTCGTGCTGTTCCTGAAGATGAACTAGCAAACACCAAAAACTTCCGAAGATAGGCACTTGAGAAGCTTGAGGCTACATAGAAGAACCTGGCTAGGTTAAGAAGCAAAGCTACAAGGATATTAGGCACTTATGAAGATTCCATCCGAGCTGGTCTACAGGTTAAGCTTGAATAGACTTATGCAAATAAGCTCTCTAGGTTGAAACTTTAGATTCTCAATCATAGACTGCATTTGGATTAATAGCCTTTGCTCTTGTATCTTCATTTTGATTAGACTTTGTTAATGAAAACAAAGTCTTTTACTTAGCGTATTTCTCTTTTTATTATGATTTTCATCCCATCAAGGACAAATAATCACAATACTTGTAGAATTTTGGCAAACCCTCAGCCGTCGACAGATTTGGTGTGCCTTTACCGATTACCATTTGAAACAGGCTAGCATGCAGATTGTTTAAGTTCATTCCGTATGTAATGTTGTGCTAAAAGAATGAATTCCTATAGACTTAGTGCTATGATTTTGAATACATAGACTTAATAATCCATCGCGGGATGTTCATAGGATTTTTTGCAAACCCTCAGCCCTCAACAGATTTGATGCGCCTTTACCGATTACCGTTTGAATCGGGCTAGTATGTGAATTGTTAAAATATGTTTTACATGTAACATTATGCTAAGAGAATAAACTCTCTTGGACTTCATGCTATGCTTTTGAATATATAGACTTTATCATTTTTCACAGGAACGGATCACCCAACAACGCGTGTTATGCATAGACTTATCTCTATTTAGGGATCGAGATAAATTCCTCAGTCATGAATTCTGGTGTCCTTTTCACAGAGAAAGGTTAACCAGCAATGCGTGTTGGGCCTAGACATATCTCTATTTAGGGATCCAGATAAATTCCCCTAGATATGAACTCTGGTGTCCTTTTCACAGAGAAAGGTTAGCCGACAACACGTGTTAGGTATAGACTTATTTCTATTTAGGATCGAGATAAAATTCGTCGTATGTATAAGGCACAGATTTTAGCGTTATTAATAATGGTGTGCCACGATGTTGAATATGTAGGCTTTTACCTTTTCACGATAAAAGACTAACTGGCAACGCTTGTTAGGCGTAGGCTTTTCTCTACTCAGGGTTCGAGATAAAATCCCCCAGAATGATTTCTGATGTTCTTTTCATGGAGAAAGGTTAACAGGCAACACATATTAGACGTTGACTTATCTCTACTTAGGATTCAAGATAAAATTTCCCATACGTGTAGTGCACGGATTTTAACGTTATTAATAATGGCCTACCATGATGTCGAATATGTGGGCTTTTGTCCTTTTTACGGTAAAAGACTAATCGGTAATGCATGTTAAGCAGAGGCTTATCTCTACTCAAGGTTCGAGATAAAATCCCCCAGAATGAATTCTGGGGTCTTTTTCACGGTGAAAGACTAACCGACAATGCGTGTTAGACGTTGACTTATCTCTACTTAGGATTCGAGATAAAATTCCTTGTACGTATATGGCACGAAGTTTTGCGTTATTAATAACGGCCTGTCACGATGTCGAATATGTAGGCTTTTGTCCTTTTCACGATAAAAGACTAACCAGCAACGCGTGTTAGGCGTAGGCTTATCTCTATTTAGGAGTCAAGATAAAGTTCCCCATGCAGAAGAGGCATGGATTTGTGATGTTGAGAAATTGTGTCTTCTCTTGGGGCGAAGACGAACCCGATACTGGAGAGAAAGAATTTTATATTCTATCTCCAGGTCTTCTTTTAGGGTAAAGACGAACCCGATGCTAAAGAGGAAGAGTTTTTTATTCTATCTCCAGGTCTTCTTTTGGGGTAATAACGAACCTGATGCTAGAGAGAAAGAATTTTATATCCTATCACCCAATCTGAAAAAAAAAATCTCGTTTATCGTGATGATGTCGGAGAGGAAGTATTTTATATTCTATCTCCTGCTATAAAAGAAACTCAAAAGGGATCTCTACTTCGAGAATCCAGAAAGGTAAAACTAAGAGTGAGATCTCACTCTGAGAATCAAAGAGATCTGGATAACCTTAACTTTTATAGAATTGGTTACTTGATCTAAAGAAAAATTTCTCGTTTATCGGGATGAAATTCCAACTTAAGTGTAAATCGTGGGAAGGTTTAACCAAGTGGGGGCTTGAGACGATCCTAACTTTTATAGGTTTGATTGTTCAATTTGGGTGGATGCATTTTGTTCATCGAAAGGGAATTCTAAAAGTGGACCTCTAGTTTATTGAAGGAAGAAAGAGGGGATTTTGGCTTTGGTCCTAACTGTAGGACGGTTTGACCAATAACAGTGAAATGTTGATTTGTACAAATCACTCAGTGGGGTTTTTAGTGTCAAGTGGCTAGGACTTAACACGAATGGATTTGATAATCGTCATGGATCAGCAGATTGAAATTTCAAGTGTTGTGTTAGGACTTTAATAGTGGGAGTGTTAAGTACACAGACAAGGTGGGAGTTTAGATGAACTCAGCCAAAAGAATTTTGATGGACCCACTCTCAGTTCACTTGATCAGTGAGGGACTTTGGAGTGGAGGATCATGAATCAAGCACTCCATAGGTGCATTATGGGAGTTTCGTGAGGGAAGATTAGCAAAATAAGCTCATTGAATCTCATCTCAATGAAAGAGTGCTCGAAAAGTCACAGTGGGAGGGTTTTAATTATCTTGAAAATGATTAAATAGCCACAATGGGAAGTTCTTAATCATTTTATAATGATTAAGAATGAATTATTTGGATGATTAGTCTCCATCCAGGATAATTAGTCGATCTTGGATTATCCTTAAAAATATAGTGAATAGCATTCTCCAGAAACTTCCCATTAAATAGGTTATCCCGAACGTACTAGGGATAGTACTTCTTCAGGAACTTTTTATTTATTAACATCATAAGTTTGTCACTGTTTTGGGTGACCAAACGATATGCGCTATTTGAGTAGACTGTCTCTATCACAAACGGTCCTTCCCATTTGAGTTGGAATTTGCCTTTCTTCTTAGAATTGAGTATCATTAGTCGTCGGACGGTAAGGACCAAGTCTCCTTCCTTAAATCTTTGCTATCAAACTTTCTTATCGAAAGCCCTAGAGATTCTGGCTTGATAAAATTGAATTTGCTGCTGAGCTTCTAAGCCCTTTTCATCTAACATCTCGAGTTCTTTGAGATGTTTTTGATGTTGTTCATCGGTCGTCATCCCTATTACGAGAGCAATACACAGGGATGGAATTTGAATCTCTAACGAGAGGATGGCTTCACACCCATATACCAAAGAATACGAGGTTGCCCCAGTAGGCGTGCGCACTATGGTGCGATAGGCCCAGTAAGCTTTGCCAAGTTTGTCATCCCAGATTCATTTATTAGTTTTCACGAACTTCAACAAAATCTTTACGATTATCTTGTTGAAGGCCTCAACCAATCCGTTTGAAGTGGGATTGTATGTCGTTAACAAGACGTCTTCAATTCTAAACTTCTCACAGAATTTGATGAAAGTATTATTGACAAACTGAGTACCGTTATCATGCACGATTCGCCTTAGAACATCGTATCGGTAAATAATATGGTGTTTGATGAATTTGACAACGTCGCTTGTCTTCACTTCTTTGAGTGGAATCGCTTCGGCCCACTTAGAGAAGTAATCAATAATTACGACAGAGGACCGTGAACAAGCACTCCACAGGTTCATCATGGGAGTTTCATAAGGGAAGATTGGCTAAATAAGGTCATTGAATCTCATCTTAATGAAAGAGTGCTCAGAAAGTCACTGCGGGAGGGTTTTAATCATCTTGGAAATGATTAAATAGCCATAGTGGGAAGTTCTTAATCATTTTATTATGATTAAAAATAAATTATTTGGATGATTGGTCTCCATCCGGGATAATCGGCCGATCTTGGGTTATCCTTAAAAATACCATGGATAGCATTCTCCAAAAACTTCCTATTAAATAGGTTATCCCGAATATACTAGGGATAGTAGTTCTTCAGGAATTTCTCATTTATTAGTATCATGAGTTAGTCACCGTTTTGGGTGGCCAAACAATATTCGCCGTTTGAGTAGACTGTTTCTATCACAAACGGTCCTTCCTATTTTGGTTAGAATTTGCCTTTCTTCATGCAATTGAGTATCATTGGTCGCCGGATTGCAAGGACCAAGTCTCCTTCCTTAAAGTTCACCGTCGGACTTTCTTATCGAAAGCCTTGGAGATTCTAGCTTGATAAAATTGAATTTGCTGTTGGGCTTCTAAGAGTTTTTCATCTAACATCTTGAGTTCTTCGAGATGCTTTTAATGTTGTTCATCAGTCATCATCCCTGTTGTGAGAGCAATACACAGGGATAGAATTTGAATCTCTAACCGGAGAATGGATTCACACCCATATACCAAAGAATATGGGGTTACCGCAGTTGGCATGCAGATTGTGGTGCGATAGGCCCAGGGAGTTTCGCCAAGTTTGTCATTCCAGTTTCATTTGTTAGTTTCATGAACTTCGACAAAATCTTTATGATTGTCTTGTTGAAGGCCTTAGCCAATCCGTTTGCAGTGGGATTGTATCCTATTGACGAGATGTCTTTAATTCTGAACTTCCCGTAGAATTTGATGAAAGCGTTATTGACCAACTGAGGGTCATTGTCATGCACGATTCACCTTAGAATACCATATTAGTAAATAATATGGTGTTTGATGAATTTGATGACGTAGCTTGTCTTCACTTCTTTGAGTGGAATTGCTTCGGCATATTTGGAGAAGTAATCAATAATTGTCAGGATGAAGTGGTCACTGTAGGCGTATAAAACTGCTTATAGGTCCCTTAACACAGCTCGGCACGGTGATTCGACAAACCAATGAACCATCGGACGATATATCCAAGCATGGGCGTTAGACCATAACAACGAAGCCAAGTGACACACGACGAAGCGGATTTACTACCAAATCAGGATCCGGACTGCCAAATTAGAGTCCAAATTAACAATGAAGTTCGGATAAACCGAAAAACCAGAAAACGGCACAAAACCAAACACCGGGGGGGTTCGGCCAAAACCGAGCCACCTCTAGGTGGCTCGGTGGCCGAGCCACCACTTGGTGGCTCGGCCAAGGCCGAGCCACCTAGGTGGCCGAGCCACCTGGGCCGAGCTACCAGATCTGGGCCCAGATCTGAGCCCAGATCTGGTTTGAGGTGCCTATAAATAGACCCCTAGGCTCATTGTTTGAGGGTCTTGGAACTTTTGAGGTGAAACTCTGCCGGATTGAGAACTGAACTTTGGAGCTTGAAGACTCGAACTTTTCAGATCTGGTTCTTGGTGATCGTCCACGTCAAACAAGGTAGGAGTTCGAGAGAGATCAGATCTGAGATCCACACGGTCGTCCTCCAGATCAAAACTTGGTTTTTGATCTCGAGAAAGGTATCGATTTCGCTTGGTCGATTTTGATTACTTAGGACTATTATTTCCTTGGTGAAATAATCCCCTCGGCTGTTATTTCCTCTGTGAAATAACACCCGTCATACCGTGTAGATCCGACCGGATCAAGATCGCACGGTGGTCCACGGATTAAATCCGGCGCAGGCGAAGAACCCACACAAGCAAGAGACCGCAAAACAGGATCTTGCGATTTGTTCGAAGGAAGGAAAGTTGTAATTTTCTCTTTTTCTTTGATTTTGTTGTAACCGGATCTTATAAAAAGACCGGATCTTTTGTAACCGATAAACTATTGCTGAAGAGAACAATGACTTCAATGAAAGCAATTTTTCCCACGAACAATCTGGCGACCACAGTGGGAGCCACCGATCTCGATCCCGGTCGAGGAGGAGGTCGAGTATGAATTCGACCAACAAAAGTTCGAGGAGTATCTGTCATCCTCGTCCGGATCCACCTCCCCCTCAAGTCCAAGAAGTTCTCCTCCAGGAGAAAAGTCCGTTGGTACGAAGAGGTGCAGAATGCTAACGAAGATCTCACCCCGATTGATGCCAAAGTTGCATCGGGTGAAGTCCCACCGACCTCCAACCAGGTCAAAGTTGTTCTTGTTAATTCCTCCGCCGCTGAGGGCGTAGTGACTCTCTCAAAGAGTGCCTGCCAGAGGCGACGTTAACGCCTAGTGCGGCAATTCGCAAAGGCGATGGAGTCAACTGAGGGAATTCGCTATAACGCGGATCTGAAGAACAGGAGAGGCAAACAGCCTAAACAATCAATGAATGGCAGCTCCTCCAAGCCGCCAACGAATGAATGGATCCGTGTCAAATGGAATCGTTCGATACTTGAGGAGCGCATTCGCAAGCGCCGCGCACTTTTAGCGCAGGCACGGGCTCAAGTCCAAGAAGCCCGCAAAAGACTGCATAAGGAGGTGGCCAAGAAGTCGCCACCAATCCGCCAAGTATGGAGGCCGAAGTCTGAAGCGGTGATTCAGGCTAAGGAACAATCATTGCAGCCTTCAACGCAAGTAATTCCAGTAGCTACTCTGGGAGATCCCGCAGAATCATCCCGAAGAAAGAAGTCAGTTTTAGAGCGTCTCGGTCCACTTCCCGATGAGGGATGCAAAGCTCCAGTTCAAGAACGTTTGGGCCCGATAAAGAAGCCCCGAACGACTCAACATGCTGGGAGTCGCCGCCACCCTCAACATGACAAAGAGATCATGGCAGCTAGGCGCACCAATTTGCGCATTGAAGTCCAGGAGCCCATTGAGAACTCACGCCCACAAAGGCGTGTTTTGAGGCGCGTGACTCTTGAAAACCCAAAGAAGGCAGTTCGCCCTTAGAAGGAAACATTGTCGTTTGACAATGATGATGTTATACCTGAGAAGTCATGCCAACACACGATAGGTTACTCTGACCTTCAAGCCGATGAGTTGTACTATCGTGTTGGGGGTACAAGTAAAACCAGGAAAAGAAGTCCTCGAGAACTAAAGACTCAATGCCCCTGTTCCAAACTCATTCGGACAGTATTGTCTGAGTGCAACTGCATCAAGACAGTCCCAAAAGAATTTTGGTTTTCGAAAGGCTCAGTACCGAAACGCCAAAACCAAGGCCTAGGCGTTTCCTGTTCGCGGGAAAAATTGCTTTCATTGAAGTCATAGTTCTCTTCAGCAACAGTTAATCGGTTACAAAAGAACTGGTCTTTTTATAAGATCCGGTTACAACAAAATCAAAGAAAAGGAGAAAATTACAACTTTCCTTCTTTCGAACAAATCGCAAGATCCTGTTTTGCGGTCTCTTGCATGTGTGGGTTCTTTGCCTGCGCCGGGGTTAATCTGTGGACCACTGCGTGATCTTGATCTGGTCGGATCTACACGGTATAACGGGTGTTATTTCACGAAGGAAATAACAGCCGAGGGGATTATTTCACCAAGGAAATAATAACCCTAAGTAATCGAAATCGACCAAGCGAAATTGATACTCTTCTCGGGATCAAAAACCAAGTTTTGATCTGGAGGATGACCGTGTGGATCTCAGATCTGATCTCTCTCGAACTCCTACCTTATTTGACGTGGACGATAGGCCAAAAAGAACGCAGATCTGAAAAACGCCGGGAGAGTCTTCAAAAGGCTCGCAAAACTCGGCGAAGTTCAGTTCGCGCTATCCGGCAGAGTTTCACCTCCAAAAGTTCCAACCCTTCAAATACAATGAGGGCGCTAGTGGGTCTATTTATAGCTCTGCGAGAGAGATTTGGGGTCTATTTAATAAGGGCTCTTCAAACGAGAATCTGGACTGCAGAATCTGGGCGCCGAGCTCGGGGACCGCCGCGCGCGCCGCCGGCCGCCCCGCCGCCGCCGGGCCGGGCCGGCCGCCGCCGCGCCGCCCGCCCGCGACGCCGGCCCGCCGGCCGCGCCCGCCGGCGCCCGCCCCGCCCGGCCGCGCGCCGCCCCCGCGCGCGCGGCGCGCAGAAGCGGCCACCTAGGTGCTCGGCCAGGAACCACCTAGGTGGCCGGTGCGGCGCAGCACCTAGGTGCTCGGTCGCACCTCGAGCCACCGATGGTGGCTCAGCCATGGGCCGAGCCACTGAGCAAACCTAGAAGTGGCTCGGCCGAGCCTACCTAGGTGGCTCGGGTCATTGGCCGAGCACGCGCGTAGAGGTGCTGCGGCCACGAGGCTACTGCCTAGTGGCTCGGTAAGCTCCACCTAGGGTGGCTCGGGCTTATGGCGAGCCAGCGCTAGAGGTGGCTCGGCCAACCCGAGCCACTTCCTAGGTGGCTCGGTGAGGCATCTAGTGGCTTCGGCTTTGCGCGGCCGACGCCACGCTAGGAGTGGCTCCGGTTTGGCGAGACCTCTAGGTGCTTGCTTCTTCGCCCGTTTCCGGTTTCGCGGTTGTTATCCGACTTCATTGTTGGATCTGAGACTCGTGATTTGTAGTCGCGGATCCTGAATTTGGCAGTAAATCCGCTTCGGTGTTGTGGTCATAAACGATCCTTGTTGGATATACCGTCGGTCGCGGACTGGTTTCATTGGGTTGTGTCGAAATCGACCGTGCGACGTGTGTTAAGGGACCTATAAGTAGTTTTATACGCCTACAGACTACCCGCCTCCAGGAAAGATAATTGTCAGTCCTCATTCTTTCATAGAAGCGAGTCTGGAAGTACTTGGATATGATTGTCCCCAACCTTCCAAAGCGGTGACTTGACGGACTTATGGAATGGCTTCTATTCTTGATTCTTTTAATTCTCCAGGCTATTCGGTGCTTTGTCGAATGTCTGCAAGGGTTCCGGTGCTGCATTTATTGTCTGACCGTTGTCGGAATTTTGAACTTGAAGTCGATTCCAGATTTTCTGATCTTTAGCTCGTGTTTGCTGTTTCAACATAGAACCGACCATCGATTGTTGGCGTTGAGTCTTCATTTGCAACGCGTTGTCCGGCGTTTGACACAGTTTATACTCGTATGTTTGTTGGAGTCTTGAGAAGTAGTTTATACTCTTATACTTTTCGGAGTATTGTTGAGTTATCCTTAAGATTATTTTTAGAAAAATACTCTCCAGAAACTTCTCAACAAAAATAGGGAATAGTTTATACTCGTATACCTTATTGGAGTATTGCTTATGTCCGAATGAGTTGAACCGGCCTGATAATGACCCAAAAAAGGTAATAATTAGGCCCAAAAAATCTTCCGACCCTTCCGAATATATGGGAGAGGAATGAATAAATAAGGGACTGAACCGTCGGTCGATTTGAAGTCGTTTCGACACTCGGTTCAGCTCCGATTTGAATTTTGGTTCAAATCTGGTTCAGAACTGGTTCAATCTGGTTCAGAACTGGTTCAACCTGGTTCAGAACTGGTTCAGGACTGGTTCAGGACTGGTTTAGTCTGGTTCAGCCTGGTTTGGTCTGGTTCAGCCTGGTCTGGTCTGGTTCAGCCTTATCTGGTCTGGTTCAGTCAGCCTGGTCTGGTCTGGTTCAGCCTTATCTGGTCTGGTTCAGCCTTATATGAACTGATTTAGCCTGGTCTGGTCTGGTTCAGCCTGGTCTGGTCCGGTTCAAGGCTGGTTCAACACTATAAAAGAACCCCCTTTTCCTCTCTTTAGGGCCGGCCCCCCTTTCTCCCTCTTTTGGATTTTTCTCTTCCCTCGTGCATCCTTACTCCTTCAAACCCTCAAATTTGTCTTAGATCTATCTTTCCTTTTGATCTTAGACTGAAAAATCCTTCAAAATCTCCATATTTAAAGTTTCTCTCAGGCCTCTCGAGCACGTGGTTCGAGCCTCTTTCAAGATCTGATTTTTTTGTCAGATCCTCGAGCTTTTCCTCAGGTAAATCCTCCATAATTTTGGCATTTTTCATGTTTAATTTAATATATGAATTTGTGGGATTGCATATGAGGGTTAGGGTTTGTGATTTGACGCCTCGAGCTCATATTTCAGGGGGTAGAATTTAGAGATCTGAGGGGTTTAAATGCAATAAAGAGGGGGTAAAATTTTAGGGTTAGGGTTTGTCACCCTAACTAAAATTTTTTCTGTGTCTGATCCTCTGATTTACTTTACAGATCACCATGTCACATATCCTGAGAGGTCGATCCCCTACTGCGTCGGCTGATGGCGTGCTTCCCTCGTATGCTGGTGAGCTCTTTTTTGGCGTATTTTGAAATTTGTAGATTAGTCCTTTTTCCCCGTTTTGTTCTCCTTGGTGAGACAATTGGGAAGAGACTTGATACTCCTTGGTGAGGATTAACGATTTAAAAGATAGGTTTTGCTTGGTCAAAACCATATCTCAAATTAAATAAAGGGGGCGTTTTGAAGCTGCATTGTGCGTTATAAAGCAGGGATATATTGTTGATATACCCTATCTTATGAATACACAATGTAGCCAAATCGTCTCACCCTTTATAAGGCAGTGACTCTATCTTACTCATTTGTAAGATGAGTTCAACTTCCTTTTATAACTGAGACTAACAAATGCTTAATTGCTTGTTTCCAGTGGGATATCCTTCTGGAGCGTTCTCATCTCATACGGTGTACGGGCGTCGTGATGAGTTTTATTCGACCTCCGATGATTTTTCACCTATTCCACTTACTCCTCAGTTTGCTTCGGGCACGTCGACAGAGGTTGCCCAAGTGGTGAAGGAAGGTGGACATCGAGTTCTTCGACAGCTGATTACTGATGCGCCTTTCGTGAAGGATACCAGCTCTGTTCAGCCTCTCAGGAAGACTGACTTTTTGTTTGGTGACTCTGTTAGAGATCCTGATGCAGTGTTTATTGACGCCGAGCAGTGGCTTCATAATGATGACGGTGGTTTTATATATTTGCCTAAGATTCCTCGAGACCGCTCATTGACTGAGCTCAGGCGTCAGGCCGTGACACGGGAGATGTCGTGGCGTTTGACGGAGGAGCACGAGAGTATTCACTGTAGCTATATTACTCATCAGGAAGCTCCTGGTTCGAGCAGGAGCATATCATTGGATTGCGTCCTGGAGTATTAGGGCTAGATACACCGCCGCGTAACGAATTTCTTGCTTCTGCTTCCACCTTGAAGAATCGTCTCGCAGACTTAGGACGGGAGATGCCTGCGACGCGCCATAGATTCTACGGCTGGGGCCATTCTTTAGACAAGCTTTGGTGGGCTCGTATGACGAAGTACGTCTTAAGCCGATGGAGCGAGGAGTTGCACGCTTGTGGTCTATATGCAGCTATTCGTTCCACCATGTATGGTTTACCCGTCAGTGCTAAGCATTTCTTCGTTTTGTATGAGCTCTATAACCCGGATTCGAACACTTTTCTGACTAGGCACGGAGAGTTGGGCTTGGCTCTTCATGAGATGCACAAGATTTCTGGTTTGCCCATGGGTCAGATGCTATATCAGGAGTACTTTCCCTCAAACCATGAATTGAGTCAGCTGAAGGACCGCATGCCCACCCGTTATGAGACTTTATGGGATCTCACATGTCACTACCATATTGCCTTGGCACAGTCTGAGCCTTTAGCGAAGAGGACTAAGTCACATGTGAGCCTGAAGCAGTTTGAGTGTTATTTGTTTAGAAATCTAGAGAGCAATTCTGGCGAGGCTATTTGTGAGCTGGCAACGTTCACTCCTTCAGAGGTTAATGGTCTGCTGAAGAAGATTGACGCTCACTCTTATACCATTAGCAGTCCCGAGAGTGGCTTTCCTGCAGGGACCAAATTTAAATCATTCTTATGGCATGCGACCGCATCGATTCAGCCGATGACCCTTCTCGCCGGTTACCTCGCTATCTGGTTAAAGAAATGCGTAGTCTCGTATCAGTCCGTGACATTTTGCCATTGGAAGTGCTCTACCCAGTGGTTCAGCTTGCCTACAAAAAGGAACTTTCACTTCTTCCGGTGATGGTAGCTAACATTCATCAAGGGCTTCGACAGATTTCTAGTGCTTTCACACAGAAAGAAGATGAACCGTCGGCTCGGATTCCTCTTACTAAGGTGGAGCTCCCATACACTTATTTGATGGCTTGGTTCATCCTTCATCGTCCTGATATGATGTCGGTACCTAGCATCGCAGACCGCTCTATTCCCCTACTACAGTTGTTTGAGAATGGCAGGTGGGAGGGGCGAGGATTCCCTAAAGTCAGGAAGCAGCTACAGGTCCACAAGTGTTGGGTATTTTCCACTTGCTTCCCGCAGTTCTAGAGCCAATATGGCGAGTGTTTGACTGATGAGGAGAGGCCGAGGGGGACTCAAACTCATTTAGATGTCGGCTGCTTTAACTGGCTAGTGAACATTAGGCCGGGTTATCTGACCTTCCGGGTGAGGAATCAGTGCTTCATAGAGCCATATCTACCCTGTCGATTCGCCCACCAGTTTGGTTATGACCAGCTTTATGTCGGGAACCCGCGTCAGCAGCTTCGGACTCATGGCGGTTTGGTGGATGGTCTCCGGGCATGGCTGTGGACCGTGACGGGCTGTACTGGTGCTAAGTTCAGTCTCCCGAGTGCTGAGCGTCAGTTAAAGCTCACCTTCTTAAGCTGCAGGTGGTTGTTAGCAGCTAAGAGGTTAGCTACCTATCCTTTCCTTCTGTCTTCCAGAATTATTAATCTTGACAATTGTTTGATATTTCAGGGATCGTGGCTGACAAGGATGAAGAATTCCGTCCTTTTTCCCGAGCGAGACCTTCAATTGTTGCCCAAGCTGCTAGGCGGAAGAGACTAGCCCACAAGCCGCGTGCAGATCCGCAAGCCTCCGAGATGGATTTGGCTGGTGATGATCCTGCTAGCGACGGAGGTAACATCTACTTCATAGACTATCCTCTTGATCATTCAGAACTTCAGGCTCATGCTTTTCCATCTCTATATAGGAGAGCGTGGGGAAAGCGAGATGAGTCCCGATCCTGCTCCTCGTGATTTTGCATTTTCTGGTGAGCCTGACTTATCACACCGGGTAGAAAAGCCTGCAGAAGCTACCGATGTTAGGGAGACCATCAATGTAGGACCTGATTCAGCGAATCCAGGTACATCTACCATTGACAATGTACCCTTTAGATGGCACACAAAGGAGTTGAACGATTCAGAATTCGTGCCTCCCTTAATTGTCTCTATGGTTCTTGCTCTTTTAGATAAATTGCAGGAGGCAAACGTGGATCTTGGGAATAGAGAGGCTAACACACCCATAAGAGGTAACTCATTTCCATTGGTTGTAGTCTCTTTATTCTCCTTTCGCATTTATATTTTCTTGTGTCAGATTTTTCGACTGATGATTTCGACGAGAAAGGTTTGCTCGTGGACACTCCTATGCTCCACATCATGTATGGCTCTCCTCAGATTGATGACCAAATGCCTGAAGATATGTTCCCTGAGTCTACACTCCCTAAGAATCCCGAGGATGGTCCTTTTGAAGGTACATGCCTCTTCTCAAATTAATTATAGGACTAGCCATTTTTTGACTAATGCAGCTATAATGTGATGCATCTGAGGATTCTGTTTTGTGTTTGACAGAAGCTTTTGTCGAGACTGATCCTATTGAGCCGGCTGTGAGACCAGCTACATCAGCTGATACATCCACAACAATTACACCTCCACTACCCCCAGTGACTCAAGGGGAAGAAGGTATAAATTAAGCAACTGAGAAATGTTATTTATTTCCTTATCAAGGCTTTTGACGGATTTCTCCTTTTTGTGTAGGGCTTTCTTCTCGGCTTCATGTCCTTGTGAAGGAGTTGTTATCAGACAACGACCCTGAGAAGATCGTCATCTGCATAGAAGTCCGCTCCTTCTTCTCCTTCGTGAATACTATGATTGGCAAGCTCTTCTACGGCGGACTTTTCCTTCGCCAATTTAAGCCTTTCCTTGATCCCAGAATAAATTCAATAAGGGATGCAGGATATCCGGATCTAGCGAAGGCTATAATTGATGACCTCGATTGCCTAGAGCACGAGCTTCAGATGTTACGTGAGCTCCAGGATGCAGGTGCCTCTTTATTCATTGCTGCCAATTTGGATACTCGCTTACAGACATGGCGCGATACTCGAATTCTTGCTGAGTTCGAGATTCAGGTGCAGCGGGATCGGGTAGACCGAGTTGAGGCCAACCTTGCTGTTAGATCATCTTCACTTGACGATCTCGACCTTTCTATTGCCTCTTGTGAGACCAAGATAGAACAGTTCCGAAGAAGACTTCGTGAAGAAGAGGAGACCTTGAGTATCCTTCAGATGACGAAGGTACAGGATCAGCAAGCCCACACTGCCTTATCTAAGGAGTTGAAATCCTTGAAGCAGAAGCTGGTCGAGACGGAGGAGATTGCTGTGAAGAGTTTAGCCACCACTGAAGAGTCCCTTAGAGCTGAATTGTAGGATGAGCTTAGGCAAGCTTATGATGAGAAGCTGTCTAAGTTTAGTCAGCAGATTTTTAGCCATAGGCTTGATGTATGATTTCATTTCCTGAATATGTTGACTTTTGATCCTCTTAGTGGAAATGGTTTTATCTTTATCTTTATCATGATTCCTCATTCTGTTTGGAATGATTGACCATAATACTCACAGGATTTTTGGCAAACCCTCAGCCCTCAACGGATTTGATTAGCCTTTACCGACTACCGTTTGAGTCGGGCTAGCATGCGGATTGTCTAAATCCGTTATGTGACGTTGTGCTAAGAGAGTTAACGCTCTTAGTGGTACGATATTGAATACGTAGACTTCGTCTTTCTCACGGGAATGGACTACCCGGCGACGCGTGTTAGGCGTTGACTTTGGGGTTTTTGGCTAACCCCCAGCCTTCAACGGGTTTGATAAGCCTTTACCGACTACTGTTTGAGTCGGGCTAGCATGTGGATTGTCTAAATCCGTTCCGCATGTAATGTTGTGCTAAGAGAGTGAATTCTCTGAGACTTTGTGCTATGATGTCGAATACATAGGCTTCGCCATTGTTACGGGAATAGGCTACCCGGCAACGTGTATTAGACGCTGACTTATCCCTACTTAGGTTTCGGGATAAAATACCCCAGACTGGTGTTCTGGTGTCTTTTTCAATCGGTAAAAGACTAAATCGGTGGAGCGTGTTAGGCGTCGGCATATCCTTTCTTAGGATTCAGGATGAAATTCTCCATACGTGTAAGGCATGGATTTTGGTGTTATTAATAACAACCTGCCACAATGTTGAATATGTGGGCGGGTGTTCTTTTTAACGGTTAAGAACTAACCGGCTGCGCGGGTTAGGCGCAGACTTATCCCTGCTTAGGTTTCAGGATAGGATACCCCAGAATCGAACTCTAGTGTCTTTTTCTACGGAGAAAGACTAAACCGGCAGCGCGTGTTAGGCGCAGACTTATCCCTGCTTAGGATTCGGGATAAACTTCCTAGGATGAATCCTAGATTGATAAATTCTTGGAAAAGGTTGGTGTGGGAAAGGAAGAATTTTATATTCTATTTCCCGGTCTTCTATTAGGGTGAAGGCGAACCCGAATACAAGGAAGGAAGAATTTTATATTCTATTCCTTGATTCTGGAAAGGAAGAATTTTATATTCTATTTCTAGCGCAAAAGAAACTAGAAGTGGGATCTCCACTCTGAGAATCTGGAAGATCTAGATAAACTTACCTTTTATAGGATTGGTTATCTAATCTGAAGATGAGCTTTTTGTTTATCGAAGTGAAATTTCAACTTCGGTTATAACCATGAGAAGGCTTAACCGAAGAGAAAAAGAAGGGAGTTTTTTCGTTTATCGAAAGGGGACTCTGAACTGGAAGTGGACCTCTTGTTCATGGAAAGAGTCAAGAGGGGAATTTACTGGTGGTTTGGGCCAGAAAGACATTTTTGGTGGACTCACTGTCAATTGAAATTGATCAGTGAGGGATTTTGGTGGTGAAAATGATTTTGGGTTATCCTCTAGAATATTAAGTGTAATATTCTTCAAGGAACTTCCCGGTAAATGGGTTATCCTGAATGTACTAGGGATAGTACTTTTTTAGGAACTTCCCATTTATTGGCATTAATTGCCTGGCGCCCTCTTGAGTAATCAGGCGATATGCGCCGTTTGAGTAGACTGTGTCTATCACAAACGGTCCTTCCCATTTGGGTTCAAATTTACCTTTCTTCTTGGAGTTGAGGATTATCGGTCCACGAGCAGCGAGGACCAGATCTCCTTCCTTGAAGCTTCTCTGTCGGACTCTTTTGTTAAAAGCCCTAGATATTCTGGCTTGATAAAACTCAATGTGTTGTTGAGCTTCCAAGCGCTTTTCATCCAACATTTCGAGTTCTTCGAGACGTTTCTGATGTTGTTCTTCTATCGTCATCTCAGTTGCGAGAGCGATCCGAAGGGATGGGATTTGGATTTTCAATGGTAGCACAGCTTCACATCCATATACCAATGAATATAGGGTAGCTCCTGTAGGTGTGCGTATGGTGGTACGATAAGCCCAGAGTGCTTCACCGAGTTTATCATCTCAGTCTCGCTTATTAGTCTTCACGAGCTTTGACCGGATCTTAATGATCGTCTTGTTAAATGCCTCAGCTAATCCATTCGCAGCGGGATAATAAGCTGTTGACGAAATATCTTGAATTTTGAACTTGTCACAAAACCTGACGAAAGCGTTGCTTATGAACTATGGACCGTTGTCATGAACGATCTGTCTTGGCACGCCGTGTCGGTATATGACATGATGTTTGATGAAATTGATGACGTTGTTCGTCTTTACTTCTCTAAGCGGAATCGATTCAGCCCACTTTGAAAAGTAATCCGTGATTGCGAGAATGAATCGATCACCTTTGACTGAAGGGGGAAAAATAGGACCAACAATATCCATACCCCATGTCTCGAATGGCCAAGACGTGGTCGACGTGTGTAAACACTCTGGTGGTTGGTGCATATAATTTGCATGTACTTGACAGGCATGACATTCTCGGGCGTATTCGATTGCATCACGAACCATTGTTGGCCAAAAATATCCCATTCTCCTGATGCGATCATACAGCTTAGGACCGGGCTGATGCGCACCACATTCTCCTTCGTGTGCTTCCTTAAGAACTTCCTCTGCTTCTTTGTTCGAAAGGCATGAGAGTAGCAAACCATCGTACCCTCTACGGTATAATGTATGGGTCTCGGTATTATAGAAGAATCTTAGTGCTCTTCGGCGGATTGATTCCCTTTCTTTTACATCCTCTGGCAGAATACCATATTGGATGTAGTCAATGATAGGAAAACGCCAATCTCGGGACTCAGACCCAATTTGAGTTGAATTCACCTCCTTGGCGCTTATGTTTCTATCATCTTCCTCTTCAATATCCATATCGTATATGGGTATGCAGAGCTGATGCGTCCTCACTGTGACTAACAGCTCAGTTTCGGGAGGCTGCGCAAGTGATACCGCTAGTGCTGCCAGTGCATCCGCATAAGCATTCTGGAGACGAGGGATGTATTCAATAAAAATTCTTCAAAAGATTCTGCCATTTTGATGGCCTCCTGGTAGTACGGGATCAGGTCTTGGTTCCTGACTTCATACTCTCCACGGACTTGGTTGACTATCAATTGAGAATCCCCAAAAGCTTCGAGATATTCGACCCCCAGCTCCTTGGCGAAACTGAGTCCAATGAGATATTAACTGCCCTTGAAGCACCATCGAAGTATAATTGCCATACTTGTTGGTGCGATGTAGTGTTAACCTCGTGGGTTTCATCCGGCAAGTCATCATATACTTCTGCCGTATCCGTTGTCGGGTTTGCCGCCAAAATATCACAAATCGCTTGTCCTTTGATCGACTTCTGCTGTTTGAAGTGCAAATCATAGTAGGACAAGAGAAGGGCCCACTTCGCTAACCGCCAATTCATAGAGGCCGGTTGCGTCATAAATACCCGTACTGGATTAACGTTAGAAATGACGTAAATCGTCTGTCTAACCAAATAATGCCGCATCTTTTGCATTGCGAATACCAATGCGAGACATTCTTTCTCAATCATCGGATATCGAGACTCGGTGCCTACCAAGGTTCGACTTAGGTAATATATTGTCTGTTTGTGACCGCTATCATCGTCTTGTGCTAGTAAAGCACTTATTGAGTGGTTCATCGCCTTGAGGTAAATCAAGAACGGTTTACCTGATTTCGGTGCAACGAGAACAGGAGGATTCGTCAGATATGTTGTGATATCTTCGAGTGCTTTTTAGCAGGCGTCGTCCCAAATAAATGACACACCCTTCTTGTTTAGCTTAGAGAATGATTGGCACTTCCCAGAAAGATTTAAGATGAACCGCCGGATGTAAGCTAAACGCCCTTGCAATCCTCTGAGTTCTCTTAGATTTCTAGGGGGTTGCAGTTCATGTATCGCCTTCACTTTATCAGGATCGATGTGTATACCTTTAGTGGTGACGACGAATCCAAGGAATTTTCCGCTGGACATTCCAAGGAAGGATTTAGTGGGGTTCATCTTCAATTGATGACTCCGCATGAGATCGAACATCGTCTTCAAGTCCTTGATGTGATCTTCTTTGTTGCGGCTTTTTACAACCAAATCATCAACGTAGCATTCGACTGTTTTCCTGAGATGTTCTTGGAAAATCTTAGTCATTGCTCGCTGGTACGTGGCGCCTGCATTCTTTAGACCGAAAGGCATCACCGTGTAGCAAAAGACACCAAGGGGCGTTCTGAACGCTGTATGCTTCTCGTCATCTGGGTGCATCTTGATTTGGTTATATCCTGAAAAACCATCCATAAAAGACATTCTCTCAAACCCGCACGTATTGTCGATAATGACATCTGTGATTGGGAGAGGAAAGTCATCTTTTGGACATGCCGTATTCAGGTCCCTGAAGTCGATGCAAATCCTGATTTTACCGTTCTTCTTCATGACTGGAACAATGTTGGCTAGCCAGTCTGGATGTTGCTCCTCTCGGATAAATCCTGATTCGATCAATTTCTTAACCTCTACCTCAATGGCTTCCATAATCTGCGGACGAAACCATCTTTGTTGTTGTTTGACAGGTTTGGCATCTGACTTGATATCGAGGCGGTGCATTGCCACATTGGGGTCGAGCCCTGGCATGTCTTCATAGTTCCCAGCGAAGACGTCAATATATTCCCTGACGAGAGCAATTAATTCCTCCTTCTCATTTGAGGGAAGGCTATCGCTGATGAATATCACCCCCTGCTCAGCTAACTGATCAATAGGTTTAGGAGCTTCATTACCATCCTCTTCGAAGATCGCGGAGGTAGCATTGCAGGACTTGCCTTTACCCTTTCTGGTCAAGGAAGTCGTCCACTGATCGTCTTCAATAAGATCAGGATGGACCCAGAGGATTTTGCCGTTTGGGGCTGTGTGTGGCACAAGTCCTTTTTGACGTTGTCCATATGGGTCGTCATTCACCATCTTCATTCCTACTTTGGTGATGCGTTTTGGTTCAAACCATGCTGTGGGCATTGATCCAAAACTAATTGATACTGCATTTGCTCCGACATTCTTATACGGCTTCGGGGTTATGACGCCTACATCAATTAATGCTTGGATTTTATCCTTGAGATGGTAGCATGACTTTGTAGGGTGATGGACCGCTCTATGGTATGCTCAATACTTCGGATCCGTCACTTTGCTAGCCCCTTCTTGATCCACGATCGATGGCAGCTGGATTTTGTTATTCTCCAACAGGTACTTAAAGATGCCGGGAACTTCGTCATCTTTGAAGGAGTACACTTTAGGAAATCTTGGCTCCGAAGATTTCTGCTTGTGCTCGTTGCTGCTGCTGTTGCTGAGGTTGCAATTGGAAAGTTTGATTAGCATCAACTGCATTAGCATGTGCCTTACCTTTCCCTCGTGGGACAAAATTCTGTTGTGGAGCATTCGTCGCCTGTTGGCCTCTTTCCGCCTTCTTCCTTCTGAGGAATCGCTCGGCTTTCTCTCCTCGGACTTTCAAATCCTTCCATGTTTTGGACGGTGCTTCCAACACGTCCAATGCGAGGTTGTTGTGGCAAGTCTGGAGAATGAACTCCTCAGTGATCGGGTCCCGACAGTTCATCGCCATGTTCCGGAACCTTTTGACGAAGGTATCAACCAATTCCCCGTCTTTTTGTTTCTCGTCAAGCAACGACCCGATGGATATCTCGGTGTCGTCATCGAAGAAGTTAGTGAGGAATTTAGTTTCCATGTCGTCCCAGCTATTCACGCTTCCTGGCTTGAGGAGGCGATACTAATCGAAGGTGGCTCCACGAAGAGTGCCAACGAAGGACCGTACCATCAGAGGCTCATTACCAGAGATAACCCCTAGTTGTGATTTGAAGTAAATCAAATGCTGAGTGGGTGAACCCTTCCCATCGAACGGCGTGAAGTTAATTAGATTGAACTTCGCCGGATATGGGATCGATTCCCATTCTCTTGGGTATATTAGACTTGATGCTACGACGTCGAATACATAGACTTCGCCATTGTTACGGGAATAGGCTACCCGGCGACACGCGTTAGGTGTTGACTTTAGGATTTTTGGCTAACCCCCTGTATTGACGGGAGGATTATTGGTATTATGAGCTTCATTCGCATTTGTGTCCTCATCTTCCTGATTAACCTGGTTACGACGACTTGGTTCGCCTTGCTGGTTCATCAGTGCTTGGATTTGTTGGTCATGCATTTCTCTCATATTCTGCATGGCCATCTGCATTTCGAACTTGAAGCTCTCTTGTTGTTTAGCCATGGCTTCTTCAAGCATCTTGGCCACTTGTTCCGCACTTATCATAAGTGACTCGCGGGGTTGTCCCTCGCTGGATACTGTGTTATCTGATGCGATGGCAGAGCAGGCATCCGATTCTTCGTCTTCTGAAGGTAATCTTGTCCGAATCCTACCATAAGTTTCTCGTACGATGGCTCCAGACTGCAGACGGGTTACACGCCAGGATGCTTCCGGAATCGATTCAGGATTATTCCGTGTCGATGTCCCTTTGCTGGTCATATTAGTGGTGACCCTCGGAAATTCTCCGTCTTCAACCACCGTTCTTCTTTGTTGGAAATGTAGGCGTATAAAACTCTTATAGGTCCCTTAACACAGCTCGGCACGGTGATTCGACAAACCAACGAACCATCGAATGATATATCCAAGCAGGATCGTTAGACCACAACACCGAAGCGGATTTACTGCCAAATCAGGATCCGGACAGCCAAATCAGAGTCCAGATCAACAATGAAGTTCGGATAAACCGTGAAACCGAAAAACGGGTGAAGAAGCAAGCACCTGGAGGGCTCGGCCAAAACCGCGAGCCACCTAGGTGGCTGACCAAGCCACCTAGGTGGCCGAGCCACCTAGGCCGAGCCACCAGATCTGGGCAGAGCCTATAAATAGACCCCTAGGCTCATTGTTTGAAGGGTTGGAACTTTTGAGGTGAAACTCTGCCGGATTGAGAACTGAACTTCAGAGTTTTGGAGCTTTGAAGACTCGGGCTTTTCAGATCTGGTTCTTGGCGATCGTCTACGTCAAATAAGGCAGGAGTTCGAGAGAGATCAGATCTGAGATCTACACGGTCATCCTCCGGATCAAAACTTGGTTTTTGATCCCGAGAAGAGTATCGATTTCGCTTGGTCGATTTCGATTACTTAGGGCTATTATTTCCTTGGTGAAATAATCCCCTCGGTTGTTATTTCCTTCGTGAAATAACACCCGTTATACCGTGTAGATCCGACCGGATCAAGATCGCGCGATGGTCCACGGATTAACCCCGGCGCAGGCAAAGAACCCACACAAGCAAGAGTCCGCAAAACAGGATCTTGCGATTTGTTCAAAAGAAGGAAAGTTGTAATTTTCTCCTTTTCTTTGATTTTGTTGTAACCGGATCTTATAAAAAGACCGGATCTTTTGTAACTGATTAACTGTTGCTGAAGAGAACAATGACTTTAATGAAAGTAATTTTTCTCGCGAACAATCTGGCGACCACAGTGGGAGCCACCGATCTCGCTGCCGAGATCGTTGCGTCGCTGCCGAGATCGTTGCGTCGCAGCCGCGGATCTCAATCCCGGTCGAGGAGGAGGTCGAGTATGAATAAGACCAACAAAAGTTCAAGGAGTATCTGTCATCCTCGTCCGGATCCACCTCCCCCCTCAAGTCCAAGAAGTTCTCCTCCAGGAGAAAAGTCTGTTGGTACGAAGAAGTGCAGAATGCCAACGAAGATCTCACCCCAATTGATGCCAAAGTTGCATCGGGTGAAGATCCACTGACCTCCAACCAGGTCAAAGTTGTTCTCGCTAATTCCTCCGCCACTGAGGGCATAGTGACTCTCTCAAAGAGAGCCCGCCAGAGGCGACGTCAACGCCTGGCGCGGCAATTCGCAAAGGCGATGGAGTCAACTGACGGAATCTGCTATAACGCGGATCTGAAGAACAGGAGAGGCAAACAGCCTCAACAACCAATGAATGGCAGCTCCTCCAAGCCGCCAACGAACGAATGGATCCGTGTCAAACGGAATCGTTCGACACTCGAGGAGCGCATTCGCAAGCACTGCGCACTTTTAGTGCAGGCACGGGCTCAAGTCCAAGAAGCCCGCAAAAGACTGCAAAAGGAGGTGGCCAAGAAGTCGCCACCAATCCGCCAAGTATGGAGGCCGAAGTCTGAAGCGGCGATTCAGGCTAAGGAAAAATCATTGCAGCCTTCAACACAAGTAATTCCAGTAGCTACTCTGGGAGATCCCGCGGAATCATCCCGAAGAAAGAAGCTAGTTTTGGAGCGTCTCGGTCCACTTCCTGATGAGGGATGCAAAGCTCCAGTTCAAGAACGTTTGGGCCCGATAAAGAAGCCCCGAACGACTCAACACGCTGGGAGTCGCCGCCACCCTCAACATGACAAAGGGATCATGGCAGCTAGGCGCACCAATTTGCGCATTGAAGTCCAGGAGCCTGTTGAGAACTCACACCCACAAAGGCGTGTTTCGAGGCGCGTGACTCTTGAAAGCCCAAAGAAGGCAGTTCGCCCTCAGAAAGAAACATTGTCGTCCGATAATGATGACGTTATACCTGAGAAGTCGTGCCAACACACGATAGGTTACTCTGACCTTCAAGTCGATGAGTTGTACTATCGTGTTGGGGGTATGAGTAAAACACAGAAAAGGAGTCCTCGAGAACTAAAGACTCAATGTCCCTGTTCCAGACTCAATGTCCCTGCAACTGCACCAATACAGTCCCCGAAAGAATTTCGGTTTTCGAAAGGCTCAGTACCGAAACGCCAAAACTAAGGCCTAGGCGTTTCCGACAAAGAAGAACGGTTGTTGAAGACGGAGAATTTCTGAGGGTCACCACTAATATGACCAGCAAAGGAAAATCGACACGGGATAATCCCAAGTCGATTCCGGAAGCACCCCGGCGTATAACCCGCCTGCAGTCAGGAGCCATCATACGAGCAACTTATGGTAGGATTCGGACAAGATTACCTTCAGAAGATGAAGAATCGGATGCCGGCTCTGCAGTCGCATCTGATAATACAGTATCCAGTGAGGGACAACCCCGCGAGTCACTTATGATAAGTGCGGAACAAGTGGCCAAGATGCTCGAAGAAGCCATGGCTAAACAACAAGAGAGCTTCAAGTTCGAAATGCAGATGGCCATGCAGAATATGAGAGAAATGCATGACCAACAAATCCAAGCACTGATGAACCAGCAAGGCGAAGTTCAATCTAATTAACTTCACGCCGTTCGATGGGAAGGGTTCACCCACTCAGCATTTGATTTACTTCAAATCACACCTAGGGGTTATCTCTGGTAATGAGCCTCTGATGGTACGGTCCTTCGTTGGCACTCTTCGTGGAGCCGCCTTCGATTGGTATCGCCGCCTCAAGCCAGGAAGCGTGAATAGCTGGGACGACATGGAGACTAAATTCCTTACCAACTTCTTCAACGACGACACCGAGATATCCATCGGGTCGTTGCTTGACGAGAAACAAAAAGACGAGGAATTGGTTGATACCTTCGTCAAAAGGTTCCGAAACATGGCGATGAACTGTCGAGACCCGATCACTAAGGAGTTCATTCTCCAGACTTGCCACAACAACCTCGCATTGGACGTGTTGGAAGCAATGGGGACAGCACCGTCCAAAATGTGGAAGGATTTGAAGGTCCAAGGAGAGCAAGCCGAGCGATTCCTCAGAAGGAAGAAGGCGGAAAGAGGCCAACAGGCGAAGAATGCTCCGCAACAGAATTTCGTCCCACGAGGGAAAGGTAAGACACATGCTAATACAGTTGATGCTAATCAAACTTTCCAATTGCAACCTCAGCAACAGCCACAACAACAAGCACCACAACAATGATGCTAATCAAACTTTCCAATTGCAACCTCAGCAACAGCCACAACAACAAGCACCACAACAATCTCGGTCGCAATGGCAACAACGGTCTCAGAAGCAGAAATCTTCAGAGCCAAGATTTCCTAAAGTGTACTCCTTCAAAGATGACGAAGTTCCCGGCATCTTTAAGTACCTGTTGGAAAATAACAAGATCCAGCTGCCGACGATCGTGGATCAAGAAGGGGCTAGCAAAGTGACGGATCCGAAGTATTGTGCATACCATAGAGCGGTCCATCACCCTACAAAGTCATGCTAAGGTGTCATAACCCCGAAGCCGTCCAAGAATGTCGGAGCAAATGCAGTATCAATTAGCTTTGGATCAGTGCCCACAGCATGGTTTAAACCAGAACGCATCACCAAAGTAGGAATGAAGATGGTAAATGACGACCCGTATGGACAACGTCAAAAAGGACTTGTGCCACACACAGCCCCAAACGGCGAAATCCTCTGGGTCTATCCTGATCTTATTGAAGACGATTAGTGGACGACTTCCTCGACCAGAAAGGGTAAAGACAAGTCCTGCAATGCTACCTTCGCGATCTTCGAAGAGGATGGTAATGAAGCTCCTACCTTCCCGCTCTCCGAAGAAGAACAAGAAGTCTTTGCCACTAGGAGCGGAAATCAGTATCACTTCAACTATCCATCACCGTCCAAAACATGGAAGGATTTGAAAGTCTGAGGAGAGCAAGCCGAGCGATTCCTCAGAAGGAAGAAGGCGGAAAGAGGCCAACAGGCGACGAATGCTCCACAACAGAATTTTATCCCACGAGGGAAAGGTAAGGCACATGCTAATGCAGTTGATGCTAATCAAACTTTCCAATTGCAACCTCAGCAACAGCCACAGCAACAAGCACCACAACAATCTCGGGGGCAATGGCAACAACGGCCTCAGAAGCAGAAATCTTCGGAGCCGAGGTTTCCTAAAGTGTATTCCTTCAAAGATGACGAAGTTCCCGGCATCTTTAAGTACCTGTTGGAGAATAACAAAATCCAGCTGCCATCGATCGTGGATCAAGAAGGGGCTAGCAAAGTGACGGATCCGAAGTATTGCGCATACCATAGAGCGGTCCATCACCCTACAAAGTCATGCTACCATCTCAAGGATAAAATCCAAGCGTTAATTGATGTAGGCATCATAACCCCGAAGCCGTCCAAGAATGTCGGAGCAAATGCAGTATCAATTAGTTTTGGATTATTGCCCACAGCATGGTTTGAACCAAAACGCATCACCAAAGTAGGAATGAAGATGGTGAATGACGACCCATATGGACAACGTCAAAAAGGACTTGTGCCACACACAGCCCCAAACGGCAAAATCCTCTGGGTCCATCCTGATCTTATTGAAGATGATCAGTGGACGACTTCCTCGACCAGAAAGGGTAAAGGCAAGTCCTGCAATGCTACCTCCGCGATCTTCGAAGAGGATGGGAATGAAGCTCCTACCTTCCCGCTCTCCGAAGAAGAACAAGAAGTCTTTGCCACTAGAAGCGGAAATAAGTATCACTACAACTATCCGTCACCTAGTGATCAGTTAGCTGAGCAGGGGGTGACTAAGCAAGATCAGCCAAAACTCTCACGGAGATGGGGGTGATTACAAGTCCTACACCGGGCGAAGAGGCTCGATGACAGCCGGTGAATAAACCGAAAGAGAAGAATCCCCAGGAGGTTCAGAATCCGAAGCAGTCTCGTTTTAATCGTCCGATTGGAAGAGATAAACCGGAAAGCTCGAACACTCCGCACGTCTTCGATATTATGGCTCAACTAGCTAACATCCCAGCGTGGATAACATTGTATGAGTTGCTACGGTTGTCTAAAGAACCCGGGGAAGCCTTGCAAGAAGCCTTGGCCAATTCAGAAGTGTTCCTTACTCGGATCAAGCCGGCACTTGAAGAGCCAGAACCGTTAATTCAACACTGCAATATAGCGGCTAAAAACCGTCCCTGCATTACCTTCACCAAAGAAGACATGCAGACGAAGAATTCAAACCATGATCGACCCCTATATTTCGTTGGGTACATTGGCTCCAGCAAAGTCAACCGAATCCAAGTGGATCCGGGTTCTGCTGTGAGTATTATGCCGCTTCGCTTGATGCATATCCTCGGGTCCACAGGCACTGTTATCTATGGATTCAATACTAGCGGGTCAAGACCCTTGGGTAAGATCCGGATAAAATGTCAAATGGGTGATTTGAAGACGGAAGTCACATGTTATGTGATCGATGCCGAGACTTCATATAACTTACTATTGTGTCGGCCTTGGATCCATAGTAACGTTATAATCCCCTCCACTCTCCATCAGTGTTTGAAATATGTCGACTCTGATAATAAGGTTAGGACAGTGGTCGCGGATAAGCAACCATTCAAAGGGTATGAGAATTATTTTACTGATTTGTCGACACTGATAATAAGGTTAGGACGGTGGTCGCGGATAAGCAACCATTCAAAGGGTATGAGAATTATTTCACTGATTCTCTCCTTTATGGTAACGAATCCGATACTGAATCATCGGCCCATGGCACGGACAGCGGAGAAGAAGCTGATACCGAAGCCGGATTTGATTACAATGGAGGTTATGTTTTAAACGACATTGTACCCTTTGTAATCAACCTTGGTGATGAACAATCGTCAGATGGCAGTTGTAACTGGCAACTTGCCAATAATGAAATAAATAACGATTTAGAGTACTCACTGTCTCTTGATGATGTGATAAAAGAATTGTATGATAATCCCGATTTATATGTGCCGCTTCGATCGTCCTATGTAGCAAAGAAACGCCTCCAGCATTCTTTCGGAACAACCCTGGTCATTCCTACCAAAATAGGAGGCGAAAGAGAAGTGATTTACGGTAAAGGAGAGGGTTTTCCATTACCAGATCATTTCTTAAGGGAAGATGAGAATGATGACAAACCTGGTCTGCATTTATCTAAGTATAGTCCGGAAGCGCGCAAGCTCATGGAAAAACAGGGATATGATTTCACACTCGGAGAAGGTCTATACTTCGATCGAGGTCCTCGTATTCCAGCCAAAGCGGCATATGTACCAAAAGGAAAACCGGATGATTATTACGAATTCAGACGAGGGTTAGGGTATGAATCTTCTTCAGAAGACGAATGTTGCTGGTTAATCAATAACCAATCATCTGAGCAATACAAAGATGGGTACCCTTCAGATTCCTCGGAATGGGATTCCGATACAAGTCTGGGGGAAGCATTCAAAGCCCTAATGGAGAAAAAGGCTACAGCTGATCCGTCCACAATGGAGAACGATGATCAAATGCCAACATGGGAAGACCCCTGGGTTCATCACCTGAACATGCAGTATGGTGCTAGGTTCGAACAGAGAGAACCCCCCACTGAAGATAAAATAGTCCAAATTAACATGGGTGACGAGGCTAACACAAAGCCTATATTCATCAGCGATAGTCTTCCCTCAAATGAGAAGGAGGAATTAATTGCTCTCGTCAGGGAATATATTGACGTCTTTGCTTGGAACTATGAAGACATGCCAGGGCTCGACCCCAATGTGGCAATGCACCGCCTCGATATCAAGTCGGATGCCAAACCTGTCAAACAACAACAAAGACGGTTTCGTCCGCAGATTATGGAAGCCATTGAGGCAGAGGTTAAGAAATTGATCAAATCAGGATTTATCCGAGAGGAGCAACATCCAGACTGGCTAGCCAACATTGTTCAAGTCATGAAGAAGAACGGTAAAATCAGGATTTGCATCGACTTCAGAGATCTGAATACGGCATGTCTAAAAGACAACTTTCCTCTCCCAATCACAGATGTCATTATCGACAATACGTGCGGGTTTGAGAGAATGTCTTTTATGGATGGCTTTTCAGGATATAACCAAATCAAGATGCACCCAGATGACGAGAAGCATACAGTGTTCAGAACGCCCCTTGGTGTCTTTTGCTACACGGTGATGCCTTTCGGTCTAAAAAATGCAGGCGCCACGTACCAGCGAGTAATGACTAAGATTTTCTACGAACATCTCAGGAAAACAGTCGAGTGCTACGTTGATGATTTGGTTGTAAAAAGTCGCAATAAAGAAGATCACATCAAGGACTTGAAGACGATGTTTGATCTCATGCGAAGTCATCAATTGAAGATGAACCCCACTAAATCCTTCCTTGGAATGTCCAGCGGAAAATTCCTTGGATTCGTCATCACCACAAAAGGTATACACATCGATCCTGATAAAGTGAAAGCGATATATGAACTGCAACCCTCTAGAAATCTAAGAGAACTCAGAGGATTGCAAGGGCGTTTAGCTTACATCCGGTGGTTCATCTCAAATCTTTCTGGGAAGTGCCAACCATTCTCTAAGCTAAACAAGAAGGGTGTGTCATTTATTTGGGACGACACCTGCCAAAAAGCACTCGAAGATATCAAAACATATCTGACGAATCCTCCTGTTCTCGTTGCACCAAAATCAGGAAGACCGTTCTTGATTTACATCAAGGCGATGAACCACTCGATAAGTGCTTTACTAGCACAAGACGATGATAACGGTCACGAACAGGCAATATATTACCTAAGTCGGACCTTGGTAGGCGCCGAGTCTCGATATCCGATGATTGAGAAAGAATGCCTCGCATTGGTATTCGCAATGCAAAAGATGCGGCATTACTTGGTCGGACTGACGATTTACGTCATTTCTAACGTTAATCCAGTGCGCGTATTTATGACGCAACCGGCCTCTATGAATTGGCGGTTAGCGAAGTGGGCCCTTCTCTTGTCCCAATATGATTTGCACTTCAAACAGCAGAAGTCGATCAAAGGACAAGCGATTTGTGATCTTTTGGCGGCAAACCCGACAACGGATATGGCAGAAGTATATGATGACTTGCCGGATGAAACCCACGAGGTTAACACTACATCGCACCAACAAGTATGGTAATTATACTTCGATGGTGCTTCGAGGGCAGTTAATAGGGCAATAACCCCGGGATGTTCTAAAGTCTCCTCCGGAGTTGGAGTTGTCTTAGTTTCCCCGGGGAAGCATGTGATGCCTCGGGCTTATTCACTGACTATCCCATGTTCCAATAACGTAGCCGAGTACAACGCGCTTCTTATTGGACTCAGTTTATCCAAGGAGCTGGGGGTCGAATATCTCGAAGCTTTTGGGGATTCTCAATTGATAGTCAACCAAGTTCGTGGAGAGTATGAAGTCAGGAACCAAGACCTGATCCCGTACCACCAGGAGGCCATCAAAATGGCAGATTCTTTTGAAGAATTCTTTATTGAATACATCACTCGTCTCCAGAACGCCTATGCGGATGCACTGGCAGCACTAGCGGTATCACTTGCGCAGCCTCCCAAAACTGAACTATTAGTCACAGTAAGGACGCATCAACTCTGCATACCCATATACGATATGGATATTGAAGAGGAAGATGATAGAAACATAAGCGCCAAGGGGGTGAATTCAACTCAAATTGGGTCTGAGTCCCGAGATTGGCCTTTTGCTATCATTGACTACGTCTAATATGGTATTTTACCAGAGGATGTGAAAGAAAAGGAATCAATCCGCCGAAGAGCACCAAGATTCTTCTATAATACCGAGACTCATACATTATACCGTCGAGGGTACGATGGTTTGTTACTCTGATGCCTTTCGAACAAAGAAGCAGAAGAAGTTCTTAAGGAAGCACACGAAGGAGAATGTGGTGCGCATCAGCCCGGTCCCAAACTGTATGATCGCATCAGAAGAATGGGATATTTTTGGCCAACAATGGTTCGTGACGCAATCGAATACGCCCGAGAATGTCATGCCTGTCAAGTACATGCAAATTATATCCACCAACCACCAGAGCGTTTACACACATCAACCACGTCTTGGCCATTCAAGACATGGGGTATGGACATTGTTGGTCCTATTTTTCCCCCTTCAGTCAAAGGTGATCGATTCATTCTCGCAATCACGGATTACTTTTCAAAGTGGGCTGAAGCGATTCCGCTTAGAGAAGTGAAGACGAACAACATCATCAAGACACGGCGTGCCAAAACGGATCATTCATGACAACGGTCCACAGTTCATAAGCAACGCCTTCATCAGGTTTTGTGACAAGTTCAAAATTGAAGATGTTTCGTCGACAGCTTATTATCCCGCTGCGAATGGATTAGCTGAGGTGTTTAACAAGACGATCATTAAGATCTTGTCAAAGCTCGTGAAGACCAATAAACGAGACTGGGATGATAAACTCGGTGAAGCACTCTGGGCTTATCGTACTACCATACGCACACCTACAGGAGCTACCCCATATTCGTTGGTAAACGGATGTGAAGCTGGTTTAGAGTTGAGTTACTAATTATATAGTTATTTTGTTACATTAATTATTATCCTTTTATAACTAATATAAAAGATTATTCTAAATAGCATATATGAGTATGTAAAGTATTTTTTCATGGTTTGTTATAGTGTATTGTATATTTGTTGTTGTTTGCTTCGTTTTCGATATGTATTGTTTTGTCATTGAAACAAAATACATTGTATACGCGTGTTATTTTTAGTATTTATTTTATGATATTTTTAGATTACGTCTTTTATTGTGTTATTAGTTATTATTCATTCTCTATTCATTATTTTCGCTTACTTGTGTTCTGCTTTACTTTTTATTCTTTTATAATTACTATTCTCTTTTTGTTATAGTGTATTCACGTAGATTATTATTCTTTTATAATTACTATTCTCTTTTTGTTATAGTGTATTCACGTAGATTATTATATTTACGATGTTACTTTTATTGATTTATAGTCATTCATTATTTTTATAGTGTATTCACGTAGATTATTATATTTACGATGTTACTTTTATTGATTTATAGTCATTCATTATTTATAGTATTAACGGTGTAACCATGTTTATCTAAAATATATTGGTGTTTTATTTATATGGAATTATGCTCTTCTTATGTTTTCATTTGCTTATATACCTATTTTACCTTTTATAGTTTTGTTTTTATATATTATACTTCTTTATCTAGTGGTATGTTTGTGAGTTGCAGTATTGTTAGTAAGCATTTATGCTCAGTGTATTCTACGATCTTGTATGAGTTAATTTATTGGAGTTCTATGCTGTCAATTTGTTCGTTACTTATGTGAATGCATTGAGCTTTGTTATGTTTTCTCGTCAGAATTGTATTTTTATTATTTTAACACGTATTGTTTTATATCGTGCTACTCTTCCATTTTGTTTCTTTCATTTTTGTATTGTCGTAGATTATATTATGTCAATATCGTTTTATTCTTATATTTTCTTGATTAAGTGTTGCTATTTTGCGGTGTAAGGGTGTGGTGTTATGACTTTATAGTTGTGTATACGGTTGTTACCATATGTGCGTTGTTTAGTTTTGATTTTCTTGATTTACATATTGTGTTTTAGTTACGTATTTAGTCATAATATTTTTTAGTTGGCGTGTTTTGTGCGTTATTACATAATTTTGGTCACATTGTACTTTTCATGTATGTGTATTATGTTATCGTTATTGTTTGGTTATTTATCAAGTTATATGTTTTCTTGTATGTGTTTTATGTTATTTTTAATATAAATTATTAGTTTAACTGTGTTATTCGGGATTATGTTGTTATTTAGTTACAGCTTTTGCATATTGTCGGCGTTTTGTTTATTAGTTGTTTTCTCTCTTGTTGGATTGCGTATATTTTACTTTAATAAGTGAATTTTATTGCTTGTTCATTAACTATTTCAATTGTTGTTGTATTATACCCAGTTATTCATGTTCCTTAGTATTTTATTTTCATGCGTCCTGTTATTTTACGCTTACGAATGTGTTTTTGTTATCTGCTATTCATTGCATGAACATGTTAAATTCTTGTTCCATATGTAAAATGTCACATCTTATATCTTACCTTGTGTTGTTATTGTTTTACATTCTCCTCTGCATATGGATATAGTTCCATATCTCCGTCCTTGGGTTTTTGTACATTACTTTTATTTTAATTCTGATGACAGAATTTGTTTTAAGGGGGTAGGATGCAATGACCGTAAATTTTTAATACTGGTTTAAATAATTTTTCTGGTATTTAAATATTTAATTATTATTTTTAAAAGAGTATTTGTATGTTCCCTAATTTTCTAGAATTTTTATGATTTAAAAAATCTGATTTTATATTTATTTTAATGATTTTAATAATTATAAATTAATTTGTTGTAGTAAAAATCTTTTTAATTAATTAAGGTTATTTATTATTATTTTGTTATTATTATTATTATTGTTATTAATCATCTCGTATTTTATTTTTTAATCTGCACCCTTATCTCCTTGTTATCTGGTTTTCCCTTGTTTCTCTCAAAACTCACAGCCACTCTCTCTCCCCCCAACTCCCTATCAAATCCCCTACCCCACCTTCCCTAAAACCCTCCTTAATTCACGCACGCACTCCCACTTCCTCATGTTTCGCGCCCACTTCTGTCATGTCCCGCTTCCCAAAATACAGGGGAACCGGAACGTGAACAAGCCCGCGACGTATTAGATTGAGAAGAATATACACTATCATTTTTTTTCTTTTCTTTTCTTCTCAATCCAATACGCTAAGCGTCTAGAAATAAATACAATGCGAAGTCACAGGTCCACGATCACAATAGCAAGAATATAAAGACAACTCAGAATAAGGAATAGACATATCATCAACAGCAAATCATCCCAGACATAAAATATGGGTTCAACATACCCTTATTACAAAACAGTCCAACTAGAAAATAAGAAATACATAGTCCATAAAGAAAGTACTGTTAAAATACTAAGTCCAACATCAACTAAGGAAAAGTACGGTAAAAGAGTTTTAATGTTCATCAGGTACTACAGAGAAAACTACTGGGCTTCAGCTTATTCTTCTACTCCTCCTGCAAGGCACTCCTACTGAGAATCCTCTGGCTCCTACGCGATTCCGAACTGAGGCTGTCTGTCTCCTAAATCTGACGTACACCCAGAAAATAGGAGTACGTCAGCGTGTGTAACACACGGCAAGATC
The DNA here is from genome assembly GCF_001876935.1 of Asparagus officinalis. Lineage (NCBI taxonomy): Eukaryota > Viridiplantae > Streptophyta > Magnoliopsida > Asparagales > Asparagaceae > Asparagus > Asparagus officinalis. The sequence continues at coordinate 97,992,171 of NC_033800.1, forward strand.
CCCCAAGGCAGGAACAAATACAATAACGGTAATGATAATATATGCGTGGTCAATTTCAATTTCAGGATAACTTCAGTGAGAGGATAACCCAAAATCATTTTCACCACCAAAATCTCTCACTGATCAATTTCAATTGACAGTGAGTCCACCAAAAATGTCTTTCTAGCCCAAATCACCAGCAATTTCCCCTCTTGATTCTTTTCATGAACAAGAGGTCCACTTCCAGTTCAGAGTCCCCTTTCGATAAACGAAAAGACTCCCTTCTTTTTCTCTTCGGTTAAGCCTTCTCATGGTCATAATCGAAGTTGAAATTTCACTTCGATAAACGAAAAACTCATCTTCAGATTAGATAACCAATCCTATAAAAGGTAAGTTTATCTAGATCTTCCAGATTCTCGGAGTGGAGATCCCACTTCTAGTTTCTTTTTTGTGCTGGAAATAGAATATAAAATTCTTCCTTTCCAGAATCAAGGAATAGAATATAAAATTCTTCCTTCCTTGTCTGTTGGGTTCGCCTTCACCCTAAAAGAAGACCGGGAAATAGAATATAAAATTCTTCCTTTCCCGCATCGATCTTTTCCGAAATTTGTCAATTTAGGATTCATCCTAGGAAGTTTATCCCGAATCCTAAGCAGGGATAAGTCTGCGCCTAACACGCGCTGCCGGTTTAGTCTTTTTCCGTAGAAAAAGACACCAGAGTTCGATTCTGGGGTATTCTATCCTGAAACCTAAGCAAGGATAAGTCTGCGCTTAACCCGCGCTGCCGGTTAGTTCTTAACCGTTAAAAAGAACACCCGTCCGCATATTCAACATTGTGGTAGGTTGTTATTAATAACACCAAAATCCATGCCTTACACGCATGGGGAATTTCATCCTGAATCCTAAGAAAGGATATGCCGACGCCTAACACGCGTCGCCGGGTTAGTCTTCTACTGGCCAAGAAGACGCCAGAACTTGATTCTGGGGACTTTTATCCTGAAGCTTAAGTAGGGATAAGTCAGCGTCTAATACACGTTGCCGGGTAGCCTATTCCCGTAACAATGGCGAAGCCTATGTATTCAACATCATAGCACAAAGTCTCAGAGAATTCACTCTCTTAGCACAACGTTACATGCGGAACGGATTTATACAATTCGCATGCTAGCCCGACTCAAACGGTAGTCGGTAAAGGCTAATCAAATCCGTTGAAGGCTGGGGGTTAGCCAAAAATCCTAAAGTCAACACCTAACACGTGTCGTCCGGGTAGCCTATTCCCGTAACAATGGCGAAGCCTATGTATTCGACATCATAGCACAAAGTCTCAGAGAATTCACTCTCTTAGCACAACGTTACATACGGAACGGATTTAGACAATCCGCATGCTAGCCCGACTCAAACGGTAGTCGGTAAAGGCTTATCAAACCCGTTGAAGGGTGAGGGTTTGCCAAAAATCCTGTGAGTATTATGGTCAATCATTCTAAACAGAATGAGGAATCATAATAAAGATAAAGATAAAACCATTTCCACTAAGAGGATCAAAAGTCAACACTAAGAGGATCAAAAGTCAACATATTCAGGAAATGAAATCATACATCAAGCCTATGGCTAAAAATCTGCTGACTAAACTTAGACAGTTCTCATCATAAGCTTGCCTAAGCTCATCCTACAATTCAGCTCTAAGGGACTCTTCAGTGGTGGCTAAAGTCTTCACATCAATCTCCTCCGTCTCGACCAGCTTCTGCTTCAAGGATTTCAACTCCTCAGATAAGGCAGTGTGGGCTTGCTGATCCTGTACCTTCGTCATCTGAAGGATACTCAAAGTCTCCTCTTCTTCACGAAGTCTTCTTCAGAACTGTTCTATCTTGGTCTCACAAGAGGCAATAGAAAGGTCGAGATTGTCAAGTGAAGATGATCTAACAGCAAGGTTGGCCTCAACTCGGTCTATCCGATCCCGCTGCACCTGAATCTCGAGCTTAGCAAGAACTCGAGTATCGCGCCATGTCTGTAAGCGAGTATCCAAATTGGTAGCAATGAATGAAGAGGCACATGCGTCCTGGAGCTCACGTAACATCTGAAGCTCATGCTCCAGGCAATCAAGGTCATCAATTATAGCCTTCGCCAGATATGGATATCCTGCATCTCTTATTGAATTTATTCTGGGATCGAGGAAAGGCTTAAATTGGTGAAGGAAAAGTCCGCCGTGGAAGAGCTTGCCAATCATAGTATTCACGAAGGAGAAGAAGGAGTGGACTTCTATGCAGATGATGATCTTCTCAGGGTCGTTGTCTGATAACAACTCTTTCACAAGGACATGAAGCCGAGAAGAAAGCCCCACACAAAAAGGAGAAATCCGTCAAAAGCCTTGATGAGGAAATAAATAACATTTCTCAGTTGCTTAATTTATACCTTCTTCCCCTTGAGTCACTGGGGGTAGTGGAGGTGTAACTGCTGTGGATGTATCAGCTGATGTAGCTGGTCTCACAGCCGGCTCAACAGGATCAGTCTCGACAAAAGCTTCTGTCAAACACAAAATGGAATTCTCAGATGCATCACATTATAGCTGCATTAGTCAAAAAATGGCTAGTCCTATAATTAATTTGAGAAGAGGCACGTACCTTCAAAAGGACCATCCTCGGGATTCTTAGGGAGTGTAGACTCAGGGAACATATCTTCAGGCATTTGGTCATCAATCTGAGGAGAGCCATACATGAAGTGGAGCATAGGAGTGTCCACGAGCAAACCTTCCTCGTCGAAATCATCAGTCGAAAAATCTGACACAAGAAAATATAAATGCGAAAGGAGAATAAAGAGACTACAACCAATGGAAAGGAGTTACCTCTTATGGGTGTTTTAGCCTCTCTATTCCCAAGATCCATGTTTTCCTCCTGCAATTTATCTAAAAGAGCAAGAAGCATAGAGACAATTAAGGGAGGCACGAATTCTGAATCGTTCAACTCTTTTGTTTGCCATCTAAAGGGTATATTGTCAATGGCAGATGTACATGGATTCACTGAATCGGGTCCTACATTGATAGTCTCCCTAACACCGGCAGCTTCTGCAGGCTTTCCTACCTGGTGTGATAAGTCAGGCTCACCAGAAAATGCAAAATCACGAGGAACAGGATCGGGACTCATCTCGCTTTCCCCACGCTCTCCTATATAGAGATGGAAAAGCATGAGCCTGAAGTTCTGGATGATCAAGAGGATAGTCTATGAAGTAGATGTTACCTCCGTCGCTAGCAGGATCATCACCAGCCAAATCCATCTCGGAGGCTTGCGGATCTGCACGCGGCTTGTGGGCTAGTCTCTTCCGCCTAGCAGCTTGGGCAACAATTGAAGGTCTCGCTCGGGAAAAAGGACGGAATTCTTCATCCTTGTCAGCCACGATCCCTGAAATATCAAACAATTGTCAAGATTAATAATTCTGGAAGACAGAAGGAAAGGATAGGTAGTTAACCTCGCTCGGAACAGTCCTCGTAATCTTCAAGATCTCCGCCTGAAGCCTCATCAGCAGAATTGAAGATCTTCTTTCCTTCTTCATCAATCCGACGAGTCTTGCTCCACGTCCTCTGTGACCGAGCATTTTCCCAAATCACACGAGAATCAGCCTGAGAAGCTTCCTCGGCTTCACGGGGACGGTTTTGTTAGCTGCTAACAACCACCTGCAGCTTAAGAAGGTGAGCTTTAACTGACGCTCAGCACTCGGGAGACTGAACTTAGCACCAGTACAGCCCGTCACGGTCCACAGCCATGCCCGGAGCCCGCCCCCCAACCCGCCATGAGTCCGAAGCTGCTGACACGGGTTCCCGACATAAAGCTGATCATAACCAAACTGGTGGGCGAATCGGCAGGGTAGATATGGCTCTATGAAATACTGATTCCTCACCCGGAAGGTCAGATAACCCGGCCTGATGTTCACTAGCCAATTAAAGCAGCCGACATCTAAATGAGTTTGAGTCCCCCTCGGCCTCTCCTCATCAGTCAAACACTCGCCATATTGGCTCGAGAACTGCGGGAAGCAAGTGGAAAATACCCAACACTTGTGAACCTATAGCTGCTTCCTGACTTCAGGGAATCCTCGCCCCTCCCACTTGCCATTCTCAAACAACTGTAGTAGGGGAACAGAGCGGTCTGCGGTGCTAGGTACCGACATCATATCAGGACGATGAAGGACGAACCAAGCCATCAAATAAGTGCATGGGAGCTCCACCTTAGTAAGAGGAATTCGAGCCGACGGATCATCTTCTTTCTGTGTGAAAGCACTAGAAATCTGTCGAAGCCCTCGATGAATTTTAGCTACCATCACCGGAAGAAGCAAAAGTTCCTTTTTGTAGGCAAGCTGAACCGGGCAAAATGTCACTGGACTGATACGGGACCACGCATTTCTTTAACCAGATAGCGAGGTAACCGGCGAGAAATGTCATCGACTGAATCGATGCGGTCGCATGCCATAAGAATGATTTAAATTTGGTCCCTGTAGGAAAGCCACTCTCGGGACTGCTAATGGTATAAGAGTGAGCGTCAATCTTCTTCAGCAGACCATTAACCTCTGAAGGAGTTGTAGGCGTATAAAACTGCCTATAGGTCCCTTAACATAGCTCGGCATGGTGATTCGACAAACCAACGAACCATCGGGTGACGTATCAAAACACGATCGTTAGTCCACAACACCGAAGCCAAGTGACACGCGACGAAGCGGATTAACGAGGCGACGAGGTTAACGAACCGCACACGAACAACAGAATAAATCCACTCGCGTGCGGAATCAAGCTAACGGTTCGGTGAGTCAACGAGACATCCAACTGTAGAACGGATTTGAACTCGAACACCGAAGCGGATTTACTGCCAAATCAGGATCCGGACTGCCAAATCAGAGTTCAGATCAATGACGTAGCTCGGATAAACCGCGAAACCGCGAAACCGAAAAACGAACACAACGGCGAATACCCGGCCAAAACCGAGTCACTCAGGTGGCTCGGTGGCCGAGCCCAAGACCGAATGGTGGCTCGCCGGAGCCACCTGGTGGCCCGAGCCACCTCCTGCCCGAGCAGCAAGCCCAGATATGGGCCCAGATCTGAACCCAGATCCTGGTATTCAGTGCCTATAAATAGAGGGGGTATGGGCTTCATTGTTGCAAGGGTTGGAATTTTGGGAGGGCCGAAATCTGCTGGATTGAGAATTGACTTGAACTATTTCGGAGCTTTGAAGACTCAACTTCCAGATCTGGTTCTTGCGATCCATCCACGCGCAAATAAGGCAGGAGTTTTTCGAGAAGGATCAAGATCTGAAGATCTTACAACGGTTTCCTCGGATCAAAAGCTTGGCCTTTGATCCCGAGAAGAGTCTCTGATTTCGGCTTGGTCGACTTTCATATAACATAGGGCTAATTATTCCTGTAGCGAAATAATCCCCTCGGCTGTTATTCCTTCTGGAGATAACACCCGCTATACACACTGTAGATCGAACCCAGAATCAAGATCGCGGCGGATGGTCTCATGTGAATTATAAAAACTTTTACGCCGGCGCAGCAAAAACCGCACAAAAGCGAGAGACCGCAAAACAGGCATCTCGGATTTGTTCGGACATTAAAAGGAAAGTTGTAATTTTTATTTTTTCTTTGATTTTGTTGTAACCGGATCTTATAAAAAGACCGGATCTTCTGTAATCGATAAACTATTACTTGAGAAAGCAATGGAATCAAAGAACGCAATTTTTCCCACGAACAATCTGGCAACCACAGTGGGAGCCACCGATCTCGCTGCTGAGATCGTTGCGTTGCAGCCGCGGATCTCAATCCCGGTCGAGGAGGAGGTCGAGTATGAATTCGACCAGCAAAAGTTCGAGGAGTATCTGTCATCCTCGTCCGGATCCACCTCCCCCCGCAAGTCCAAGAAGTTCTCCTCCAGGAGAAAAGTCCGTTGGTATGAAGAAGTGCAAAATACCAACGAAGATCTCACCCCAACTGATGCCAAATTCGCATCGGGTGAAGCTCCACCGACCTCCAACCAGGTCAAATATGTTCCTGCCAATCCCTCCGCCGTTGAGGGCGTTGTGACTCTTTCAAAGAGAGCCCGCCAGAGGCGACGTCAACGCCTGGCACGGCAACTCGCTATCACGTGGATCTGAAGATCAAGAGAGGCAAACAGCCTCAACAAACAATGAATGGCAGCTCCTCCAAGCCGCCAACAAATGAATGGGTCTGTGTCGAACGGAATCGTTTAACACTTGATGAGCGCATTCGCAAGTGCCGCGCACTGTCAGCGCAAGCACGGGCTTGTAGGCGTATAAAACTGCCTATGGGTCCCTTAGCACAGCTCTGCATGGTGATTCAACAAACCAATGAACCATCGGGCGATATATCCATGCATGATCGTTAGACCACAACATCGAAGCCAAGTGACACGTAACGAAGCGGATTAACGAGGCGACGAGGCTAACGAACCGCACGCAAACAACGGAATACATCCACTCGCGTACGGAATCAAGCTAACGGTTCGGTGAGTCAATGAGTCATCCAACTGTAGAACGGATTCGAACTCGAACACCGAAGCGGATTTACTACCAAATCAGGATCCGGACTGCCAAATCAGAGTTCAGATCAACGACGAAGCTCAGATAAACCACAAAATCGGAAAACGGACACCACCAAACACGTGGAGGACTCGGCCGAAACCGAGCCACCTCTAGGTGGCTCGGCCAAAGCCGAGGCACCAAGAGGGGGCCCGGCTCGGTGCCCGAGCCACCTAGGTGGCCGGCCACCTGGGCTAAGCCCAGATCTGGTTCTAAATGCCTATAAATAGGCTTGGTGGCTCATTGTTTTGGAGGTTGGAACTTTTGGAGCCGAAACTCTGCTGGATTGAGAACTGAACTTTGGAGTTTTTGAAGCTTTGAAGACTTGGCTTTTTAGATCTGCTTCTTGGCGATCATCCACGTCAGATAAGGCAGGAGTTCGAGAGAGAGAGATCAGATCTGAGATCTACACGACCATCCTCCGGATCAAAACTTGGTTTTTTGATCCCGAGAAGAGTATCGATTTTGCTTGGTCGATTTCGATTACTAAAGTCTATTATTTCCATGGCGAAATAGTACCCCCGGCTGTTATTTCCTTCGTGAAATAGCACATGTCATATCGTGTAGATCCGACCGGATCAAGATCACGTGGTGGTCCACGGATTAACCCCGGCGCAGGCGAAGAACCCACACAAGCGAGTGACCGCAAAATAGGAGCTCGCGATTCCTTCGACATAAAAGGAAAGTTATAATTTTTATTTCTTTTGTTGATTACGTTGTAACCGGATCTTATAAAAAGACCGGATCTTTGTAACCGATAAACAGTTGTCAAAGAGTATGCAATGACATCAATGAAAACTATAATTTTTCCCGCGAACAATCTGGCGACCACAGTGGGAGCCACCGATCTCGCTGCCGAGATCGTTGCGTCGTAGCCGCGGATCTCAATCCCGATCGAGGAGGAGGTCGAGTATGAATTTGACCAGCAAAAGTTCTAGGAGTATCTGTCATCCTCCGGGTCCACCTCCCCCCGCTAGTCCAAGAAGTTCTCCTCCAGGAGAAAAGTCCGTTGGTATGAAGAAGTGCAAAATGCCAATGAAGATCTCACCCCAACTGATGCCAAAGTCGCATCGGGTGAAGTTCCACCGACCTCTAACCAAGTCAAACCTGTTCTCGCCGATGCCTCTACTGTTGAGGGTGTAGTGACTCTCTCAAAGAGAGCCCGCCAGAGGCGACGTCAACGCCTGGCGCGGCAACTCGCAAAGGCGATGGAGTCCACTGACGGAATCCGCTATCACGGGGATCTGAAGAGCAGGAGAGGCAAACAGCCTCAACAAACAATGAATGACAGCTCCTCCAAGCCGCCAACGAATGAATGGGTCCGTGTCAAACGGAATCGTTCAACACTTGATGAGCGCATTCGCAAGCGCCGCGCACTGTCAGCGCAAGCACGGGCTCGAGTCCAAGAAGCCCGCAGAAGACTGGAGAAGGAAGTGGCCAAAAAGCCTCACCAACCCTCCAAGTCTGGAGGCCGAAGTCTGAAGCGGCGATTCAGGCTAAGGAGCAACCTTTGCAGCCTTCAGCAAAAGTTCAACCTCGGGCGAACCACTCTAAATCGCCGATAATTCCCATGGCTACTCCGGGAGATCACGCAGAATCATCCCGAAGAAAGAAGTCAGTTTTGGAGCACCTCGGTCTACTTCCCGATGGACAATGCAAAGCTCCAGTTCAAGAACGTTTGGGCCCGATGAAGAAGCCCCGAACGACTCAACATGCTGGGGGTCACCGCCACCTTCAACATGACAAGGAAATCAGGACAGCTAAGCGCACAAATTTGCGCATTGAAGTCCAGGAGCCCGCTGAGAACTCACGCCCACAAAGGCATGTTTCGAGGCGCGTAACTTTTGAAAGCCCAAAGAAGGCAGTTCGTCCTCAGAAGGAAACATTATCGTCTGATGACGATAATGTTATACCTGAGAAGTCGTGCCAACACACGATAGGTTACTCTGACCTTCAAACCGACGAGTTATACTATCGTGCTGGGGGTACGAGTAAAACCAGGAAAAGGAGTCCTCGAGAACTAGAAACTCAATGCCCCTGTTCCAAACTCATTCGGGCAGTATTGACTGAGTGTAACTGCACCAAGACAGTTCCTAAAAGAGTTTCGGTTTTTGAAAAACTCAGTACCGAAACACCAATACCAAGGCCTAGGCGTTTCCGACGAAGGAGAGCGGTGGTTGAAGACGGAGAATTTCCGAGGGTCACCACTAATATGACCAGCAAAGGGACATCGACACGGGATAATTCCAAGTCGATTCCAGAAGCATCCCGGCGTATAACCCGTCTGCAGTCTGGATCCATCAAACAAGGAACTTATGGTAGGGTTCGGACAAGATTACCTTCAGAAGATGAAGAATCGGATGTCGGCTCTGCGGTCGCATCAGATAATACGGTATCCAGCGAGGGACAACCCCACGATGCATTATGAAATCGGATGCCTGCTCTGCTGTCGCATCAGATAATACAGTATCTAGCGAAGGACACCCCCGCGAGGCACTTATGATAAGTGCGGAACAAGTGGCCAAGATGCTTGAAGAAGCCATGGCTAAACAACAAGAGAGCTTCAAGTTCGAAATGCAGATGGCCATGCAGAATATGAGAGAAATGCATGGCCAACAAATCCAAGCACTGATGAACCAGCAAGGCGAACCAAGTCATCACAACCAGGTTAATCAGGAAGATGAGGACACAAATGCGAATGAAGCTCATAATACCAATAATCCTCCCGTCAATGTAGGGGGTGGTAACGAGAATGCTAGCGAAAACACAGGTGAAAGTTTGAAGATTAAAAACCTCGAGAGCAAAATCAATACGTTGATTTCCGCTCAAGAGATGAAGAAGACGGGCATTCCTTGTCCATACCCAAGAGAATGGGAATCGATCCCGTATCCGGTGAAGTTCAATCTAATTAACTTCACGTCGTTTAATGGGATGGGTTCACCCACTCAGCATTTGATTTACTTCAAATCACACCTAGGGGTTATCTCTGGTAATGAGCCTCTGATGGTACGGTCCTTCGTTGGCACTCTTTGTGGAGCCGCCTTTGATTGGTATCGCCGCCTCAAGCCAGGAAGCGTGAATAGCTAGGACGACATGGAGACTAAATTCCTCGCTAACTTCTTCGATGACGACACCGAGATATCCATCGGGTCGTTGCTTGACGAGAAACAAAAAGACGGGGAATTGGTTGATACCTTCGTCAAAAGGTTCCGGAACAAGGCGATGAACTGTCGGGACCCGATCACTGAGGAGTTCATTCTCCAGACTTGCCACCACAACCTCGCATTGGACGTGTTGGAAGCAATGGGGACAACACCGTCCAAGACATGGAAGGATTTGAAGGTTCGAGTATAGCAAGCCGAACGATTCCTCAGAAGGAAGAAGGCGGAAAGAGGCCAACAGGCGACGAATGCTCCGCAACAGAATTTCGTCCCACGAGGGAAAGGTAAAGCACATGCTAATGCAGTTGATGCTAATCAAACTTTCCAATTGCAACCTCAGCAACAGCAACGAGCACCACAACAGTCGCAGTCGCAATGGCAACAACGGCCTCAGAAGCAGAAATCTTCGGAGCCAAGATTTCCTAAAGTGTACTCCTTCAATGATGACGAAGTTCCCGGCATCTTTAAGTACCTGTTGGAGAATAACAAAATCCAACTGTCGTCGATCGTGGATCAAGAAGGGGCTAGTAAAGTGACGGATCCGAAGTATTGCGCATACCATAGAGCGGTCCATCACCCTACCAAGTCATGCTACCATCTCAAGGATAAGATCCAGGCGTTAATTGATGTAGGCGTCATAACCCCGAAGCCGTCCAAGAATGTTGGAGCAAATGCGGTTTCAATCAGCTTTGGATCCATGCCCCGCATCACCAAAGTAGGAATGAAGATGGTGAATGACGACCCACATGAACAGCGCCAAAAAGGACTTGTGCCACACACAGCCCCAAATGGCGAAATCCTCTGGGTCCATCCTGTTCTTATTGAAGACGATCAGTGGACGGCTTCCTCGACCAGAAAGGGTAAAGGCAAGTCCTGCAATGCTACCTCCGCGATCTTCGAAGAGGATGGTAATGAAGCTCCTACCTTCCCGCTCTCCGAATAAGAACAAGAAGTCTTTGCCACTAGAAGCGGAAATGAGTATCACTTCAACTACCCATCACCTAGTGATCAGTTAGCTGAGCAGGGGGTGACTAAACGGGGACCAGCCAAAACTCTCACGGAGCTGGGTGTGATTACGACTCCTAGACCGGTTGAAGAAGCTCGACAACAGCTGGTTAATAAGCAGAAAGAAAAGAGGCCCCAGGAAGTTCAAAATCCGAAGCAATCTCGTTTCAATCGTCTGATTGGAAGAGATAAACCGGAAAGATCGAACACTCCGCACGTCTTCGATATTATGGCTCAACTGGCTAACATTCCAGTGCGGATAACATTGTATGAGTTGCTACGGTTGTCCAAAGAAACAAGGGAAGCCTTGCAAGAAGCCTTGGCCAATTCAGAAGTGTTCATTACTCAGATCAAGCCAGTACCTGAAGAGCCAGAACCGTTAATTCAACACTGCAATATAGCGGCTAAAAACCTTCCCTGCATCACCTTCACCAAAGAGGAAACATGATCGACCCTATATTTTATTGGGTACATTGGCTCTAGGCAAAGTCAACCGAATCCAAGTCGATCCGGGTTCTGGCTGTGAGTATATGCGCGCTTCGCTTGATGCCATATCCTCCAGTTAGTAAGTTGGCATCCACAGGCACTGTTATCTATGGATTCAATACTAGCGGGTCAAGACCCTTGGGTAAGATCCGGATAAAATGTCAAATGGGTGATTTGAAGACGGAAGTCACATGTTATGTGATCGATGCCGAAACTTCATATAACTTACTATTGGGTCAGCCTTGGATCCATAGTAACGTTATAATCCCCTCCACTCTTCATCAGTGTTTGAAATATGTCGACACTGATAATAAGGTTAGGACGGTGGTCGCGGATAAGCAACCATTCAAGGATTATGAGAATTATTTCACTGATTCTCTCCTTTATGGTAACAAATCCGATACTGAATCATCGGCCCATGGCACGGACAGCGGAGAAGAAGCTGATACCGAAGCCGGATTTGATTACAATGGAGGTTATGTTTTAAACGACATTGTACCCTTTGTAATCAACATTGACGATGATCAATCGTTAGAGGGCAGTTGTAACTGGCAACTTACCAATAATGAAATAAATAACGATTTAGAGTACTCCCTATCTCTTGATGATGTGATAAAAGAATTGTATGATAATCCCGATTTATATATGCCGCTTCGATCGTCCTATGTAGCAATGGAACGCCTCCAGCATTCCTTTGGAACAACCCTGGTCATCCCGACCAAAATAGGAGGTGAAAAAGAAGTGATTTACGGTAAAGGAAAAAGCTCTCCATTACCAGATCATTTCTTAAGGGAAGATGAGAATGATGACAAACCCGGTCGGCATTTATCTAAGTATAGCCCGGAAGCGCGCAAGCTCATGGAAAAACAGGGATATGATTTCACACTCGGAGAAGGTCTATACTTCGATCGAGGTCCTCGTACTCCAGCCAAAGCGGCATATCTACCAAAAGGGAAACCCGATGATTATTATAAATACGGACGAGGGTTAGGGTATGAATCTTCTTCAGAAGACGAATGTTGCTGGTTAATCAATAACCAATCATCTGAGCAATACAAAGATGGATATCCGTCAGATTCCTCGGAATGGGATTCCGATACAAGTCTGGGGGAAGCATTCAAAGCCCTAATGGCGAACATGGCTACAGCTGATCCGTCCACAATGGAGAACGATGATCAAATGCCAACATGGGAAGACCCGTGGGTTCATCACCTGAACATGCAATATGGTGATAGGTTCGAATAGAGAGAGCCCCCCACTGAAGATAAAATAGTCCAAGTTAACATGGGTGACGAGGCTAACCCAAAGCCTATATTCATCAGCGATAGTCTTCCCCCAAATGAGAAGGAGGAATTAATTGCTGATCCGTCCACTCTTCATCAAGGACTTGAAGACGATGTTCGATCTCATGCGGAGTTATCAATTGAAGATGAACCCCACTAAGTCCTTTCTTGGAATGTCAAGCGGAAAATTCCTTGGATTCGTCGTCACCACTAAAGGTATACATATCGATCCTGATATGGTGAAGGCGATACATGAACTGCAACCCCCTAGAAATCTAAGAGAACTCAGAGGATTGCAAGGGCGGTTAGTTTACATCTGGCGGTTCATCTCAAATCTTTCTGGGAAGTGCCAACCATTCTCTAAGCTAAACAAGAAAGAGGTGTCATTTATTTGGGACGACGCCTGCCAAAAAGCATTCGAAGATATCAAAACATATCTGACGAATCCTCCTGTTCTCGTTGCACCAAAATCAGGTAAACCGTTCTTGATTTATTTCAAGGTGATGAACCACTCGATAAGTGCTTTACTAGCACAAGACGATGATAACGATCACGAACAGGCAGTCTATTACCTAAGTCGGACCTTGGTAGGCGCCGAGTCTCGATATCCGATGATTAAGAAAGAATGACTCGCATTAGTATTCGCAATGCAAAAGATGCGGCATTACTTGGTCGGACAGACGATTTACGTCATTTCTAATGTTAATCCAGTACGGGTATTTATGACGCAACCGGCCTCTATGAATTGACGATTAGCGAAGTGGGCCCTTCTCTTGTCCCAATATGATTTGCACTTCAAACAGCAGAAGTCAATCAAAGGACAAGTGATTTGTGATCTTTTGGTGGCAAACCCGACAACAGATACAGCAAAAGTATATGATGACTTGCCGGATGAAACCCACAAAGTTAACACTACATCGCACCAACAAGTATGGCAATTATACTTCGATGGTGCTTCGAGGGCAGTTAATAGTGCAATAACCCCCGGATGTTCTACAGTCTCCTCCGGAGTTTGAGTTGTCTTAATTTCCCCAGGGAAGCATGTGATGCCTCGGACGTATTCACTGACTAGTCCGTGTTCTAATAACGTAGCTGAGTACAACACGCTTCTCATTGGACTCAGTTTCGCCAAAGAGCTGGGGGTCGAATATCTCGAAGCTTTTGGGGATTCTCAATTGATAGTCAACCAAGTCCGTAGAGAGTATGAAGTCAGGAACCAAGACCTGATTCCGTACCACCAGGAGGCCATCAAAATAGCAGATTCTTTTGAAGAATTCTTTATCGAATACATCCCTCGTCTCCAAAACGCTTATGCGGATGCACTGGCAGCACTAGCAGTATCACTTACGCAGCCTCCCGAAACTGAGCTATTAGTCACAGTAAGGACGCATCAACTCTGCATACCCATATACGATATGGATATTGAAGAGGAAGATGATGGAAACGTAAACGCCAAGGAGGTGAATTCAACTCAAATTGGGTATGAGTCCAGAGATTGGCGTTTTCCTATCATTGACTACGTCCAATATGGTATTTTGCCAGAGGATGTAAAAGAAAGAGAATCAATCCGCCGAAGAGCACCAAGATTCTTCTATAATACCGAGACCCATACGTTATACCGTAGAGGGTACGATGGTTTGTTACTCCGATGCCTTTCGAACAAAGAAGCAGAAGAAGTTCTTAAGGAAGCACACGAAGGAGAATGTGGTGCGCATCAGCCCGGTCCCAAACTGTATGATCGCATCAGGAGAATGGGATATTTTTGGCCAACAATGGTTCGTGACGCAATCGAATACGCCCGAGAATGTCATGCCTGTCAAGTACATGCCAATTATATGCACCAACCACTAGAGCGTTTACACAAGTCAACCACGTCTTGGCCGTTCGAGACATGGGGTATGGACATTGTCGGTCCTAGTTTTCCCCCTTCAGTCAAAGGTGATCGATTCATTCTCACAATCATGGATTACTTTTCAAAGTGGGCTGAAGCAATTCCGCTTAGAGAAGTGAAGACGAACAACGTCATCAATTTCATTAAACATCATGTCATATACCGACACGGCGTGCCAAGACGGATCATTCATGACAACGGTCCACAGTTCATAAGCAACGCCTTCGTCAGGTTTTGTGACAAATTCAAAATTCAAGATATTTCGTCAATAGCTTATTATCCCGCTGAGAATGGACTAGCGGAGGCTTTTAACAAGACGATCATTAAAATCCTGTCAAAGCTCGTGAAGGCCAATAAACGAGACTGGGATGATAAACTCGGTGAAGCACTCTGGGCTTATCGCACCACCATACGCACACCTACGGGAGCTACCCCATATTCGTTAGTATACGGATGTGAAGCTATGCTACCATTGGAGATCCAAATCCCATCCCTTCGGATCGCTCTCGCAACCGAAATGACGACAGAAGAACAACATCAAAAACGTCTCGAAGAACTCGAAAGGTTAGATGAAAAGCGCTTGGAAGCTCAATAACACATTGAGTTTTATCAAGCCAGAATATCTAGGGCTTTTAACAAAAGAGTCCGACAGAGAAGCTTCAAGGAAGGAGATCTGGTCCTCGCTGCTCGCCGACCGATAATCCTCAACTCCAAGAAGAAAGGTAAATTTGAACCCAAATGGGAAGGACCGTTTGTGATAGACACAGTCTACTCAAACGGCGCATATTGCCTGATTACTCAAGAGGGCGCCAGGCAATTAATGCCAATAAATGGGATGTTCCTGAAAAAGTACTATCCCTAGAACATTCAGGATAACCCATTTACCGAGAAGTTCCTTAAAGAATATTACACTTAATATTCTAGAGGATAACCCAAAATCATTTTCACCACCAAAATCCCTCACTGATCAATTTCAATTGACAGTGAGTCCACCAAAATTGTCTTTCTGGCCCTCTTGACTCTTTCCATGAACAAGAGGTCCACTTTCAATTCAGAGTCCCCTTTCGATAAACGAAAGAACTCCCTTCTTTGGTTAAGCCTCCTCATGGTTATAACCAAAGTTGAAATTTCACTTCGATAAACGAAAAAACTCATTTTCAGTTTAGATAACCAATCCTATAAAAGGTAAGTTTATCTAGATCTTCCAGATTCTCGGAGTGGAGATCCCACTTCTAGTTTCTTTTGCACTGGAAATAGAATATAAAATTCTTCCTTTCCAGAATCAGGGAATAGAATATAAAATTCTTCCTTCCTTGTATTCGGGTTCGCCTTCACCCTAAAAGAAGACCGGGAAATAGAATATAAAATTCTTCCTTTCCCGCACCAATCTTTTCCAAAATTTATCAATCTAGGATTCATCCTAGGAAGTTTATCCCGAATCCTAAGCAGGGATAAGTCTGCGGCTAATACGCGTCGCCGGTTTAGTCTTTCTCCGTAGAAAAAGACACCAGAGTTTGATTCTGGGGTATTCTATCCCGAAGCCCAAGTAGGGATAAGTTAGCGTCTAATACACGTTGCCGGGTAGCCTATTCCCGTAACAATGGCGAAGTCTACGTATTCGAAGTCGTAGCAGCGAGTCTCAGAGAATTCACTCTCTTAGCACAACGTTACATGCGGAACGGATTTAGACAATCCGCATGCTAGCCCAACTCAAACGGTAGTCGGTAAAAGCTAATCAAACCCGTTGAAGGCTGGGAGTTAGCCAAAAATCCTAAAGTCAACACCTAACACGTGTTGTCGGGTAGCCTATTCCCGTAACAAAGGGTAAAACCTATGTATTCGACATCATAGCACAAAGTCTCAGAGAATTCACTCTCTTAGCACAACGTTACATGCGGAACGGATTTAGACAATCTGCATGCTAGCCCGACTCAAACGGTAGTCGGTAAAGGCTTATCAAACCCGTTGATGGCTGAGGATTTGCTAAAAATTCTATAAATGCAAGTCATTGACGCATCATCTTCATTAGTTGGTCTCGTGACTTAGACATCCAACAAATTCAGGATAAGATCCATACATGCAGATGAATCAACTTTCATAGTTGGTACTGCAACTCTGACATTTAGGACCGCCATGCTCCAATACCTCAAGAGCTTAAACTGTGTATATTCCAACAAATGTCAAGCGATCCGAAACCCTAGGTCAACGCCGGTCAACGCGTAACCCTAGGTCAACACCAGTCAACGCGTTGCGATCAAAAAGTCAACGTACGACGTTCAAAACCCTAGGTCAACGCTGGTCAACGCATAACCCTAGGTCAACGCCAGTCAACGCGTTGCGGTCAAAAAGTCAACGTATGACATTCAAAACCCCAAGGTCAACGCCTATCAACGCGTAACCCTAGGCTAACTCCAGTCAACGCGTTACGGGCAAAAAGTCAACATGAGTCAATATATCATGACGGAGATAGTTAGTTCAAAGTCAACTCGATGACACGAGCCAAACTCAACTCATCAGTTTTAGATTTGAGACTTCGACGACGGCCAGACGATAAACGCGGCGCCGGAAGGATTTCAGCTATTCGTCAAAGCATCGAATAGACTGAAAATCGAAGGAGTCAAGAATTGAAGCTAACTGCAGGTCCTTTACACTGACCAGGCTAAACCAGGTTGAACCAGTTCTGAACCAGTTTGAACCAGATTTGGACCAAAATTCAAATTGGAGCTGAACCGAGTGTCGAAACGACTTCAAAACGACCGGCGGTCCAGTCCCTTATTTATTCACTCCTCTCCCATATATTCGAAGGGGTTGGAGGATTTTTGGAACCTAATTACTGCCTTTTTTTGGTCATTATTAGGCCGGTTCGGCTCATTCTCAATACTCCAATAAGGTATACGAGTATAAACTATTCCCTATTTTTGTTGAGAAGTTTCTGGAGAGTATTTTTCTAAAAATATTCTTAAGGATAACTCAGCAATACTCTAATAAGGTATACGAGTATAAACTATTCCCTATTTTTGTTGAGAATTTTCTGGAGAATATTTTTCTAAAAATATTCTTAAGGATAACTCAACAACACTCCGACAGACGTATGAGTATAAACTGTGTCAAACGCCGGACAACGCGTTACCAACAATCGATGGTCAGTTCTATGTTGAACCAACAAACACGAGCTAAAAATCAAAAAATCAGGAATTGACTTCATGCAGCACCGAAACTCTTTCAGACATTCGACAAAGCACCGAATAACCTGAAGGATTGAAGGAATCAAGAACAGAAGCCATTCTAAGGTCCCGTTACACCGACTGAAGGTTGGGACAATCATATCCAAAGTATTCCAGACTCTTCTATAAAAGAACAAGGCTGAAATACTTCAGAGGGGGTATCTGTAGGCGTATAAAACTGCCTATAGGTCCCTTAACACAGCTCGGCATGGTGATTCAACAAACCAATGAACCATCGGGTGATGTATCTAAACACGATCGTTAGTCCACAACACCGAAGCCAAGTGACACGCGACGAAGCGGATTAACGAGGCGACGAGGTTAACGAACCGTACGCAAACAACGGAATAAATCCACTCGCGTGCGGAATCAAGCTAATGGTTCGGTGAGTCAACGAGTCATCCAACTGTAGAACGGATTCGAACTCGAACACCGAAGCGGATTTAATGCCAAATCTGGCTCGGCCATGGCCGAGCCACCTAGTGGCTGAGCCACCTCCCCGAGCCAGCCCAGATCTGAGCCCAGATCTGGTTTTCAGTGCCTATAAATAGAGGGGGTATGACTCATTGTTGAAGGGTTGGAATTTTGGGAGCCGAAACTCTGCTGGATTGAGAATTAGACTTGAACTTTCGGAGCTTTGAAGACTCAACTTCCAGATCTGGTTCTTGGCGATCATCCACGCCAAATATTTCGGAGCTTTGAAGACTCAACTTCCAGATCTGGTTCTTGGCGATCATCCACGCCAAATAAGGTAGGAGTTCGAGAGAGATCAGATCTGGCGATCATCCACGCCAAATAAGGTAGGAGTTCGAGAGAGATCAGATCTGAGATCTACACGGTTTTCCTCCAGATCAAAGTTTGGCCTTTGATCCCGAGAAGAGTCTCGATTTCGCTTGGTCGATTTCGATAACTAGGGCTATTATTTCCTTGGCGAAATAATCCCCTCGGCTGTTATTTCCTTCGTGAGATAACACCCGCTATACCGTGTAGATCCGACCGGATCAAGATCGAGCGGTGGTCTACGGATTAACCCCGGCGCAGGCAAAGAACCCACAAAAGTGAGAGACCGCAAAACAGGATCTCGTGATTTGTTCGACAGAAAAGGAAAGTTGTAATTTTTATTTCTTTTTGATTTTATTATAATCGGATCTTATAAAAAGACCGGATCTTCTGTAATCGATAAACTATTACTTGAGAAAGCAATGACATCAATGATAGCAACTTTCACCGCGAACAGGAGTGAGCATTGCCAGCTCACAAATAGCCTCGCCAGAATTGCTCTCTAGATTTCTGAACAAATAACACGCAAACTGCTTCAGGCTCACATGTGACTTAGTCCTCTTCGCTAAAGGCTCAGACTTCGCCAAGGCAATATGGTAGTGACATGTGAGATCCCATAAAGTCTCATAACGGGCGGGCATGCAGTCCTTCAGCTGACTCAATTCATGGTTGGAGGGAAAGTACTCCTGATATAGCATCTGACCCATGGGCAAACCAGAAATCTTGTGCATCTCATGAAGAGCCAAGCCCAACTCTCCGTGCCTAGTCAGAAAAGTGTTCGAATCCGGGTTATAGAGCTCGCACAAAGCAAAGAAATGTTTAGCGCTGACGGGTAAACCATACATGGTGGAACGAATAGCTGCATATAGACCACAAGCGTGCAACTCCTCGCTCCATCGGCTTAAAACATACTTCGTCATGCGAGCCCACCAAAGCTTGTCTAAAGAATGGACCCAGCCGTGGAATCTATGGCGCGTCGCAGGCATCTCCCGTCCTAAGTCTGCGAGATGATTCTTCAAGGTGGAAGCAGAAGCAAGAAATTTGTTACGCGGCGGTGTATCCAGCCCCAATACTCCAGGACGCAATCCAATGATATGACTCCTCCTCGAACCAGGAGCTGCCTGATGAGTAATATAGCCACAGTGAATACTCTCGTGCTCCTCCGTCAAGCGCTGAGTAATATAGCCACAGTGAATACTCTCGTGCTCCTCCGTCAAGCGCCACGACATCTCCCGTGTCACGACCTGACGCCTGAGCTCAGTCAATGAGCGGTCTCGAGGAATCTTAGGCAAATATATAAAACCACCGTCATCTTTATGAAGCCACTACTCGGCGTCAATAAACACTGCATCAGAATCTCTAATAGAGTCACCAAACAAAAAGTCAGTCTTCTTGAGAGGCTGAACAGAGCTGGTATCCTTCACGAAAGGCGCATCAGTAATCAGCTGTCGAAGAACTCGATGTCCACCTTCCTTCACCACTTGGGCGACCTCTGTCGACGTGCCCGAAGCAAACTAAAATCATCGGAGGTCGAATAAACTCGTCACGACGCCCGTACACCGCATGAGATGAGAACGCTCCAGAAGGATATCCCACTGGAAACAAGCAATTAAGCGTTTGTTAGTCTCAGTTATAAAAGGAAGTTGAACTCATCTTACAAATGAGTAAGATAGAGTCACTGCCTTATAAAGGGTGAGATGATTTAGCTACATTGTGCATTCATAAGATAGGGTATATCGACAATATATCCCTGCCTTATAACGCACAATGCAGCTTCAAAGCGCCCCCTTTATTTAATTTGAGATATGGTTTTGACCAAGCAAAACCTATCTTTTAAAGCGTCAATCCTCACCAAGAAGAATCAAGGCTCTTCCCAATTGTCTCACCAAGGAGAACAAAACGGGGAAAAAGGACTAATCTACAAATTTCAAAATACGCCAAAAAAGAGCTCACCAGCATACGAGGGAAGCACGCCATCAGCCGACGCAATAGGGGATTGACCTCTCGGGATATGCGACATGGTGATCTGCATAGTAAATCAGAGGATCAGATACAGAAAAAATTTTTGTTAGGGTGATAAACTCTAACCCTAAAATTTTAGCCCCTTTTTATTACAATTAAACCCCTCAGATCTCCAAATTCTACCCCCTAAAACATGAGCTCGAGGCGTCAAATCACAAACCCTAACCCTCATATGCAATCCCACAAATTCATATACTTAATTAAACATGAAATATGCCAAAATTATGGAGGATTTACCTGAGGAAAAGCTCGAAGATCCGACAAAAAATTAAATCTTGAAAGAGGCTCGAACCACGTGCTCGAGGGGCCTGAGAGAAATTTTATATATGGAGATTTTGAAGGATTTTTCACTCGAACCACGTGCTCGAGGGGCCTGAGAGAAATTTTATATATGGAGATTTTGAAGGATTTTTCAGTCTAAGATCAAAAGGAAAGATAGATCTAAGACAAATTTGAAGGTTTGAAGGAGAAAAGATGCACGAGGGAAAAGAAAAATCCAAAAAGAGGAGAGGGGGGGCCGGCCCTAAAGAGAGGAAAAGGGGGTCTTTTATAGAGTTGAACCAGCCTTGAACCGGACCAGATCAGGCTGAACCGGACCAGATCAGGCTGAACCAGACCAGACCAGGCTGAACCAGACTGAACCAGTCCTGAACCAGGTTGAACCAGTTCTGAACCAGGTTGAACCAGTTCTGAACTAGTTTGAACCAGATTTGAACCAAAATTCAAATTGGAGCTGAACCGAGTGTCGAAACGACTTCAAATCAACCAACGGCCGGTTCAACTCATTCGGACATAAAAAGTACTCCAATAAGGTATACGAGTATAAACTATTCCCTATTTTTGTTGAGAAGTTTATGGAGAGTATTTTCTAAAAATATTCTTAAGGATAACTCAACAATACTCCGAAAAGTATAAGAGTATAAACTGCTTCTCAAGACTCCAACAGACGTACGAGTATAAACTGTGTCAAACGCCGGACAACGCATTGCAAATGAAGACTCAACGCCAGCAATCGATGGTCGGTTCTATGTTGAAACAGCAAACACGAGCTAAAGATCAGAAAATCAGGAATTGACTTTAAGTTCAAAATTCCGACAACGGTCAGACAATAAATGCAGCACCAGAACCCTTGCAGACATTCGACAAAGCACCGAATAGCCTGGAGGATTGAAGGAATCAAGAATAGAAGCCATTCCAAAGTCCCGTCATACCGATTGAAGGTTGGGATAATCATATCCAAAGTATTCCAGACTCTTCTATAAAAGAATGAGACTGAAATACTTTAGAGGGGGTATCTATAGGCGTATAAAACTGTTTATAGGTCCCTTAACACAGCTCAGCACGGTGATTCGACAAACCAACGAACCATCGGATGATATATCCAAGCATGGGCGTTAGACCACAACAACGAAGCCAAGTGACACACGACGAAGTGGATTTACTGCCAAATCAGGATCCGGACTGCCAAATCAGAGTCCAGATCAACAATGAAGTTCGGATAAATCACGAAACCGGAAAACGGCACAAAACCAAACACCGGGGGGGTTCGGCCAAAACCGAGCCACCTCTAGGTGGCTCGGTGGCCGAGCCACCACTTGGTAGCTCGGCCAAAGCTGAGCCACCACTTGGTGGCTCGGCCAAAACGAGCATCCAAAGGTGCTCGGTGAGCGACCACCAGGGTGGCTCGCGAGCCACCAAGGTGGCTCGGATGGCGAGACAACACTGGTCACTCGCTAGGCGAGCACCTATGGTGGCGGCGAGCCACCTGGGCCGAGCCACCAGATCTGGGCCCAGATCTGGTTTGAGGAGCCTATAAATAGACCCCTAGGCTCATTGTTTGAGGGACTTGGAACTTTTGAGGTGAAACTCTGCCGGATTGAGAACTGAACTTTGGAGCTTGAAGACTCAAACTTTTCAGATCTGGTTCTTGGCGATCGTCCACGTCAAACAAGGCAGGAGTTCGAGAGAGATCAGATCTGAGATCCACACGATCGTCCTCCGGATCAAAACTTGGTTTTTGATCCCGAGAAGAGTATCGATTTCGCTTGGTCGATTTCGATTACTTAGGGCTATTATTTCCTTGGTGAAATAATCCCCTCGGCTATTATTTCCTTCGTGAAATAACACCCGTCATACCGTATAGATCCGACCGGATCAAGATCGTGCGGTGGTCCACGGATTAACCCCGGCGCAGGCGAAGAACCCACACAAGCAAGAGACCGCAAAACAGGATCTTGCGATTTGTTCGAAAGAAGGAAAGTTGTAATTTTCTCTTTTTCTTTGATTTTGTTGTAACCGAATCTTATAAAAAGACCGGATCTTTTGTAACCGATAAACTGTTGCTGAAGAGAACAATGACTTCAATGAAAGCAATTTTTCCCGCGAACAGTCACCTCTAACTAACGGTGGGAAAATAGGACTGAGAATGTCCATTCCCATTGTCTCGAATGGCCATGAGGTGGCCAAAGGGTGAAAATGCTCTAGGGTTAGTGCATGTAATTTACATGTACTTGATACGCGTGGCATTGTCGGGCATAGTCAACTGTGTCCTTAACCATGGTTGGCCAATAATATCATATTCTTTTGAGTCAATCGAAGAGATTGGGACCAGGTTAGTGCGCACCGTAGGTTCCATCATACGCTTCCTTAAGAGCTTCCTCCGCCTCTTTGGTTGAAAGACATCGTAGTAGTAGATTGTCGTATGCACGATGATACAGTGTCTGGGTCACTGTATTAAAATAAAATCTCAGTACTCTTCGTCGGACCGAGTCTCTTTCTTTTATGTCTTCTGGTAA
Organism: Asparagus officinalis; assembly: GCF_001876935.1. NCBI lineage: Eukaryota > Viridiplantae > Streptophyta > Magnoliopsida > Asparagales > Asparagaceae > Asparagus > Asparagus officinalis. The sequence goes on from NC_033800.1 coordinate 98,015,366, forward strand.
AATATTATGCAAGACATAATCAATAATAGGGAAACGCCAGTCTCGGGGTTCGAATTTGATTCTGGTCGCATGCGCTTCTTTAGCACCCAAGGCACACTCTGGTATGAAGAGTTGATGAGTTCTCATAGTGACCAATTATTCCATCTCGAGGGACTGTGCCAGAGATACTGTTAATGTTACCAGTGTATCTGCATATGCATTTTGAAGACGTGGGATGTACTCGATGAAAAATCCTTCAAACAAGTCTGCCATCTCAACGGTCATCTTGTGGATTAGAATCAGGCTCTGGTTTCTGACTTCGTACTCTCCACGCATTTGGTTGACTATTAGTTAAGAATCACCAAAATCTTTGAGATACTCGAGCCCCAGCTCTTTGGTGAAAATAAGTCTAATGAGTAGCGCATTGTACTCGGCTATATTGTTGGAGCATTTCCCAATTAATGAGGAGGCTCGGGGTATCATATGCTTCTCTAGGAAAACTAGGACAACTCTGACTCCCTCAAAGATTTTAGAATTATTAGGAACACTCACCACATTGGTTGCTCGAGAAGCACCGTCAAAATATAATTGCCACACTTGGCGATGCAAGGTAGTGTTGACTTCGTGGGTTTCATCCGGTAAATTTTCATATAATTCGGCTATGTCCGTTATAGGGTTAGAAGCCAGAAGATCACAAATCACCTATCCTTTAACCGACTTCTATTGCTTGAAGTGCAGGTCGTATTAGGATAAGAGCAAGACCCATTTTGCTAGATGCTAACTCATAGAGTCTGGTTGCGTTATGAATACCCGGATTGGGTTAATATTGGAGATGACGAAAATTGTCTGCCCAACGAGGTAGTGCCGCATCTTTTGGATGGCGAACAACAAAGCAAGGCATTCCTTCTTGATCATTGGGTACCGAGATTCGGCACTCACCAAAGTTTGACTTAGGTAATATATCGCCTGCCCGTGACCGTTGTCATTGTCTTGTGTGAGTAAAGCACTTAACGAGTTGTTTATCGCTTTGATGTAAATCAAGAATGGTTTACCTTACTTTAGTGCTAAGAGAACGGGAGGATTTGTGAGATATGCTTTAATATCTTCAAATGCCTTTTGATAGGTGTCATCCCAGATAAAAGATACGCCCTTCTTTGCGAGCTTTGAGAATGGTTGGCATTTTCCGGATAGGTTCAATATGAATCGTTGAATGTAAGCGAGTCACCCTTGTAGTCCCCTGAGTTCTTTAAGTTTCTTGGGGGTTGAAAATCATGTATCACCTTCACTTTATTGAGATCAATATGGATGCCCTTCATGGTGACAACGAATCTGAAGAATTTATTGCTGGACATTCTGTAGAAAGACTTGGTAGGGTTCATCTTCAATTGGTGACTCCGAATGAGATCAAACATTATCCTCAAGTCTTTAATATGGTCATCTTTGTTACGACTTTTAATGATCAAATCGTCAACATAGCACTTGACGATCTTCCGAAGGTGTTCCTGGAAAATCTTTGTTATTGCTCATTGGTACATGGCGTCTGCGTTCTTCAAGCCGAAGGGCATGATCGTGTAGCAAAAGACTGCAAGGGGCATTCTGAACACAGTATATTTTTCGTCATCTGGATACATCTTGATTTGATTGTATCCTGAGAACCCATCCATGAAGGATATTCTCTTAAATCCACACGTGTTTAAAGTCTCGTGTTGACACTTCTAAATCAAACACACACTATACACACATGTATAGCAAAATTCACAAATGTTCTATTTGCGGTCGTAAAGGCCACATTGCTAAATTTTGCTATGATGCACAAAAATCTAAAAATGCTAATACCAATGCTTTTTGTGCATCTCATAAGGCTTCTTCATCACATACACATGCACATATTCATCATGTTCATCATAAGCATGCTCATGTGTTTAAATGTGATATTTGTGGTCGTTTCGATCATTTGGCCAAATATTATTTTGATTTGAAAAATAAGTCTCATTTGCAAAATGTTTCTAGTAGACCACATGTTTATAAATATAATGTTTATGGTAGATTTGGCCACTTAGGAAAGTTTTGTTTTGATAATGTTTCACATTTGCAAAAAACTTCAAATAATTTACCTTTGTTTGCAAATGTTCCTTGTGCACCTTTTAATGGTCAACATAAGAAAATACTTCCTTTCCATTGTACATATTACAATCGAAAGGGTCATTTGAGTGATTATTGCTATGACCGATCCCGTGCACCACATATGCCCAAGAAGGTTCATAACCCTAGGGCTTTGAGCTTGAATGATAGGGGTCATGTCCCTAACCAATCCGGCACCAAGAATTCTTGGGTGTCAAAATGATTTTTAAACCAAGAATTTTAGTACTTTTACTTTTTCCTTTTCTTATTTTTAAAATTATGCTTTAAACTTTTAATATGAAAATAATTTTCAATTGATCAAATCTTTTGTTTTCATGATTATTAATCTCGATTTTGATGAGAGGTTTGTGCTTATATAACCCTCCGGGTTAATTGGGTGTTTATTCTCAAATCTTGTTTACCGGGTACTAAAAGTCTTTATATGGGTTGAAACAAGCTTAAGAGCTTGATGTATTGTTGCCTCTCTTGCATTTTGTCAAAAACTTTGTTTTGATTTGTTTCTTTGAATTCATTATATTTCACTTATATGATGATATTTATGTGTTTGTGCTTATGGATCATCTATTTGTGTTTTATAATGTATTCTATGAGTGGTTTGATCAAGTTATACAAAGAAAATATCCTTTTTTTTATCAAACATTGTTTTTGGACTTAAATCTTGATTTATGATTTCATTAATTAATTTGTTTTCATTTGAAAACTTTTTGCATGTTTCTCATGTTCCTCTTCTTTTGATTTCATAAATCTATGTTTATACACTATGGTTTTTATGCTTGAGAAATAAGACACTATGTTCACTTTGATATATTTATATATGTTCTTATTGTCTTTATGTATGTGAGTTGTGTTTAGCATATTTTCCATCTATGCTTGCTCACATATGTTTGCCATGATCTTCATTTTATACATTCATGAGGCATTTTGATAGGGGGAGCAATCCTTATATCTTTCTATGTGTTATACTCACCAATGCTTATTAATAGGGGGAGCTTTCGCTCTCTTTATCCTTTTGTCCCCTTTTTGATGTTGTCAAATGGGGAGAAATATTGTGAGTATATTCTTTCTAGTTTATATGCATGATATATTATACTTTGTATATTCATTTTCTTTCATGCATATATCCTTTTTGTAAATTGTTTGTCATCATCAAAAAGGAGGAGATTATTGGCCTTCTTGTTTTGATGATGTTTAACAAATAATTTTCTTCTAATGTTGTTTGTATAGTGTTTGTGTTTTCGTATTTATTCTAGGCAAACAACGAGTTGGAGGTTGGATGGATTGTGCTTCAACGATCAAATCCAATGGAGGTTGGCGGAATTATGGAGTGAAGCCTATACAATTCAAATTGAAGATCCAAGTTCTAGCTTCATCCGCAAGTGTACGAAGTTGAGCTATATCGAAGATCAATCAAGCTTGCGTATATTTAGTTTAGATTTTATATTATGTGTGTTAGTACTTTAAACTCAATCATATATACACACACATATTTGGTTTTTATATATATAGTTATATATATACACAAGTTTTGGTTTATGGACTTAACAATCATTGTATACATATTTTATTAAGTCTATAAAAACGTTTAAAAATGCTTCTAAGTTGTGTTTATGTCAAAACATCAAATTTCATGTTTATCAACTTTTCATGTTTTGGACATACTTACAAAATACATGAGTTTTCACAATTAGGAAATGATATTTGAAAAATTTCTTCGTTTACATGTTTATATTCATATATACAAATATTTCCTCGAGTTTTACTAATTTTGGAGTTGTTTTGTTATTTTCAATTGAATTTACAAAAACGAGTTTTCAGCAGTTTTTTAGAAACTGTTTATTTGTGTTCAAACATTTATTTCTATCAACTGGGAAGTGATTTTTCCTAAATTCTTCTAACATATTCATCTGCATTTCTAGAACCTTTTCTCAAAATTTCATAATTTTTGGAGTTGATTTACTATTTTTAATTGATTTTATAAAATTAGATACGCAAATTTCCAGAATCTGTCAAAACCTGAAATTGTTTGTGCACGTTGCTACAGTGTGGTCGACCGCCACAGTCGACCGTGCTACAGTGTAGTCGACCGTGGCGGTCGATCGTACACAGTTCAGAGAACAGTTTTTGAGTTTTTCTTCTCACGGTCAACCGTGACGGTCGACCGCCAATGTTACCGTTGCACAGTAACGGTAACTTGTTGATTTTTATCTTTTAGTGGTTTTTTGGGGTTTTTGGGGTTGTTTTCTTCTACCCTATATATACCCCATTGAATTTATCATTTCATATACAATAAGAGAGTTTTAAACAAGTTTAAGAGGGTTTTATAGTTTGTTTTAAGTTTGGGGTTTGTGTATACAAAGGAGGAAGCTTATGTTGTCAATTGAGGGATTCATCCTCAATCTTCTTCATCCTCTCCTTTGTGTTTATAGAGAAGTTTTCTAAACTTTTATCTAGATTTATATTTGCTTAGTTATTTGAATATCATTCGTTAAAGCTAGTTTTTATATTGAGTTTAGATTTGATTTTATTTCACTCATTGCTTACACACACTCACATGAGCTTATTGTATTTTCATACATAGTATATTTGAGTTGGTGAGAGTTGTAACAATTAAGTGTGAGCTTTCATTATGTTCTCATCCATATTAGAGAACAAACAATTATTGTAATTGTGCTTTAGTGTGAGGAGTGAACGTTGATCGGTGAGCGTTAAAAACCGACACTGTGAGTGATTGTGAACGTTGATCGGTAAACGTTAAAAACCAACATTGTGAGATATAAACGTTATTCGGGTGAGCGTAAAAAACCCGGTTGTGATAGTGGATTTCTCCTCGGGAGTGGGGAGCGGAGACGTAGGACGGAAGGTCCGAACTCCGTGATCATTTGAGTGTGTTTGAGTTTGTCATTGGCGCATTTGCTTTTGCATTTATCTTATATCGCCAATTGTGCATTGCTCATTTTATTTCATCCACTATCTTGTTTATGTTTATTTCACCCTTGTGTTAGTTTATATATCCTTGCATATATTTTTATCATATAGGATATATCTCATTGTTCATTTTGCTTATCCTAGCTCATATATCTTGTTGTATTTCATACTTGCTAGGATAACTTATTAATTAATTTTAATTGGTATATAATCGGATTAGATTAGCATAAGACATGTCATCCTAGCTATTAATACTTCTTGGCTTGAGATGGCGGTACCAATCGAAGGCAGCTCTGTGTAGGGTGTCGATGAATGGTTGGACCATGAAGGGTTTGTTGTCGGATAATCAAATTCAGACTTACACGGCTTATGAAGAAAGGTATATAGTTTGTTTGGGAGACGGAGTGCCCTTTGAGACTTTGAAGGCTAAATTGACTTTAGCGTTGATTTTGTTTCTTCCGAGCAGTGACAAGACTTTTATTGTCTACACTGATACGTCATTATCGGGTCTTGGAGGTATTTTGATGCAGACCTAGAGAGTTGTGGCCTATATTTTGAGGCAGTTGAGGACTAATGAGCAGAGTTATCCCACGCATGACTTGGAGCTAGCAACAGTGATCTTTGCATAAAGACATGAAGACATTATTTGTATAGAGTGCAGTTTGAGCTGTTCATAGATCATCAGAGCTTAAAATACCTCTTCTCACAAAAGGAACTCAACTAGAGGCAGCGGCGATGGGTTGAGTTTATCAAAGATTACGAGTTCACGCTTCAGTATCATCTGGGGAAGGCGAATGTAGTAGTGGATGCATTGAGTAGGAAGCGTCATCGCGGGCTTGCAGCTTTGAGGTGTTTATTATATCGAGATCTTTACACCCTCATCCAGTTTGACTTCAAGCTGGAGAATGGCAGGAACAACGTATTTTTAGGAGCTATGTTAGTAGAGCCATCTTGGAGTGATCGAGTGGTCAGAGCTCAACTAGAGGATTCTTGGATTCAAACTCGAAAGGGGGAGATTTCCAAATAACCCAATGCTGATTAGACTGTTAGGGAAGATGGAGACCTTCGAATAAAGGGTTAGGTTGTCATGCTACACAATTCATAGCTGAAGAAGGATTTATTTGATGAGGCACATCGTACCAGGTACACAGTGCATCCAGGCATGACGAAAATGTACAAGGACCTAAAGAGGCATTTTTGGTGGAGTGGCATGTGTAAAGAGATCGCATAGTATGTGGTGAAGTCTTTTACCTACCTGTAAGTTAAGGCAGAACATCAGAGACTTGCAGAAAACCCTACAGTCTTTACCTATTATGGAATGGAAGTGAGTAGATATTTCTATGGATTTTATTGTGGGGATGCCAAGATCAAGGAGAGGAAATGATTCTATTTGGGTGATAGTAGACCGGTTGACAAAGTCGACATACTTCTTACCGATGAAGACGACTTATATAGCAGTGACGTATGTGAGGATTTTTATCCAGGAGATAGTTCGATTGCATAGAGTCTCAGATCGAGGCTCAGTCTTCACATTATATTTCTTGAGGAGTTTCCAAAATGCTTTCGGTAGCCAGTTGTCATTAAGTAGCGTTTCCACCCTCAGACGGATGGTCAGACAGAGAGAGTGAATCAGGTGTTAGAGGATATGTTACGAGCATGCATTATAGATTTCCAGGGTAGCTAGGAGGATCACATCCTATTGATTAAAATTTTTTATAATAATAGTTATCAAGCTACCATTGGTATGGCACTATATGAAGCATTGTACGGGAGGCCTTATAGATCGTCTATTTATTAGGCAGAGCCAGAGTATAGCCTATTGCTTGGGCCGACACTTGTGAGACAAACTATAGAGAAGGCAGCATTGATTAGAGAGCATATTCTTGTCACTCAGAGTTGGCAAAAGATTTATACGGATCAGAGGTGATGACCTCTAGAGTTTCAGGTTGGAGACCTTGTCATGTTGAAAGTAACAACGATGAAGGGCGTTCAGCGATTCAGTAAACGGAGAAAGCTTGCTCTAAGATATGTTGGTCTATACAGGATTATCGAGCATGTTAGAGCTGTTTATTATAGATTAGATCTTCCAGCAGTGATGTCGAGTGTACACGATGTCTTTCATATTTCAATGCTCAAGAAGCATTTGCGCGTTGAGGAGCAGCAAAGAGTGCTTGAAACACTAGAGATTAAGATCCAGGATGATTTGACTATCGTAGGATTCCGGTTTGTATTCTTGCTAGAGAGGCTAAAAAGCTTAGGAACAAAGTTATTCCATTTGTGAAAGTTTAGTGAAACCGGCAAGGAGCCAAAGAAGCTTCTTAGGGGCGTGAGGAGGATGTACTTCGCGACGACCCACACATGTTTGAACATATAAGGTGTTGATGTTTAAGTATGCTTATATGCATTTCTGTATATGTTATATTGCTCAGCCATATTTAGATTTAACACTAGAATGAGGTACTAACACTTAGCTCCTAATCACTAGGAACACATGGTATATATATGGAGGGTTCCTTGTTTTTATTTTTTGTCCGACGTACTAGTTCCGTCTAATTAGGGGTTAAGTGGGAGTATACGCATTTTAAATTGTTAAGTTTAAATATTTTCTTATGATTTATATTTGGGGATTAATGGTATGAGATGTGTATGGGTGAGTTTCCTTGTCTGGATTATCCCTTCTTAGTACTTTTATCGTATTATTAATCTTTCAGATACTGTTCCGGAATTTCAAGGACGAAATTCTTGTACGGGGGGTTGAATGTAAAACCCTAAAATTTTGAAATAAGATGGGATAATTTGAATTAATGTGTGATTAATAGTAATAAGTGGATATTTAGCATGATAAATATCATTAAATGATGTTTGAGTAAGACATTAAATGACTTAAGATCAACAAGTTCATATATGTGAGAGAAACAGGCCAAAACATGCATGAACAAAAAACATGCACAAACAGTTTGTTTGTAACCTTAATAGTTGACTACTATCCAAAGTAGTCGACTAGTAAGGCGATTAGTCGAATACTCTGAGTAGTAGTCGACTAGTCTGATTGATTCTCCAGTTTCCTTTTTGGATTTCTTGTCTGTTTGGGTTATTTCAGTTTTTCCTCCATATAAATTCATATTTTTCATGAAATTTTAGTTTTTTTATCAGAGTGTTCAAACCTTAGCAACCACTTTCTCCTCCCCTAAACCCTAGATCAATTTTGTGAGAGTTCAAGAGCTTTTTGAAACGAGATTTTGATTTGGATTTGGCGTGTGGCTTAGAGATCTAACTTGGTTTTGCATACTTCAAGTTTTCAACAAGTTTTCAGACGATTTTTATCTCTACTAACCCTACTCCCATGTTTTTAATTGTTTTATTGAGTTTTAATGTGGATTTATTCAGCCTAATCAACTATTTTGAGTATAAAAATAGTTCTTTTATAATATATGAGTTAAAGATCAACCTTTTTATGTTTAAAAGTTTATGAATGAATAGTCAGAGGTAATTTAAGATCTGGAACTAATTAAACATGTTATTTATCTAAGTTTTGATGATTCTATCCATGTTTTGATGTTTTCATCCATGTTTAGAGCTTACATGTAATATTTAATGTTATAATTCTTGATTCATTTGTTAGATTAACTTTAGAGATGTTAACCAAGATATTAAAACATCTTACATATATTTTACAGAAAGTTAAACAAGTTAGAATCATAAAAACCTTAAAGCCTGAGAAACAGAATCTGTTTAACACAAGAGTATTCGACTAATATCAGGAGTAGTCGACTACTCCTTTCCTGATGCGACTCACAAAAGTGTTTTTTATAGCAGAGTAGTCGACTAATGTTTGTATTAATTGACTACTCACACTTAGTCCAGATTTCCCAGTTTCCTTATGGGCTCATAGTAATCAACTACTCAGCGTAGTAGTCGACTACTAAGACCTATTTTTTTGAGTTTGTGCATGTGCATGTTTTGAGTCGTATTCGTTTGATTCAAGGGATTTTCTCGATCAACCCAAATTGTATTATGATGTTTATGACCTATTTAGCACCTGAGATGTCTGTGAACATGAGATATTGGATCTGCACATCGAGATACGTGCACGAACACTTGAATACATGTTCCGAAATGAGTTTACATGAATAGTTGAGATGTATGACACATGTTAAGTTGATAGTGTTGGAATAACATGCACATAATACATGATTCATCAGTTGTGGATGCTCAGTGTGGACGTTTTTCCCATAGTGAGACCTACGTTGAACCACACTAGGAGTATTTGGTTATTTTTCCCATAATTAGACCTCGGCGGTACCAATACTTGAAGTCAAACTGTGTCGATCGCTGCTTGTGTCGATTAATCTGCTTCTCCTCATTTCTTGATTATTTCTCCTCCAATCTTCTCGTACACCTTCGATCATGTTTAAGAGACTAACTAGAACTTCCTTAACCATGTTAGCATGTAAAAAACAATACAACTACAAGACTTAGGTTTCCGTGCACCTTTCATGCATGTTTCACGGATTAGATCGATTCTAACATGTTCATAAAGGATTAAGTCCATTTATTCTTATATTAACTCTTTAATCATCTGAAAAAATAATCAACTATGAACCCTATAATATTTTACATGAATTTCAAGGTTTTTAATCATCATAAATCATCGTCTAAAAAGAGACTTATGTATAATGCGCGTGGTAATTCTCAAAATCAAAGAAAAGAGAGCAAGTGCTACTTACCTTGGAAATTTAACATTATAGATCTTGTAGTACGACTCCTCGAAATAAAATCCAATTCCTCCATTGCCATTGTACGAACTCCACGTGTTGAAGAGGATGAGAATTCATAGGCTATCTATCTCTTGATCTTTTCCCCCTCAATCGAAGTAGGGAAAGGAGAAGGCGGCAGCGGCAAGACAAGGAGAGAGATATACCGTTTTAATTGAACTTAGCCATATGTATTTTTACTAGGTTTTATATACGTGCAATGCACGTGGTTAAATATCATGATTAAGTATTTTTGGCTTATTTTCTAACTAAAATTTGTTCATCGGTTCTACTTTAATATTTTATGCTCACTTTTGTCTCTAAACTTTAATATTGCTATTAGTTATTTTCTTTGATGTTTGTTTAAATGGGCTACACCCAGTTTAAATTTTTATGTTAATATTTGAATTGATAGAAAATAAATATAATTTAAAGTTAATTTGAATTTTTATATTATTTTGACTGACATAAGAAAGTACAGTGTTGCAAAAGTTAATTTGAATTGATAGTAAATATAATTGATAGTAAATATAATTTGAAGTTAATTTGAATTTTTACTTAAGAAAGTACAGAGTTGCAAAAGTGAAAAATATTAAAGCAGTGTTATACAATAAATGTGAATATTTAAAATCAATAAGGCAAAATAATTACTTAAAAGTATGCTAAAACGATACAAAAGAGAATATAAAGTTTATTCCTAATCATTGATAGACTTCATAAAAAATTATAAATTAATGATTAGCGCTAACTCCAGTACTAAAAAAGTACCAAAAAAAGCTCATAAAACTCCCTTCTAAAGATTTCTAAATTCACTCAAAATAATTAAACTATTTTATAAAATATTAAGAAAATATTATCTTTTATGTCTTCTGTTTTATTTTTTTACTAAGCTAATATTAATCATTCCTCACTTTTATCTTTTTCCTGAATAATTCTAGAGTAGTATCTTCATCATCTACTCGATTGTGACATCAGACTAAAGTTGTACTTTTTGTGTTGTATCATTCCTGAGCTCGTTAATCTTTTATCTTGTTGTTTAACTTCACAAAAAAGTTAAATGTATTTCCGAGATTCAACACAAACTTCTTAAAATACAAACTTTGATTTTTTTTTTTACTTCAATGAGAATAAATATTAATTATATATATGAAATTCTTTGTGTTCCTAATTTATTACTTAAATAAGATTAGGAGCTACCTCTTAATTTTTTCTATAATAATTTTTTTTTGATATGCATCCAATAAGAGTTTTTGTTACATCAATAATATTACATTTGCTCTATCCCTATTATTTTTCACAAAGATCTAAACTAAATACCTATATTTTTATTACCAATTTGTCTTAGATTATAATATTAATATTTAATTTTTTACTATTTGAAGAACAAAGTATAAAATTTATGAATGCTTCCTAATTTTTCTTACATCTTCCATAGAGAATTCTTTTTTGATTGGGATAAAGTTATTAAATTATTCTTCAATGTAACTCAATTGATGCTTCTTTAGTAGGCATGCCTTATATTAATACCAATTCAAATGATTCATGGATGTTTTCTGAATTTTAGTTTTATTTACGCCGCTTTCCCATTTGCAATGAAAATAGCTTGATTCTTTCGAATGATATCTCTGAGCTTTGTGATAGTTTCTCTATACGTAATTTATTATATTCTTTTACCCTATAAATATTATTAACATCAGATATTAATATTTCTAAATTATAATTAATTGATGCTATATTCTTTTACCCTATAAATATTATTAACATCAGATATTAATATTTCTAAATTATAATTAATTGATGCTAAGCTATTATATTATAGTCTTTTATTATTTTTATGGATTTAAACATCTATCAATTAATTTTACTAATGTGTTTTGCTACTTCAACTTATTAGTAAAATTTTATGTCATTGTTTTAATTTATATGGTGATGATAATTTTTAATCTACAATATTTTTAAATTTTTTATTTCTTAACCGAATATTTTTAATCAATTCTTATTACTTTTGTTTATAAGCATCAACTTAGACTATCTTTAGATGCTAAAAAGGAATAGTAAACACTAAATTGGAAATTAAATATATATCTTAATAAAATAATATCTAACAATTATACTTTTCTTCGCCAAGTTTTAAAATTTCCGCCCTTTTGTGATTTGGAACTTTGAGGGTGTGATTTGTAATTTTTAAAACTTTGGGAGCATTTAAAAAAAATTAAGTTTGGCAGTTGTAACTTCTATGTTTCATGTGTCGGTAGTAATTTTTAAATGTCACGATATTTCTTATAACTCTGAAAATTTTAAGGCTGTTTTTTACAATTGTTAAAACTATAAATTAATTTTTAAAAATTTAAATTTTAGCGGTCTACCAATAGTTTTCAGATTTGATGTGAATTGATTACAAATTTTAAAATTTTAGAGTTTTTTTTATAATTTTTAAATTTTGAAAGAGTTTTTTCTACAACTTTTATAACTTTAAGGTCAATTCTGGTAAATTTTAAATTTTTAGGTGCATGAGGGTAATCTCTTGAATTCATCTTTTGTTGTTTGTAAATTTTAATTTTTTATAGTTTTAAGGTTGTTTTTTATAATTTAAACTTTTGAGGGGGTTTCTATAATTTTTGAGACATTGAGGGTGTTAATTAAAATTTTTAATTTTTTTGGAGGCTGCGGCTAATTTCTTAATTTTATGTTTGTAACTTCTATGTTTCATGTGTCGGTAGTAATTTTTAAATGTCACGATATCTCTTACAACTCTGAAAATTTTAAGGTTATTTTTTGTAATTGTTAAAACTATAAATTAATTTTTAAAAATTTAAATTTTAGCGGTCTACCAATAGTTTTCAGATTTGATGTGTATTGGATATAAATTTTAAAATTTTAGAGTTTTTTTATAAATTTTAAATTTTGAAAGAGTTTTTTTTACAACTTTTGTAACTTTGAGATTAATTTCGGTAAATTTTAAATTTTTGGGTGCATGAGGGTAATCTCTTGAATTCATCTTTTGTTGTTTGTAAATTTTAAATTTTTTATAGTTTTAAGGTTGTTTTTTATAATTTAAACTTTTGAGAGGGTTTTTATAATTTTTGAGACATTGAGGGTGTTAATTAAAATTTTAAATTTTTTGGAGGCTGCTGCTAATTTCTTAATTTTATGTTTGTTGTTTTAAGTTTTAAAATGTCAAAAAATTTTAGGAGCAATATGATAATCCATTGAATTCATCTATGTTGTTTGTAAGTCTTGAAATTTTAAAATTTCAAGTGCTTGTTTGTAATTTAAACTTTTGAGGGTGTTTATATAATTTTTAAGATAATGAGATATAATCCACAAATTTTAAATTCTCCGTTGTTAATTTCTTGATTTTATGGTTGTTGTTTTAAGTTTTTAGACGTTGGGATAGTTTTTATAATTTTAAACTTTTTAGGGTATTTTGTGTAATTTTAAAACTTTTTAGGTTTTTCTGTAATACTTTATGTATTATAGTACGTTTTTTTGTAATACTTTATGTACTGTAGTATATTAGCTACGTATAATTTCTTTATCTTTACAAACTAATACCATAAAAAGATGTTTTATATATTTTATTAATATTACTTTTTAAATTGTTAAGATATAGATAGTTCCCGTAGGATTATAATAGGATATAATTATGATTATGATAGATTAAGATATAAATAAAATATTTAAAATAGTAATGGGTAATATTAACCATAGAAAGATTTTCCCGAACTCGTGCTTTTAAAAGGAGTATGATTATAAACATAATAAAGGACCGGTGTTCAAATGAATTGGGCTTGAGCAGAAAATGTTATGCTTAGGACAATGACTCACACATGCCTTCGCCAAAATTTGACTGGCGATACACATGGGAAATGCCAGAGGGGGCGAAAATAATTAAAATAATAATTTATAGAGGGTTGTTGAATTTCATTCAGGGGGCTTAGTCATCTAGAACTTAAATTTGGAACTGTGATACTCTATAAGATAAATTTTTAAGGTGTTAGTCGCATAGAACTAAAATTAGAACAAAATTTTACAGTGTTAGTCAAGTAGAACTCTAACAAAACTAGAATTGGGATAATGGTACAAAATTATCCTACTTTTTTTTTTTTACAAAAATAAGAGTTCTAGTTTCTCAAATTATTCCAAGTTTTAGTTTGAAACTAGGTGCTCTCTCTAAGGAACTCGGCAAAATAGCCCCGTAACTTCGGGAGAAGGGGTGCCTACTCACAAAGGGGGTCGCAGTGACCAGGCTCGGGCGACTGTTTACCAAAAACACAAGTCTCCGCAAAGTCGTAAGACCATGTATGGGGGCTAACGCCTGCCCGTAAAAACTAGAACTCATATTTATTTTGTTATTTTTTATTTTTTATATTTCTTTTTTTCTTTATTCTTTCATATTATGGTTATCACCATCATTAGATCATTATTATAATAATAATTGTCAATATCTTATAGTCTAACCAAAAGTTATTTAATAGTAAATAACATTCTTGTAAGCAATTATCAATCAATAATAGTAAGTTTAAAATACATAAATAGTATTTATATCTTCAAAATGCATAAATATATATTTCATGATTATAAAAATTTATCCCATGTTATTTTATTAAAATATCTCTCTTCACAAAATTGTTTCTATTTATCCTACTAAAATATCCTACCAGCGAAAAGTTATTCCACTTTAACAATTATCCCATTTTGTACGAAAATGTCAACAATTCATAACCATTAATTGGGACCTCAAAAAATTACATAAAATATATACTAGTCCTTTATGTGTAGTGCTAATAACACTAACTCAAGCTGAACTAGCATAAAGTTCATTTTGAGTTTAGCCATTGCCACCTCAAACTACTAAAACTATTTACATAAAATACCCCAAAGGATTATCTAATTAATAACTCATACTTTTTTAAGTTATTAATAACAAATTATGAATTAATGAAAATAAATTTATTTAATTTCTAACTAAAATTATCAAAGATACTGGAATATGGTAACAATATTTCATAGTTGTTACATCCTATCCTCTTTAACCCTTAAAACTTCTCAATAGTGTAGCACCTGTGAAATGTCATTACGATGTTCCCGCATCTTTGAGAGTTTCTGTTAGAAATTAAATAAATTAATTTTTATTAATTCAAACCTTATCAAAAATAGCTCACAAAAATATGATTAGATAATCTTATGGGTGCTTTATGCAAATAGTTTGTCCTTTGAGCTTGGAAGTGATTAAATTCAAAATGAGTTTCGTGCTAGTTCAGCTTGAGTTCGTACCACTAGCACCTTCTATAGAGGTTCTATAGAGGACTCGTATAAATTTCATGTAATTTTTCACGGGTCCTAATTAATTGTTATGAATTATTGAACTTAATTTAATAATCTTATAATATCATTATCCCATCATTTCTTTTAGTTAGTCTAAAGTTTGCTCTCCAGCATTTGAGCAGCCAACCATATTGATATTAGGCTTTACCCGTTCAAATATCCAAACCCATTCTTGCCATCCGCACGCTTCGATAAAGCAAACATCCACGTCTAGCCCAAGTAATTAACCGAGTCCCAACTTTTTGATTTCGGCCGATATGCATGATATTTATATCAACCCCTTTGAAAACCTATTTCACCATGTTCCTCTCACCTGCTGTCTCTTCTTCTTCTTCTTGGGAGAAAGATGAGGACAGAGAAAAAGAGAGATTTGGAGAAAAAGAGATTGAGAAACCCTAGCGAATCCTCATCCTATTAAACACGAATCCTCATCCTCTTAAACAGCTGGAGTTTATATGATGGCAATGGAGGAGTTGGATCTCATCTCGAAGGGTTATTCTACAGATTTACATTGATAAATTCGAAGGCGAGTACCACTTGCTCCCCTATTCTTTGATTCCAAAAATTATTCACGAGCATTGTACATAAGTCGCGTTTTAAATTATGATTTATGATGTTTAAACCCTAGAGATTTATGTAAATTATATTGCTGGATTTATAGTTTGATATTTTCAGATGTCTAAAGTATGATAATTTCAAATATAATATGATAATTTCAAATTAAATAAGTTTTTTTTTTTTTTTTTGGTTAATGAAGCTTTATTCATCTTCCAAATATAGAATGATATGCACAACAAAATCTCAGAGAGACTGAGATTACAAGAAGAAAACTACAAGCACCACTGTGCATTAGAATTTACAGTGTGCACATCCATTCCTTATCTTCAGCCGAAAAAGAACCATTGAGGGTGACTGTTAGGAGGTTGAATTTGATCTCTTTGAACAATTGAGATGCTGGTTTATCTTCCTGTCTGAAAATCTTAAAGTTCCTTTGACTCCAAATGTAATATATTGTTGTGGTGAGAGCCATTTTTTTGACTTTTTGTTTAAAGCCATTCCCCCTCAAACAATGGCAATACCAGTTGATAATTTGATTCCAGCAAGTAGACTGCCATTTAAACTGCAACCAGTTCATAACCATGCACCAAACATCCCTTGAGTAGAGACAATCGAAAAAAAGATGATCTCTGCTCTCTGAACCCGAACACCAGCAACAGGAATTTACACTCACAATATTCCTCTTAAGCAGTCTATCTTATGTGAGTAATCGGTCTTGTACTGCAAGCCAGCTGATAAAAGAATATTTGGGCATATTTGAGTTAGACCAAACTGCTTTGTGCCATGGAACATCTGAAACAGTAGGAGAAAGGGCAGAATACAGCTTTGAGAGTTGAATTTTAGAGTTGCTGTCACAATTTTGAATAAGATTCTTCAGATTCTCAATTCCACCATAAGTTCTCAATGCCTTGTCCCTTATTTTCAAGATGCTTTTCCACACCCATGAATCACTACTTTTTGCTTGGACATGCCAGACATCATTATTGCTTAAGTATGAGCCATGAATCCACTTAATCCAAAGACTTTCCTTATTCATATGAATAAACCATATAGTTCTTATAGTAGCAGCAAAATTCCATAGAGAGGCTGAATAGATGCCAAGTCCACCTTGCTTCCTGCTCTGACATACCTTATCCCAAGATATAAGAGCAATTTTGTGAGTGTGTTCAGTCTTGCTCCACAGAAAGCATCTGCACATTTCATCAATTTTCTTAAGAACTTTAATAGGGAGGACATAGTTTGATAACCAGTAGGTTTGGATACCCAGAATGATGCTTCTAATAATCTGCAGTCTGCCAGCGTATGTAAGCATTCTGTTCTTCAAACAGGACTGGAATTGACCTGCTATATTGTTCAAGAGTGAAGAGCAATCGTTGAAGGATATTCTTTTGGATATTAATGGAACTCCCAAATATTTGATAGGAAAGACCCCCTCATTGAAATTTAAGAGTCTGTTAACAGATCCCTTAGTGTTATCATCAACTCCTCCATAAAATACTTTGCATTTGTCTGGATTTGCTTCAAGCCCAGACACTGTACAAAAATCTTTAAAACAATTGAGGAGCAGCTCCACTGAATGAGAATCTCCTTTGGAGAATAGTAGAAGGTCATCAGCAAACAGAAGAT
This sequence comes from Asparagus officinalis, assembly GCF_001876935.1. Classification (NCBI taxonomy): domain Eukaryota; kingdom Viridiplantae; phylum Streptophyta; class Magnoliopsida; order Asparagales; family Asparagaceae; genus Asparagus; species Asparagus officinalis. The sequence goes on from NC_033800.1 coordinate 98,032,678, forward strand.
GAGATATTTTGAGCTTACCACAACCTGGATGATACTTAAAAGACCTGTTCCCCTTAAGCAAGTCCAGCTTCCTTGAGAGAAATTCCATACCCAAATTAAATAAGTAAGGAGAGATAGGATCTCCTTGCCTTAGACCCCTCTTACCTTTGAAATACCCATGAAGAGTACCATTTAATGATAGAGAGAATTTGGGAGATGAAATGCAAACCATGATCCAGTTGGTGAAAATGACAGGAAAACCTAGGCCTTTTAACATCTCATGTAGAAAATCCCAGTTAACAGTGTCAAAGGCTTTTTTGATATCAATACTCAACATAATTCTAGGAGAGATATGCTTCCTGTTATAGTTCTTCACAATCTCATTAGCAAGAAGAATGTTGCTAGAGATTTTCCTTCCTTTAACAAATGCAGACTGACTGTCATTAATCAAATAACCCATCACAGATTTGATTCTATTGGCCAGAATTTTGGATATAATTTTGTAGAGACTATTGCAACAAGCTATAGGTCTGAAGTCTGATGGAGTCTTGGGACACTTTACTTTTGGAATCAAAGTAATGGCAGTAGAATTAATCACCTCATCGCCAATAATGCACCAAGATGACTTGTAGAAGGATATACCAAATCCATCAGGGCCCGGAGCTTTCCTATCATCCATTGAGAAAACAGCATGTTTAATTTCATCTCTGGTCACAGCTGAAGCTAAGAAATTTATTTGAGCATCATTTAAACATGGACCATTGTGAATGACATTAATATCAGGCTTGACTAGAATGGAGCTTGAACCCAATAGTTTCTTGTAATATTCCAGTAGCTCCTGAATGATTAAGTCGCAATCAGTGATTCTGTTTCCTGCACTATCATAGAGAACACTGATTCTGTTGAGATGCCTTTTAGCTTTGACAGCTGAGTGAAAGAAACTTGAACTCCTGTCCCCTTGAGTACACCATTGAATCCTAGATTTCTGTTGATAGAAAGAAATTTCACACTCCAGTAGCTTGTTATAAGTGAGCATGTATTCTTTTTCCTGTTCAATCAAATCAGCATTAAGAGGATCAGATTGTAGAATTTTTTGAGCATTCTGCAGAGTTAACCTTGCTCTGATAACTTGCTCAGATATATTATGGAAATTTTTCTTATTTAAGTCTCTGAGAGCAAATTTAAGGAGCTTCAATTTACTGGCCACCGAAAACATGATACAGCCTGGAATTTTCCCCTGCCAGATGGAAGTTACAGTGGGTATGTAGTCATCATGTTTGCTCCACATATTGAAAAATTTAAAAGGTTTTTTCCCTTGGATACATTCATCATATATTGACACCAATGCAGGAGAATGATCAGAGCAATTAGGTAGCAAATATTCAGCATGGCTAGAGTTATGTAGATTAATCCAAGCATCATTGACCAGAGTTCTATCAAGTCTACTCCATACTCTGGTAACTGCCTCTTGTTTGTTGTTCCAAGTAAAGAAGCACCCTTCAGTTTTCAAGTGAGTAAGATGACAGTCATTTATAAATTCCCTGATATCCAGAGTTTCAGCCTCAGTCACCATGGCTCCACCTAATTTGTCTTCATCATCAGTTATAGCATTGAAATCACCACTGAGAATCCAAGGCTTATTACCAACTCTATGTTGAATTTGTCTTAATTCAAGCCAAAGAGTTTTCCTGTTCTCCATTTGATTATATCCATAAATAGAGGAGAGAAAACAGTCTATTCTCCCATCTGTGGATTTGACTAGGCAGGTAATATGCTGAGGAGAATAACTGTCAACTTGGATGTCCAAAATATTAGGATCCCATAAAATCAGTATTCTAGCTTTGGAAGAATTGATAACATTTGAATACCATTTCCAATTACAAGCAATTTTCCTTGCTATAATAGGAATTTTGCATTCTTTGATTTTTGTTTCAATGAGAGCCATAAAGGACAAATGGTATTGTTGAATATGGAATTTGACCAAATGTTGTTTAGAGGACTTATTTAGCCCTCTAATATTCCAAAAGGAGAAATTCATAATCTTGTAGACCCCCCCTATCTATTGAAGAGGGATCATCAGTTAGATTATTGAGATGATAGAAGGAGTTCTCCAATCCTGGGAAGACTTTCAGACCAGTATTTTGAATACCAGACCATGTTTTAGGGGACTGCAAACTTTTGCCTTTATTGGATCCAATAAAACCAAAATCTTGAACATGCACAGCCTGCACAGCTTTACTCCCTGATGGATTTTTGCTGCTAACAGCTGAGCTTTTATTTCTTCCAGCAGAAATTGCCTGAGCATTATCCCTACTAGAAAATCCCTCCAGCTCAGTCTCCTGAACATACACATTATCTTTAGAAGTTGATTCAGTAATGCTCTCAAATGCCCCAGGCAGACAAGTGCCTTCAGCCACAATTTTTGCATTTTGTGCCAGAACATGCACATCCTGTACAGATCTGCTAGAGGTTTTACTTATCTGATTATTCTTCAGAATCACATCACCTTCAGGCAACTTAGGAGATCCAGCAACAATTGTTGATTGAGCCTGAACATGCACAGCATGCACAGGAATTGGCCTTTTGTGTATCTGATCCTCATGCTGGCTAAGTATATGAATAGACTTGTCAGAAATCCCTGCACTAGTCTTAGGCACCCATTTCTGTGTCTTAGGGTGCTTTTTACAGAAATTAGTATCATGCCCCACAATTTGGCAACTATCACACCATTTTGGCTTGAATTCATAGATCACTTTTTGATTATATACTTGACCATTTGGTCCATGTATAGGAATAGAGTCTGGAAGAGAGGAGGGCATATGGACTTCAACCAAAACCCTAGCATAAGCCAACCTTTGCTTACTAGCAGTGAGCTTATCAGTGGCAACAGGTTTACCCACGTGACTTGCAATTTTGCTTATAGCCTTTGGACTCCACAAATTTAACCTTAGCCCTGGCAATTGAATCCATAAAGGATAAACACTTCCATCAATCTTATCAATGTCATCATCATTGGACCAAATTTTCAACAATAGAGGTCTAGAGCCAAAAAACCATGGGCCATTCACAAGAATGTCCTCCATTTGCTCTTTGCTTTGAAATTTAAACAGGAACAGTCCAGGTTTGAGCAAGCACAAATCTGGTGCAGTCCATTTAGTCCAGACTTTGTGAACATAACTCTCCATAGCCTTGTATTTGACATTTAAACCAAGCACTTTACCAATTAAAGAGAATTGCCAGTTAGAATTTCCTTCATTCCATTCCTCCTCACTGAATGACACAAAATCATTATTTTCTGGTTTCACAAAATTTAAGTTCAGACCACAACCAGTTTTCCTATTATCAGCAAAAAGGCTAATCCAACTTTTCTTGACATTACCAGACTCAATAACCTCATTTCCTTCATTGTTAATAACATTCTTATCACAGGAATTCAAATTTCCAGCATCCTTTAAGCTCTCATTTTTGTCATTCTTGAAATTATTCTTGATAGGAGCAGAGGAATCATCCAGTAAAGAAATCAGATTATTCTGAGTATTGGCATCAAAAGAACTAGCAGGAAACAAATTTAACTGATCACGAGCAAATTCTACTTCATCGGCCCAAGAAGCCTTACCAGATCCACCAAAACCAGATCTAGACCCCAACGAGACACGAGATCCATCAATCACTTGCGGAGTATGACAATCTTGATTCCTTGCAGAAATCACAGAGTAATCAAGATTTTTAACAGACTTACATGCTGAATTCAAGGATTGATGCCTCTGTAGAAGAATATCAGTTGAAGCTAAGTTCTCATCCCAAGAAATCTTCGAGGAATCACTTGCAACAAGATTCCGATGAGATTTGTAGTCAGCTTGCTGCGATGGATCAGAATTTAAAAGATCTGCCATTAAGACTTTCTTCTTTTCTCCCTTAGGACCTGTTGAACCCATGAGATCCGAATTGGATCCTTCATTATCTTCATCAAAACCAGCATCTGCATGATCCTCAGATAGAGAGAAGCTTGAATTCGACGATCGTAATCCAATTTCAAGAATTTTCTTCCTGTTTTTTCCTTTCTTTTTTGCCATTATTCAAACCACGGCGGGGGCGCAAGTTAGCAGGAAAATCGCCTGCTAACTTGCACCAGAGAGCCGCCCTATTGTTAATCTTTATTTTAAATAAGGTTTACCCCCTCATGGACACGTTAAAGATATTGAAATCGTTGAAACATGCACGAAAGGTGCTTGAAATCATAATTTTGATAGTTATGCACTTTTAGACTTGGTAACATGGTTTAGGAAGTCCCAATTAGTGTCCTAAATATACTCGAAGGTGTACAAGAAGATTGGAGGTGAAACAACAAAGAAACAGCATTGAACGAGACAATTTATGCAGGAGTAGCAATGATCAGACGTCTGATTGAGAGACAGCAAACATCTAAAGTAAGTTTAGACGTGTGGTTGTTCGATACCAAGCGTTTGATGAGGAAGTTAGACATCTGATAAGGGGAAGCAGACATCTGAATTAGGTCTTGATAGATCGAAACCTGAGTTTTGATTCTTTTGTCTGAGATGTCTGGTCTTATTAGGAGACGTCTAGTTGTACATTCAGACATCTGGATGATTTTAATCACCCGTCTGAATTTGTTATAGTACAAATATAACTGTCTGTTGAATTATAGTTTAGTCTATTAGACTATTTTTCAGTTTTAAACTTGTTTAAGAGAGAATATAAGACTAATTTACGATGCAGGATGTTTCAGCTCAGTCCAGAATGATATTTGGTGAATTTTAACCTGATATCGCTTTGATATTCTTTCTAATCATTTAACTTTTGGCAATAGTTGACTGATTGCTCTATTTTCAATTTATTTAGATATTTGAAGGCATATTTTTTCTTCAACACATATATAATTATTTTGATTGCCTGTAAGGACCTTCACACTTTTCCTCTTTAGTGATTGATTTACCTTCTCTACGAAATGTATAATAAAAAGTTGTTAATTATTCAAAACCCTTTTTGTTGGGATGTCTTTTGTCATGTTGGTTGGTAAATATCATTGTCCAAATATTTTAGGATAGTTGAATTTATAATTTAGCATATAATATTTATATAATTTGATATAACCGTTTGATCTACACTAGTCAAATGAGCATAAATTATTGTTTAAGCTCTATAAGGTTCTCCTATCATCCACAAGTTGAGGTATGTTGGATGATTTTTGTGTAAATCCGCTTAATTGCTCAATTAAGTATTTGATTAACAACTAAATTTGAGTTGTTATATGATTGATAATTCAAAAATGAGCAGTTATGTTCAGAGAGACTTGACACTTAAAATTCAACGAGAAATTGAATATTGTTACAAGTAACGTGACTCGAAGGAGTATTTAATTATTTGGTAGTGTGCGGTTAGTCCTATGAGATATCTACACTGTATTGTGGAGTGTTTTGTCATTCAAGTAACTTAGCACATTAATATAAATTAATAAATATACTTGTAGACAATTCCAATGATATCATAATTGTTGTTACAAGATGAATGGTGTTGAAGATTGATGATTGATAGGTCCTAATTAGTTGTATGGTCTGCGTTTCAGAGGATTGGGATTTAGTGTATGATATTATGTGTACAAAAATAATAATTTAATTAACCACGAGGATGGGGGATAAGTGATGAGATGAGTCCATCTTAACGTGAATTGGTAGGCTAGAGGACTTTGAGATGAGTGTCTGTTTATGAGTTATGAGTATGTTTATGTGTTACCACCTTAAGCGGACATGCTCAGTCATTGCATATCCAAGTAATGTGACTCGAAGGAGTATTTTTAAGATTTTATGTAAATTCTTTCCCCAAATATAAAAGCAAATATTTTATGGGGTTAGAATTACGAAACTCCAAAATGTCATAGGGGTTTATTTATAAAAAAGATAACCACAACATTTTGAAGGGGGTCTAAATGCAAATAATACCATGTCAAGAAATGTCAACTTAATTGAAAACTCGGGAACTCCTAGAGTAGTAAAAATTGTAAAAGCAAAATATAAGGATTCATCTGCAAAATTCCAATAAGGAAAAATAAAATCTGAAATCGAGATTCCGAATGAACTACTTTGGGTCTAAGCCACAACTAAAACTAATTAACATTTAGCCAAATTCTTTGAGGATATAGCTAGCTAGCTATAAGAAAGACTCTGAAGATCTTGGATGGAAGCTTATATGAGATTTGATTAAACTTTCAACTCTCTACACATGATTAGACCTACAGAGCAACACTATAAGCTTAACAAAAATGCTAGGTGAGATACACTTCTCTACACTAGACAAGATAACTATAGTCTGATAAGCCGAAGGATTTGGAACTCATATGGGTGTTTGACACCTAACACAAACTATCCAAACAGAAGGTATACAAAGTAGAATTAAGCAAACACTCATAACAACCACAAATGCTAAACAAGCATGTACATATAAGATAATGTGGTTGAAAATTTCAGAAATCTCAACAAAAATCCTAGAAGATAATAAAATGCACGAACATACATAGACTTAAAGTCAATAAAAAAAATTGACCTAACAATAATGATTTGGTTATTCAGATGAATAAATATGATGCTTCTCTGTGCAAGTTCACATAAAATCAAAGGAAAATATCCTATTATTAGGAAAAAGAAATCAAGGCTAGGAAGAAGTCTACAAAATATACGAACTTCTCCACCAGCTCCAAACAACACGTTCTCGCGTCCTTCGACATTAACTCCTCCATCAGCACGTCTGAATATTGTTCAAGGACTATCAAAGATATAAGGATCTAATTGCAAAAATACAATAAACACATAAAACCTAGTTGCAAAAAATACAATGTTTTTTTTTTTGTCAATGAAATGAAATTTATTCATCACCAAATGTGCACTAGAGTGATATATACAACATGCTTTCCAGCACAACAAAACTGGAAAAAAAATCTCGAAACAACAACACTATACAGTTATTTCAGTCTTTCTATCAAATTTGAAGGTGTACTATCATTCAGAATCTTCGTAAAAATGGAAAGCTTCACAGCTCGAAAGAGAGAAGCCTGGGTTGAAGCTCTGCTTTGAAAGATATGCAAGTTCCTCTCTCTCCAAATCGTATACACAGTTGAAGACAAGGCCAGTCTCTTAATCTTTTTCAACCAACCTTTACCTTTAAGGTTACCACAGTACCAGTCTAGAACATGATTCCAATTGCAAGATCTCCTTGTAAAATTTAGCCACTCCATTACTTCATTCCAAATATATGCAGAGAACTGGCACTCGAAGAAAAGGTGTTGAGAGGTTTCAGAGTGTGTTTGGCATAGAACACATAGGTTAGTGTTAAGGAGCTTCATTCTACACAATCTATCCTGAGTTAGGAGTCTTGAATGAGATGCTAACCAAGTGATGAAAGAGTGCTTAGGATAGTTCAAACCCTCCCATACAGTTTCAGTCCAAGGAACCTGAGGAGCTGGAGCATTTAAGTAACTATAAATGTGAGAGATTTTGAGTTTACCATTGATTTGCCAGCTGTTCATGATATTGGTTAGGTTGGCCATATTGCCAAACTTGTTTCTCACCATATCTCTAACTCTTAGGAGTTGTTTCCACATCCATGAATCTGCTGGTTTAGCTTGGACTCGCCAAATGTTAGACTGATGTAAATAGTTGCCATGAACCCATCTAATCCAAAGTAAATCCTTTTTTGAGATATATCATCCACAGAAGTTTGAAAGCTGCAAAAAGATTCCAGACCTTAGCTGAAAACAACCCCAAACCTCCAAACTTCTTCTCTTGACAGATATTAGCCCAATGTTTTTTTTTTTGTCAATGAAATGAAATTTATTCATCACCAAATGTGCACTAGAGTGATATATACAACATGTTTTCCAGTACAACAAAACTGGAAAAAATCTCGAAACAACAACACTATACAGTTATTTCAGTCTTTCTATCAAATTTGAAGGTGTACTATCATTCAGAATCTTCGTAAAAATGGAAAGCTTCACAGCTCGAAAGAGAGAAGCCTGGGTTGAAGCTCTGCTTTGAAAGATATGCAAGTTCCTCTCTCTCCAAATCGTATACACAGTTGAAGACAATGCCAGTCTCTTAATCTTTTTCAACCAACCTTTACCTTTAAGGTTACCACAGTACCAGTCTAGAACATGATTCCAATTGCAAGATCTCCTTGTAAAATTTAGCCACTCCATTACTTCATTCCAAATATATGCAGAGAACTGGCACTCGAAGAAAAGGTGTTGAGAGGTTTCAGAGTGTGTTTGGCATAGAACACATAGGTTAGTGTTAAGGAGCTTCATTCTACACAATCTATCCTGAGTTAGGAGTCTTGAATGAGATGCTAACCAAGTGATGAAAGAGTGCTTAGGATAGTTCAAACCCTCCCATACAGTTTCAGTCCAAGGAACCTGAGGAGCTGGAGCATTTAAGTAACTATAAATGTGAGAGATTTTGAGTTTACCATTGATTTGCCAGCTGTTCATGATATTGGTTAGGTTGGCCATATTGCCAAACTTGTTTCTCACCATATCTCTAACTCTTAGGAGTTGTTTCCACATCCATGAATCTGCTGGTTTAGCTTGGACTCGCCAAATGTTAGACTGATGTAAATAGTTGCCATGAACCCATCTAATCCAAAGTAAATCCTTTTTTGAGATATATCATCCACAGAAGTTTGAAAGCTGCAAAAAGATTCCAGACCTTAGCTGAAAACAACCCCAAACCTCCAAACTTCTTCTCTTGACAGATATTAGCCCATGATACAAGATGAATTTTTTGATTTCATAGGAAAGATGAACATAGACTATCAATTTTTTCCAGAACCTTAAGAGGCAATATGAAGTTGCTTGTCCAAAATATCTGTATTCCAAGAATAACTTATTTGATAAGCTGGAGCCTACCAGTATAAGACAGCAAATTTTTCTTTTGCCAGTTAGAGAACTGCTCTATGATCTTGTTAATTAATGGCGAGCATTCTAGACAAGCTAGTCTTTTTGAGATGAGAGGTAACCCCAAGTATCTCACTGGCAAAGTTCCCTCTGTGAAATTTAAATGAGCACACAATTGAGATTTCAGATTTTCATCAATCCCTCCAAAATAGGCAGAGCATTTTGTCAAATTTGCCTGAAGACCAGATACACTGCAGAAACTTTGAAAGCAATTGAAATTTTTTGAAATGGAATTCATGTCAGCTTTAGCAAACAGGAGCAAGTCATCAGCAAAGATTAAGTGCGTGATCTCCAGCTTTGAGCACTTTGGATGGAATTTAAATGAGCTATCATTCTTGAGTATGCTCAAGCTCCTTGACAAGTATTCCATCCCTAACACAAACAGATATGGAGAGAGAGGGTCTCCTTGCCTAAGGCCTCTTGCCCCTTTGAAATAGCCATGTAAGGAGCTATTGAGTGATAAAGAGAACTTGGGGGTAGTAATACACTCCATTATCCACCTGACCATATTATTAGGGAACCCCAAACCTTCCAACATGAATTCGATAAAATCCCAATTGATGGTGTCAAAAGCTTTTCTCAGATCCACATTTAAAATAACTCTTGGTGAGATTTGCTTCCTACCATAGTGCTTGACAAGCTCATGGGCCAAAAGGATGTTACTGGACATTAATCTTCCCTTGACGAATGCACTTTGTGATTCATTTATAAAACTACCCAAGACCTTCTGAATACGACTAGCTATGATTTTAGTTATAACTTTATAGACTAAGTTACAACAAGATAGAGGTCGGAAATCAGAAGCACTCTTGGGGTTAAAAAATACAATGTTACTCAAGGTCTTAATTGCAAGTGTGCAATTTCCCGAACTGGATCAATATCACAACTTTATATTGTGCTATATAGATGCAAAAGATCTAAAAGAACAAAGCACAAGCTAATGCAAACATCCACAATAGGTACAACAGAATTGAGATAACTGAAAAGACTAATTTCATACCTAAAGATTATACTCGGCAGTCGATGTCCCGGATTGGAGAGGTTCGTTCACATAACACGACTAGTTTAAAAACAAAGGATTTTTCTAAAAAAAATTCACAAAAGTTCTTGGTTTTTAAAAAACTCATTTGAGTTTCGTGAATCTTTTCCTTTTTCTTTTTTCTGAAAATTTTGAACCTTAGCTTTGATAGCACTAAAACCCTTGTCATGCCCTGTGACCTAATTGGAGCACAACGAGGCTGGTACACACCACTTCAAGAATAACTTCATCATACTAATGTATTAAGCCTATAATTATTGCTACTTAGTTTCATTTTATTTATCAAAATAGGTCAACTCAGAAAATATAATATTTTAAAAAAAGGAAAAAAAATCTAGTATCATTTAATAAACCAACACTAAACCAACATTTAAAACCCCATTCATGACCATTTATATTCTCAACCAATCCATTGCTCATAGTTTGGTTCACATCAACTATCTAGGAAAAGAAGCAAAAATTATTCGTCAAAGTGGATTCAATAAGTACTGCCAAACGAATGTAATTATTGCCTTGGCGTATCATTTGTGCTCATTGCTTATTGCATTCTATATCGCCATTGTCTCATGTTTATATCGCCCTTAGTTTAATTGCATATCCTTGCTCATATATCTTGTTGTATATCATAATTTCTAGGATATTGTTAATAAGTTTTAATTTGACATTAATATCGGATTAGATTAGCATTTATCCTATTCACCCTCGTTTAGGGTAATTTCGTTTAGTATTAGAACATGGTGATCTTTGATTTGTGGCTTAACCGCCTTGAGTTAAAGATCCTAGCTTTGTAATTTTGCTAATCTAGTTTTGAGATTTATTACATCCTGCTTGCATATATATATATATATATATATATATATCATGGATATGCATGGTGCACCTAGTTTAGGCTATGCCAATGTTTTTCCCTATGCTCAATGGTGTTTTAGATTTAAAATATTTGTTACATCTAAAAATATTGAATTGTGGGAAGTCAGTGATCAAAATTATGTTGTGCCCACCTTGGAGAAATCCAAGTGGAGCAAAAATGATAAAAAGATGTTTACAAAAACAAGATTGTGTTAGAATTTATGATTAATGCTTTTCATTCATCAATTTCTAACAAGCTTGCTCATTTTGATAGTGCTTACAAATTATGGAAATCTAATACTATTATAAAAGTGGATTAGTATGTTAAAACATTTCTTCCCAAAGTACCCTCCAAAATACATGCAAATATATATAGAACACATACATACATCCTCTGAAACACATGCATACATACATAATAAAACACATATATACATGAATATACATGCATACTTAAATGAGAACAATTATTACTTTTTATTTATTAATAATTTTCTTAATTAAATTCCTTTATGGCCTGCATTTAATATCTTAAATGACCTCTTCCATCCATTCTCTCTCCACTATTTCTTAAGTCCTTTCAATTCCTACTATTACTGTTACTTTTATACATGAAAGGCATGAATAAAACATTTTCACCATCTCTTTTTGTCTAAGAAAAGTTCTCATGTATTTAATTATTTGGAAGAGAGTTCTGATTTTGAATATTTAATTATTTGGAAGAGAGTTCTGATTTTGAACATTTATAGTGAATCAATGTCTAAAAGAGAGTTCATTTTTATTCTTGATATTCTACACATGTTTATACATTGAGGATACATTTTTTAAGAAAATAAATTACCATTTACTTTTACCATATATCTTCTACACATGAATATTGGTCTTAACAAATATCTTTTATTATGAGAAAGGATGGCGAGCCTATGAGACAAGAGTCATGGTTTAGAATGAAGTTAGGCATACAATAATGGAAGGTTATTGTGAATGAATTAGCAACTAATGTATTTATGTAAAAAAATTACTTCAAGAACAAAATATTTCATCCCGCTGCTTGAGAATTTGCACATGCATATATCTTACAAATTATTTGGAAGAGAGCCCGATTTTGAACATTTGTAATGAATCAATGTCCAAAAGAGAGTTCACTTTCATTCTTGATCTTCTACATATGTTTAAATATTGAGGATAATTTTTTGAAAGAATATAACTTATCTTTTACTTTTATCATATATGTGTAAAACCCCGAAATTTCATAATGAGTTTTATGTGAATAAATAATAATAAACCTATCTGTTGTGATGAATAACCATATATATATAAGATATATTTATTTATCAGTGTTTGGGAACCCAACAGGTGTTTATATATGAGAGACTTTGAGTGATATGTGTCCAGCAGGTGAAATGCCTACAGAAGGCAGCTTGTTTTACAGGTTCGGGTTTTAGTTTTGGGCTATTGGGTTTCGGGTCGGGTTGGGGAATTGGTATTTATACCAACTCAAGCCAGGAGAGTTTCTCCTCTCCTCAGACGTAAAAACCCTAGCCCCTTTTTCTCTCCCCTCTCAAAACCCTAGCCGTCACTGGTGATCTTTGAGGAGTTTGGAGGAGTTCCAGGGGATTTCAGCAGATTGGATCTCAGGAGAATCATCTCCAGAACGTTCGTCAATACCCAAGGCGAGTATCATCTCGCCCAATCCCTCACCCCTGTTTTCCATGATCTTTATTTTGGATTTTTGAGTTTTGGATGAGCCAAAATAGTATTTTTGATAAGAAACGATTTCTCTATGGTATAATAATATGAATCAGAGGCTTTAGTTTATAAAAACTCACCCAATACCTGTTTGATGACGATCTAGATCTGAAATTTTGCCTAAACAAGAACTAAATCATTTTTACTGTCATTTAAACGATTTGGAAATGGTTTCTCATGTTTTTATAATTCTGGAAGTATAGATTTCAAGCCTGAGATTTGTTGTTTATGTTCAGTATGATTTTAAAACCTTAGAACTCTTGTTATCGTAGAGATTTGCAAATTTCGTTTCAGGTTTTGAGCTGACAGAAACCCAGATTTGGGTTTCTGTCCGCTCGGCGGTCGACCGACACGGTCGACCGCTGAGCTCGTTTTGAGATTTCGGTCGACCGTGACGTTATTTCGGTCGACCGCCCGTTATTTCGGTCGACCGCCCGTTATTTCGGTCGACCGCCGATTATTTCGGTCGACCGCGACATTATTTCGGTCGACCGCCAGGCTCGTATCAGAGATCGGTCGACCGACTCGGTCGACCGACGCTCTGTCTGTGGTATTTTTCTAGTTTTGGGTATTTTTGTACATTCCATTCATGTTTGGGAGTCTGTCTGGACTATCTGACATTGGTATTTAGTCCTACTATGTACCCAGGCATGATGGATAACCTGAGGGTACAAATTGTGAATATATACACTGATATGATTATGAAGTGATGTAAATTTAGATATTTAGTGTGGATTGATATAAGTAGACTTCACTATATACATCATAGCGATATTTTACTATGCCTTAGTCCTCGTGTTGGACTATAATCCATAGAAGTCCTCGTGTTGGACTATAAATTCATTCCAGTCCTCGTGTTGGACATTTGACACTTATTTTATGAGTTTGGAAACTATGACATAAATAGTTACTGATTTGAACATAGTTCTTAACCCTGCACATGACTTCTTCACAGAAGTTCACGACATGATGATGACATGACACTTATGTAAGTAATAACATGCTATTCATGTTAGCCATGGTATGGCACTGTATATTGTTCTGAGATTAGCTATATTTCTTTTATTATTGTTTCTATACTAGAACCTCGAGTTTGGTGTTTAGAGATTTACAATGTGAGATACAAGGTATATACATGAGGGTTTCCTTGTTTGGATTATTTCGCTCGACGTACCTATGCTCGTGTTGTAAATTTCTAAATACTAAAACCCTCTTTAGTAGGATCAATGATTTTAGATCTAATATATATATTATCTGTATTTTCTTATACAACGAGCCATGTTCCCTTGGGGTTGGTTGTGATGTTACTCGCTAGCTCTTTGACGCTCGTTGTCCCTCCCCCTTTCAGGTCACGAGCCAGGAGCACGAAGAGCCGCAGGTTGATAGCGGACCACATTAGTGTCCAGCTTTGCTTTCTAGTTATGTATTATTTTTCTTTGGGCTCCACTGTAGTGAGGTTAAACATTTGAGGGTATTATTCTAGAAGTTGTAAAGGCTGTGAGCCTTATATCCTTATCGTCAGATGACTATATTTTCTGTATACAACGAGCCCTTTCCCTTGGGGTTGGTTGTGATGTTGCTCGCTAGCGCTTTGACGCTCGTTGTCCCTCCCCCTTTCAGGTAACGAGCCAGGAGCCCGGAGAGTCGCAGGTTGATTGCGAGGCATTTTAGCTTCAGCTATTTACTTATATATATATATTTTCTTTTGGAGTTCCACAGTAGACTTTTGTTTAGGTATTTGAGAGTCTGGTTCTAGAAGTTGTAAAGGCGGTGTGCCTTATTTCCTCTTGTCAGACATTTGTATTTGAGACTTGTTGAGTATTTCAGTTTATCTACTCAGATCTGGATTATGTATTTCTGTATTGTTGGATGATGAGGTATTTATGTGACTATTATCATTTCATCAGTATTCCTTGTATTATTTTTTACCTGTTTTGTACCTACACCAGTTGTTGATTCTTCTAGATAGATGTTAATTGTGATGGTGAAACATGTTATTGCACGGTGTGGTGCATGGCAGGTTTGACATTCTTGGTTTCACCTTGGACTGCAGCCTTGTGTGAACCCAGGGGCGTCACAGTTGGTATCAGAGCTCTAGTTCCAGTATCCTTAGGATCATCCTGTGTCGATTAGTGGAGCTAGGATAGAGTTTCCTAGGATTCATGTATAGAGTCCGTAAGGATTTCCTAGTATGAGTGAGGACGATATATGCGTATATCTCAAAATCTGAGAAATTTTTTTTTTATGACCACTACTTTTGTATAAGTTTAAAGTATTAGTGCAATACTATATGTTGTAAAAATCTTATTGTGATACGCTATTTATAGAAGTCTATTTTGACTCATAGACTCTTATTTTCTTATGATCAGAGAGATGGCAGGACGTGGTAGACCCCGTACCAGGAGAGCTACCTAGGCAGAGTCACAGCAGACTCCATCAGAGCAGCAGCCAGCTCAGTCCGAGCCTCAGCAGGCACCACCAGAGCCGCAGCAGGCTCCTCAGTACTTGGTGGATCTTATGGCTCCTCTCATTGCCAGGATGACGGCCATTGAGGACTTGGTGACGACTCATATAGCACCACGAACACCACCACCACCGGTAGCACAGCAGCAGGGGATACCTGCCGTTCCTGTCAGAGAGATACCCCCAGAGGCCACGCCTGCAGCGATTCCTTTAGCAGTCCCAGACAGAGTCACAGAGCAGGAGAGTTGGCTCCGTATGGTTGAGAGGTACCAGAAGATGAGAGCACCCGAGTTCCAGGGGTCACCAGACCCTCTTGCAGCTCATAAGTGGAAGGAGGATGTGAGCAACATTCTTGATATACTCGGTGTAGATTCAGTTCAGAAGCAGAGACTGGCATCCTACAGCCTGAAGGGAGATGCCGGGAGGTGGTACCGACTCCAGTTCACTCCAGAACAGAGGATGACCCTCACATGGGAGGACTTCATATATTTCTTTGATGGCATTACATTTCTTCCGCAGCACGGACTGGGAAGGAGCTTGAGTTGTCCCGATTGACTCAGGGGGACATGTCAGTGGCTGATTTTGAGAGCCGGTTCATGGAGCTGTTACATTTCACAGGCATGTGGCAGACAGGAGAGCGTCAGGCTCAGATGTTCTTGGCTGGGCTTCGCCCTAACCTCCGATGGTACCTCGTGTCGAGGAGATTTTATTCAGTCAGGGAGGTAGCTGAGGCTGCCACTTCTCAGGAGATTGAGACTTCTATGTTTCAGAAAGACAAGGAAGGGAAGGCCAAGACCGGATAGAGTGGGGACAAGGGAAAGAACAAGAGAGGTTTTTCGGGACACCAGCAGCAGCATCAGGGCCCTTATAAGAGGGGACCCCAGCAGGAGCAGAGAGCGCACCAGCAGCGCAAGTTTCAGGGATCCTGTTTTAACTGTCACAAGGTCGGACATAAGGCATCAGAGTGCCGCAGCGCACCAGCAGGAGCCCAGCAGGGCAAGGGTCCGAACCAGCAGCAGCAGCAGCGACAGCAGGGCAGAGGTCAGGGCCAGCAGAACAGACTTGAGGCACCACCAGCAGCTCAGAGGACCGAGGGTCAGATTCGAGCAGTTCAGGATGTTCTTCAGGGGCAGATTATCCCATATTCTCCACCACCATCAGCAGAGCAGTCCTCAGCCACGGGCAGAGTATATGCAGTGGTTCCTCGTGATCATGGAGCCAGCGGAGCCTCATGCCAGCCAGTGCAGAGTTGAAGAGGGAGTTATTGTATGAGGCGCACCGTACTCGGTACATAGTACATCCAGGGACTACCAAGATGTACAAAGACCTGAAGAGGCGTTTCTGGTGGAGTGGTATGCGGAGAGAGATTGCAGACTACGTGGCTAGATGTTTTACCTGCCAGCAGGTGAAGGCAGAACACCAGAGACCGGCAGGGACACTTCAGCCTTTACCCATTCCGGAGTGGAAGTGGGCGGATATTTCCATGGATTTTATTGTGGGGTTGCCGAAGTCGAAGAAGGGGAATGATTCTGTTTGGGTGATAGTGGACCGGTTGACGAAGTCAGCACATTTTATTCCAGTGAGGACCACTTATACAGCCGAGGCTTATGCGAGGATCTTCATTCGGGAGATAGTTCGACTGCACGGAGTACCGGACACTATCGTGTCAGATCGAGGATCGGTTTTCACTTCACATTTTTGGAGGAGTTTTCAGGACTCATTTGGCAGCACGCTATCTTATAGCAGTGTATTTCACCCCCAGACGGATGGCCAGACAGAGAGGGTGAATCAGGTGTTGGAGGACATGTTGCGGGCATGTGTCATTGACTTCCAAGGCAGTTGGAAGGATCATATTCCACTGGTAGAGTTCGCTTATAACAATAGTTATCAAGTGACGATCGGTATGGCCCCGTATGAAGCATTATATGGGAGACCTTGTAGATCACCGATATGTTGGGCTGAGCCGGAGGATAGCTTGATGCTTGGGCCCAAGCTAGTGAGGCAAACCACTGAGAAGGTAGCTTTGATCAGGGAGCGGATTTTAGCCGCTCAGAGTCGGCAGAAGAGCTATGCAGATAAGAGGCGAAGACCCCTAGAGTTTCAGGTTGGAGATTTAGTTATGCTTAAGGTATCGCCTATGAAAGGCGTACAGCGATTCGGTAGGCGAGGGAAGCTTGCGCCAAGATATATTGGACCATTTCAGATTTTAGAGCGGATTGGAGCTGTGTCATACCGACTAGATCTTCCAGCATCGATGTCTAGTATACACAATGTATTTCATGTTTCTATGCTCAAGAAACACTTGCGTGACCAGAGATCGAGCTTCAGGAGGATTTGACTACTATTGAGATTCCGGTTCGTATTCTTGCCAGAGAGGACAAGAGACTCAGGAATAAGGTGATTCCCTTAGTGAAAGTTCAGTGGAACCGGGGAGGAGTTGAGGAGATTTCTTGGGAGCGCGAGGAGGACATGCGTCGCGACTATCCACACTTGGTTGAGCAGGTAAATTAATTCTTAGTATGTTATATATGTTACCTTATGTCATATTCCTGGTTATGTTTATATTTAACACTAGAATGAAGATATTTTCGCTTAATTTTTAATCTTGTGGAACACATGGTATATATATGGGGGGTTCCTTGTTTGGATTTTTCACGCGATGTATTAGTTCCACTAGATTACGGTTTGAGCGAGAATGTTATCATTTTAGATCTTTAAGTATAAATATTCTTTATGAGCATCTAGAAATTCATGTTCGAGATGCGGATGATTTCCGAATTTCGAGGACGAAATTCTTTTAAGGGGGGAAGAATGTAAAACCCCGAAATTTCATAATGAGTTTTGTGGGAATATACAGTAATAAACCTATCTGTTGTTTTGGGAACCCAACAGGTGTTTATATATGAGAGACTTTGAGTGATATGTGTCCAGCAGGTGAAATGCCTACAGAAGGCAGCTTGTTTTACAGGTTCGGGTTTTAGTTTTGGGCTATTGGGTTTCGGGTCGGGTTGGGGAATTGGTATTTATACCAACTCAAGCCAGGAGAGTTTCTCCTCTCCTCAGACGTAAAAACCCTAGCCCCTTTTTCTCTCCCCTCCAACGTAAAACCCTAGCCTCTTTTTCTCTCCCCTCTCAGAACCCTAGCCGCCTCTGGTGATCTTTGAGGAGTTTGGAGGAGTTCCAGGGGATTTCAGCAGATTGGATCTCAGGAGAATCATCTCCAGAACGTTCGTCAATACCCAAGGCGAGTATCATCTCGCCCAATCCCTCACCCCTGTTTTCCATGATCTTTATTTTGGATTTTATGAGTTTTGGATGAGCCAAAATAGTATTTTTGATAAGAAACGATTTCTCTATGGTATAATAATATGAATCAGAGGCTTTAGTTTATAAAAACTCACCCAATACCTGTTTGATGACGATCTAGATCTGAAATTTTGCCTAAACAAGAACTAAATCATTTTTACTGTCATTTAAACGATTTGGAAATGGTTTCTCATGTTTTTATAATTCTGGAAGTATAGATTTCAAGCCTGAGATTTGTTGTTTATGTTCAGTATGATTTTAAAACCTTAGAACTCTTGTTATCGTAGAGATTTGCAAATTTCGTTTCAGGTTTCGAGCTGACAGAAACCCAGATTTGGGTTTCTGTCCGCTCGGCGGGCGACCGACGCGGTCGACCGCTGAGCTCGTTTTGAGTTTTCGGTCGACCGCTTCATTATTTCGGTCGACCGTCGATTTTTTCGGTCGACCGCGACATTATTTCGGTCGACCGCCAGGCTCGTATCAGAGATCGGTCGACCGACTCAGTCGACCGACGCTCTGTCTGTGATATTTTCCTGGTTTTGGGTATTTTGTACATTTCTCACATGTTTGGGAGTTTGACTGGACTATATGACATTGATATTTAGTCTTGCTATGTACCCGGGCACAACAGATGACCTGAGGGTACCAAATACGATTTATATACACTGATTTGACGGTGAATTGATATAGGTAGAATTTACTATGTATCCCAGTGATACTTTCACCATTTCACAGTCCTCGTGATGGACTATAATCCATAGAAGTCCTCGTGTTGGACTATAAATTCATTCCAGTCCTCGTGTTGGACATTTGACACTTATTTTATGAGTTTGGAAACTATGACATAAATAGTTACTGATTTGAACATAGTTCTTAACCCTGCACATGACTTCTTCACAGAAGTTCACGACATGATGATGACATGACACTTATGTAAGTAATAACATGCTATTCATGTTAGCCATGGTATGACACTGTATATTGTTCTGAGATTAGCTGTATTTCTTTTATTATTGTTTCTATACTAGAACCTCGGGTTTGGTGTTTAGAGATTTACAATGTGAGATACAAGGTATATACATGAGGGTTTCCTTGTTTGGATTATTTCGCTCGACGTAACTAAAACCCTCTTTAAGTAGGATCAATGATTTTAGATCTAATATATATATTATCTGTATTTTCTTATACAACGAGCCCTGTTCCCTTGGGGTTGGTTGTGATGTTACTCGCTAGCGCTTTGACACTCGTTGTCCCTCCCCCTTTCAGGTCACGAGTCAGGAGCACGGAGAGCCGCAGGTTGATAGCGGACCACATTAGTATTCAGCTTTACTTTCTAGCTATGTATTATTTTCTTTGGTCTCCACTGTAGTGAGGTTAGACATTTGAGGGTATTATTCTAGAAGTTGTAAAGGCTGTGAGCCTTATTTCCTTATTGTCAGATATTTGTATTTGAGACTTATCAAGTATTTCAGTTTATCTACTCAGATCTTGACTATGTACTTCTATGTTGTTTCTGTGTTGTTGGATGATGAGATATTTATGTGACTATTATCATTTCATCAGTATTCCTTGTATTGTCTTTTACCTGTTTTGTACCTACACCAGTTGTTGACTCTACTAGATAGATGTTAATTGTGATGGTGAAACATGTTATTGCACGGTGAGGTGCATAGCAGGTTTGACATTCTTGGATAGATGTTAATTGTGATGGTGAAACATGTTATTGCACGGTGAGGTGCATAGCAGGTTTGACATTCTTGATTTCACCTTGGACTGCAGCCTAGTGTGAACCCAGGGGCGTCACAATATGTTCACAAAATTTTATCTTATTAGTTTTGAACGAAGTTTGTAAACTTTTATCTTATTAGTTTTGAACGAAGTTTGCAAAATTTTGATTATCAAAAATCAAGAGAAAAAATAAATATGTTCACGTGCAATGTACGTGCATTATACTAGTCTAATCTACTATATACTTTCTATCATAAAAGTGTGTTACCATGTTAAAACATTTATTCTAAATATACCCTCACATTTATGTTAAAACACATACATGCATAAAGTACGTATATGCATGCATACATACATAACTCATACAATTCATTCTATTTATCACATCATCATTAATGTATTAAATACAAGAAGTAATATTGACAATTAAATATATTATTATTGAATTATTAAAAACATCATATTAGTTTCTAATTAAATAACATATAGTTTACATCAGGTATTAGGTATAAGAAATAGTTTCAAAAAATTATGCACATATTTATATAAAAGAGAGAAAGAACAAAAATAGCTCATGCCCAAATTAACCTGATCAAACCCCTACATCAAAACATGTCAGGCTTAACAAATTAAAAATAAGAAATGGATTTTAGTAGGTTATTAAAATTAGACAATCGAGTCGAAATTAGCAAAGAAAAACACACACACTTAATTCACAGCCCAAACCCATTCAATCTACAAATTTAGACAATTCTCTCCACTAACCCGTTTTCATTAATTAGTTAATAAACCACCCACTAAACCTCTCAAACATCCCATTACTAGCGAGCGTTTCTCACCTCCACATAAATACACGCACGCTAAACTGAAAAAAGAAGAAGAACTAGAGGCCTCAACAAAAATTAATCTCCAACGAAGAATAAATCATCAAGAGATGGGAAGTGAGTAGATCAGTTCAAATGGATCTCATTTAAGGGCACACTGAAATACCTATTAGAAAAAGGGAGGAGCATGTTGTTGCCCCTTCTCAACCACTGCATCGAATATAAAAGAGTAGAAGGAACTCTCTTCTCTGTCCGTGAGCAAAACACAAATTAGCCATTGAGATTTCATGATGTGCTGTTGATGAAGCCTGTCAACCACCATCTTTATTATTGAAAATTGTTGTAAACATAAATTTCCTTTCATGTACTTTGTTTCTCTTGAATGAGAAAAGCCAATGATAGCATTAGTGTGCGTTTTCTGTTCCTAACTCCAAATATCTATTTTAGGAAATCAAACAAGCTAATTACTGAGTATTTAATATTTAAACTTTAAATTCTCCATCCAAAATTTTCTCTAAACTCCAGTAAAGTGCCTATTTTGAATTAATCAAATTCATCTTGAAGCTAGCGCTTACAAGCAAATACATTTTCCATGCATTTTTATTAATATACTTCTAATAAATACTTTTCTAATGTTAGTTTGTGTACTGATTTCATAATTAGTAACTTATTAATTTAATGGTATTTCATAATTATATCAATTTTAACAAGGATCCGTGATATTTAATATATTATTATAAACTAAATGATACACTAATATTTAATATATACTTATTGCAAAACACAAAACATTTCCAAAAAGTACAATTTTTTTGCAAAAAAAGCAAGGACTCAAAAAATTATCCATGTTCAAACAAGATCAGATTTCTATGAAAACTGTTGTTTAATTGAGGGTCCATTTTGATTGTGCTGGTTATTATAGGTGAGAGATAAAGCGGAGAAATTAACAATGGTGAATAATGAATCAAAAATAGTGTAATGAGCAATGTCGATACATGATCCGGAACGTACGTTTCTTAAAACATCAGATAATTGATGATATTATTTGACTGTTAGCTCTTATTTGTATTAGGGTTTTCTGATATAATTGATGACGATGAGTTGGATGGATATGTTGGATATTTTCTTGAATTTTCATATTGTTATGAAACACATTTTTACTAAAAACACAATTTAAGCAACGATCAGGTTATTTTCAAATATAAACAAACTAGTGTGCACCCCGTATAAAGCACGACTTCCCTTTTTTTTTGTTTCTGCTAAAGTAATTCTTTTTTAAATGCTACAACCTTTTTTTGTGAATGCTACAAGTATTCTGTTTGTACTATAGTAATAATGCTACAATAATCCAATGTAGCATATACTGTAGCAAGAATAGTGAATCTTTGGATCCTCCAATAAAGTATAGACTAGTGTGCAGCCCGTGCAAAGCATAACCTCTCCTTTTTTTTGTTACCGCTACATTAATTTCTTTTTAAATGCTATAGTGTTTTTTTTGTAAATGCTACAGTGATTTTTTAAAATGCCACGGTATTATGTTTGTGCTACAGTGATACTGCTACAGTAATAATCTGCAGTATTTTGCTGTAGCATAAATAGTTAGCCTTGGGATGCTCTTATAAGTATCTACTCCTTTATGTTTATAGGAGGATCCAAATTTACTATTTATGCTACGGTTAATTATTATAGCATAGACAGAATGCTATAGCATTTTTTAAAATTACTGTAGCGTTTAAAAAATAACTACTGTAACAAAAACAAATAAAGAGGAGGCTGTGCTTTGCACGGGGTGCACACTTGTATAAGAGTAGATAAGATGTAGAAAAGAAACACAATTCACACGCATACGCACTTTTAACTACATTATAAAAGGTTTTGTACTATTTTCATTTTGCACTTACATTATACACACAAAAAAAATATAAAAAATGAAAATAAGTTAATAAAATCATAGTCTACACAAAATCATGAAATGGGTACACGTGCGTTGCACGTGTGGCGTACTAGTTTATAGAAGCACATCAAGAGAACTTGGAGGAGATTCGACACGTTTTGGCGGAATCGACTTCAAACAAGGATGGAGCATCATCATCAGGCACACGGCTACTTGGCGATAACTCTAGTGTGGTATGCGATTCGGAACCCGAAAGTGAACTATCCATTGATGAACTCACATGTGCATATGATAGATTAATGCATGCCTACACTAAGTTGCATAAAAATTTTATTGATATAAAAAGCAAGTATGTAGAGTTAAAATCCGATCATGAGACACTAGCTTTCAAATATGATATCATTGTAAAAGAGAATATGATGCTTAAAGAAAACAATGATATGTTAAGTTTGGAAAATAAAAAATTAACCTCATCAATTGCTAGCTTATCTCATGCTAAAAATGATGTCATGCTAAAAGTAGTAACTATTAGAAATGAACTTGATTCATTTAAGAATGATCATGTTCACTCTACTTCCAGTGTCAATGCTAATGTGCCTAATGATGAGTTGAACAATTTGAATAACCGTATTTTATTCTTAGATTCAACTCTAACTACATGCATTAATAATCATAAAAAGCTTGTGGATATGCATGCTAAGTCTCATGCTACTAGATCTAAACATCCCATATATAATGTACACATATAGAGCAAAATTTACAAGTATTCTGTTTGCGATCGAAAATGCCATTTAGCCAAATTTTGCTATGATGCAAAAAAATTGACAAATGCTAATGTTATTGCTCCATGTGCATCTCATAAAGCTTCATCATCTCACACGTGTACACATGCACCATATAGCTATCATAAGCATGTCAATGTGTATAAGTGTGATTTTTGTGGTCGTTTTGGTCATTTGACCAAATTTTATTTTGATTTAAAAAATGTTTCACATTTGCAAAATACTTTTAAAGAATCATATATGTTTGCAAATATTCCTCGTGCACAAATTAATAGTCAACATAAGCAAGTGCACCTTTTTCCATTGTACATATTGCAATCGGGAGGGTCATTTGAGTAATTATTATTATGACCGGACTAGTGCACTATATGTGCCCAAATGTGTTCATAACCCTAGGGCTTTGAGCTTAATGATAGGGGTCATATCCCTAAACTCTTCGGTACCAAGAGTAATTGGGTACCTAAGCATGTTTGATTTCAAAATGCATTTTTAACATTTTTGTTTTTATTTCTTGCTTTTGAAAACATGTTTTGAAATTCTTAAAAATAAAAACAAAATTTTTAAGTCAATCCTTTTGTTTTCTTTCTTTTTTATCTTTGATTTTCATGAGAGGTTTATGTTTGAGCAACCCCCCGGATTTATTGGTTATTTATTTTCAAATCATGTTTACCGGGTGCCAAATGCTTATATAGGTTGAAACAAGCTCAAAGAGCTTGATATGGTTGCCTCTCTTTTTATCCTTAAGCATACTCTTTTTGACCTTTATGGATAAAACATTAAATGTTTTCACATTGCTATTTGTTTAATCAATGTTCTTCAAAAATGATGATTTGTAAATTACGCATGTTTTATGTGATTATGGTTTAGTTTTTGATTTATGATTTCATTTGATTAATTTGATTTTCATTTGGACTTTCATGACTGTCATGATCTTTCTTGGTTCTCATGATTTATTTTCATTTGAAAATATCTTTCATGATTCTCATGTTTTTCCAATCTTTTAATTTCATAAATCTATATATGTTTGCGTATTGAGACATAATCTTTATGATATATATCTATGTGTGTGCTCAATTAATCATGATTTTTGTTTAATGATTTGTGAACTTTTAGATATATTGATCAAACATTTGAATTTTTTTATTTTTGAATATTTGATTTTCATCTTTGGAATATTTTTATTTTTGTTTAAGATCCTTGTAACACTTTGTCTTAATGATACATATGTAAGTGTTCACTTGGTATCTTTTGTAACACTTTGTCTTAATGATACATATGTAAGTGTTCACTTGGTATCTTTTGTATGTGAGTTGATATTAGTGCATCTCTATATATATGTATACATATGTAAGTGTTCACTTGGTATCTTTTGTATGTGAGTTGATATTAGTGCATCTCTATATATATGTTTTTACTCACATATGAATGCCTTAATATTTTATTTCATACATTCTATATGGCATTTTGATAGGGGAAGCTTTTTCACTATATTTGTTCAAACTCACCGGGCTTATTTGTAGGGGAGCTTTCGCTCTCTTCATTCTTACTAGTTTTTATGCACGTACAGTGCACGTGGTTAAATATCAAAATATTTTTCTTTTATATTTATTTCTTACCATAAATTAGTCAGATTCCTCTTGAGTTTAAATATGTAAAATTAAATTATTAGATTTACTATTATTTTTATTTAAATATTATTAAAAATCAATGTAATAGTCATTATGAACTATAGTTATAGCAATAAAAAAAATGACATTTCTTATTGCATTAAAAATAGAATTACACAATATTTTTGGATATTATAAACTTAACTGGGACATTTTAATTGATTTCTTAAGAAAAAATATCAATTGACATAATAATATCTTCAAGTAGAATAGTAAATAAAAATAAGTTAAATTAATACTTATGTCAAATTCCAAATTTTACTAATCCCAAAATATAATATGGAGTCAAGCATGAATAGCAATATCATTATGAACTAATGTTCTATTGATGTATTTTTGAATCCTAACTTGCAAATCAGCCATTGCAAATTATATGCATCAGGTTGGTAGGGTAAGGGCAAACGCTTGAGCTCTTTTGAAATTTGAGTATTAAGTTAATGATACCTTTAAGCAAATGATAATTAAATATAAATCATTGATAATCTACTTCATTTGTATGTGTTTTCATGCTTTGTGATATAAAGCTTTATACTTTGTTACATGCATGATGTTGTGGGCCCCTAATTACATATGTTTCATTGGTCATATATGTGATTTTTTTTATAAAATACCTAGCATATGCTATCTTTAAAGGCTATCTGTTCAAACCAAGGTTTATGTTAAAAAGTATCTATTATTAATTAATAGTGTTATTTTATTCACTATGGAAGCTTTTTGATTCCAATGATTTGATATTTTAACAATCTGATTAAACAGACCTAGGGTTCCAAAAAATTCCATTGAATTTTTATGATTATAACTTTTAAAACCTAAGATTTAGGGGAATATTGAGGAACAATAAGCATTCTAAGTGATTATGTCCATTAGAAATTTAGAATGCTCAATCTTCTCTGCAAATCAAACTACTATTCCTAAAGTATAAAAATGTTTGTGGGCATGATGCATGTTCACAATGAACAACAGTGTGGTAAAGAGAACCCACAAACCACATAACTAATGATATCTTTAGTCTCTCCAGACTGCGTGTGCTTACTATCGCATGCTTCAATTTTCCTTTCTCTTACAATAAGAAACAGATGAGAAGTTTTTTAGTTAATACAACAGCCCTCAAAAGTGTCATTAACTTAATACTCAAATTTCAAAAGAGCTCAAGAAGGCACCTTTTGCGGTTATCCTACCAACTTGATGCATAGAATTTGCAATGGCTGATTGGCACCTTTTGCGGTTATCCTACCAACTTGATGCATAGAATTTGCAATGGCTGATTTGCCGACATTCGATTTAATCAAATAAAATATATAATCAAATATGATGCATAGAATTTGCAATGGCTGATTTGCCGACATTCGATTTAATCAAATAAAATATATAATCAAATATAACCAAATTAAAATAATATCAAATATGAAGATTTACCTTGATAAATGGGAGAACTTGCAACAATCAAATCCTTAGTCCTCTAAATATTGCATGAAAACTAAAGAAATTAAAAAAATATCAATTGCCATAAAAACTAATTGCAGTACAAAACAAGTATCACTATTAAATCAAATACACAATATTTCCAAAGAATAATTATGAAAATGAAAAAGAACATACATGTTGAAGGAGATGAAGTTACTATGAAAATTGTGTAATTTCTTGGTTTAAATATAGGCATGAGATGTTACGTGTGATAGGATAATAGTCATAATTGAAGTTCTCTTTGTACAAACATTTAAAATATAAAAATTAGAATTTGATTAGGATTGTGTTTCATTATTTATTTTGAATTTAGAGATGTTTATCAAAGTATGCCTTTGGTTTTCAAGTGCACTTAGGACATCTTTAGATGATAAATATACATTATATCGTTTAAAAAAAAGTTGAAAGGATGTAAGGTTGTGCAAGCTGGTCAACTTAGCGATTCATGACATGGGTTGCCACTTTTGTCCCTTTCACACTTCTATTGGAGTTGTATGCCAATTGAGTTTATTCTTCTACTTTGCACTCCAATTGAGTTGAAATTATGTAATCCAGAGATGGGCATCGCTGGAAAATTATTATTTAATTAAATATCAAGGTATGCCTTCGGTTTAAATGTGACGCCCCTGGGTTCACACAAGGCTGCAGTCCAAGGCGAAACCAAGAATGTCAAACCTGCCATGCACCACACCGTGCAATAACATGTTTCACCATCACAGTTAACATCTATCTAGTAGAGTCAACAATAGGTGTAGGTATAAAAGCAAGTAAAAGATAGTGCAAGAAATAACTGATAAAGTGATAGTGGTCACATTAATGTCTCATCATCCAACATACAGAAATACATAGTCAATGTCTGAATAGATAACTGGAATACTCAACAAGTCTCGAATACAAATATCTGATAAGAGGAAATAAGGTACACAGCTTTTACAACTTCTAGAATAAGACTCTCAAATACCTAAACAAAAGTCTACTGTGGAACTCCAAAAGAAAATATATCTAAGTAAACAGCTGAAGCTAAAATACCTCACCATCAACCTACGGCTCCCCGAGCTCCTGGCTCGTTACCTGAAAGGGGGAGGGAGAACGAGCGTCAAAGCGCTAGCAAGCAACATCACAACCAACCCCAAGGGAACAGGGCTCGTTGTAAGAAAATATAGATAATACATAATAGATTTAAAATCATTGATCTTACTAAAGGGGATTTTAGTATTTAGGAATTTACAACACGAGCATAGGTACGTCGAGCGAAATAATCCAAACAAGAAAACCCTCATGTATATACCTTGTATCTCAAATTGTAAATCCCTAAACACCAAACCCGAAGTTCTAGTACAGGAACAATAATAAAAGAAATACACCAAATCTCAGAGCATAAACACAGTGCCATGACATAGCCTACATGAGTATCATGTTATCATGCCAAAATCTACATAAGTGTCATGTCATAAAACTCCTGTGAGAAAGTCATATACAGGGTTAAGAAATATGTCCGATGCAGGAATTAGATACTGTGGTTTTCCAAACACATGGAATAAGTGGC
This sequence comes from Asparagus officinalis, assembly GCF_001876935.1. Taxonomy (NCBI): domain Eukaryota; kingdom Viridiplantae; phylum Streptophyta; class Magnoliopsida; order Asparagales; family Asparagaceae; genus Asparagus; species Asparagus officinalis. The sequence goes on from NC_033800.1 coordinate 98,060,933, forward strand.
AAATGTCCAACACGAGGACAAAAATGGATTATAGTCCAACACGAGGACTTCTATGGATTATAGTCCAACATGAGGACTGTGTAACTGTGAAAAGTATATGCGGACTGATATACATATTCTATACTCACACGCGTCTCGGTGTACATATCTAAACTTGTGTCAAAAGTCAACCCACATGTACAGATAAATCATTAGCATGGTGAACTAGTGTCAGGTCATCGAGGCGACCCCGAAAAACCAACTCAAACAGATTAAGAATCTGTAAAACACCTCATCAGTCGACTGATGTGTCGACTGATGATGTCAGACAGATTAAGAATCTGTAAAACACCTCATCAGTCGACTGATGTGTCGACTGATGATGTCAGTCGACTCACATGTCGACCGATAAGCTCCGGCAACACAGCCTCAGCTCACCAGTCGACCGATCTGTCGACTGCAGAGCTGAGAAAACCGAATCAACCCATCAGTCGACTGATCAGTCGACTGATGACTGAGATTTTAGCCCGTCGGTCGACTGATCAGTCGACCGATTGACTGCAGAAACTTTGCACAGGTTGTTATTCACCCAAAAATTTCTCTAAACTCCTCCCCATCTATCCCAAGCACGAAAATACTGATTTTATCATATATGTACCAAACTGAAATAAAGGATCTACATGTAATCATTTATCAAAAACCTTAAACACATAAAAACATGTTGGAAAACGTTTTGAAATCAATAAATCATGAATTTACTCTTGTCAAACGTTCTCAGATCTAGATTCCTTTAATGAAACATTGTTGATCTTTTTATAAACTGAGATGCTCAATACTTCACCTCATATACCATAAAGATTCATTCTTTGTACTAAAAATACGTTTTTGGCTAAATCAAAACCCATTAAAGTCAATAAATTCGTGTAAGACAAAAGGGACAGAGTTGGGCGAGATGTTACTCGCCTCTGGGTGATGAACAACTCCTGGATCTGAGAGAGAGTGGTTCCCCTTCGCTGCAACGTGAAGATTTCGACGAAAATCCTCCAAGTTCTTCCCCAAATCACCAAGAACAAGGCTAGGGTTTGAGATAGAGGAGAGGGGGCTAGGGTTTTTCTCAGATCTGAAGATGAGAGGGGTGAATTCGGGTGAAAAAGAATATATATGAACAGCTAAACCCGACCCAAACCCGAACCAAAACAAAACAGACCCGAAACCTGAAAAACTGGAAATCAGCGTATCAGTCGACTGATGTGTCGACCGATACAGTCAGTCGACTGATGTGTCGACTGATCTGGAAAAATTCATTTTTGTGCATGTTTTGCTAATTTGAAAAACCAACGTACAAAACTCTACACCCATACTCTCATATCATCTCAAATAACTTGCTATCATGTACTTCAATAACCTCAAGCTATTTATCATAAAAGAATTATTTATTTACTAATAATTTACATATATTCATATAAAAATTACGGGGTTCTACATTAAATATGGGCGTAACAACAGCCATATTAAATATTTAATTATTCTATTGCTGTATTTTTTAGAATCCTAACTTGCATTTAATTATTGGTAGCAACAGCTGTATAACCACCATAACAAATTCTTGCGGAACAAGCTAAAAATTATTTTTGAATTTGATTATGATTAGGATAGTTATACAATTTAAAAGTTAGAATTTGATTAGGATTAGGATAGTTTAAACTTTGAACTTATTTGATTAGGATTAGAATAAATCATTAAATACAATTTAAAAATTAGAATTTGATTAGTGATAGGATAGTTCAAACTTTATAGGGGTATTTTTATCTACCAAAAGATTTTTCAAAACTCGTGTTTTTAAAAGAAGTATGATAAATGGTTCGATTTTAAATATACATATGACTTAGCTTATTGAACCATCTAACCGAAGTTTATGGTTTGTGCATGAATCATGTTTACTCTTAAAACCCTTATGAAATCATAACCATATATTTTAGAAATGTTATTAATGTACCCCCTCTAATTAACTTGAAGGTTTTGGTATAATCGAAGAAATATTTTGGAAAAGATAATTTGTAAACATGTCAATTGACAGGCTTCAACATTAATTATACATCTAGAAATTTATTTTCTCATAATATAAGAACCAGCCAGTATAAAAAGATTTTATAATGATGCCAATAATTGCAAGGACAGGAGTTTGTAGATTAGTGGCAATCCAACAGGATACATTGTAAATATTATAACCCACTGACTTTAAAAGGTGGATTACATAAATATACTTTTTTGATTTTCTATATCATCCTACAAATTTTGAAATTCAAAATCTTATGAGAGGAGAGAAATTTATTTTTTGTAAATTTTTGTTAACATCCATAAAATCAGAAATTTCCTTCCTTATATAAATTGTATTTATTTAAATTGTCGAAACTTGCTATATGATCAGTACAATGAGGAATGGAGGATAAGAGGTGGAAAAAGTATTAGGTATTTGCTGGTATTATGGTAAGATATTGAATATCTTCTTGATTGCGTTTGTTAGAGATTTTAAAATTTCAAAAACTAAGGAGAAGAGGGAAAGATAATTGAAGGTATGCTATGTTGTTATGGTAACATTTTTTATATAATTTTTCTATAAGAAACACCGATTATTCCAAGCAAAACAAATCAAAGGAAAAAGTTAAATCCTATCCTCTTCGTACTTTTCTTATTTGGTAGAGTTGCGATCAAAATTTCTTTAATTAATTTTTTTAATATTTTCTAACACTCTTCTAATTATTGCTGCGTAGAGCAAATCGCCAATGATTATTAGTAGTCACTGTTGATTGTTTCTCTTTGGTAAGGATATTTTATTTTTGAATCCATCAGTCTGTTACAGTTCAATAACACCAAAAATCACAAGAAACAATAGTACTCTGTGTTATCTTTCTTAATTCCTTATGATCCAAACGTGACCGAGAATTTATGATATTAATAAGACTCGAGAATAATTTATGCTTAATTCCTTGATCATCATTGGTGCAAACAATTAATACGTAGCTAATATTATTTATTACTTGTTTGAGTGTTTTTAATTTACAATTAATTCAATCCTTGGCCTTGTGTATATATTGTGTTATCTTTCTTAATTCCTTGTGATCAAAACGTAACCGATAATTTATGACATCAATAAGACTTGTGAGTAATTTATGCTTAATTCCTTGGTCATCATTGGTGCAAACAATTAATACGTAGCTAATATTATTTATTACTTGTTTGAGTAATAAATACCGGGCATTCACGGATTTGATTTATGGCTCATTTGTTTGCGAAGCAAAAATAAAAATAAAAAATAAAGAAGAGGAAAGGTATTTGTTTTCTATTTCGGTTTAATCAAATAAAATATATAATCAAATAAATCTATATTAAAATAATATCAAACATGAAGATTTACCTTGATAGATGGAAGAACGTGCAACAATCAAATCCTTAATCCTCTAACTTCTGCATGAAAGTTGAAGAAATATTAAAAAAATTAAATTGCCATAAAAAGTAATTGTATTGTAAAACAAATATCACCATTAAATCAAATACATGTTGAAGGAGATGAAGTTACTATGAAAATTGTCTAATTTCTTTTTTTAGATATAGGCATGAAGTGTTGCATGTGATAGGATAATAGTTATAATAAGAGTTTTATTAGGATTTGAATTGGAGTGTTGGGATAATATTAGTTCAGATAATAGTGCTTCTGATAATCAAATTAACTCGGTTATTGGGATAGTAATATGTTTCAAAGCTACATAATTTATTCACGATTATGATACATGTAGCTTCTTCCAAAATTTAATATACGGTACTACTAATTAATGAGTGAGGCCCGCAAATTCTTATTTAAACTTTATTATTTTATCTACACACAAACAAGATTTCTAAGATTTTGTTTTCAAAACCTAACAAACAAACAAAATTTCTAAAATTTTGTTTTAGAAACGTTGTTAACAAACAGACAGGATATCCCCTAATTAACTTCTTTCTTAACTGAACACAAATCCTCAAATTGCATATAATTAAATATAACCACCATAACAAACCCATAGAATAAATCCCCAATTATGTTGTTGGAGTCTACGGTAATTAGAAATTGATTTCGGAGATTTGCAACAAAAGATATTATTAATCAAATAAGAAATATAACCACCATAACAAACACATAGAATAAATCATTAAATCAAATTTAAAAAATATAATTTGATTATAGATAAGATAGTTCAAACTTTATAAGGGTATTTTTGTCTACAGAAGATTTTCCCGAACTCGTGCTTTTAAAGGGAGTATGATTTGTTTTCCTCATTTTGATGTTGACAAAGAGGGAGAAACAAGTGAATTATGAGTATTTATGAGTATTTTTCTTTATTGTATATTTTATATATACTCTTCGTGTAGATTGTTTGTTATCATCAAAATGGGGGAGATTGTTAGGACTCATGTTTATGAGCCTACTATCTAATTTTGTTTTGATAATTTACAAACAATCTCTAATATCATTTTTCTAGTGTTCGTACTTGCCTATTAGGTATTCTAGACAAACAACATTGTTGGAGGTTAGATGGATTGCGCCTTAAGGATGACATTCAAAAGAGGTTAGCAGAATACCAGAATGAAGCCAATACATTCAAGTCAAAATGATCAAGCTTCATCTACAACCAAGTCGAGCCTAATTGAAGATCCATTGCTTGGTATATTTAGTTTAAGTGTTTATACTTTGTGTGTTTATACTTAGAGCTTAAATTATACATACACATAGTTTACGTTTTATTGCTTTCAAATTTAGCTACATAAATATGAAACAAATGGATATAGCTATATACACACATATTTGTTTCATGTTTATACATGCTTGAAATGATTTCATTAAAATTAAGCTTTAACAATTTCAATTCAATGAAATCATGTTTAGTGTTTTTGTAAGATTGCAAAATATGTGTATTTTTGAGAAAATATTATATTCTTAGTTTATGGACTTAATAATACTAGTTTACGTCTTTTCCTAAGTCTATAAATCTATTCAAGAGTTTTCAAAACCTTGTTTAAGTCAAAATATCAAAAACAAGTGTATTAACATTTTGTATTTTGTCCTAATTTGCAAAATGATGAGTTTTCATAATTGGGAAATAAAATTTAAAAAATTCTTTTTGTAACACGTTCATTTTATGTTTATAAACATTTTCAAAGTTTTATATTTTTTGGAATTTATTTGATATTTTTTAAGAGGGTTTAAAGTTGAAATTTACTGCACATTTCAAGTCCTGTGCATGTTTAAGTCGACTCATAAGTCGACTTATGATATGTTGTGCAATTAGATACTTTCATCTGCTGAGTCAACTTATAACTCATACAAGTTGACTCATGAAAATATAAGTTGACTTATATCTATCATAAGTCAACTTATAATATGATCGTTGCACAGTAACGACTATTTTTCAGATTTTTGTTGTTTTGTGTTTTTTATTGGTTTTAGTTGGTTTCTTGGGGTTCCTATATATACTATTTACCCTCTTACTTCTGAGTAACAACCAAGAAAGTTTTAAAATAAAGTTTAAGAGTGTTTAAGTTTGTTTTAAGTGTGTTTTACAAAAATTTATGTGAAGTAGTTTTCACAAGAGTAAGAGGAGATCATCAATTCGTGTTTGGGCTTCAACCTCATCTCTTTCTCTTTTGTTTTTCAGAGAAGATTTATCTAAACTCAATATCTAGCTATATACATTTATTCATTGTTTATTCATTTTCTTAAGCTAGAATTTGTATTGAGTTTATTTTTGATTTTATTTTATTTTTGAATGAAAATAGGGCATACAACCCTATCATGTATATATAAACCAAAAATGAAAGTGTTTACAAAAGATATCTGATTGTGATTAGTCCCGAACCTCCGAGTTGGAGGGTGTTAGGCCAAATCACCAAAAGATGTCTCTTACATAAGTTTAAGACAAAACATCAACAGGGACCAAAAAAGAAAAAATAACAAAAAGGGAAGCCAGATTACATCATGACCAAGGAAGCTGAGACGAGAAAACCAAGAACAAAACCGATATGGAAATAAACTGCAGCAAGGAAGCCACTACCCATGGGGACTTGGAAGGGCATTGCTGTCAGCACTTGATTCTGCTATATCAGGAAGCCCCGAGCTGAAAATGAGCTTGCGCAACTTGCTGGCAGACTTGGATGAGGAAGCACCTGTCCAGAAAAGAAGAAAGTGAACCGCCTTGTTGATGATATGCTGTGGCGTGGAGGACTGATTAGAGAAGATGAAGTCATTTCTAGCTTTCCAAATGAGCCAGCAAACCGTAGGAAAACTGCAGCCCCAAATGATTCTAATGGATGTGTGGATGGATTTGTCAGAGCAGATAGATAGGCCATGGTTGATGCTTGTGGGGAGGGAGATAAAACCAATTTTGGAGAGCCATGGATCCCAGACTTGCTTTGAGAAGTTGCATGAGAGGAAAAAGTGGTCGTGGGACTCGTGGTCATCACAGAAGGGGCAGATAGTGTCTGCTAGCCAACCTTGAGCTGATAACATGTCTTTAGTTTTCAATCTGTTGAGGCTGAGAAGCCAAGTGAACAACTGCACTTTGCTAGGCAGAAGCTTGTCTTTAGTTTTCAATCTGTTGAGGCTGAGAAGCCAAGTGAACAACTGCACTTTGCTAGGCAGAAGCTTATTCCATACAACAGCATTATATGGGAAACGGAGACCTCTATCCATGATGAATCTGTACATGGATCTGACAGTGAAAGACTTGGAGGTTGAAAGAGGCCATGAAGGTATATCAGCAGATGCAGATGGGGCAATGTTGGAGTCCTGAAGGAGAAGGATGAGAGCTTGGACTTGGTTTCTATCGATATCTGATGTTGGATGCCTGAGGATTGGTCTCCACTGCCATCTTCCCCCCACAACTCTCCCTTGGGACTCTGCTGGATAGAATTTGGAGAAAGCCAGGAGATAGGCCTTAGGGAATAAGCTTGCAAGGGAGTTGTCTCCTAACCATTTGTCTTCCCAGAAGAGAATCCTAGAGCCTTTGCCTAGAGCCCATTTGACTTGACCATAGAAGAATTGGTGGCAGGAGGTGATGTCTTTCCAGAATCTAGAGCTATGGCTCCCGAGAGAGGGGTTGTGCAGGTTGGAGTGATAGATGGATTGGAGGACTTTGCCTACGTGGTTGTTGGTGCCAATCAGATGCCAGAGCCATTTAGACAGGAGGGAGATGATGAAAGAGCGGAGGTTGGAGACCCCAAGGCCCCCACTGGCTTTAGGAGAGCAAACTATGTCCCAACTGACAGGGTGGGAGGATTTGGAGTTAGCATTAACACTACCCCAAAGGAAATCGCGTCTAATTTTGTCAATCTTCTTGATGAGCCAGCAAGGGAGTTTGAAGAAGGACATGAAGTAAAGGGGGGTGGAGGAGAGGACAGATTTGAGAAGCACCAGTCTTCCCCCAATGGAAAGCTGCTTGCTCTTCCATAAGGAAAGCTTGCGGTGAAGATTGTCCAGCAGAGGCTGCCAATCAGCCCTAGAGAGAGAACCTCTTTTAATGGGAAGGCCAATGTATTTAAAAGGAGGAGATGCAAACGCACAATTGAGGATGTTAGCTAGGAGGGGACCCTTGGTAGCTGATTTGCCACTGTAGAGCAGGTTGGATTTAGAAAAGTTGATAGATAGACCAGAGGTCAGTTCAAAGAGATATAAGATAGATTTGAGATTGGAAATGTCTGTGGGGTTAGCCTTACAAAAAACAATTGTGTCATCTGCAAACTGCAAGGACTTGATGTCATTGAGCTTGCCCTTCAAGTGGAGTTCAGATAGATCCCCGTGATCACAACTGTTGTGAAGCATCCTACACAGGACATCAGCAACAAGAAGGAACAGCATGGGGGAGAGGGGGTCTCCTTGTTTGAGACCCTTATGGCAGGGGAAGGGGTTGGTAGGAGACCCATTAACCAAAACTGATGAGGTAGAAGATTTCAAGATAGATGAGATCCAAGAACACCATTTGGGCCCAAAGCCTCTATGTTGAAGGATGGAAAGGAGGAAATCCTAGCTGACACAGTCAAAAGCTTTGTGGAAATCTAGCTTAATGATACAGGCCTCTAAATTTTTGGAAAAGCACTGGTTAACCACCTCATTTGCCAAAATGATGGAGTCAATAGTAGATTTACCATGCTGGAAAGCAGATTGAGTAGGGTGGATTAATGAAGGAAGAAAATGGCTAAGTCTGTTGGCCAACACTTTGGTGAAAAATTTGAAAAGGCCGTTGATGAGACTAATGGGTCTGAAGTCTGAAGCTAGAGAAGGGGATAGGTTTTTGGGAATGAGGGATATAAAAGAACGGTTGATGAGGTGGAGGTGTGTTGAGTCTGAATAGAGGTGACTGAAAAAAACTAGGATGTCTGGTTTGAGAGTTTCCCAAAAGGATTGATAGAAAAGGATGGAGAATCCATCAGGACTTGGAGCTTTGTCTGGGTGAAGAGCAAAAACTGCAGCTCTGATTTTAGCTTCTGAGATGGGGGTGTCTAGTGAGAGGAGGTGGGGGTTAGGCTGAGGGTATAAATGACACCAGTCTAACTGAATAGAGGGGCTGGGTTTAGCTTTGAACAGATCTGAGAAGAAAAGGAAGAAGGCGTGTTTTTTCTCCTCCTCAGAGAAGGAAAGGGTGTTGTTGAAAGTGATATGTGGAATGAAGTTTTTCCTTCTGTGGTGGGAGGCTATTTTGTGGAAGAAGGAGGTATTGAAATCACCCTCTCGCAACCACTAGAGTCTAGACCTTTGCTTCCAGTATGTTTCTTCTTGCTTGGCAATAGAGGAGAGCTTGGAGCTAAGGGAAGAGTCTAGACCTTTGCTTCCAGTATGTTTCTTCTTGCTTGGCAATAGAGGAGAGCTTGGAGCTAAGGGAGACTCTAAGGTTAATTTCAGAAGGGAGGATCTTCTTGCTTGGCAATAGAGGAGAGCTTGGAGCTAAGGGAGACTCTAAGGTTAATTTCAGAAGGGAGGAAGGGTCTGCTTTCTTCCAAGATGTTGAGAGACTGGATGAAGTTAAGATAAGAGGTTTTGTTAGAGATGCTGGAGCCAAAGATGTCTTTCCTCCATCTCTTGATTCTTTTTTTGAGGATTTTGAGTTTCAGGTGAAAAGACTGGATGGGGTTACCTTTGCAAACTAGGCTTTTCCAGCAAGCAGACACAAAGGCTGGGAATGAAGGGTGAGAAAGCCAGACCTTTTCCATCCTGAAAGGGGGTTTGGGTGGGAGACGAGAAGTATCTAAGATGAGTAAGTCATGGTCTGAACATGACGTTGGGTGACAGTACTGCACAGAGGAGGGGAATTTGGTTTCAAAGTCTGAGGATATGAAGAATCTTTCGAGTCTGGCAAGGATAGGGGGGGATCTCTTGTTGGACCAGGTATATCTCTTACCATTGAGTGGGAGGTCAACAAGAAGCAGAGAGTTGATGAGGAGGTGGAAGTTTTTAATATCTGAGAGGGAGGCAGATCTGCCATTTCTCTCGTCCGCTGAGAGGGTGACATTAAAGTCTCCGAACAGTGCCCAAGGGAGAGAGAACATGAGTTTAATTCTATGAAGCTCCCACCAACAGACCTCTCTGTCTGCTTTGTCGGTAGGAGCATAGATGGAGATTGCAATGAATTTCCAATTGAGCATCCTATGATTGAGAATGGCAGAGACAGAAAAAATGCCCACGTAAGAGTCCAGACAATCAAAAACAGAATCATTCCACCCTAGCAAAACACCTCCTCTAGAGTCAGAAGCGTCTAACTGAAGCCAGGAAGAAAGCCTAGAGATACCAATTTTTCTAAGGATAGCAGAATTGAATGAGCTATGCTTGGATTCTTGTATCCCTATGAGATCGACTGAGGAAAGGAGGATACTATCTCTAACTAGCCTACTTTTGGTGTTGTTTACACACACACCCACTTGAGCTTAAGTAATTCATATATAGTATATTTGGGTTATGAGAGTGTAACATTGAGTGTGGGCTTTATTGAGTTCTCATATATTGTAGAGAACAAATATTTTTCTTGTGCTTAATTGTGAGATCACATTGTAATACACAAGTACATTGAGAGGAGTGTGTGGTGAGAGACATGGTCGATACCAAAAGGAGTGGTGTCGATAGTAAAGCCTAGAGAAAGGTTGTAAATTCGAGCACTTGAGAGAGGCGACATGTGAGAGACAAACACATGAGGTTGTAGTGTGTGATTACATTATGAGTGATTGTTAGAGTTTTCGGTGAGCTAAAAAACCGATTGTGTGAGTTGTAAATGTTTTCGATGAACGTTAAAAACCGATTGTGATAGTGAAGATTCTCCTCGTGAGTGAGGAGCAGAGATGAAGGTCAAGGGTGACCAAACTTCATGATCATATTATGTGTTTGAGTTTGCCTTGTAGTATCATTTGTGTGCATTGCTTATTGTATTCTATATCATCATTTTCTCATGTTTATATCGCCCTTAGTTTAATTGCATATCCTTGTTCATATATATTGTTGTATATCATAATTGCTAGGATATTGTTTTAATTTGTCATTAATATCGGATTAGATTAGCATTTACCCTATTCACTCCCCACTTAGGATAATTTTAACAAATTATACTAAAAAGGGATAATAATCCACAAGTGATTGAGAGGAAATCACTAATATATCAAATAAAGCACAGGATGTCATCCACTCTATAACAACATCATCATATCGCGTCATCATATAATCATGATGCATATTGTAAATCAACTACAACTATATTAAACAAATATCATTTAGAAAAATAATCTTTAATTTTGTTCTTACTTATGTGATGATTGAGCGTGTCTGCATAAGGTGGTAACACAAACAAAATCATAATCTCATAATAGGCAGTCATCTCGGAGTCCTCTAGCCAATCAACTCGCCTTAAGATATGACTCACCTTGTTACTTATCCACATTCCGGCTGTTATTTAAATTACTTTCTTTATACTTGTAATGTTATGCACTGAATCCCAAATCTTTTGACGTATTGACCATACAACTAGTTAGGGGTTATTAATCATCGTCAAATAACATTTGGTAGCTAGCCACCCGATGCATACGTATGCATTCCCTAACTTAGATGATTAAATATCTCACAGTCTAGGAGTAGGTTACTACTCCCATCTATATGTACAAAAGATTAACAAACAAAATCCTTTTAATCATCAACATTTAGTTGCTATGCAGCGATAGCAATAACATCATTAATTTATTTCAATGTGCTGAGTTATTTGAGTGACAAAACACTCCATATATTATGTAGGTATCTCATAGGACTACTCTTACTTCATCGAATAATTAATTACTCTTTCAAGTCACATTATTTATAATAATACTACAACCACTCATGAATTTTTAGGTTGTTGAGTCTCTTTAGACATACTTGGACAGTTTCAAATTATCAAAAATACAACAATTCAAGTTCAATTGTTAAACAAATTCTCAGAGAAAAGGGTTGTGATGAATAAAAGACTATAAACAGAGTTTGATCTATAACTATCCTTATTTAAAAATATGGCTCAATTGGTTACATCAGGTTAAATTCCTGTGTGTGAGTACAAACATAACTTATCACAATTTATTTAGTTAGATAATGGCCTTTATAAACTTTTACAATAATTCAACTCATAATACAAAATATCTTTTTAACAGACAAGAACTCCTAAGAGTTTAATTTATACTCAGTAGTGAAGGGTAAGTAAATCCCTAAAGAGGAAAATGTGAAGGTCCGAATAGACAACTAAACCAACTATAGATGTGTCGAGGCAAAAGTATGCCTTAAAATATATGATTAGTCTTAAAAAAGAACCACCAGACAAATATAGTCAAAAGCCAATCATATGACAAGAATATAAAAAAGTTATAAGGTTAAAAACTATTGAGTATCATTCTGATTTGAACTGAAATATTGATAGGGGGTAAATAATTCCTAAGTTGCAAGTGCACAACTATCAGGTTATAGTATAGAAAAATGTCGAATTCTCGAGGAAGGTGTTGTAAGTGATAATCAAAAACGGTTTCAAAGTTGTGTGTTTTGTGGACAATTAGGACTAATAAATGTGAAGAGATAAAAAGAGTGTGATTATTTGCAAGTAAAACAAAATTAGATTAAGAGGGTAGAAGTAATTCGAGGAAAATAAGAAATAAATAAAGGAAAATCAAGAATAAAGAGGAAAAATCATAAAAAGTAAAAGATGAAGGATTCAATTAGAGATATGAGCAATCTAGAATTGAATCCACTAGTCAATTTCACTTAGAATTTATAAACTATTCTATTTTTATCATAATTTCACTTTAGATTTTTTAAATATAGACTATCAAACCATTTAAAGAAAGTATAACCTATCAAATTATCATCCAAGTAAAATTAACATTCATGAAAATACTAACAACTAGATATTATAATTCTAGAATTCATAAATATAATCTATCAAAACACTCAAGGTAAACATCGATTATCAAATTCTTCTTTTACCAATTAGTTCTCTAGTTGATTATTAAACATGATCATTTTAAGCATAAGAGACAATCCATAAATTATAAAAAAAATCAAACTAGTTTCATACAACTCTAGAATTCCTACAAGATTTTACTTCCACATTATTGAAAAATAAAGAGAAAAAAAATCTAAACTAGAGAGTACGACAGAAAGAGAATAAAACACAAGAAAAATAAAAAACTAACTACCAAAGTAAATAAGAACAAAAAAATAATATTTAAACTATGAACATAAAAATAAATCTAACTACAAAAAGAAAATATAAGAAAATAAATCTATATTACCAAATAAAAATGCAAGAAAATAATACAAAAATAAAAGATGAAAGTGAATCTATTCTACAAGGCATCAAAATAAATGTAATTTACCGAAAGAAAATAAAATTCTAAAACATAAAATTCTAAGAAAAAATAAAAGAGAAAAGGAAAACTTACAATGTAAGAGAGTTCTAGCCCCTTGAAGGCAAGTAAAGAGAAGAAAAGAAAAATATGAAGATGCAAAAACTTTTTTTATTAATTACAACAAAGTTACGATTTTGAAAGGTATTCTCAATTAAGTGTAACCCTACTCTCGAAATAAAGATTTTATAAAATTTTTCACCACTCAAACGCTTCACAATCTACTCTTATTTATAGCATATAGCAATGAATGAGAACCCATGGATATTACTTGGAGAATAAGGATTAAATCTTAGCCATAAAACTATTTCTGTTATGAACCAATCGGTTGGTCGACTGATCGGTTTGCAACAAATTTAGTTTTTAATGATTTCTTGACCCTATTTCTTGATTATCCTTGAGCTTTCTTCGACATTCTTTTGTCTTCATATTTAGACTACACTAAATGGTAGAAAATTAGGGAATTAATATCTTTTGGGCTTTTATTCATTAATTTTTTATTAACCTACAAATTAAGATAGAACATGTCAATAGTGACATATTTATTTAAATAAAATAGATTACGAGGGTATAAAAATATAATAAAAATGTGATTACCAAATATCTTTTATCATCAATTATTTTTATACTCACTTATAAGTTATTTAAAAATAGATAAATAGTTTAATTAGTCTAAACTATAATTCAATAGAGAGTTAATCTGCATTAGAACAAAATCAGATGAAATAACCATTCAAGCTTCTAGAAATCATACCATATGTCTCTCAACTACAAACTAGACATCTTTATAAAATAACTTGAAACTGGGTTTTTGTCAACAGCATTCAAATGTCTTCTTTTTCTTGACCAAACATCTAATTTTTAAATCATACATCTAATATCTGAGATCGGACCACCACTAGTACAAAATGGGTCTGTCCAAATGGTTATTGGAACCGTTTGGACAAGTCAAAATAGCCCAAACGGTCAACACCGTTTGGGCTAAAATTTCCCAAACTGTTAAAACCCTTTGGGTAATTGAAAATTCCCAAAGGAAGCTCACAAACGGGTTAAACAGTTTGGGATATTTTACCCCAAACGGGTTAAACCGTTTGGAAGCTATATTAGGGTTTTAAAAAAATAATTTTACAATTAACGTTTTCTGATCCACTTGTTCTCCCCAAAATTTTCACGAGCGGCGCCAAAAATTTTCACCCAGGCCAGCGGCGCCAAAAATTCATCCCCAAAATTTCACCGCTAATTGTTCTCCCCAACCTCTCAAATCCGCCTCCATCTCCCAAAATTTCACCCAGAGGCCTCATACTGCTTCCCATTGATTATTTTATAAGGCCAGGGGCGAAAATTTCACCCAGATTCCTCTACTCTCTTCCTTCAATTCGACTACCGCTCATCGATCTTCGCCTCCGCCTCAACTTCACCGGCTCGCGCGCCTCCGCCTGTGACTTCACCGCGCGCCTCCACCGCCTCCTCCTCAGGTCACCCCCTTTCCTCTGTAACTAGTATTATCTACTCTACAAAATCCTAAACCTAATTTATTTGACCATCTAACCTAATTTCCCTAATTACAGCAATTTAATCGACTTCCTCGACGTCACCTTCTCTTCGTCAGACATCCTCTTTCTCCAGCACACTTAAGGTAATTTTTGAGAGTTTTTCCTGCTATTATCTTGTATTTACTAAATTTTATGGTTATTCATGAAATTTAGAACCCGTGAATAACTTATTATTGAAATATATAAAAAATAGGTTGCTTGAAAAATCAGTTAAATACCTGTAGTTGTTGCGAATTGTGGACACCCTTACGGCATTTGTTTGGAAGATAGTTTGTTTAGGTGTTGATTTTTTTGGTCCAATAGTAGTTGAATTTTTTAGGACAGGAGACAGTAGGTTTTAACATTTTTTTCCTAGTAATTTAAATGGCAAGGTGCATGTGCAAGTAGTTTGATATGACCACGATTTTTCGTAATTGTTATTAGAAGAAGAAAAAAAATACTTCTATTGGTGAAATAAATGACAGTTACCAGAAGTGAATGGAAGATCATATTTTGATCTTAAAATTTTGGTATAAAAGCTTTGTTATTATTAATTGTATTCTCAATGTTGATTCGGTGCATCAAAACTTTAAAGTTATGAAGTTATGATAAAGTTTTCGGTTAATAGTTATATTCTAATGCGTCCTTCAACATTTTTCTTGTAGTCAAAGCATGAGTTAGTATATCATTTTAAAATCTATTATACATGTGTGATGCGATTAGAATCTAGATTGCCATTTTAGTATCTTATAAGTTATCTTCATTGCGATAAAATCCAAAGTTACGATGAAAATCAAGAGACTACCAGTTGTATATTCTCACTGGATATGTGGTTTTAATAAGTTTTAGACATTATTCTTGTTAACTACATAGTAACACTTACAAATAAGTATCGGGTACGAGTACTTCTTCATGATAGAAGTACCGTAGTAACATAGGAGTGACTGTTGTTTTTTGCTACACACTTCTTAAATTATGAGTTACATTAATGCCTTATGATTTATATAATATTTACATATTTTCTATTTTATTTAATAAGATTAACATGTTTAAACATCATGTACTTCTATTTTATTGATGGTCCTAAGTCACCAAGAAATAATATTGACGTCTATCTTCGGCCTCTTATCGAAGAGTTAAGGTCTTTATTCATCGATGGTGTGGAGACATACGATGCGGACACGGGGACCAACTTCACCATGCGTGCAGCCTTAATGTGGACAATCAACGATTTTCCTGCGTATGGAATGCTATCTGGTTGGTCTGTACATGGTTACACTGCATGTCCTTACTGTCATCTCCAGACAACATCGAGAAGGCTACCCTTTAGCTGCATGTCCTTACTGTCATCTCCAGACAACATCGAGAAGGCTACCCTTTAGCAATAAAACTTGTTATTGCGGTCATCGACGCATGTTGGATGAAAATCATCCGTACAGAGATGACATTATCCACTTTGACGGTACTAAAGAGAATCGCTCGCATCCAGACCCATTATCCGGAGAGGATATACTTGCTCAGTGGAATGGTAAAAAAAAACGTGACTTTTGGAAAAGTTAAGGGAAGGCAAGAAACACCACAGGGATGGAACAAGAAAATTATCTTCTTTGAACTACCCTACTGGAAGACAAATAAAGTGCGGCACAATCTAGATGTCATGCACATTGAAAAGGGAGTATCTGAGCACATACTTAACTTACTTCTCTGTAAAGATGGAAAATCAAAAGATAACCTCAAAGCTCGAAGGGATCTTCAAGCGTGGAACATTAGAAAAGAGTTGCATCCTATACCGAAGGCAGGCAATCCTGACCAGTTTGTACTCCCCAATGCCGTGTATCACATGTCATCAGATGAGAAGAAAAAGTTTCTTCAGGTGTTACATGAGTTGAAGGTTCCAACAGGGTTTTCAGGATCATTTAGTAAGAAGAAAAAGATTGTTAAAGGCAAGATCGAAGGGTTGAAGAGTCATGATCATCATATTATTATGGAGCATCTTCTTCCACTTTCTCTTAGGACTTCCCTTCCTAAATCAGTCGGTTTAGTGATTAACGATCTTTGTAGATTCTTTCGGGAGTTGTGCGCTAAAAACATTGAGGATGATAAGTTGAAGAAGCTCAGGCTAAAATTCCTATAATTTTGTGCAAACTTGAGCGGATTTTTCCACCATCATTCTTTGATATCATTATACACCTGACTGTTCATCTTGCAACTGAGGCTAGGCTTGCCGGACCCGTACAATATCGATGGATGTACCCCATCGAAAGGTACATTTAATTTTTTTAGTTAACATAATCGATATATTTTTATTTTACATGTTGGATGTGGTGATTTAGTATAAGCTTTTATAGGTACCTTCTCACTTTGAAAAACTATATTCGCAATAGAAATCGACCAGAGGGTTCTATTATGGAAGGTTATCTGCTAGAGGAATTAACCACTTTTTGTTCTCGTTATCTGGATGAAGACATTGAGACAAAACTCAACAGACCTCTCGTGATTCATGACGGTCCATCAAAAAAGCCGGATTACAACAGAATGACTCCCGCATTTATCAACAAGATTCATCGCTTTATGTCACGCCCCGATTCCAAAATGCAATAGTTCGGAACGTGACTCGGTCGGCAATGCAACCATACGGTCGCATTCACGCCTCTAGATCATCCTGTATACAGATAAAGCCAAAACTATACCAAAGAGCATGTAACCAAGAAAATAAAATGGAATGTATAGATAAAGAAATCTCAGAAATTTCCATAATTCTATGACAAGTCCACAAATCTCTAATGAGAAAGGAAATAATACACCATAGTCTGGAGAGCCAACTGGGGCTAAAGAAAAATAAACTAAACCAAATAACTACCTAAAACAACTGAACTGGAGAACGGATAGAAGGAACGGTGATCACTGCAGCTGAGCCTGCCCCTCGAAATACTCTCGGTCCTGTGAAGAAAGAACAGTTCCCGAATCTGGGGCATACAAACCCCAGGGGAGTCAGAAAACTCCCAACAAGCATGTAAAATGAAGGAATAGTGCACGTGTAAGGGTAAATAGCATATAAATGAAAAATAAATTATAAATAAACAGTGATAAAAGAAATTTACAAACCATAGAGATCAAACAATGTCTATTATCAAACACACAAGCAGATTTATTATTATTTTTAAAAGTTATTTGAATTAGAGAAGAATATTTTCATGTATATAAATCGGTTTCCCGTAAATCGTCCCGGGAACACGGCTTCAAGTCAAGTATTGGCCCTTTGGCCCCATGTATATATATATATAACTCAGGATATCAGGATGCGCATAGGCCCGTTTATATACATGTTATATTCTCCGTCTAATCCCCCTTTATAAACCCCATGTTGTCTGTTTCATCTAAGTAACTGTGCATGAAATGTTGTGCACTAACCACAGGGATTCCGTGGAACGGCTTCCGTACAACTATGAAAGATAACCGTGGGCCAAAACATGTCTAATCAAGAGGGGTGCATCGTCTAGTCGATGCTATAGTAATAATAATAATAATCAAGGAAAACTCCTCACATCGGGACATCGATGTCGAGGGTATAGCCATGCTATGATAACACGTTTATAAATCATAGTTCTTGACGGAAGTCGTCTTCAGGCACAGTCAACCCTATCAATGTCACTAGGTGATTTAACATAGCATCCAGCAATAGTTTTCCGTAAAGTCATGCAGGTTAATATATAATAAATTTTTATTAGTAACCGCTGACCGCTTATGATGCTAATAGTCACTCATTTAGTTAATATATAATGAATATATTAATAAAAGTTTTGAACTTAAATTTGTATGACATAGATGAATTTATATAAAAAAAATGGATGACATGTACACAAACAATGTACAAACGATATAAATAATAACATAATGAGTAACTGACAACTAATTAGTTTTGCTACAAACACATATTAGATACTGTCACATGACATGTTTTGATGAGTCAAACCTTGTGATAAGACAAATTGAATAACTTTACTGCAATATACATATACCACTCGTGATAACATGTATCACACATAGAATTTACCTCTTACAAAAAACTTTACTGCAATATACATATACCACTCGTGATAACATGTATCACACATAGAATTTACCTCTTACAAAATACTTTGACCAGATTTAGTATACTGAATCGTGATAACATGTATCACACATAGAATTTACCTCTTACAAAATACTTTGACCAGATTTAGTATACTGAATTACATGATTAACTCAGAAGTTTAATATGCAACTAACACAATTATGAATTTCATAAACATACATGTGTCATATAACCTTACCTCTTGTAACATACACAAATTAACTACAAACAATATAAGTATGTCAGGTCTATATGTCTGTGCATAAGTATGTGGTTATAGTTATACATATATCTACAAATGAGGAATGCATGACCGTGGAAAAAATAAAATATAATGAAGGCTTAAGAAACAATGGTGGGAACAAACCGGTTATAAAGTTTGTTTTATTTACAACTCATGCCATAAATTTATTTACAGCTCATGCCATCAAACTAATTACAACGGATGCCATTCAAATTAAATCATGTATGCACATATTAAAATTCATAGAAAAATATATATAATCAAGTGGGAAAAAATTTTGTTTGCATGAAAAAAAATGAAATCTAAAAGTAATAATATTTGAGGAAAAGAAATGCTTGCCGATTTGTCGAAGAAAAACTATGAACCCCAAAAAGAACAGTCCAAAAGCGTCTCCTCCCCTTCTCTTGTTCTCTGTTGCTTCTTTTTTTTCTTTTTTTTTCGTGCAGATTTTTTTTTTGTTTTTTTATAGGAAAGAAGAGGTGAGGATATATATAAGAAAGTTAAATTTTGAAAATCCCTAAAATTAAGGAAATTTGTTTTTAAAATGGGTAAAAACAAACAAGGAAAGTACAAAAAAAAGAATCCCACGTTTTTTTTTTCTGATTTGGGAGCTAAATCAAGGGATTTTGAATTTTAAAAAAATTCCAAAAAAGAAAAAGAATCATCTTGAAACTCTTAAACGAAAAACATGGGTGAAGTGGGCTTCCTAGGTGGGCCTTTGAGAACCCTCAATTTTTTTTTGTTAAACATGATGTGGGCCTATTCATAAAGCTTTCTACACCACAAAAATAATTGTGGATCTCCTATAAAACCTTGTATAAAAATATTGATTATTACACTTTATCATTCTCAATATCGAATGCCTTGGAGAAGTTAGAGAGTACGTCTATTTCGCATAATTATATATGTTTATATGATATAATATACTTCTCACATTAACTATTCATTTTGACATTAGAATACACAAGGATGAAATACGTGCAATGCATAGTAATTGGAATGAGGCACGCGTTGAAACACATCATCAGGACAACTTTTGCAATTGGTTTAAACATTATGTAAGATTTCTATTTTCTCATTTTTTGACACATACTATTAATTTAATCTAACATCTTTACGTAATTGCCGTATTAACCTTTTGTCAGAGTCGATTACCGAGTGTTGAATCAATTTTAGATAAGAAGCTTGGATATTTGGCTACACTTCCAGATGCTGAAGTTAAATACTTTAAAGGATTTGGTGTTGGCGGTTACAAGTTTGAAATCAAGTCTATAGAAGAATCTCGAACCACCCAAAATAGTAGAATTGCAACCCTAGGCACTAATGATGAGATATACTATGGGTACCTTGATAACATACTTGGTATCAACTATCCAGGACGAGCAGGATGCATTTATGTCTTTCAATGTATTTGGTATGATATGAAGACTGGAATTGGTAAGTGGAGAGACAATTACGGGACTTGGGTAAATGAATATGGATTGACGAGTGTAAACACCACGCGTTTTTCCTTTGAGGACGATCCATTTATATTTCCAGAACAAGCATTTCAAGTATACTACTCAAAGTGCGTGAGGCATTCAGGGTGGAGTGTTGTATGTCGATGGAGGCCCAGGGATACTTACGACGTTCCACAGTTCATAGATTCAGAGGATGTAGAGATCAATGATGACGAAGAATTTGAGCAGGGAGGAGTTGTCTGTCAAGATAAATCTCTTGAATCTGATAAAATTTTGTGGGTTAGGAATGATTTGAATAGTGAAATACTTGTAGATATTCCTACAACTTCTAGGGAATCTATAGAACCTAACACTTCTGTAAAGCGAAAAAGGTAACCATTATAAAAATTCATGTTGTTTAAAATTTACATCTTCAAATTTATATATGTCTATTTCTCTTATATCTTATACGAATTGTAAAATTCTTTATAGGGATTGACGAATATGTCTGGAGTTCCATCGCAGAGTAGATCACGTAGGATTATACAGCGTGGAGACCTACATCGTCAGGCGAGAGATCGTAGGAGAGAACTCGAATCTGCTTATGTTGCTACATCCATACCTAGCATTGGGGAGTTTACTCCAGTTAGAGGTAACTATTTAATTTCTTTCGATTCTGTTTTAACATGACGCCTAATTTTTATCCCTTGCTTATATCTCTTTATTTTGTATTGTTAATATCACAATTGTGCTACTCCTGATATTTAATACAGATATAGACGCAAATCGACAAGCACCTACAAAGGAAAATGATTTACAGACGACCCCCCCTTCACACTCCTTACCTTCTGGACAATCATCATGTTAGTATCTCTTCTATACTCAATCAAGGATGTAATTCAGATGCTTCTTTCTTTCTTTATTATCTTTTGGTGATTAATGTGCTTTGCTAAGAAATGCTTACATAATGCTTCTATCTAATCACATACAGTGCATTCACGATCCTCTGTTCGCACTCGAGGCCCCAATACTGCCCATAAGCTGATGCCTGATGTTGAAAAGGGAGAGAAGGCATGGCCTTTGTATCTCAATAATAGGGGCCGTCCCATTGGTGACTATGCTGAGAAATGGGGAAAGTATGTTGGTGAGGAGAGCCGTAAGTACTGCAAATATCCTCTCCATTTAGAATGGGGTGATGAACATAATAGGTCATTTGACGATTTCTTTATAACATGTCAGGTATAAATATATTTTTATTTTTCTGATTAATTTGTTATCATTTGGTACATAATATTTTAACCATGTGATTCGTTTATTGAATATGCAGATGTATTATGAGTTTCTCCCCCTAGATCCTAATCAACCTCTCTCCCATCATATTGTTTATCGGGGAATAAAGTCTCAGTTGCAGGAGAGGGTCCGATATAATAGGTGTCAAGTAAAACAAGAGTGTTTTGAGGTGTGGAAAAATACTCCCGAAGCAGAGAGGGAGGCTCTTTGGACTACTCCGGCGTTTTCTTAGATTGATAAAGACTCATGGGATAAGTTGTGTGCTTATTATGATTCAGAGGACAAGAAGGTGTACAGTTTAAACTAAAATCAAATGTTTAGTAGGTAATTCATTCTACCTTTGTTTAATTACAAATCTAAATATAATAATGACATGCAGAAGGAGGCAAGACGTAATGTGCAGAATCGGGCGTCAAATTTGCATGGTCGAGCAACCTATACAGGTGGCTCGAGGAACATGTGTCGGGCTATGGATCAAGTGGTAAGTTTGCTTCTAAAAGCTATTTAAAATTAATATAATATAATTCCCTATAGATGATGATGATGATACACGGGTAATAGAACGATTCAAAGACATGTCGGCTAGAGTGCCTAAATCGAACTTGCTGTATATCAATGTTTACGTGAGGAAGTGCCTATATATATCAATGTTCGTATACTTCTGTTTTTTGGGGAACAGAGTAAATCCATGCATGCCTTAGCATCAACTTGCTGTGTATAATTGATAAGGAGAAAAAGAAAAATATCAAACATATGGAATATTTGTATTAGTAACAAAGAGGTTTGAACCTGAGACAAGTCTGAGAAGTTTGATTACTTGGCTTACATATGAAAAATTTAGTAACAAAGAGGTTTGAACCTGAGACAAGTCTGAGAAGTTTGATTACTTGGCTTACATATGAAAAATGAGATCCTTTTGTTTTGTGAGCAACTGACAAGTCTGAGAAGTTTGATTACTTGGCTTACATATGAAAAATGAGATCCTTTTGTTTTGTGAGCAACTGCATTTCGTGTATCTTATAACTCAGGTTTATATTCTCTGCCATAAAATTGTATTGGATTTTAGAACTTTTGGTTCCACAGAAATCTAGTTTCATTATACCAAGAATTAAACACCTTTAATTCTTATTGATTTGATCGATTATACTACATATTTTTGGTGAATTGCAGAAAGCTCAAATCATTGAGGATGGTGGCACACCTACAATGTTGAGACTATATTTGGGTACCCACTCGTCATCGGTAGATAAGGTCACCGGAGAGTATATATACCCGGACAACAACACTAAGGAGTATTGCGTAAGTCTTCTCGATGAATATATGTTTACTACACATTGGTAGTTTAGATCACAGTCATGAAGTGAACAGCTACTTCTAAAATCTGAGAGGTTTATATTCTTTGCATGTTTTTGAAGTTGCAAACTATGCTAATTTATTTTTACTGCTTAGTATTTGTCCTTTCATTTTTAAATATTGTGCTTCCGGAGCAAGTTTGATCTTCCTGAAAATCAAGATGTTGAGAAAATTATACGCGAACAAATTTGTAACATATGGAGAGAATATAAAACTAAAGTAAAAAGGAAAGCTTTCAAGGTAGTCCACCTCGTGAAGAAGTAGACAATAATGTTCCTCCTAGAATACCACGTCCTGATTGGTTAAAGCTTGTTGCTTACTGGCATTCGTCTAACGACATGGCATGAGCTTTTGAATACTGACCTATTTGAGCAGTTTGCAATTAAACTTGACTCTAAAATTGACTACTTTGTATCATGTAGAAAGCAGCCATATATGTTAATCTTGTCATACTTCTATTTTGTTTTTTTCGTAAATATATCTCCTTTTGCATTGTCGACTTACAATTGACTACTTTGTATCATGTAGAATCGAGTCATTGAGGAGGCAACCTTATCCGGGGCCGATTCAACAACAGAGGATGATGCACTTTATTTCACCCAGATGTTAGATTCCCTGCACGGAGGACATCACGGTGGTTATGAAAGAGCCATGGGCATTGGTGCCACTCGGACTTACTTGAGGGCATCCTCCATACCGGAATTTAGCACTTCTAATCAGGAGCTACATCGCGAGGTGGCTGATCTTAGAACTCGGGTAGCTGAGATGGATAGTCTTAGAGCTCGGGTAGCTGAGATGGATAGTCTTAGAGAGGAGCTTAGGTCTCAGATGCATTGGATTAATAACAATATGGTACATATGCTAATATACAAACACTCTCGCAAACACATGTACACTAGCATACACAAATATACGTAAAACTAATACTTATACATGTAAACGTACACATAGACTTAACACATGCTTTGCTTATACTTTATAGGTTAATTCTCAGGGAGCTCGTCCTGCCCCCACTCCTAATGATCCCCCAGCTTTTACTCGTCCTGCTCCAATTCCTCAGCCCGTTGCCGATATACCACATTCTGGTCGTCCTGCTTCAACTGCTAACACTTCTACTTCTAGTGCTCAAGGTTTGTCACGGGAGAATCTTGCTAAGATATTTGCAGTCTTGAGGGGTTCGGGCTTGTCCCAGGAGGACATTCTTCGAGGAATTTCTTCTGTTCAATGACTGGATGGATCAAGCCACTCCTATATTATATTTTGGATGTGTATGAGTAATTTTGGATATTAGAGACATATATATAATAATATATATTTTCATTGTGTATGTATATATACTATTGGATATTTAGCATTGTTTGAGACACTTTTGTGTATGTATATATTTTCGATTTCATTGTGATATATTGAGAAATTATTGTGTGAGATGTCCATATTGTGTGAGAAATTATTGTGTGAGATGTCCATATTGTGTGAGAAATTATTGTGTAAGCAGGTAGATATTTAAATAGCTAAATAATAAAAATGATAAAAATAAACAGTCCAAACGGGTGCAACCGTTTGGACAGAGTTTTGTCCAAACGGTTGAAACCGTTTGGACCAAATTCTGTCCAAACGGTTGCACCCGTTTGGGCATTTTTGACAACCCAAACGGTTTGGTACAACCGTTTGGACAAAGGTTTGTCCAAACAGTTGAAACTGTTTGGGCAAAGTTCTGTCCAAACGGTTGTACCCGTTTGGGCGTTTTTGCCAGCCCAAACGGTTGTAACCGTTTGGGCAAAATCCCAAACGGTTACAACCGTTTGGGGTTTTGCCCAAACGGTTACAACCGTTTGGGCTACCGTTGGGATAAACTCTTCCCCAACGGCTTCAGTCCAAACGGGTTTTTTCCTTGGCCAAACAGTTGTAACCGTTTGGGACTGCATTTGCCCAAACGGTTACAACCGTTTGGACAGAGCAGTTTTGTACTAGTGCACTAGACGTATGATTTCAAATCAGACGTATGATTCTATATGTTGTGTGATCAAACATTGCTCCTGTCAATTGATTTATTTTGCCTTGTTTCTTTGTTGTTTCTCCTCCAATCTTCTCGTATGCCTTTGACCATGTTTAGAGCACTAATTGGAACTCCTAAACCATGTTACCATGTGAAAAACAATGCGACTACAAGATTTTAGTGCTTCATTCACCTTTCTTCCATGTTTCGACGATTTTGATTGATTCTAAAGTGTTCATAAAGGATTAAACCTAATTATTTTGATATTACCACTCTTTGATCACCTTGAAAAATATCAACTATGAACCCTACAATATTTTATATAACTTTCTATGTCTTTAATCATCTAAAATCATAATTTAAAATACATCTTATGTGTAATGCGCTTGATAATTTATGGAAGCAAAGAAGTGAACAAGTGGTACTTGTTTTGGGGATCTAATGACATAGATCCTACAGTGCAATTCCTTAAGATGAGATCCAATTCCTCCATTCCCTCATATCAACTCCATGTGTTGAAGAGGGTTAGGATTCACAAGGAGGG
>NC_033800.1:98086363-98097311 GCF_001876935.1 Asparagus officinalis
TCTTGGTCGAAGTAGGTCAACTTCATATAACATTTTGTGAAAATGAGTAAATTTTTACCTTTTGTATCAAAATATCATGTTAAATTAGTATAGTTATTTCAACCTAAATTGTTGGATATTACCAAAGGTTCGCTAAGTATTCTTTCGGAATCATTGGTCCCATAACTAAGTTGACTTGGAAATAAGAGAAGTTGGTTGACCAAAGAGTGCCTGCAGTCTATCAAAAAGCTAAAGAAGAGATTGACTACCACCTATCTACTAGCCATACGAGAAGGATCAGGAGGTTTTGCCATTCTGAATTATGCATCCGGCAAGGGAATACGATGTGTATTGAGGCAGAATGGCAAAGTGATTGCATATACCTTGCAATAGCTACTGCATCACAACAGGAATTACAGCACTCATAATCTGAAGTTGGCAGGAGTTGTCTTTGCCTTGAAGATCTGGATATATGTTGGGTGTAAAACCCCGTAAATTTGAATATATTATGATAAACAGTAATAAATAAGTTATATGGTGATAAAAAACTTTTATTTGTTTGAGTATGCTAAGAATTGATTAGAGATTAATTCAACGTATATATATGAATATATGAGTGCAAATGCACAAAACATGCACGAAGAAGAAATCCGGAAAAATGACCAGTTAAGAGTATACGTATTTTACACACCTATTCAGTTGGAATCTAGAAAAAATTAAAACACAAAAGTTATAGGTCTCTTCAACAGCTTTCGGAAAAAAAAATCTTAAATCACCTCATTCCGAGGTCGGATGAGAAAGTTATAAACAAATCAAAGACTATTTTCCTAGTCAAACTATATTTTCTGGTTCGAGTCTGTAGGCGTC
Organism: Asparagus officinalis; assembly: GCF_001876935.1. NCBI lineage: Eukaryota > Viridiplantae > Streptophyta > Magnoliopsida > Asparagales > Asparagaceae > Asparagus > Asparagus officinalis. The sequence goes on from NC_033800.1 coordinate 98,087,210, forward strand.
TAAAAATACTTATAGGTATCCACACACAGTTCGAGACAGAGAGAAGGTGATGAACGCTGTTATCTAAATCAAAGAGAATTATCTAACACCAACAAACGCATGAAGCGAATCGGTGAAACGTTGATGACGTGGCGACGAACCACCAGAACGACCAACGCCAGGTGGCCCGCGTGCTCATCGCCCACCATCAAGCGATCCGCGTGTTTATGAAATGCGTAAAGCGAATTGAGGAAGCATACCGGTCGGCGAAACAATGAAATACACATAAACGACGAAACGAGTCAAACCCGAGAAAACCAAGAAAGCCTCTGGCGGCCGGATCACGTCAAAACGATCCGGTCGGGCCAGTGGCTCGGCCCAAGGCCGAGCCACCGGGTGACGCTTCGGCCAGATTTGATCTAAAAGTGTGATTTTTTGGTTTTGACGGTTTTTCTTAGGATTTGTTTGTTCCTGAGCGTCCCAACTGATCTGATACTGTGGTTATTCAGTTCTCAACTGAAGATAAGGAGGGATCCCTCGTTCTTATCCAAATACCCGCTCCCGAAGCTTATAAATACGAGCTCGGGTGCTCATTTCTCCAGGCTGGACATCAAGAGGGCGAAACGCTACCGAATTGGAGAGTGGAGCCATGAATTTACAGCAAGGGTTAGCGGATCTTCGCGATCTCCTGTGCATAAAGAGTGGAGTTCGAGAGATTCGAGACCCGTCCCCTATTCCTCCGGATTTAAGCTTAGTCTTAAATCTCGAGAAGATCCGTGATCTCGCTTGGTCGAGATCATCGCTGTAGCGATTACTTCCTTCGTGAAGTAAGAGCTTTGATCATCAATCTGTCAACCGGATCTGATCTGCGGCGGTCCACGGATATTAACGTCCTCGGCACAGGCAAAGTTCTCACGCAAGCAGCAGGTGATAAACGTCTGTTGTGCTGTTTGACAAGAGTCGTATCTTTTGTATTTTCATTGTATAAGGAGATCTTATAAAAAGATCAACTTCTTATTTGAGTTTATTGTAAACGATTAAAGTTGTAATAGATTCAATCATAATAAAAACAGTGATTTTTGACCCAAACAAGCTGGTGACTACAGTGGGAGCCAACAGCTTTGCTGCCGAAGCTGTAGTGTCGTAACCACGGATCCGGATCACGGTTGATGAAGAGGTCGAGTACGAATTCGACCAACTGAAGTTCGAGGAGTATCTGTCATCCTCCTCCTCCAGATCCTCCGTCCTTCGCAAGCGCAGAAAGATCAACGTCCCTGTTGCTGTAGTAGTTGGACCTTGCAATGCACTTCCGGTCTCCAATGAAGTCGGACTTACAGATCTGAACTCCTCCTCAATCAAGGAGTTGAGTACCAAAGGCGCGCTAACTTTATCGAAAAGAGCTCGCCAATGGTAGCGCCAACGCCTCTGAAATGCAGAAGGCATCGAGTGCCCCAGTAGCAAATGAATGGCCTCTCCACCAAACCAATAGCGAATGAGTGGATCCAAGTCAAATGGACCCGTTCAACCCTCGAAGAGCGCATTCAGAAGTGCCGCGCATTGATTGCGCACACACGGATTCTCGTACAAGAAGCACAGAAGTTGAAGCAAAAAGAGGTTATCAAGAAGCCACCAAAACCACGCCAAGTCTGGAAACCAAAGTCCGAAACGGCATCGACAAAAAGTCAAACAGCGCCCGGAACTGCCAGAATGCGCGAACCACCACCTGGTGGCTCGGCCAAAACCGAGCCACCAAATGGTGGCTTGGCCCAAGCTTCGCACCCGATTCGGTTCGGTCCGCACATGGTTCGGTTTGGTTTGCACCCGGTTCATCTCCCGCAATCCCGTTTAAGCCTCCGACCGCCCCTGTTTCTATCCCGATTAATTCCGCACTTCCGGTGAAGCCTCACGACCACGGAGACTTGTTCCGTTTCAAGACGAGGATGATAGATCGCCTGGGTCCTTTGCACGAGGATCGAGGCAAAGTTCCGATCAAAGAACACTTGGGTCCGGTGACTGAACCCCGAGCAACCACTCGAGCTAGGGGTCACACACATCCTCGCAACAAGTTAGAGCTTTCCTATAATGGGAAAACACCTGCACTTGACTGCCTCGGACGACGGATTGAAGTCCAAGAGCCCGTCAAGAGTTCGCGCTCCCAAAAGTGCGGTTCTAAACGCGTGACTCTTGAGGACGCCAACAAGGCATCGAGTCCTCAGAAGGAAACGTATTCGTCAGACGATGATGTTATACCTGATGAGTCATGCCAACACACGATAGGTTGCTCCGATCTTCAGACCAATGAGTTGTACTATCGGGCTGGGGGTACGAATAGATCTCGAAAGAGAAGTACCCGAGAAACAGAATCTCATTGCCCGTGCGTCAGACTTATAAGGGTAGTATTATCAGCGTGTAGCTACCCCAAGACCGCTCCGCAGAGGGTCTCGGTATTTAAGAGGCTCTCTAACGGAGCGACTAAGTCCAAACCAAAGCGTCTCCGTAAGAAGCGATTGGCTGTTCATGGTGACGAACTTCCAGAAGTCATAATTAACATGGCTCATAAGGGAAAGTCGATTCGAACTTCTAGTTCTGACCCTCTCGTATCGCATCGTCTGACTCGGCTACGCGCAGGGACCACTAGACGCAGGAACTACCAGAGAATGCAGAGAGGGTTATCCTTGGATGATGAAGCATCGGATGCTAACTCGACAATCGCTTCTGATAATATAGTATCCAGTCCGGGACAATCCCGCGAAGTGTTCATGATCAACACCGAGCAAATCGCAAAAATTCTCGAGGATGCTCTAACCAAGCAGAAAGAGGCATTCAAGATTAAAAATGGAAATGGCTATGCTACGGATGAGGGAAAAGCATGATCAACAAATTCGGGCTCTGTCCAATCAGTTCGGTGAATCCAGCCGTCGCAACCTTATTGACCAAACAGGTAGCGATTCAGATGTGGATGAATGTCTCAATGTTAAGAACCCTCCCGTTGACCAGAACACTGAGGGTGGCCCTACGGAAAATAACAACACCAGGGGTGGTCCCACCAATAATGACAACACTGGGGATGGCCAAGTTGTTCTCCTCACAAATCATCCGAAGTATGATACAGATGAGGACGAAAAGATGAAGGACCTCGAGAGAAAAGTCAATGCTCTAATGTCTGATCGAGAGGTAAAGAAGATCGGAATTCCGTGTCCTTACCCGAGAGAGTGGGATTCGATCCCGTATCCGGCGAAGTTCAACCTGATAAACTTCACGCCGTTTGACGGGAAAGGTTCGCCCACTCAACATCTGATCTACTTCAAGTCCCACTTTGGTTCGGTCATTCGTTGGCACCCTTCGCGGGCCCGCCTTCGATTGGTACCGACATCTCAAGTCTGCAAGCATCAACAGCTAGGACGACCTGGGAATCTGTTCCTCACTCACTTCTTTGATGATGACGCCGATGTGTCAATCAGAATACTCTTCGATGAGAAACAAGAAGATGACGAAACAGTCGACGACTTCGTCAAACACTTCCGGAATAAGGCGATGAACTACCGAGATCCGATCACGGAGGACTTCATCCTCCAAACCTGTTATAGCAACCTCTCCTTGGACATTTTGGAAGTTATGGGAGTAGCATCGTCCAACACCTGAAAAGAGTTGAAGATGCGCGGAGAGCGGGCCGAACGCTTCCTCCGAAGGAAGAAGGTCGAGAGGAGCCAACCGACGACAAATCCTCCGAACTCGAACTTCGACTCCCGTGGTAAGAGCAAGGTACCTGCAGCAGTTGTTGACGTTAATCAGACGTCACAATAACAACCCCGAAGGTAGCAAAAGACTTCGGACCCGAAACTCCAAAAAGAGTACTCCTTCAAGGACGAAGATGTTCCAGCCATTTTCGAGTCTCTCCTTAAAAATAACAAGATCAAGCTACCACCTATCGTAGATCAGGAGGAAGCTGATAATACTACAGATCCGAAGTACTGTGCATACACAGGAGGATCCTTCATCCTACCGAGACTTTCTTTTCTCTCAAGAATATCATCCAAACATTGGTTGAAGCCGGTGTTATATCGCTCAATTAAGTCGAATGAACACTCCGAAGAGTATACGAGTATAAATTGCTTCTCCATACTCCAACAGGTATATGAGTCTAAACTGTTTTCCTTCTTTCACGGGAAGTTCCTAGAGAATCTTATATTCTTAAGGATAACCCGAACATGCGACTGAGGACAACGTACTCCTCATTGGACCCAGTTTTGCAAAGAAAGCTGGGGGTGGATAATTCATGTAACGGGAAGTTCCCAAAAGAATGTTAAATGTAACATTCTTAGGGATAACCCAATCATTACGAATAAAGTGATAAATACTAAACTCCCACTATGATTTCCGAACAATCTTTTGTTAACGACTCACAGTCTTCCACCACAAAAATCCCCTACCGATCAGACTAATTGACGGTGGGATCACCGAAATTCTTTTTGGTTAAATCCACTCAAACTTTCGATGTATCTATGTACTCAACATCCTCATCGTTAGAGTCCGGACACGGTACGTGGGATTTTAATGCCCTAATCCTTGATGAATTGTCAAACCTCTTCGTGTTAAGTTCTTATCACTCGACACCAAGAATCCCCATTGAGTAATCGGTACAAGTCAACACTCCCACTCCCACTGTTTACCTGGTCAAACCTTCTTACAGTTAGGACCACAACCAAAATCCCCCTCTTGATTCCTCCATTAAACGAGAGGTCCACAAATTGAGCGATCAAACCTTCCTATAATTAGAATCGTCTTAAATCTCCCACTTGGTCAAACCTTCCTACAGTTAGGGCCAAAACCAAAATCCCCTTTCGATTCCTCCAATGAACGAGAGGTCCACTTTCAAATCGAATGATCAAACCTTCTTACAGTTAGGATCACCTTAAACTCCCGCTTGGTCAAACCTTCCTACAGTTAGGACCATAGTCAAAATCCCCTCTCGATTCCTTTAATGAACGAGAGGTCCATAAATCGAGTGATCAAACCTATAAAAGTTAGGGTCATCTCACACTCCCCCTCTCGATAAACGAGAAACTCACCTTTAGTTCGATAATCAAACCTTCCGACAGTTAGGATTATTCGAATCTTTTTGATTCTCGGAGTGGAGATCCCACTCTTAGTTTCACCTTCCTTGATTCTTGAAGTGGAGATCCCACTTTGAGTTTCCTTTTGTGACTGGAGATAGAATATAAAATTCTTCCTCTTTAGCTTTGGGAGATAGATATAAAATTCTCCCTCTCCCGCATCGGGTTCGTCTTTGCCTCAAGAGAAGACACCACTTTTTTAAACTCCTAAAATCCATGCCTCACACGTACGGGGAATTTTATCCCGAAGCCTAAGTAGGGATAAGTCAGCGCCTAACACGCGTTGCCGGTTTAGTCTTTCACCGATTGAAAAAAACACCAGAATAACAATCTGGGGTATTTTATCTCGAAGCCTAAGTAGGGATGAGTCAGTGCTTAACCCGCGTTGCTGGGTAGTTCATTCTCGTAAAAACGACCAAGTCTACATATTCAGTATCATAGCAACAAAAATCCATGCCATTTATGCATGGGGAATTTTATTCCGAATCCTGAGCAGGGAAAAGTCAATGCCTAACACGCGTTGCCGGTTAGTTCGTAACCGTAAAAAAAACAAAAGCCCATATATTCGACATTGTGGCAGGTTGTTATTCATAACGCCAAAATCCGTGCTTCACACGCACGAGGAATTTTATCCCGAATCCTGAGCAGGGATAAGTCAATGCCTAACATGCATTGCTGGTTAGTTCTTAACCGTAAAAAGAACAAAAGCCCACATATTCGACATTGTGGCAGATTGTTATTCATAACGCCAAAATCCATGCTTCACACGCACGGGGAATTTTATCTCGAATCCTAAGCAGGGGTAAGTCAATGCTTAACACACGTTGCCAGTTAGTTCTTAACCGTAAAAAGAACAAAAGCCCACATATTCGATATTGTGGCAGGTTGTTATTCATAACGCTGTTCGCGGTGAAAATTGTTGCTTTCTTCATCATTGATTCCACTGCAAATTCTTGTAATAGTTTATCGATTACAAAGATCCGGTCTTTTTTAGATCCGGTTACAATGAAAATCAAATAAAAAAAGAAATAAAAAATTACAACTTTCTCCTTATTTGTCGAACGAATCGCGAGCTCCTGTTTTGCGGTCGCTCACTTTGTGTGGGTTCTTTGCCGACGCCGGGGTTAATCCGTGGACCACCGCGCGATCTAGATACGGTCGGATCTACACGATTCGACGGGTATTATTCCGCGAAGGGAATAATAGCCGGGGAGGATTAGTTCGCCAAGGAAATAATCGTCCAAATCTCGGGATCAAAGGCCAAGCTTTGATCCGGAGTGTAGTTTCGTGTAGATCTTAGATTTGATTTTTACCTCTCGAACACCTGCCTTTTGTGACGTAGACGCTCGCCAAGAATCAGATCTGAATCTTTAAGTCCTCAAGTCTTCAAAACTCCAAGCTCGATCTTCAATTCGGCAGAGTTTCGGCTCTCAAAGTTCCAACCTTTTCAAATGAACAAAGGGGAGCCTATTTATAGGCTCTCTGAACTGTGCCCGCGCACAGATCTGGGTCGGCCACCCATGGGTGGCCGGCACTGGGCCGAGCCACCCATGGGTGGCTCGGCTTTGGCCGAGCCCCCCTTAGGCGTTTCTGTTTCGTCGTTTTGTCCGTTGTATCCGTTTTTTCGGTTGACTTAGACTCTGATTTGGCAGTAAATCTGCCACCCATGGGTGGCTTGGCCACCGAGCCACCTATGGGTGGCTCGGCTTTGGCCGAGCCCCCCATGGGTGGCTCGGTTTCGTCGTTTTGTCTGTTGTATCTGTTTTTGTCCGTGATTCGGTTGTGCGGTTGATTTGTCTGGACTCGATTTGTTGACCTGATTTGGCAGTCGATCCGAATCCTGATTTGGCAGTAAATCCATTTCTGAGTTCGAGTCCGAAACCGATCTTGATTCGATCGTGATTCGTCCGAGTCCGCTCTTGTTTGAATGACTCGTTGATTCCCCGAACTGTTGGCTTGATTCCACACGCGAATGGATGTATTCTGTTGCTTGCGTGCGATTCGTCAACCTCGTCGCCTCGTTGGTTCGTCGGTTTGTGCCGAGCTATGCTAGGGGACCTATAAGCAATTTTATATGCCTACAGATACCCCCTCCAAAGTATTTCAGCCTCGTTCTTTTATAGAAGAGTCTGGAATACTTTGGATATGATTGTCCTAACCTTCAGTCGGTGTAATGGGACCTTGGAATGACTTGTGTTCTTGATTCCTTCAATCCTTCAGGCTATTCGGTGCTTTGTCGAATGTCTGTAAGAGTTCCGGTGCTGCATTTATTGTCTGACCGTTTGTCGGAAATTTTGAACCTTGAAGTCATTCCTGATTTTTGATCTTCAGCTCGTAGAATTGACCATCGATTGCTGGCGTCGAGTTTTTTATGTGCAACGCGTTGTCCGGCGTTGTGTTGTTGAGTTATCCTTAAGAATATTTATAAAAAATATTCTCCAGGAACTTCTCAACCAAAAATAGGGAATAGTTTATACTCATATACCTTATTGGAGTATTAAGAAGCAGTTTATACTCGTATACTTTTCGGAGTAATTTCTGTGCCCAAATGGGCTGAACCGGCTTGATAATGAGCCAAAAAAGGCAGTAATTTGGCTCAAAAAATTTTCTGATCCTTCCGAATGTGTGGGAGAGGCAAGAATAAACCAAGGACTGAACTCTCGGTCGATTTGAAATTGTTTCGATGCTCGATTCGGCTTCAATTTGAATTCTGGTTCAAACCAGGTCTGGTCCGGTTCAACTTGGTCTGGTCCGGTTCAATTTGGTCTTGGTTCAACATTATAAAAGAGGGTTTTTTACCCCTTATTAGGGCCGGCCCCCCTCTCTCTTTCTTTTTCACTTTTCTCTTCCCTCGAGCGTCTGTTCTCCCTCAAAACTTCATATTTGCATTGGATCTAGTCTTCCTTTGGATCTTTGACTGAGAAATCCCTCCAAACTTCCATATTTAGAATTCCTCTCAGGCCCCTCGAGCACGTGGTCTGAGCCTCTTTCAAGATCTGATTTTTATTGGATCCACGAGTTTTCCCTCAGGTAAATCCTCAACTATTTTAGCATTTTTTTTATGCTTACTTCAATTTATGAATTTGTGGGGTCGCATGCGAGGGTTAGGATTAAGATTTGACGCCTCGAGCTCACCTCTCAGGGGGGAGAATTGCAAAAAAGAGGAACTTTTTCTTAGATCTGATCCCTTAACTTATTTTGCAGGTCTCTATGTCTCGTATTGCGAGGGGTCAATCCTCTACGGCGTCGGCTGATGGCGCGCCTCCCTCTTATGTTGGTGAGCTATTTTTAGAAATTTATAAATTAGTCCATTTTTTCTTGGAAATTTGCAAATTGGTCCTTTTCACCCCATTTTGTTCTCCTTGGCGAGGCAATCGGGAAGAGCCTTGATTCTCCTTGGCGAGGATCGACGCTTTAAAGATATGTTTTGCTTAGTCAAAATCATATCTCAAAATCAATAAAGGGGCGTTTTGACGCTGCATTATATATAGTCGATATACCCTATCTTATAAGTGCATAATGTGGCCAAATCGTCTCACCCTTTATAAGGCAGTGACTCTATCTTACCCATTCGTAGGATGAGTTCAACTTCCTTTTATGATTGAGACTAACAACTGTTTAAATTTTTGCTTCCAGTGGAATATCCTTCTGGGGCGTTCTCATCTCACGCAGTGTACGGGCGTCGTGGCAAGTACTATTCGACTTTCGACGATTTTTCTCCTATCCCAGTCACTCCTCGGTTTGCTTCGGGCACGTCAACAGAGGTTGCCCAAGTGGTGAAGGAAAGTGGATATCGAGCTCTTCGCCAGTTGATTACAGATGCGCCCCTCGTGAAGGATGCCAGTTCGATTCAGCCTCTCAGGAAGACCGACTTCTTATTTGGCGACTCTGCCGAAGATCCGGATGCCGTGTTTATTGATGCTGAGCAGTGGCTTCATAAGACTAGCAGTGGTTTCATATATTTGCCGAAGATTCCTCGGCATCGTTCGTTGACTGAGCTCCGGCGTCAGGCTGTGACACGGGAGATGTCGTGGCGCTTGACGGAGGAGCATGAGAGCGTCCACTGCGGATACATCACTCATCAGGCAGCTCCTGGTTCGAGCAGGAGTCACATCACTGGATTGCATCCTGGAGTATTGGGGTTAGATGCACCGCCACGTATTTAGGACGGGAGATGCCTGTGACACGCCACAGGTTTTATGGTTGGGTCCATTCTTTGGACAAGCTTTGGTGGACTCGCATGACGAAGTACGTCTTGAGCCGGTGGAGCGAGGAGTTGCACGCTTGTGGTCGGTATGCAGCCGTTCGTGCCACTATGTATGGTTTGCCTGGTAGCACGAAGCATTTCTTCGCTTTGTGCGAGCTCTACAACCCGGATTCGAACACTTTTCTGACCCGGCAAGGGGAGTTGGGCTTGGCCCTCCATGAGATGCACAGGATTTCTGGTTTGCCCATGGGACAAATGCTATATCAGGAATATTTTCCCTCCAACCAAGAATTAAGTCAGCTGAAGGATCGCATGCCCGACCGCTACGAGACTTTATGGGACCTCACATGTCACTATCATATCGCTTTGGCGCAGTCTGAACCCTTAGCGAAGAGGGCTAAATCCCATGTGAGCCAGAAACAGTTTGCGTCTTATTTGTTCAGGAATCTAGAGAGCAATTCTGGCGAGGCTATTTGTGAGCTGGCACCACTCACTCCTTCAGGGGTTAATAATCTACTGAAGAAGGTTGATGCTCATTCCTATACCACTAGCAGTCCTGAGAGTGGTTTTCCTACAGGGACCAAGTTCAAATCATTCTTGTGGCATGCGACCGCGCCGATTCGACCGATGACCCTTCTCGCCGGTTACCTCGCTATCTGGTTAAAGAAATGCGTGGTCCCATATCAGCCTAGTGATATCTGTTCGCGGGGAAAACTGTTTTCTTCATTGAAATAATTGTCATCTTGGATTACAAAGATCCGGTCTTTTATAGATCCGGTTACAACTAAATCAAAGAAAAAAA
>NC_033800.1:98098005-98117743 GCF_001876935.1 Asparagus officinalis
TTGGTTTCTTACTCTTTCCCTTTATCTTCCAGAATTATTAAGCCTGACAATGGTTTGATGTTTCAGGGACCACAGCTGACCAAGATGAAGAGTTCCGTCCTTCTCCCCAGGCGAGACCTTCGATTGTTGCCCCTGCCGCTAGGCGGAAGAGATTAGCCCGCAAGCTGCGTGTAGTTTCACGAGCACCGGATATGGATTTGGCCGGTGACGATCCTGCTAGTGATGGAGGTAACATCTACCCTATAGACCGGCCTCTTGATCATTCAGAACTTTAACTCACGCTTTTCCATTTCTATATAGGAGAGCGTGGCGAGAGCGAGATGAGTCCTGATCCTATTTTTCACGATTCTATATCTTCTGGTGAGCCCGACTCACCGCACCAGGTAGAAAGGCCTGCAGATGCTGGTGACATTAGGGAGACCGTCGATGTAGGACCCGGTTCGATGAATCGAGGTACATCTACCATTAACGATACACAAAGAAGTTGAATGATTTGGAATTTGTGCATTCCCTAATTGTTTCTATACTTCTTGCTCTTTTAGATAATTCGCAGGAGGCAAACGTGGATCTTGGGAATAGAGAAGCTGACGCACCCATAAGAGGTAACTCATTTATATTGGTCGTAGTCTCTTTATTCTCCTTTCGTACTTATATTCTCTTGTGTCAGATTTCTCGATTGATGATTTTGACGAGGAAGGCTTGCTTGTGGACACTCCGATGCTCCACTTTATGTATGGCTCTCCTCAGATTGATGATCAGTTGCCTGGAGATGTATTTCCTGAGTCTACGCTCCCTAAGAATCCCGAGGATGGTTTTTCTGAAGGTACGTAGCTTTTCTCAAGTTAATTATAGGACTAGCCAATTTTTGACTAATGCAACTATAATGTGATGCATCTGAAAATTCTATTTTGTATTTGACAGGAGCTTTTGTCGAGACTGATCCTGTTGAGCCGGCTGTGGGACCAACTACACCAGTTGATACACCCCCAGCCGTTACACCTCCACCACCCCCAGTGATTCAAGAGGAAGAAGGTATAATTTGAGCAATTGAGGAATGTCATTCATTTCTTCATCAAGGCTTTTGATGGATTTCTCCTTCCTTTGTGTAGGGCTTTCTTCTCGGCTTCACGCCCTTGTGAAGGAGTTGTTATCAGACAGCGACCCAGAGAAGATTGTCATCTGTATAGAGATCCGTTCCTTCTTCTCCTTTGTGAATGCTATGATTGACAAGCTCTTCCACGGCGGACTTTCCCTTCACCAGTTCAAGCCATTCCTTGATCTTAAGATAAATTCAATAAGGGATGCAGGGTACCCAGATCTGGCGAAGTCTATTGTTGATGATCTTGACTGCCTAGAGCGTGAGCTTCAGATGTTTCGTGAGCTCCGGGATGCAGGTGCCTCTTCATTCATCGCTGCCGAGTTGGATACTCACTTACAGACATGGCGCGATGCTAGGTTTCTTGCTGAGCTAGACATTCAAGTGCAGCGGGATCGAGTGGACCGAGTTGAGGCCCACCTTGCTGCTAAATCATCTTCACTCACCGAGCTTGACTCTTCTATTACCTCTTGTGAGACCCAGATAGACCAGCTCCGAAGAGAGCTCCATGAAAAAGAGGAGACTTTGAGTATTCTTCAGATGACGAAGATACAGGATCAGCAAACCCACACTGCTCTATTTGAAGAGTTGAAATCTTTGAAGCAGAAGCTGACCGAGACGGAGGAGGTTGCTGCGAAGACTTTAGCTACCAACGAGGAGTCCATCAGAGCTGAGCTGAGGCAAGCTTATGATGAGAAGCTATGGAGAAAGACTAAACCGGCGACGCGTGTTAGGCGTCGGCATATCCTTTCTTAGGATTCAGGATGAAATTCCCCATGCGTGTAAGGCATGGATTTTGGTGTTATTAATAACAACCTGCCACAATGTTGAATATGTGGACGGATGTTCTTTTCAACGGTTAAGAACTAACCGGCAGCGCGGGTTAAGCGCAGACTTATCCTTGCTTAGGTTTCAGGATAGAATACCCCAGAATCGAACTCTGGTGTCTTTTTCTATGGAGAAAGACTAAACCGGCGACGCGTGTTAGGCGTCGGCATATCCTTTCTTAGGATTCAGGATGAAATTCCCCATGCGTGTAAGGCATGGATTTTGGTGTTATTAATAACAACTTGCCACAATGTTGAATATGTGAACGGGTGTTCTTTTTAACGGTTAAGAACTAACCGGCAGCGCGGGTTAAGCGCAGACTTATCCTTGCTTAGGTTTCAGGATAGGATACCCCAGAATCGAACTCTGGTGTCTTTTTCTACGGAAAAAGACTAAACCAGCAGCGCGTGTTAGGCACAGACTTATCCCTGCTTAGGATTCGGGATAAACTTTCTAGGATGAATCCTAAATTGACAAATTTTGGAAAAGATCAATGCGGGAAAGGAAGAATTTTATATTCTATTTCCCGGTTTTCTTTTAGGGTGAAGGCAAACCCGAATAACAAGGAAGGAAGAATTTTATATTCTATTCCTTGATTCTGGAAAGGAAGAATTTTATATTCTATTTCCAGTGCAGAAGAAACTAGGAGTGGGATCTCCACTCCGAGAATCTGGAAAAATCCAGATAAACTTGCCTTTTATAGGATTGGTTATCTAAACTGAAAAAAGAGTTCTTCGTTTATCGAAGTGAAACTTCAACTTCGGTTATAGCCATGAGAGGGCTTACCCAAGGAGAAGAAGAAGGGAGTTCTTTCGTTTATCCTGGAAGTGAACCTCTTGTTCATGGAAAGAGTCAAGAGGGCCAGAAAGACATTTTTAGTGGACCCACTGTCAATTGCAATTGATCAGTGAGGGATTTTAGTGGTAAAAAGAAAGATTTTGGGTTATCCTTTAGAATATTAAGTGTAATATTCTTCAAGGAACTTCCCGGTAAATGGGTTATCCTGAAGTACTAGGGATAGTACTTTTTTAGGAATTTCCCATTTATTGGCATTAATTGCCTGTCGCCCTCTTGAGTAATCAGGCGATATGCGCTGTTTGAGTAGACTGTGTCTATCACAAACGGTCCTTCCCACTTGGGTTCGAATTTACCTTTCTTCTTGGAATTGAGGATTATCGGTCGGCGAGCAGCGAGGACCAGATCTCCTTCCTTGAAGCTTCTTTGTCGGACTCTTTTGTTGAAAGCCCTAGATATTCTGGCTTGATAGAACTCGATTTGTTGTTGAGCCTCCAACCGCTTTTCATCCAACCTCTCGAGTTCTTCGAGACGTTTTTGATGCTGTTCCTCCGTCGTCATCTCAGTTGCGAGAGCGATCCGAAGTGATGGGATTTGGATCTCCAAAGGTAGCACAGCCTCGCATCCGTATACCAACGAGTACGGGGTGGACCCTGTAGGTGTGCGTATGGTGGTGCGATAAGCCCAGAGCGCTTCACCGAGTTTATCGTCCCAGTCTCGTTTATTGGTCTTCAAGAGCTTTGACAAAATCTTAATGATCGTCTTGTTGAAAGCCTCAGCTAGTCCGTTTGCGGCGGGATAATAAGCTGTCGACGCGAAATATCTTCAATTTTGAACTTGTCAGAAAACCTGATGAAGGCGTTGCTTATGAACTGTGGACCATTGTCATGAATGATCCGTCTTGGCACGCCGTGTCGGTATATGACATAATGCTTGATGAAATTAATGACGTTGTTCGTCTTCACTTCTCTAAGCGGAATTGCTTCAGCCCACTTTGAAAAGTAGTCCGTGAGAATCGATCGCCTTTGACTGAAGGGGGAAAAATAGGTCCGACAATGTCCATACCCCATGTCTCGAACGGCCAAGACGTGGTTGACGTGTGCAACTGCTCTGGCAGTTGATGCATATAATTTGCATGTATTTGACAAGCATGACACTCTCGAGCGTATTCGATTGCGTCACGAACCATCGTTGGCCAAAAATATCCCATTCTCCTGATGCGATCATATAGTTTGGGACCAGGCTGATGCGCGCCACATTCTCCTTCGTGCGCTTCCTTAAGAACTTCTTCTGCTTCTTTGCTCGAAAGGCATCGGAGTAATAAACCATCATACCCTCTACGGTATAACGTATGGGTTTCGGTATTATAGAAGAATCTTGGAGCTCTTCGGCGGATTGATTCCTTTTCTTTTACATCCTCTGGCAAGATACCATATTGGACGTAGTCGATGATAGGAAAACGCCAATCTCGGGACTCAGACCCAATTTGAGTTGAATTCACCTCCTTGGCGCTTATGTTTCTATCATCTTCCTCTTCAATATCCATATCGTATATGGGTATGCAGAGCTGATGCGTCCTCACTGTGACCAAGAGTTCAGTTTCGGGAGGTTGTGCAAGTGATACCGCTAACGCTGCCAGTGCATCATGCGGAGTTGATGCGTCCTCACTGTGACTAACAGCTCAGTTTCGGGAGGCTGCGCAAGTGATACTGCTAGTGCTGCCAGTGCATCCGCATAAGCGTTCTGGAGACGAGGGATATATTCAATGAAGAATTCTTCAAAAGATTCTGCCATTTTGATGGCCTCCTGGTGGTACGGGATCAGGTCTTGGTTCCTGACTTCATACTCTCCACGGACTTGGTTGACTATTAATTGAGAATCCCCAAAGGCTTCGAGATATTCGACCCCCAGCTCCTTAGCAAAACTTAGCCCAATGAGAAGCGCGTTGTATTCGGCTACGTTATTGGAGCACGGACTAGTCAATGAATAAGCTCGAGGCATCACATGCTTCCCCGGGGAGATTAGGACAACTCCAACCCCGGAGGAAACTGTATAACCTCCCGGGGTTATTACCCTATTAACTGCTCTCGAAGCACCATCAAAGTATAATTGCCATACTTGTTGGTACGATGTAGTGTTAACCTCGTGGGTTTCATCCGGCAAATCATCATATACTTCTGCCACATCTGCGGTCGGGTTTGCCGCCAAGAGATCACAAATCGTTTGTCCCTTACTTCGCTAGCCGCCAATTCATAGAGGCCGGTTGCGTCATAAACACCCGTACTGGATTAACGTTGGAGATAACGTAGATCGTCTGTCCCACCAGGTAATGCCGCATCTTTTGCATCGCAAATACCAATGCAAGGCATTCTTTCTCAATCATCGGATATCGAGACTCAGCGCCTACCAAGGTCCGACTGAGGTAATAAACTGCCTGTTCGTGACCGTTATCATCGTCTTGCGCTAGTAAGGCACTTATCGAGTGGTTCATCGCCTTGAGATAAATCAAGAACGGTTTACCAGATTTCGGTGCAACGAGAACAGGAGGGTTCGCCAGATATGTTTTGATATCTTCGAACGCTTTTTGGCAGGCATCATCCCAGATGAATGATACTCCTTTCTTGTTCAGCTTAGAGAACGGTTGGCACTTCCCAGAAAGATTTGAGATGAAACGCCGGATATAAGCTAAACGCCCTTGCAATCCTCTGAGTTCTCTCAGATTCCTCGGGGGCTGCAATTCATGTATCGCCTTCACCTTATCAGGATCGATATGTATACCCTTAGTGGTGACGACGAACCCAAGAAATTTTCCGCTGGACATTCCAAGAAATGATTTAGTGGGGTTCATCTTCAACTGATGACTCCTCATGAGATCGAACATTGTCTTCAAATCCTTGATGTGATCTTCCTTGTTGCGGCTTTTCACAACCAAATCATCAACGTAGCATTCGACTGTTTTCCTGAGATGTTCTTGGAAAATCTTAGTCATCGCTCGCTGGTATGTGGCACCGGCATTCTTCAGACCGAAAGGCATCACCGTATAGCAGAAGACGCCGAGGGGTGTTCTAAACGCCGTATGCTTCTCATCCTCTGGATGCATCTTGATCTGGTTATATCCCGAAAATCCATCCATGAAGGACATCCTCTCGAATCCACATGTATTGTCGATAATGACATCCGTGATTGGGAGAGGGAAATCATCTTTCGGACATGCTTCATTCAGGTTCCTGAAGTCGATGCAAATCCTGATTTTGCCATTCTTCTTCATGACGGGAACGATGTTGGCTAACCAGTCTGGATGTTGTTCCTCTCGGATAAATCCTGATTCGATCAATTTCTTAACCTCTGCCTCGATGGCTTCCATAATCTGCGGACGAAACCGTCTTTGCTGTTGTTTGATAGGTTTGGCATCCGGCTTGATATCGAGGCGGTGCATTGCCACATTGGGGTCGAGCCCTGGCATATCCTCGTAGTTCCAAGCGAAGACGTCAATATACTCCCTGATGAGAGCAATTAACTCCTCCTTCTCATTTGAGGGAAGATTATCGCTGATGAATATCGGCTTTGGGTTGGCCTCGTCGCCCATGTTAACTTGGACTATTTTATCCTCAGTGGGGGGTTCTCTCTGTTCGAACCTGTCACCATACTGCATATTCAGATGATGAACCCACGGGTCTTCCCATGTTGGCATTTGATCATCGTCCTCCATTGTAGACGGATCAGCTGTAGCCATGTTTACCATTAGGGCTTTGAATGCCTCCCCTAGACTTGTGTCGGAATTCCCAGCTGAAGAATCAGAAGAGTATCCGTTCTTAGTTTTGTTAGCAATTTGATCGATAATTTGCCAACCACATTCATCATCGGACGAGGAAACATAGCCTAAGCCTCGCCCGTATTTATAATAATCCTCAGATTTCCCTTTTGGTACATATACCGCTTTGGCTGGATTACGATGACCTCGATCGAAGTATAAACCTTCTCCGAGTGTGAAATCGTACCCCTGCTTTTCCATGAGCTTGCGCGCTTCCGGACTATACTTAGATAAATGCCGACCAGGTTTGTCGTCATCTTCATCTTCACTTAGGAAATGATCTGGTAACGGAGAGCTTTTTCCTTTACCGTAGATCATTTCTTTTGCACCTCCTATCTTGTTCGGGATGATCATGGTTGTTCCGAAAGAATGTTGGAGGCGTTCCTTTGTTACGTAGGACGACCGAAGCGGCATATACAAATCAGGATTATTATATAATTCTGTTATCACATCATTAAGAGACAGGGAGTACTCTAAATCGTTATTTATTTCAACATCGGCAAGTTGCCAATTACAACCTCCATCTGCCGATTGTTCATCGTCAAGATTGATTACAAAGGGTACAATGTCATTTAAAACAAAACCACCATTGTAATCGAATCCGGCTTCGGAGTCAGCTTCTTCTCCGCTGTCCGCGCCCTGGACCGATGGTTCTGTATCGGATTCGTTACCATAAAGGAGAGAATCGGTGAAATAATTCTCATACCCTTTGAATGGTTGCTTATCCGCGACCACCGTCTTAACCTTGTTATCAGTGTCAACATATTTCAAGCATTGATGGAGAGTGGAGGGGATTATAACGTTACTATGGATCCAAGGCCGACCCAATAGTAAGTTATATGAAGTTTCGACATCGATCACATAACATGTGACTTCTGTCTTCAAATCTCCCATTTGATACTTTACCCGGATCTTACCCAAGGGTCTTGACCCGCTAGTGTTGAATCCATAGATAACAGTACCTGTGGACGCCAACTTGCTAACTGGAATACCAAGGAAGTGCATCAAGCGAAGCGGTATAATACTCACAGCAGAACCCGGATCCACTTGGATTCGGTTGACTTTGCTAGAGCCGATGTACCCGATGAAGTATAACGGTCGGTCGTGGTTCGAGTTCTTCGTCTGCATGTCCTCTTTGGTGAAAGTAATGCAGGGAAGGTTCTTGGTCGCTATGTTGCACTGTTGACTCAGTGGTTCTGGCTGTTCAGGCACCGGCTTGATTTGAGGTAGATGGACAGCCGCAGCAATTCATATAGTGTTATCCGTGCTGGAATGTTGGCTAGTTGAGCCATTATATCGAAGACTTGCGGAGTCTTCGAGCTTTCCGGTTTGTCTCTTCCAATCGGGCGACTGAAACGAGACTGCTTCGGATTCTGCCCCTCCTGGGGATTCTTCTCTTTCGGTTTATTCACCGGCTGTCGTCGAGCCTCTTCGCCCGGTGTAGGACTTGTAATCACCCCCATCTCCATGAGAGTTTTGGCTGGTCCCCGTTTATTCACCCCCTATTCACTAGGTGGTAGATAATTATAGTGATACTCATTTCCGCTTCTAGTGGCGAAGACTTCTTGTTCTTCTTCGGAGAGCGGAAAAGTAGGAGCTTCATCGCCATCCTCCTCGAAGATTGCGGAAGTAGCATTGCAGGACTTGCCTTTGCCCTTTCTTTTCGAGGAAGTCGCCCACTGTTCGTCTTCAATGAGATCCGGATGAACCCATAGGATTTCACCGTTTGGAGCTGTATGTGGCACAAGTCCTTTTTGGCACTGTCCATGCGGGTCGTCGTTTACTGTTTTCATTCCCACTTTGGTGATGCGTTTTGGTTCAAACCACGCTGTGGGCACTGATCCAAAGATGATTGAAACCGC
This sequence comes from Asparagus officinalis, assembly GCF_001876935.1. Classification (NCBI taxonomy): domain Eukaryota; kingdom Viridiplantae; phylum Streptophyta; class Magnoliopsida; order Asparagales; family Asparagaceae; genus Asparagus; species Asparagus officinalis. The sequence goes on from NC_033800.1 coordinate 98,106,398, forward strand.
GTTTGCTCCAACATTCTTGGACGGCTTCGGGGTTATAACGCCTACATCAATTAGCGCCTGGATCTTGTCCTTGAGGTGGTAGCATGACTTCGTAGGGTGATGGACCGCTCTGTGGTATGCATAATACCTCGGATCCGTCACTTTGCTAGCCCCTTCTTGATCCACAATCGCCGGCAGCTGAATTTTGTTGTTCTCCAACAGGTACTTAAAGATGCCGGGAACTTCGTCATCTTTGAAGGAGTACACCTTGGGAAACCTCGGCTCTGAAGATTTCTGCTTCTGAGGCCGTTGTTGCCATTGCCCCCGAGCTTGTTGTGGTGCTTGTTGCTGCTGCTGCTGTTGCTGTTGCTGAGGTTGCAATTAAAAGGTTTGATTAGCATCAACTGCATTAGCGTGTGCCTTACCTTTCCCCCGTGGGACGAAATTCTGTTGTGGAGCATTCGTCGCCTGTTGGCCTCTTTCCGCCTTCTTTCTTCTGAGGAACCGCTCGGCTTGCTCTCCTCGGACCTTCAGATCCTTCCATGTCTTGGACGGTGCTGTCCCCATTGCTTCCAACACGTCCAGCGCAAGGTTATTGTGGCACGTCTGGAGGATGAATTCCTCGGTGATCGGGTCCCGACAGTTCATCGCATTGTTCCGGAACCTCTTGACGAAGGTGTCCACCAATTCTTCGTCTTTCTGCTTCTCATCCAGCAACGACCCGATGGATATCTCTGTGTCGTCGTCGAAGAAGTTGGCGAGGAACTTGGTCTCCATGTCGTCCCAGCTGTTCACACTACCTGGCTTGAGGCGGCGATACCAATCGAAGGCGGCTCCGCGAAGAGTGCCGACGAATGACCGCACCATCAGAGGCTCATTACCGGAGATCACCCCCAAGTACGATTTGAAGTAAATCAAATGCTGGGTGGGTGAACCCATCCCATTAAACGGCGTGATTGTTGATTAAGTTGAACTTCGCCGGATACGGGATTGATTCCCATTCTCTCGGGTATGGACAAGGAATACCATTCTTCTTTATCTCTTGAGCGGAAATCAATGTATTGATTTTGCTCTCGAGATTTTTGATTTTCAGACTTTCACCCGAGTTTTCGTCAGGACGATTCTGAGGTGGAAGCGTGGTGTCGTGACTAGCATTCTCGTTACCACCCCCTGTATTGACGGGAGGATTATTGGCATTACGAGCTTCGTTCGCATTCGTGTCCTCATCTTCCTGATGAACCTGGTTACGACGATTTGGCTCGGCTTGCTGGTTCGTCAACGCTTGGATTTGTTGGTCATGCATTTCTCTCATGTTCTGCATGGCCTTCTGCATTTCGAACCTGAAGCTCTCTTGTTGCTTAGCTAAGGCATCTTCGAGCATCTTGGCCACTTGTTCCGCGCTTATCATGAATGACTCGCGGGGTTGTCCATCGCTGGATACCGTGTTATCTGATGCGACGGCAGAGCAGGAATCCGATTCTTCATCTTCTGACGGCGATCTTATCCGAATCCTACCATAGGTTGTCCGCTTGATGGTTCCGGACTGCAGACGGGTTCTAGGCCGGGATGCTTTCAGAATCAATTCGAGATTGTCCTGCTCCGATGTCCCTCTACTGGTCATGTTGGTGGTGACACTCGGAAATTCTCCATCTTCAACCACCTTTCTTCTTCGTCGGAAACGCCTAGGCCTTGTTTTCGGCGTTTCAGTACTAAGTCTTTCGAAAACTGAAACTCGTTCGGGGACCGCTTTGATGTAGCTGCATTCAGACAATACTGCCCGAATGAGTTTGGAACAGGGGCACTGAGTTTCCTGTTCTCGGGGACTCCTTTTCCTGGTTTTATTCGTACCCCCAACACGATAGTACAACTCGTCTGTTTGACGATCGGAGTAACCTATCGTGTGTTGGCACAACTTCTTAGGTATAACATTATCGTCATCAGACGATAATGTTTCCTTCTGAGGGGGAACTGCCTTCTTCGGGCTTTCAAAAGTCACGCGCCTCGAAACATGCCTTTTTGGGCGTGAGTTCTCGGCGGTCTCCTGGACTTCAATACGCAAGTTGGTGCGCACGACTGCTTTGGTCTCTTTGCCATGTTGGAGGTGACGGCGACCCCCAGCATGTTGCGTCGTCCGGGGCTTTTTCATCGGGCCCAAACGATCTTGGATAGGAGCTTTGCCTCTCTTGTCGGGAATCGGACCGAGGCGCTCCAAGACTGGTTTTTCCTTTTGGGACGATTCTGCATGATCTCCCGGAGAAGCTATTGGGATTACCGGCGACTTTGGTTGATTCACCGGAGGTTGAACTTTGTTGCTTGTGCAAGCAATGCGCGGCGTTTGTGAATCCGCTCATTCTTCAATTGTTAAGGCTGTTTGCCTCTCCTGTTTGACCCGGATCCATTCGTTCGTCGGCAGCTTAGAGGAACCGCCATTCTTCAATTGTTGAGGCTGTTTGCCTCTCCTGTTCTTCAGATCCGCATTGTAGCGGACCCCGTCCGTAGACTCCATCGCCTTGGCGAATTGCCGCGCAAGGCATTGACGTCGCCTCTGGCGGGCTCTCTTCTAGAGAGTCACAACGCCTTCAACAGTGGAAGCGTTGACGAGAACAGGTTTGACCTTGTTGGAGGTCGGTGGAACTTCACCTGACGCAACTTTGGCGTCAGCTGGGGTGAGAACGTCGTTGGTATTCTGGACTTCTTTAAACCAACGAGCCTTTCTCCTGGAGGAGAACTTCTTGGACTTGCGGGGGGAGGTAGATCCGGACGAGGATGAAAGGTACTCCTCGAACTTGGCCTGGTCGAATTCATACTCGACCTCCTCCTCGACCGGGATCGGAATCCGCGGCTGCGACGTGACGATCTCGGCAGCGAGATCGTTGGCTCCCACTGTGGTCGCCAGATTGTTCGCGGTGAAAATCGCCTTCATTGAATTCATTGCTATCTCAAGTAATTGATTTTTTTTTGTTACAAAAGATCCGGTCTTTTTTAGATCCGGTTACAACGAAATAAAAGAAAAAAATAAAAATTACAACTTTCTCCTTTTGAACAAATCGCGAGCTCCTGTTTTGCGGTCGCTCGCTTGTGTGGGTTCTTTGCCAACGCCGGGGTTAATCCGTGGACCACCGCGCGATCTAGATCCAGTCGGATCTACGCAGTACGACGGGTATTATTTCACCAAGGAAATAATAGCCGGGGAGGATTAGTTCACCAAGGAAATAATCGTCCAAATCTCGGGATCAAAGGCCAAGCTTTGATCCGGAGTATTACTTCGTGTAGATCTCAGATCTGATTTCTCTCTCTCGAACTCCTGCCTTTTGTGACGTGGACGATCACCGAGAACCAGATCTGAATCTTCAAGTCTTCAAGTCTTCAAAACTCTGAGCTCAATCTTCAATTCGGCAGAGTTTCGGCTCTCAAAGTTCCAACCCTTGAAAAATGAACCAAGGGGGCCTATTTATAGGCTCCGAGCCACCTATGGGTGGCTCGGCTTTGGCCGAGCCCCCCTTAGGGTTTTCTATTTCGTCGTTTTGTCTGTTGTATCTGTTTTTGTCCGTGATTCGGTTGTGCGGTTGATTTGTCTGGACTCGATTTGTTGACCTGATTTGGCAGTAAATCCGATTCCTGTTTTGGCAGTAAATCCACTTCTGAGTTCGAGTCCGAAACCGATCTTGATTCGGTCGTGATTTGTCCGAGTCCGCTCTTGTTTGAATGACTCGTTGATTCCCCGAACTGTTGGCTTGATTCCACGCTCGAATGGATGTATTCCGTTGCTTGCGTGCGGTTCGTCAACCTCGTCGCCTCGTTGGTTCGTCGGTTTGTGCCGAGCTATGCTAAGGGACCTATAATCAATTTTATATGCCTACAAACGCCAAAATCCGTACTTCACACGCACGGGAAATTTTATTCCGAATTCTAAGCAGGGGTAAGTCAATGCCTAACACACGTTGCCGGTTAGTTCTTAACCATAAAAAGAACAAAAGCCCACATATTCGACAATGTGGCAGGTTGTTATTCATAATGCCAAAATCCGTGCTTCACACACACGGAGAATTTTATCCCGAAGCCTAAGAAGGGGAAAGTCTGCGCCTAACACGCGTTGCCGGGTAGTCTATTCCCATAAGAAAGACGAAGTCTATGTATTCAATATCGTAGCACTAAGAGAGTTAACTCTCTTAGCACAACATTACATGTGAAAATGGGTTTAAACAATTCACATGCTAGCCCGATTCAAATGGTAGTCGGTAAAGGCACGTCAAATCCATTGATGGCTGAGGATTTACCAAAAATCCTAAGTCTGCGTCTAATACACGTCACCGGGTAGTCTGTCCCCATGAGAAAGACGAAGTCTATGTATTTAATATTGTAGCACTAAAAGAGTTAACTCTTTTAGCATAACGTCACATGCGGAACGGACTTAAACAATTCACATGCTAGTCCGACTCAAACGGTAGTCGGTAAAGGCTCATCAAACCCGTTGATGGCTGAGGGTTTGCCAAAAATCTTATATATGCGAAAGTCACTGACGCACCAGCCTCAGTAGTTGGTCTCGTGACTTGGGCATCCAACAAATTCGGAATAAGATCCACACATGCAGATGAATCAGCTTTAATAGTTGGTCCTGCAGCCCAATATTTGGGACCGTCACGCTCCAACGCCTTAAGAGCTTAAACTGTGTAGACTCCGACAAACATACGAGTATAAACTGTGTTAACACCGGTCAACACGTTTCGATGAAAGTTAACACCGATCGATACAAAACCCTAAGGCCAACGCCAATCAACTTGTAGCCCTAGGTCAACGCCGGTCAACACGTTACGACGAAGATAATCAGTTCAAAGTCAACTCAATGACACGAGCCAAAACTAACTCACCAATTTCTATTCATGATTTTAACAACGGTCAAATGATAAACGCAACGCCGGAAGAACTTCATCTATTCGACAAAACACTGAATAGACTGAAGGCTGAAGAAGTTAAGAATTGAAGTAGTTTACAGGTCCTTACACACCGACTGCTATCATATCCAAAGCATCCCAGACTCCTCTATAAAAGAATGAGTCTGAAATACTTTGGAGGGGGTATCTGTAGGCGTCTAAAAAGACCTATAGGTATCCACACACAGCTCGAGACAGAGAGAAGGTGATGAACGCCTTTATCTAAATCAAAGAGAATTATCTGACACCGACAAACGCATGAAGCGAATCGGTGAAACGTTGATGACGTGGTGACAAACCACCAGAACGACCAATGCCAGGTGGCCCGCGTGCTCATCGCCCACCATCAAGCGATCCGCATGTTCACGAAATGCGCAAAGCGAATCGAGGAAGCGTACCGGTCAGCGAAACAATGAAATACACATAAACGACGGAATGAGTCAAACCCGAGAAAACCAAGAAATTCTCTGGTGGCCGGATTGCGTCAAAACGATCCGGTCGGGCCAGTGGCTCGGCCAAGGCCGAGCCACCGGGTGACGCTTCGGCCAGATTTGATCTAAAAGTGTGATTTTTCGGTTTTGATGGTTTTTCTTAGGATTTTTTTATTCCTGAGCGTCCCAACTGATCTGATACTGTGGTTATTCAGTTCTCAACTGAAGATAAGGAGGGATCCCTCGTTCTTATCTAAATACCCACTCCCGAATCTTATAAATACAAGCTCGGGTGCACATTTCTCTAGGCTGGACATCAAGAGGGCGAAACGCTGCCGAATTGGAGAGTAGAACCATGAATTTACAGCAAGGGTTAGCGGATCTTGGCGATCTCCTGTGCATAAAGAGTGGAGTTCGAGAGATTCGAGACCCGTCCCCTATTCCTCCGGATTTAAGCTTAGTCTTAAATCTCGAGAAGATCCGTGATCTCACTTTGTCGAGATCATCGCTGTAGCGATTACTTCCTTCGTGAAGTAAGAGCTTTGATTATCAATTTGTCAACCGGATCTGATCCGTGATGGTCCACGAATATTAACATCCCCGGCACAGGTAGAGTTCCCACGCAAGCAGCGGGTGATAAACTTCTGTTGCGCTGTTTGACAAGAGTCATATCTTTTGTATTTTCATTATATAAGGAGATCTTATAAAAAGATCAACTTCTTATTTGAGTTTATTGTAAACAATTAAAGTTATAATAGATTCAATCACAATGAAAACATTGATTTTTGACCCAAACAGAGTAAAACAGGTTTGTTTCGGGTTTGCCTCTATAAATACCTATGTTTTTTATATTTTTTTTCTCTTTTATCATATCTCTGAACCCTAGCAGCCACCCTCTCCCCTCAAAAACCCTAGATCAATTTATTGTGAGTTTTGAGAGCTTTGTGAAGCAAAATACCGACACGAGGGCAAGATCATCGACGTGTTGCAAGGGAGAATAGGATTTGTGAAGTTGGATCTGCTCGTACGTGTTTGAGGAGTTCAACATGGCGTTTGAGGCAAGACCATCTTAATCCAAACCTGTACCCTTAGTTAATAAATGATTTAAGATGTCTAAATTAATATTTTATATGTTTAGGCTTAAACCGATGTGAAAAAGATGAGATTTTTTATGATTAATCTTAAACCAATGTTAGATCTATATAGTTTTCTCGCTGTTTATGTTAGTAACATAATCATGATCATTAGGGTTGCTCTTAATTTTGTTTATAAGTTGTTAATCATGCTTAAACTATGCTTAAACCCTAATTTAGAAATTAATTGAGTTATCATGTTAATTAATCATACTTAAACCCTAGGTTTGTGATACCTAGAGATATGAGCGAATTTAAATTAAATTATATCTGTTCTATGAGTTTTTCAAGCATGCTTATGTTAATCATGTTAAGAGATCATGTTTTAATCGAGGAATTTGGTTAATTAGGTTGTTAAACCTTAATTAGATTAACCCAAGAGTGTAAATCATATTCAAGATAATCTCTACAAAGTAATTAACAAAGTTTAAGTGTTGTTATATGCTTCATGATAAGAAAGTTTTGTTTTTGAACAAATTGCAATAATCCAAAATGACCAAACCTAAAAACCTGAGAAAACAGGTTTTTCTCTGGCCAGGCGACCAGCCCCCTAGGGCGGTCGACCGGTGAAGCTCTGTTTGTGCATGTTGTGCACGTCCGCTGTCCGATCGATCGACGCCTTGAGGGTGGTCGACCAGCCTGTGTATGTTTTGCTTCCTGAGTTGTTTTTGCACCGTTTCGAGATGCGGTCGCGGGCTTCGTGCCGCACAATGATACACATACTGTCATGAACACATATGAATATCATAGCACACATATGAGTTTCCCAAAGGGGATTATGACAAGTGTGGAGTTAATTACACTTGAATACATGTTCTTATTGAGTTTACATGAATAGTTGAGATATATGACACATGTTTAATTTGATAGTATTGGAATAACACACACATAATACATAATTCATCAGTGGTGGATGCTAAGTGATGAGTAGTTTTCACGCAATGAGACCGTGGCTGTACCACACTAAGAGTTAGATGTTTTTTCGTAATGAGACGGCAGCTATACCATACACAAAGTTGATCGGGGTTTTCAGATTAGGCTGATATGCCTACACTCTGTTGTATGATCATCTAGATGCATTATTCCGGAATAGGTTGATTTACCTATCTCTGTAGAACGATTTAGTAAGGATGTTATTTCCACATGATATTGTGAGTACCTTACAAGAGTATCGTTATTTCATGTATATATATATATATATATATATATATACAGTTTTGCATTATTGCTCCCATGCTAGAGCACCCGAGAGTAGGGTATGATTTGGATATTTGGCACGTATAGCTTGCTCTATGGAGATGATTATGCTAGATGATATTCCTTATATTTGTGCCAACTACCCGAGGGTAGTCTAAGTTTTGATATGGCTCATCATGTTTGACGTTTGGCGTTGTAGTTTTACTTTCATGTACTACTTCTCTTTTACTTCTTAGTTGAGATCAAAGATTAGCGATTCACAATTTGAGACATATGGGATATACATGAGGGTTTTCTTTTTTGGAATATTTCACTCTACGTACCAGTCTCGTGTTATGGGTTTCTAATTATTATTTTCTATTAGATACGAGGAAAAAAATCTAGATAGATTACGCTTAATAAATAGAGCCTCCACTTCATCTAGCAGCCCTTTCCCTGAGAACGGACACCGAAAACTCTCATACTACACAAACACTATGCAATCACACTTTACACACTAAGTGTAGGAACCTAGCCCGTGTCCTCCTCCTCAAGTGCTCGATTACAACCTTTCCCTAGGTTCGTCAATTGACGCCACTCCTATTGGATTCGACCCCGTCTCTCGCCTCACACTTCTCTCGGTGTACAAGTGTATTACAAGTGATTCTCACAAATAAAAGTTAAATACAATGATTTGTTCTCAAATAACAAGTGAGAACACAATGAAGCTCACACTCACTAAATCACACCCCACAACCCACACTATATGGTATGAAAATATCAAGCTCAATAAGTGTGTGTGATAATAGTGAATGAAACTCAATAAATATAGCTAAATAAAATAAAAATGAAATAACAAGCTATATAAGAGTTTAGAAGACTTCTCAAACAAGAAGAACAGTAGATGATGATCCCAATAGGATTTGAAGGCTACTTCTTGTTGTAGAAAAACTTCTCTTGAAAACAGATTGATGAAATCAACTTTAAACAGCTCTTAAACACACTTAGGGTTTTGTTAAAAACAAAACTTGGATTTCTTGGATGTATAGAAGGAGAGCAGCAATGGGGTATATATAGCACCCCAATACAACAACAAAAATATAAGTAAAAGACCAAAAATCCAATTTGAAACCAGCTGTAAAAACTAGCCGTTGTAAAAGTTCTGACAGTTTGGCGGTCGCCCGGTCCGGTCGACCGCGAAGCTCAAAAGCATAGAGAATGAAAAATCAAAGCTGGCGGTCGACCGCGGCGGTCGACCGGAAAAGTCTCTGGATGTTTTCTCGGTCGATCGGTGCGGTCGACCGCGAGCACAAAACAAATGAGCTCAGAAAAATTCAACTAGCGGTCGACCGCACCGGTCGACCGAAATCTGATATATGGCATATTGACAGGTTTTAGGGCTGTTTTTAAAATTCATTAAAAATATCAAATCAAATCCAAAAATAGTGAAACATTGGGGAAAGTTTCTAAATGATAAAATAAACATGTTTGAAAAGGAATTTTTGGAAAATTAATTTTTGTTTGTGAAAACTCCCTGTTTGTGAAAAGTGTTCAGAAAACCTGTTTTTCGTAAACATGAAAATTAACATAAGGCTTGTAAATATGTATATATATATTATGCCATGTATTGTATATATATAATGATTTATGAAAGAGCTGTAAACATGAGATATAAGATATTGTAACAACGTTTGATGAAAAATCATTATTATGATAGAAAACGTCGAAAATCGTGTTAAGTGTATATATATTGAGCTTAGATATAAACATACAATATATGTAAGTAAACTAAACTAATACCTAGTTAACTCCACACATATGAATTTGAATCTTTAACGCTTGATTAACGTGTGTTGAATTACCTGTAAAGATAAACACAAAGACTAGAAAATAGATTAGATATAAATTGTTTGACAAATCATCATCAAAACCAAAGGGCCAACACATCAAACACTGAGAGCATTGTAGATGGTAAAAATTACCTTTGCAGACATATGAGAAATTCGCCTGCGAGTCGTAGTCGTCCACCGATCTTGAGGGTGGGAGCTCACCCATGGGCTGGACTCACCAGTGCAAACCTAAACCACGCAGTTGCCAAATTTACTCGCATTTGTTCATCACAGATCCGCCTGTATGATCGACTCGCCCGCACGAGTCAAGATCGTCCAGATCCGCCTGTATGATCGACTTGCCCGCACGAGTCAAGATCGTTCAAATTCGCTTGTATGATCGACTCGCCTGCACGAGCCGAGAGTCAAACTCGCCTACAAACAGTGTACCCGAGAGCCGCTATGCTGCGTACAGGGATGGGCCTTCCTACTTCCCACGACGTGAAGGGATGGAGCACAGTACTCTAAGCCCATCAAGTAGCCGCAACCAGTCAAATCCATGTAGTCATCAAATCCGCCTGCACGCTCACGATTGAAGCTCGCCTCGCCTGCATGAGTCAAGAGTTGAATCCGCCTGCAAACGGCAAGCTGACTGGACTTACTTGAGTACTTGACATCCGCTACGCTGCGTACAGGGATGGGCCTTCCCACTTCCCGTACGACGTGAAGGGATGGAGAACAGTACTCCAAACCCATCAAGTAGTCGCTCACAGTACGTGTGACCGGTCACTCTCAAAGTCTACCTGCAGGAAGCTCACCTCGCCTGCACGAGTCAAGAGCTGAATCCGCCTGCAAACGGCAAGCTGGCTAAACCCACTTGAGTGTGGGGCAGCCGCTATCCCATGTACAAGGAGGGGCCATCCCACTCCTCACGACGTGAAGGGAAGGAGTACAGTACTTCGAACCCATCAAACAGCCGTTCACAGTACAAACCCAAGGCATGGTATCTCCCAACGATACATGGTCATATCCCATGATTCAAGGAGCGGCCACGCCGTCTCTCCTCTATTTAAGAACCTCTCCTGGCTTCGGAAAAGGGCTAATTGATTAATTCAATCAGTTAACTGAACCACTGGCTCTCGACTCTCAAGAGAGTTGACGATAAGCTCTTTGCATAATCTTTGCACTGCAGCACCTTCTCCCAGTTTCGGGCCCTGATCTCCGTCAAACTCGGAGACTCGAACTCCATCGATCCGTGCTTCTACTGCATACTGAAGCTCGCCAGCAACCTCGATCGAATCGTCCAAGAGAAACAGACTCGGCGTGAGAACCGAGCGAAGCGTCCTATAACTACCGAAAGTCCCCACGTTAAACAAGGAGGGCATTCCCTCCATTTCTGTTATAATTTTTAATTCATTAGTTTGTAATAAGTTGTTCTTATAAATACAAACAAAATCCCTATTTCGGGAGATCAGAAATTCACACCTACAAAAGATGGCGACCACAGTGGGAGAATCTATTTCTTCAACTGAAATGGTGGTAGCTCAGTTCAACGAGGTTGTTGTTGGGACAACTGTGGAGTCTCTAGAGATCGAGTTCGACCAAGCCAAGTATGAAGAGTACTTGTCTTCTTCCTCCTCTGGTGGCGATGCGTCCCGCAGACGCCACAGAGTCATGCGTAGAGGCCGACCTCAAACGGTCAAAGCCTCCGCGCCTAAAGACTTTATCCAAGTCACGTCGGGAGAACCCACTCCCTCCAAATCGATCAAGGCTAAGCTAGAGGTCGAGAGCACGGGGCGAAAGTCTACCAGATGGGTCGCTAAATAGCCCTCGCAGATGCCCGCCCAGGAGGAAACAGTGGTTTATT
>NC_033800.1:98118743-98123644 GCF_001876935.1 Asparagus officinalis
TCAAGCTATTAGGGTTTGACAGTTTGCCATACCCTAGGATCAATAGTTTGACATGGTTTGACGAAGAGACCAGACTATACGGTATTATCATTGAGTGGTTCTGATAAAATTTGATAAGCATCTTGCAGACCTTTATCACAACTTATACCAGGGTGGTCTTCATGTGTAGCTAGCACCTCTGTTGTACTTATGGATATGATCCACTACCGAGTTTTTTAAGTTGGGCCCTAGAGTCACACCAAGCGCGTACTTGAATCCTATGAAACACAATTTATGGAGTGATGCGTATGATTGATACGCATATATGATTTCTTCCGGATACACATAAACGGTTATGTATATCGGTAAAATCGGAATGCTATGTGCTTAGGAAATGAATTCCAGTATTTTTCCCATAAAGTTAACTTTTAGTCAACTAGTTGACTTTTTGGTCAACAGTTGACTTTTGGTCAACTCTTGATTTATTTGGTCATATAGTGACTAATTAGTTAAAGATTGGAATAATACTATATACCGTATTTATGAAATACTGTATTAGTGATAATAATTTGGTATTCTCATTTATGAAATACACATACCATGTATAATGAGTCATGAGATGAGTCACTTAGTGGTATGGTTTGAGCACATGGTTTATTAGCACATGGTTTTGAAATGTAATGATTCATAAGATGATTCATTGCATGACTCACTTGATTAATCATTAATTTTTGATGATTCATTGCATGACTCATAGGATGAGTCATTCATATCATGAACACATTTCACTCTATAAATATGAGCTCTTTTTCTTATGGAAAGGTTAATGAAAAATTGGCTAAGTGTTTTTTCCATAAGAGAATAAAAGAGAGCTCTCCTCTTACTAAACTTTAGCAATCTTTGAGCAAGAGGAAGTAGTAGGATTTTAAGAACCCCGGGGTGGATATCTTGCCTTGTGTCTTAAGAAGACTCCCATTTTATCAAGCTCACTTGAAGACTTGGAGATCCACTACAAGGAGATTTTCTACTACAAGGAGCAAGAGCTAGGGGTTATTCGATCTTCCATCGAATCACGCTACGAAAGTATGACTTTCTAACTCTTGTATGCTCACTTAATAATAAGGATCATGTTAGATTTAATTAGACGATCCATATGAATATTTCATGCTCTCTACATGCTTAGTATTTTTGTACATACATGTCTTCCGCTGTGTATTATGCATGTAGACATAGCACGATTTACTTCAACATCATCAAGAGACAGGGAGTACTCTAAATCGTTATTTATTTCATTATTGGCATGTTGCCAGTTACAACTGCCCTCTGACGATTGTTTATCGTGAAGGTTGATTACAAAGGGTACAATGTCGTTTAAAACATAACCTCCATTGTAATCAAATCCGGCTTTGGTATTAGCTTCTTCTCCGCTGTCCGTGCCATGGGCCGATGATTTGGTATCAGATTCGTTACCATAAAGGAGAGAATCAGTGAAATAATTCTCAAAACCTTTTAATGGTTACTTATCCGTGACCACCGTCCTAACCTTATTATCAGTGTCGACATATTTCAGACACTGATGGAGAGTGGAGGTGATTATAACGTTACTATGGATCCAAGGCCAACCCAATAGTAAGTTATATGAAGTCTCGGCATCGATCACATAATATGTGACTTCTGTCTTCATATCTCTCATTTCACATTTTACCCGGATCTTACCCAAGGGTCTTGACCCGCTAGTATTGAATCCATAGATAACAGTGCATGTGAACGCCAACTTACTAACTGGAATCGAAGCGGCATAATACTCACAGCAGAACCCGGATCCACTTGGATTCAGTTGACTTTGCTGGAGCCAATGTACCCGATGAAATATAGCGGTCGATCGTGGTTCGAATTCTTCGTCTTCATATCCTCTTTGGTGAAGGTAATGCAGGGAAGGTTTTTAGCCGCTATGTTGCAGTGTTGAATTAACAGTTCTGGATTTTCAGGTACCGGGTTGATCTGAGTAAGGAACACTTCTGAATTGGCCAATGCTTCTTGCAAGGCTTCCCTTGTTTCTTTTGACAACCGTAGCAACTCATACATTGTTATCCGTGCTAGGATGTTAGCTAGTTGAGCCATAATATCGAAGACGTGTGGAGTGTTCGAGCTTTCCGGTTTATCTCTTCCAATCGGGCGATTGAAATGAGACTGCTTCGGATTCTGCACCTCCTGGGGCCTCTTTTCTTTCTGTTTATCAACCGGCTGTCATCGAGCTTCTTCAACCGGTCTAGGAGTCATAATCACCCCTAGCTCCGTGAGAGTTTTGGCTGGACCCCGTTTAGTCACCCCCTGCTCAGCTAACTGATCACTAGGTGATGGGTAGTTGAAGTGATACTCATTTCCGCTTCTAGTGGCAAAGACTTCCTGTTCTTCTTTGGAGAGCGGGAAAGTAGGAGCTTCATTATCATCCTCTTAAAAGATCGCGGAGGTAGCATTACAGGACTTGCCTTTACCCTTTCTGGTCGAGGAAGTCGTCCATTGATCGTCTTCAATTAGATCGGGATGAACCCAGAGGATTTTGTCGTTTGGGACTGTGTGTGGCACGAGTCCTTTTTGGCGCTGTCCATGTGGGTCATCGTTCACTATCTTCATCCCTACTTTGGTGATACGCTCTGGTTTAAACCATGTTGTGGGCACTGATCCAAAGCTGATTAACACTGCATTTGCTCCGACATTCTTGGACGGCTTCGGGGTTATGACGCCTACATCAATTAATGCTTGGATTTTATCCTTGAGATGAAAGCATGACTTTGTAGGGTGATTGACCGCTCTATGGTATACGCAATACTTCGGATCCGTCACTTTACTAGCCCCTTCTTGATCTACAATCGCCAGCAGCTGGATTTTGTTATTTTCCTATAGGTACTTAAAGATGCCGGGAACATCATCTTTGAAGGAGTATACTTTAGGAAATCTTGGCTCCGAAGATTTCTGCTTTTGAGGCCGTTGTTACCATTGCGACCGAGATTGTTGTGGTGCTTGTTGCTGCGGCTGTTGCTGAGTTTGCAATTGAAAAGTTTGATGAGCATCAACTGCATTAGCATGTGCCTTACCTTTCCCTCGTGGGACGAAATTCTGTTGCGGAGCATTCGTCGCCTGTTGGCCTCTTTCCGCCTTCTTCCTTCTGAGAAATCGCTTGGATTGCTCTCCTCGGACCTTCAAATCCTTCAATGTTTTGGACGGTGCTGTCCCCATTACTTCCAACAAGTCCAGTGCGAGGTTATTGTGCCAAGTCTGGAGAATAAACTCCTCAGTGATCGGGTCCCGGCAGTTCATCGCCTTGTTCCGGAACCTTTTGACGAAGGTGTCAACCAATTCCCCGTCTTTTTGTTTCTCGTCAAGCAACGACCCGATGGATATCTCGGTGTCATCATCGAAGAAGTTAGCGAGGAATTTAGTCTCCATGTCATCCCAGCTATTCACGCTTCCTGGCTTTAGGCCACGATACCAATCGAAGGCGGCTCCACGAAGAGTGGCAACGAAGGACCGCACCATCAGAGGCTCATTACTAGAGATAACCCCCAGGTGTGATTTGAAGTAAATCAAATGCTGAGTGGGTGAACCTATCCCATTAAACGGTGTGAAGTTAATTAGATTGAACTTCACCGGATAAGGGATTGATTCCCATTCTCTTAGGTATGGACAAGGAATACCCATCTTCTTCATCTCTTGAGCGGAAATCAACGTATTGATTTTGCTCTCGAGATTTTTGATCTTCAAGCTTTCACTTGTGTTTTCGCTAGCATTCTCGTTACCACCCCCAGCATTGACGGGAGGATTATTGGCGTTATGAGCTTCATTCGCATTTGTATCCTCATCTTCTTGATTAACCTGGTTACGACGACTTGGTTCGCCTTGCTGGTTCATCAGTGCTTGGATTTGTTTGTCATGCATTTCTCTCATGTTTTGCATGGCCATCTGCATTTCAAACCTGAAGCTCTACTGTTTTTTAGCCATAGCTTCTTCAAGCATCTTAGCCACTTGTTCCGCACTTATCATAAGTGCCTCGCGGGGTTGTCCCTCGCTGGATACCGTATTATCTGATGCAACCGCGGAGCCGGCATCCGATTCTTCATCTTCTGAAGGTAACATTGTCCAAATCCTACCGTAAGTTCCTCGTTTGATGGCTCGGGATGCTTCCGGAATCGACTTGGGATTATCTCGTGCCGATGTCCCTTTGCTGGTCATATTAGTGGTGACCCTCGAAAATTCTCCGTCTTCAACTACCGTTCTTCTTTGTCGGAAACGCCTATGCCTTGGTTTTGGCGTTTTGGTACTGAGCCTTTTGAAAACCGAAATTCTTTCAGGGACCATCTTGAGGCAGTTACACTCAGACAATACTGCCCGAATGAGTTTGGAACGGGGGCATTGAGTTTCTTATTCTCGAGGACTCCTTTTCCTGGTTTTACTCGTACCCCCAGCACGATAGTACAACTCGTCTGCTTGAAGGTCGGAGTAACCTATCGTGTGTTGGCACGACTTCTCAGGTATAACACTATCGTCATCAGACGATAATGTTTCTTTCTGAGGGTGAACTGCCTTCTTTGGGCTATCAAAAGTCACGCGCCTCGAAACATGCCTTTGTGGGCGTGAGTTCTCAGCGGGTTCTTGGACTTCAATGCGCAAATTAGTGCGCCTAGCTTCCCTGATCTCTTGGTCATGTTGGAGGTGTCGGCGACCCCCAGCATGTTGAGTCGTTCGGGGCTTCTTCATCGGGCCCAAACGCTCTTGAACTGGAGCCTTAACTCGCTCATCAGGAAGCGGACCGATACGCTCCAAGACTGGCTTCTTCTTTCGGGATGATTCTGCGTGATCTCCCGGAGTAATTACTGGAATCATCGGCGGCTTGGGTTGATTCGCCGGTGGTTGAACTTTTGTTG
>NC_033800.1:98123989-98153722 GCF_001876935.1 Asparagus officinalis
ATGAATAATCCACCCCCAGCTTCCCTTGTGGAACTGGGTCCGACATTGTACTCAGTTACATGATCGGGTTATCCTTAAGAATATTACATATAAAAATTCTCCAGGAACTTCTGTTCGCGGGAAAAATTGCACTCATTGATTCCATTGTACTCTCAAGTAATAGTTTTTCAATTAAAAAAGATCCGGTCTTTTTATAAGATCCGGTTACAACAAAATCAAAAAGAAATAAAAATTACAACTTTCCTTTTATGTCGAATGAATCGCGAGATCCTGTTTTGCGGTCTCTCGCTTTTGTGGGTTCTTCGCCTACGCCGGGGTTAATCCGTAGACCACCGTGCGATCATGATCCGGTCGGATCTACACGGTATAGCGGGTGTTATCTCACGAAGGAAATAATAATCCAAGGGTGGTTTCTCAATCCAGCAGAGTTTCGGCTCCAAAATTCCAACCCCTTGAAAATGAGCTCTTACTCCTCTATTTATAGCCTCTAAAAGTGGATATGGGCCTAGATCTGGGCCCAGATCTGAGTGTGGCTCGACCACCTAGCCACCCATCTTGGGGTGGCTCGGCCACCGAGCCACCTTGGGGTGGCTCGGCCACCGAGCCACCCTTGGGTGGCTTGGTTTTGGCCGGGTGTTCGCCGTTGTGTCCGTTGTCCGGTTTAGCGGTTTATCCAAGTGTTATTGTTGATCTGGACTCTTATTTGGCAGTCCGGATCCTGATTTGGCAGTAAATCTGCTTCGGTGTTCGAGTTCGAATCCGTTATGCAGTTGGATGACTCGTTGACTCACGGAACCGTTAGCTTGATTCCGGACGCGAGTGGATGTATTCCGTTGTTCGCGTGCGGTTTTTTAACCTCGTCACCTCGTTGATCCGCTTCGTCGCGTGTCACTTGGCTTCGGTGTTGTGGTCCAACGATCGTGTTTGGATATGTCGCCCGATGGTTCATTGGTTTGTTGAATCACCGTGCTGATCTATGTTAAGGGACCTATAAGCAGTTTTATACGCCTACAACTTCCCGTGAAAGAAATAAAATAGTTTAGACTCATATACATGTTGGAGTATCAGGGAATAGTTTAACCTCTTATACCGGTCGGAGGATTGAGAAGCAGTTTATACTCTTATACTTGTCGGAGTCTTGCCGTTCTCAATTGGCTTACCCTAGCATTATAACACCGGCTTTAACCAAGGTTTGGATGTTGTTCTTTAAAGTAAAGCACGCCTTGGTGGGATGAATGATCCTCCTGTGGTACGCGCAGTACTTCGGATCCGCAGTATTGTCATCTTCCTCCTGATTTGTGATGGGTGGCAGCTTGATCTTGTTGCTTTCGAGAAGGGTCTCGAAGATGGCTAGAACGTCTTCGTCCTTGAATGAGTACTCTTTTTGGAGCCTCTGATCCGAAGTCTTCTGTTGTCTCCGGGGTTACTGTTGCGACGTTTGATCAACAGCTACTGAAGGTGCCTTGCCCCTACCACGAGAGGCGAAGTTCGAGTTCGGAGGATTAGCCATCGGTTGGCTCCTCTCGGCCTTCTTCCTTTTGAGGAATCGCTCGGCTTGCTCTCCTCGGACCTTCAAATCCTTCCATGTTTTGGACGGTGCTGCCCCATTGCTTCCAACACGTCCAATGCGAGGTTGTTGTGGCAAGTCTGGAGAATGAACTCCAAAGTGATCGGGTCCCGACAGTTCATCGCCTTGTTCCGGAACCTTTTGATGAAGGTATCAACTAATTCTCCGTATTTCTGTTTCTCGTCAAGCAACGACCCGATGGATATCTCTGTGTCATCGTCGAAGAAGTTGGTGAGGAATTTAGTCTCCATGTCATCCCAGCTATTCACACTTCCTGGCTTGAGGTGGTGATACCAATCGATGGCGGCTCCACGAAGAGTGCCAACGAAGGACCGTACCATCAGAGGCTCATTACCGGGGATAACCCCTATGTGTGATTTGATGTAAATCAAATGCTGAGTGGGTGAACCCTCTCCATCAAATGGTGTGAAGTTAATTAAATTGAACTTCGCCGGATACGGGATTGATTCCCATTCTCTTGGGTATGGACAAGGAATGCCCGTCTTTTTCATCTCTTGAGCGGAAATCAACGTATTGATTTTTCTATCGAGGTTTTTAATCTTTAAACTTTCACCTGTATTTTCACTAGCATTCTCGTTACCACCTCCTGCATTGACGGGAGGATTTTTGGCATTATGAGTTTCATTCGCATCTGTGTCCTCTGTTAGCCCTTATGTTTTGATGATGTCTTACAACCACCATTAACGGTACTAATGGCTTATTGACTGCAAATATAGTAAATTCATTTATCAAGCTTGTTAGTGCCATTTATGGAGGATTGGATGGAATATACGCTACAACGATGATATCCAAAGGAGGAGGAGGAATAGCGATGAAGCAATGTTCTTTCAAGAACAACAAATTCATATAAAAGCTTCATCCAAACTCAAAGATTATATTCTATGTGAGGATATTAGCTAGTTTTTATTCTCTCTCTCTAGTATTAGAATGTAGGCAAACAGTTATTGAATTCACTTGAAGCTATTGGGACTCACACACACGTTTTCATACTTAAGCTTTTAAGCGTTTTTCACAAAATACTATTTTTCACAAGTATGAGGACCTATCTGCAAAATTCTTTTTCCAAACAGTTTGTTTTTAGAATTAAAAACATTTTACAAAGTTTCATAATTTTCAGAGGTCATATAAATATTTTCTAAATATTTTAGTTTGAGTCAAAATACTGTTATGGAGCATATCAGAATGCGGTCGACCGCACCGGTCGATCGCACTTAAGGTCATTCGTCACTGGGCTCCAGAGAGGTCGTCGGTCGACCGGTGCGGTCGACCGGTGCGGTCGACCGAAATCTCGATTTTTATATCGGTCGACCGCATCGGTCGACCGATGATGGCTCTACTTGTTTTCTAAGTTTTCAAAGCTGCTCGTGGTCGACCGGAATTTCGGTCGGTCGACCGAATTCATCTTTTTGGTCGACCGAACGTTTTGGCGGTCGACCGATTGGTTTTTCGGTCAACCGTGACTTTTTCTCAAACGGTCGTTTGCCTTGTTAACTGTGCTTTCACTTAACTGTGTTTGGCACAGTCTGTGGCAATGGTCTGAATAAGAGATTATTTTCTTAATAGGGAAGATTGAGTTATGATTTTAAAATGTTTAATCTCTTCTATTTAAACACAGACTTCTTCTTGTTCCTGTTGCCCTAACTTCTGCAAAAACCAGAGAGACGCTGTCTTCCTGAGAAAAATTTTCAAAGTCTGTTTTCTCTCTGTTTTTGTGTGTGTTCACTTCCCAGCTTCAGTATTCTTTCTCTTTGCTATAGGGACATGTAAAGAGAGAGTCTTGCATCATTTCTACTGCTGTGTGAGTGTGATCTTGTGTAGATTAACTGTGAGGGTGTGAGATCTGTTGAGAACAACTGTGTAGTGAGAGATTAAGAGGGAATCGCTGTGTAGACGAAGTTCCGGCTTCCAAACCGGGTATGTAGTGGATTTCTCCTCGAGAGTGGGGAACGGGGACGTAGGTTAGTGGACTGAACCTCGTTAACACATTGCGCGTCAAAGGATAACAATTCCTAACCCTATCTCATTTACTTTAATCGCATTAGAATACTGTGGTTTGCTTGTGTTTAATTTTTATTGCATATTAGAGCCTCTTGACCCTAATCAACCCCCCCCCTTCTAGGGTCCAACATCCTCATCTTCCTGATTAACCTGGTTACGACGACTTGGTTCGCCTTGTCCTGATTAACCTGGTTACGACGACTTGGTTCGCCTTGTTGGTTTGTCAGTGCTTGGATTTGTTGGTTATGTATTTCTCTCATATTCTGCTTGGCCATTTGCATTTCGAACCTAAAGCTCTCCTGTTGTTTAGCCATGGCTTCTTCGAGCATCTTGGCCACTCCTGTTGTTTAGCCATGGCTTCTTCGAGCATCTTGGCCACTTGTTCCGCACTTATCATAAATGACTCACGGGGTTGTCCCTCGCTGGATACCATATTATCTGATGTGACCGCAGAGCCGACATCAGATTCTTCATCTTCTGAAGGTAATCTTGTTCGAATCCTACCATAAGTTGCTCGTATGATGGCTCCAGACTGCAGACGTGTTATACGCCGGGGTGCTTCTGGAATCGACTTGGGATTATCCTGTGTCGATGTCCCTTTTCTAGTCATATTAGTGGTGACCTTCGGAAATTCTCCATCTTCAACTACCGTTCTTCTTTGTCGGAAACGCCTAGGCCTTGGTTTTGGCGTTTCGGTACTGAGCCATTCGAAAACCGAGATTCTTTCGGGGACTCTCTTGATGCAGTTGGTTCGCGGGGAAAATCGTCTTTGTTGATGACATTATTTCCTTAAGCAACAGTTTATCGGTTACAAAAGATTCGGTCTTTTTAAAAGATTCGGTTACAACAAAATCAAACATAGAAAAAAAATTACAACTTTCCTTCTTTCGGAACAAATCGCAAGATCCTGTTTTGCGGTCTCTTTCTTGTGTGGGTTCTTTGCCTGCGCCGGGGTTAATCTGTGGACCACCGCGCGATCTTAATCCGGTCGGATCTACACGGTATGACACGTGCTATTTCACAAAGGAAATAACAGCCGAGGGGATTATTTCGCCAAGGAAATAATAGCCATAAGTAATCGAAATCGACCAAGCGAAATCGATACTCTTCTCGGGATCAAAAACCAAGTTTTGATCTGGAGGATAACCGTGTGGATCTCAGATCTGATCTCTCTCGAACTCCTGCCTTATTTGACGTGGATGACCACCAAGAACCAGATCTGAAAAGCCCGAGTCTTCCAAGCTCCAAAACTTTGAGGTTTAGCTCTTGATCCGGCAGAGTTTCGCCTCCAAAGTTCAATCAAAAGTCCAACCCCTCAAAAATAAGCCCTCCTTCTCTATTTATAGGCATTTCAATCCAGATCTGGGCTCAGATCTGGGCCCAGATCTGGGCCCAGATCTGGGTGGCTCGGCCAGGTGGCTCGGCCACCTAGGTGGCTCGGTCAGCCACCTAGAAGAGTGCCAACGAAGGACCGTACCATCAGAGGCTCATTACCAGAGATAACCCCTAGGTGTGATTTGAAGTAAATCAAATGCTGAGTGGGTGAACCCTCCCCATCAAACGGCGTGAAGTTAATTAGATTGAACTTCGCCGGATATGTGATTGATTCCCATTCTCTTGGGTATGGACAAGGAATGCCCGTCTTCTTCATCTCTTGAGCGGAAATCAACGTATTGATTTTTCTCTTGAGGTTTTTAATCTCCACACTTTCATCTGTGTTTTTGCTAGCATTCTCGTTACCACCCCCTGCATTGACGGGAGGATTATTGGCATTATGAGCTTCATTCGCATTTGTGTCTTCATCTTCCTGATTAACCTGGTTACGACGACTTGGTTCGCCTTGCTGGTTTGTCAGTGCTTGGGTTTGTTGGTCATGCATTTCTCTCATATTCTGCATGGCCATCTGCATTTCGAACCTAAAGCTCTCCTGTTGTTTAGCCATGGCTTCTTTGAGCATCTTGGCCACTTGTTCCGCACTTATCATAAGTGACTCACGGGGTTGTCCCTCGCTGGATACCGTATTATCTGATGCGACTGCAGAGCCGGCATCAGATTCTTCTTCTTCTGAAGGTAATCTTGTTCGAATCCTACCATAAGTTGCTCGTATGATGGCTCCAGACTGCAGACGTGTTATACGCCGGGGTGCTTCCGGAATCGACTTGGGATTTTCCTGTGTCGATGTCCCTTTGCTGGTCATATTAGTGGTGACCTTCGGAAATTCTCCATCTTCAACTACCGTTCTTCTTTGTCGGAAACGCCTAGGCCTTGGTTTTGGCATTTTGGTACTGAGCCATTCGAAAACCGAGATTCTATCGGGGACTCTCTTGATGCAGTTTGTTCGCGGGGAAAATCGTCTTTGTTGATGACATTATTTCCTTAAGCAACAGTTTATCGGTTACAAAAGATTCGGTCTTTTTATAAGATCCGGTTACAACAAAATCAAACATAGAAAAAAATTACAACTTTCCTTCTTTCGGAACAAATCGCAAGATCCTGTTTTGCGGTCTCTTTCTTGTGTGGGTTCTTTGCCTGCGCCGGGGTTAATCCGTGGACCACCGCGTGATCTTGATTCGGTCGGATCTACACGGTATGACGGGTGCTATTTCACAAAGGAAATAACAGTCGAGGGGATTATTTCGCTAAGGAAATAATAGCCATAAGTAATCGAAATCGACCAAGCGAAATCGATACACTTCTCGGGATCAAAAACCAAGTTTTGATCAGGAAGATAACTGTGTGGATCTCAGATCTGATCTCTCTAGAACTCCTGCCTTATTTGACGTGGATGACCACCAAGAACCAGATCTGAAAAGCCCGAGTCTTCCAAGCTCCAAAACTTTGAGGTTTAGCTCTTGATCCGGCAGAGTTTTGCCTCCAAAGTTCAATCAAAAGTCCAACCCCTCAAAAATAAGCCCTCCTTCTCTATTTATAGGCATCTCAATCCAGATCTGGGCTCAGATCAGGGCCCAGATCTGGGTGGCTCGGCCCGCCACATAGGTGGCTCGGCTACCGAGCCACCTTGGTGGCTCGCCGAGCCACCACTTGGTGGCTCGGCCCGAGCCACCAAGTGGTGGCTCGGCCACCGAGCCACCTAGAGGTGGCTCGGTTTCGGCCGAGCCCTCCAGGTGTTTACTTTTGCACCCGTTTTCCGGTTTTGCGGTTTATCCGAACTTCATTGTTGATCTGGACTCTGATTTAATAGTCAGGATCCTGATTTGGAGGTAAATCCGCTTCGGTGTTCGAGTTTGAGTCCGGATTCGATCTTGATTTGATCTTGATTCGTTCGAGTCCACTCCCGATCTTGTTTGATGTGGTGGACTCTATGGTTGGATAACTCGTTGATTCATCGACCCGTTAGCTTGATTAGACACATGATTGGATGTATTCTGTTGTTTGCATACGGTTCGTTAACCTCGCCGCCTCGTTAATCCGCTTCGTCACGTCTCACTTGGCTTCAGTGTTGTGGTCTAACGAATATGCTTGGATATATCACTCGATGGTTCATTGGTCTGTCAAATCACCACGCCGAGCTATGTTAAGGGACCTTTAGGCAGTTTTATACGCCTACAAGGCCTACATCTCACAAGAATCCATAATAACCTCAAGTAACAAGGTCATGTAACTAGCCATTCTATAACATGTCACTAGTACAAATCTCACACAGAGTCAACGTTCATATCATCTTATAACTGATTGCTCACACATAATCCAAGCAAATAAATTCATGAACCAAAGTAGCGACACCGATCTACTATGACTCAACAAACCAACCCCAGTGGCGACACCGATCCACTGGTACGAGCCTGGAAGATATATCAACAACCATATCCAATCACATGAACAAAGAGTTTTCCACCCCAACTCTTCTTGCTTTTCTAAGTCAACACAAAACATGTCTCTAGGTCACACAAGGCCACTATGGTCATGAACTGTCGAAAAGGAAGTATACACGCTAAACGAGGAAGCGATCCAACCAAAGAAAATATAGAAAATAATCATAAGTATAATGACGACATAACAAGGAATCCTACGACGTCAACGGGGAGAATCTCAAGATCTAGTTCCATTGTAGATAGGTCGGCACAGGAAGCGAGAAGCGACTTCGGATTCAATTTCGAATAATTGAGCAATAGAATGAATGAATGAGTCTAAACAAATCATCCTAGGTGTAGATGGGCTCAAATCAGGATTGTCAACAAATCAGGATGTTAATCTCCCCTCCCTATTTTAGTGAGAACGACGAAATCACCTACAAGAATAAAGTCGGTTCATCTCCACAATTTGGAGGAAATCAAGGCGTATAGCCGACACAGGAATGAAACCAAATACATAGTCACGAAGGCCATCCACCGCAATGATACACAGCCATAAATGAGTCAACGAATACAATACAAGGCCATCAATAATATACAAGGCCGGCAATTTATTATACAAGGCTGCAAACAATAATACGTTTCCCGGCAGCGAATTGCAAAGCAAACCTGTAAGGAATTCTAGGCTAATGCAATCAAGCATAAGTATAAGGAAGCACGATAAAGATGTGATATCCAACAATAATATGAATCAAATCAGTAATCACATGAAATATAATTACGAGACTCAATATGACATGAACATGACTGTATAGGATAACTATGAATCGAACGTGCATGTATAGTATAATAAATTCTTTTAAAATATCTATTATTATAATTACTCAAAATAAACCATTTATTTTTAAACTAACCTTTAAAAATAATTAGCTTATTAATTCCAAAATAATCCTTTACAAAATAATTTCCTTTAAGTTATTTCTAATCATAAAATCATAAATCCATTTATTTAAAAGTTCTTTTACAAAATAGTTTCTTTTAAAATATTTCCTTATTATAATTAATTCTAAAAAATATTCTTTAAAATTATTCTTTTCTTATCTTTTTCAAAAAACACCTCATAATTAATATCGTTCATCAAGCAATCCCACGCAGATATATCACAACATACAACATAATTATATTACAGTCTAAACATGCATATAATTAATTCGCAGATCTAAAATTGAATTGACAAGTCCAGAGAAGTAGGATCTTGCCTACAAGGCCAAGGGGCTTGATGATGAGCGGCGGGGCCGATGCGGACGCGGCGTGTGGGGATCGAGGCGATGTTGACAGCGGCTTGGATCTGGTTCAGGCACGGATATTCAGTGTGGTTGAGTTCGTCGGCATGGATCTGAAGAGACAGCATCGAAGTGGAAGAGGCGGACGAGAAGGGGATGCAGGTGGTGCTGGGGGTTCGCCGACGACATGGACTAAGGGGCTGTTGGGGCTCAGTTCTGAGCTGGGCGGCGGTGGTTCGACGTCAGCAGCTGTCGAGGAGATCTGGTCGGCGATAGGGAGGTGCTGGAGCTCGGCATCGGGCTGAGGGCAGTGATGCGTGGTGAGGCTGGTGGTGACGGTCTGAGGAGGTGCAAGAGGAGGTGCGGCTGCTGGAGCTCGTCGGAGCTCGGCTGAGGGTCAGGGAATCAAGAGGAGGCGAGCTCGACGAGGGGCTGTCGGGTGGAGGCGCGGAAGCAGATCTGGGGGAGCGGCTGAAGGAGGAGCTCGTGGTGGTTCTCAGGCGGAGCAGGGGCTTGGCGAGCGGCGGCGCAGGGTGGTGGTAGAGGGGGTTTGAGCGACGGGGAATGAGATGGAGATAGGGAGAGAGAGTGTGTGTCAGAGAGAGGTTGATGGTGGTGATGATGGGGAGAGAGAGATATATAAAGAGAGCTGAGAGAAGAGAGTGAGACAGGAGAGAGAGATGAGGAGTGAGCTGGATAAATAATAGAGGAGAGAGAATGAGGGTGGGATTTCTTTTGAGGTGAGAGAGAGAGAATCACGTGGGTTTTGAGGGAATCATGGGGAAACATGAGGAGGGAATTGCGGGAAATGAGGAGGAAATTAAGGAGTGATTTAGGGGAAGTGGGGTAGGAGAGAGAGATATAGAGAGATGAAGAGAGATATACAGGGTGATATACCGGTAAGGGGGAAAACATAGGGAAAATACCCCTATATAAAAATATACAAGAAAAATTATTCAAATATATATTAAAATTTTATGGTTAAAATAATAATAACAATAATGAATAATTAACTATTAATTTAAAAAGTTTTACCGAACAAATAAATTTATAATTAGCAAAACCATTAAAATATTATAATACCATATTTTTAAAACATAGAAAATTAGGGAAAATACAAATACTCTTTTAGAATGATAATATTTAATATTTAAATACTAGAAAAATTTATTCAAATCAAAATCGAAAATCACGGTCCTTACATCCTACCCCCCCTTAAAACAAATTCCGTCCTCGGAATTTAAACCCAAGGACAGAGATATGGAACAAGAGTGGGTACTCGCAAATCGACGAGACAAGAAACAACGGGAAGCCGCAGAGTCAAAGGGTGATAAAGCAAGAACGGAAGAAACAAGAACGTTGCCTACTACATGAGGAAGAAAATATGTCTAAACTAGCACTCATAAATAAATCCTATCATAATATCATCAGGCAATACTAATAAGGAAAATCTCATGCAAGTAGAATTGAGAATGAACAACTCTTACCTGTAATAACCTGGTCGTTTGCCTCAGTTTCCACGGCCATAATCATGAATGTCTGACGTGGTGGTTGTTGCATCTACGCTCCCTGATAAACCTGCTGCTGTAGAGGAAGTGGTCCTGCTCGAGGGTAAGGTCTGTGCTGAGCTGGAGCTGCTGAGGCTGACCGAGGTGGAGCTGGAAGAGCTGCCCGAACTGGAGGTGGGGGCAAGCTGGCCTGTTGTCGCTGAGGACAGTCCCGACTGACATGGTCGGGGGATCCACAAGCATAGCACTAACGAAGTCACCTACGGCACTCCTGATGGGTATGCCCAGCGTGCCCACAATAAGAACACTTCACTGAAGACTGACCGTGGGTCTGCACTCCAAGGTGCTGATAGGGATGCACAAGAGGAAGTGGCTGGCGCTGAGAAAAGTATTGTCGTTGTAGATTCTGCTGCTGCCTCGAAGGTGTATGCTCGTCATCTCGGGCCGGAGCTACTGGTGTCCTGCTCTGGATCACATGTGGGTCTTCAGGCTCCCTTTGAACGCTCTCGATCTCGCGTGCTGCATCCAACACGGCGTCGTGGGTCGCAAGTGCTCTACCAGCTAGAGCCAATCTAGTATACTTGTTCAGACCCTTCTGAAACTGATGCCTCATATTCCTAGGGTCTGTAACCAAGTGGGGAGCATATCGGCTCAAAGAAGAAAACTCGGCCTCGTACTCGTCAACTGTTCGCCCTCCTTGCTTGAGCTCAACAAATCTTCGTAGGAGTTCATCCCGAGCTGACTGAGGAAAATATTTCCTGTTGAAGCGGTCTGTGAATTTATCCCAGGAAATCAGTCTCTCCAAATGAGCCTTCTCTGCAGTCCACCAAATCCGAGCAGTGTCGGTGAGCTGAATATCCATAAGGTCCACCCATTCAGCAGGGCAAATACGGGTCACCGTGAGAATAGTCTCAATGACCTTCAAGAATTCCTCCGCTGCTAGGGGTCCTTCAGCACCAGAGAAAGAAGGGGGCCGCATATACCGGAACTCCCTAACACTAGACTCTGGACGATGGGGAGGCTGATGCTGAGGCTCCCGCTGCAAATGCCCAGCCAAGAACTGCTGATTCGCCACCAATCCATGAATCATCTCCAAAAGCTGGTGCGGTTCCACTTCAGGCTGTGTTGTACTGCTACTGGGCTGGCTACCATTACCACGCGTAATAGCCATGGTTCTAAGGAAAAACGAGGATTGAGAGGATAACCAAGGTAAAAATCAAAATAATATATTGAAAAAATAGTAACTAAAATATAATTATCAAAATAATAGTATAAGAACTTAATTGTAGTCTTACGGATAAAATATGATATGTATCTACATAGTCCAATAGAAATAAAAGGAAAGTACTGCTAAAACAACTAAATCCAACATCAGACTAAATAAAGTAAGGTTCTGCAAAAGAGATCTAGCGCTCATCAACTACTACAGAAATAAAAGTCTAAGCTTCAGGTTATTCTTCTGATCCATCTGGAAGACCTTACTGCTGCAAATCATCTGGCTCCTGTACTATCCCGAACTGAGGCTGCTCATCTCCTAAATCTAACGTACACCAGAGAAAAACAGGTGTACGTCAGGGTGCATGGCACACGGCAAGATCCCATAATGGAGAAATAGGAACTGTCGAACGACCCAAGCAAAAACAGTAATAATAGTAAAAGAAGCATGCTACTGGAATACTAATAACCTAAATGCAATCTACCACTAGAATATAATAATCAGGAGAATCCAAGAAAGTCAACCAAGTAACAAGTCGATCATGCAGCCAACGATCAGAATAATCATCCAAGTAACAAGGTCATACACTAGATGAAATTAATACTTAAAAATCTACAACTCGAGACGTAGTACGTCGAGCGAAATAATCCAAACAAGGAAACCCTCATGTATATACCATATGTCTCAAATTGTAGATAATTAAATATTAATCCCGATCTATGTATAAGAGAAATACAACAGGCCTACATCTCACAAGAATCCATAATCACCTCAAGTAACAAGGTCATGTAACTAGCCATTCTATAACAGGTCACTGGTACAAATCTCACACAGAGTCAACGTTCATATCATCTTATAACTGATTGTTCGCACATCATCCAAGCAAATAAATCCATGAACCAAAGTAGCGACACCGATCTACTTTGACTCAACAAACCAACCCCAGTGGCGACACCGATCCACTGGTACGAGCCTGGAAGATATATCAACAACCATATCCAATCACATGAACAAAGACTTTCCCACCCCAACTCTTCTTGCTTTTCTAAGTCAACACAACACATGTCTCTAGGTCACACAAGGCCACTATGGTCATGACTGCTAATGGTTCTCAATCACAGCAAGGCAATAGTAATGTAACAATTCATGTGCAATAATATCATGACATATCATGTAATAATGATTTGTTACAGTATATATATATATATGAAAATAGTAATATTATAATGCACTAGAGTGAAGAAGAAATCTTTCAGTTAAGTCCGACGATAGATAGATCGATGCAGAATAAAGAAACAACTACTAACTGTCGAAAAGGAAGTATACACGCTAAACGAGGAAGCGATCCAACCAAAGGAAATATAGAAAATAATCATAAGTATAATGACGACATAACAACACTATGGTCATGACTGCTAATGGTTCTCAATCACAGCAAGGCAATAGTAATGTAACAATTCATGTGCAATAATAACATGACATATCGTGTAATAATGATTTGTTTACAGTATAAATATATATACATATATATATATATATATATGAAAATAGTAATATTGTAATGCACTAGAAATAATGAAGAAGAAATCCTTCAGTCAAGTCCGACGATAGATAAATCAAGGCAGAATAAAGAAACAACTACTAACTATCGAAAAGGAAGTATACACGCTAAACGAGGAAGCGATCCAACCAAAGGAAATATAGAAAATAATCATAAGTATAATGACGACATAACAAGGAATCCTACGACGTCAACGGGGAGAATCTCAAGATCTAGTTCCATTGTAGATAGGTCGGCACAGGAAACGAGAAGCGACTTCGGATTCAATTTTGAATAATTGAGCAATAGAATGAATGAATGAGTCTAAACAAATCATCCTAGGTGTAGAGGGGCTCAAATCAGGATTGTCAATAAATCAGGACGTTAATCTCCCCTCCCTATTTTAGTGAGAACGGCGAAATCGCCTACAATGATATAGTCGGTTCATCTCCACAATTTGGAGGAAATCAAGGCGTATAGCCGACACAGGAATGAAACCAAATACATAGGCATGAAGGCCATCCACCGCAATGATACACAGCCATAAATGAGTCAACGAATACAATACAAGGCCATCAATAATATACAAGGCCGGCAATTTATTATACAAGGCTGCAAACAATAATACGTTTCCTGGCAGCGAATTGCAAAGCAAACCTGTAAGGAATTCTAGGCTAATGCAATCAAGCATAAGTATAAGGAAGCACGATAAAGATGTGATATCAGACAATAACACGAATCAAATGAGTAATCACATGAAATATAATTACGAGTCTCAATATGACATGATCAATATGACATGAACATGACTGTATAGGATAACTATGAATCGAACGTGCATGTATAGTATAATAAATTCTTTTAAAATATCTATTATTATAATTACTCAAAATAAACCATTAATTTTTAAACTAACCTTTAAAAATAATTAGCTTATTAATTCCAAAATAATCCTTTACAAAATAATTTCCTTTAAATTATTTCTAATCATAAAATCATAAATCTATTTATTCAAAAGTCCTTTTACAAAATAGTTTCTTTTAAAATATTTCCTCATTATAATTAATTCTAAAAATATTCTTTAAAATTATTCTTTTCTTTTCTTTCTCAAAAAAAACACCTCATAATTAATATCGTTCATCAAACAATCCCACGCAGATATATCACAACAATAATTATATTACAGTCTAAACATGCATATAATTAATTCGCAGATCTAAAATTGAATTGACAAGTCCAGAGAAGTAGGATCTTGCCTACGAGGCCAAGGGACTGATGATGAGCGGTGGGGCCGATGCGGACGCGGCGTGTGGGAATCAAGGCGATGTTGACAACGGCTTGGATCTGGTTCAGGCACGGATGTTCAATGTGGTTGAGTTTGTCGGCGTGGATCTGAAGAGACAGCGTCGAAGTGGAAGAGGCGGACGAGAAGGGGATGCAAGTGGTGCTGGGGGTCACGTAGCATGGACTATAGGGCTGTAGGGCTCAGTTCTGAGCTGGGCGGCGGTGGTTCGAATGTCAGCGCGGTGGTTCGACGTTAGCGCTGTCGAGGAGATTGGTCGGCGATAGAGAGGTGCTGCGAGCTCGGTGTCAGGCTGAGGGCAGCGATGCATGGCGAGGCTGGTGGTGACAGTCTGAGGAGTTGCAAGAGGAGGTGCGGTTGCTGGAGCTCGTTAGAGCTCGGCTGAGGGTCAGGGAATCAAGAGGAGGCGAGCTCGACGAGGGGCTGTCCGGGTGGAGGCGCGGAGCAGATCTGGGGGAACGACTGAAGGAGGAGCTCGTGGTGGTTCTCAGGCGGGAACAGGGCTTGGCGAGCGGCGGCATAGGCGGAGCTCGAGGGGTGGTGCACGGTGGTGAGGGCGGTGAACTAGAACGGAGAGAGAGGGAGAGGAGTTAGTGGTGGATGAGGGGGTCTGGTTGAGGACGAGGGCGCGGAGGTGGGTCTCGGAGGCTGGGGTAGCTGTAGGTGGCGAAAAAGGGTACGAGGTCTGACGCAGAGATGGGGGCGGAGATGGAGGCGTGGTCGGAGGGTTTTAGAGGGGGAGACGGCGGCAGACTGGGCAGAGCTGGTGGTAGAGGGGGTTCGAGCGACGAGGAATGAGATGGAGATAGGGAGAGAGAGTGTGTGTCAGAGAGAGGTTGATGGTGGTGATGATGGGGAGAGAGAGAGATATAAAGAGAGCTGAGAGAAGAGAGTGAGACAGGAGAGAGTGATGAGGAGTGAGCTGGATAAATAATAGAGGAGAGAGAATGAGGGTGGGATTTCTTTTGAGGGGAGAGAGAGAGAATCACTTGGGTTTTGAGGGAGTCAGGGGGAAACACGAGGAGGAAATTGCGGGAAATGAGGAGGAAATTAAGGAGTGATTTAGGGAAAGTGGGGTAGGAGAGAGAGAGATACATAGAGATGAAGAGAGATATACAGGGTGATATACCGGTAAGGGGGAAAACGCAGGGAAAATACCCTTATATAAAAATATACAAGAAAAATTATTCAAATAAATATTAAAATTTTATGGTCAAAATAATAATAACAATAATGAATAATTAACTATTAATTTAAAAAGTTTTACCAAACAGCTAAATTTATAATTAGCAAAACTATTAAAATATTATAATACTGTATTTTTAAATCATAGAAAATTGGGGAAAATACAAATACTCTTTTAGAAAAATAATATTTAATATTTAAATACCAGAAAAATTTATTCAAATCAAAATCGAAAATCACGGTCCTTATACGTATAGACTAGACCTTCCAGCATCGATGTCTAGTGTGCACGACGTGATGAGGAGAGACAACTAGTATTGGATGCTCTGGAGATTGAGCTTCAGGACGATTTGACTACGATTGAGATCCCAGTTTGTATACTTTCTAGAGAAGACAAGAAACTTTGAAACAAGGTAATTCCTTTGGTGAAAGTTCAATGGAACCGGAGAGGATCTGAGGAGATTTCTTGGGAGCGCGAGGAGGATATGCGTCATAACTACCCACACCTGTTTGAGCAGGTAGATTATTTGGATTTATGTTTTCTTATGTTTTATGATGATTTTAGATAGTCATATTTATCTTTAACACTAGGATGGTGGTATTGTCACTTTATCCTTAATCATTTGGAATACATGGTATATATATAGGGGGTTCCTTGTTTGGATTTTTCACCCGATGTACTAATTCCATTTAGTTAGGGATTAAGGCGTGAATATTTACATTCTAGGTTGTTAACTTTAGATATTACTATGTTCATATCTGGAAATTAAGGCTATAAGATGTGTATGTGGGAATTTAATTACTCCCGACGTGCTTTTCTCGTATTATTAATTTTTAAGATACAATTTTATAATTTCGGGGATGAAATTCCTTTAAGGGGGGAGAGTGTAAAACCTTGTAAAATATAATGAATGAGTTTTTATTTTGAAATATATGCTTATATCATAGATGAATGTGATATCAAGTGTTTGGGGATCAAACAAGTTTATTTAAGTGAGAGAGAACAAGTGTAAGGCCAGCACACAAACAAACATGCACAAACAAGATTTTTCTTGTCCGGTCGACCGTGGCGGTCGACCGTGGTGATCGACGGTGCATCGGCCATATAGTTTTTCCCAGTTCGGGTTGTATTGGGTTTTTGGTCAGCTTTTTGGGTTTATATATATATTATTATATCTGAGAGACCCTCTTCTTTATCAGCCCAAACCCTACCAGCCTCCTCCTCCCCTCTTTTTCTTATGGAAAGGTTAATGAAAAATTGGCTAAGTGTTTTTTTCCATAAGAGAATAAAAGAGAGAAAATTGGCTAAGTGTTTTTTTCCATAAGAGAATAAAAGAGAGCTCTCCTCTTACTAAACTTTAGCAATCTTTGAGCAAGAGGAAGTAGTAGGATTTTAAGAACCCCGGGGTGGATATCTTGCCTTGTGTCTTGAGAAGACTCCCATTTTATCAAGATCACTTGAAGACTTGGAGATCCACTACGAGGAGATTTTCTACTACAAGGAGCAAGAGCTAGGGGTTATTCGATCTTCCATCGAATCACGCTACGAAAGTATGACTTTCTAACTCTTGTATGCTCACTTAATAATAAGGATCATGTTAGATTTAATTAGACGATCCATATGAATATTTCATGCTCTCTACATGCTTAGCATTTTTGTACATACATGTCTTCTGCTGTGTATTATGCATATAGACATAGCACGATTTCCTTCATGGTATCAGAGCTATGGTTCTATCTAATTAAATCTTAACATGTACATCTAACTCATGGAGGACCTTGTTCTTGCTTCTAATTTCTAGTTTACATGAAACTAGTTAATTAATTCAAGTTATTTTATAAAATAATTATTTACAACTAGTGTAGTTGTATGTTAGAAGCTTGTTATTCTTTTTTGAGTTTGGATAATCCTTATGCTATCTAGTTTCAAATATGTTGCATAACTAGATAGATGCATATTTCTTAATGTTGATTAAGTTATATGTTTTATCATCTTGCACGGATGTTATGTTTATGGATGGTAGTGGACAACTATTCTCTTGTATGTTTTGTATTGATGTAATAAAGTTAGAAATGTAATAATTATTTACGACCTCTTCCCTCCCTGAGCATGGGCTACGCCTACGGGTTTAGGCACTTGCTCACCGATCATGGGCTACGCCTATAGGTATAGGCCATTGTTCGGGTGTGGGGGGGTATGGTTGCTTAGTTTAGTTATTTCATTTATAGCTTTTGCATTATATTTAATGCAATATTATTACCCATCCTACGAGATGGTTTTTCCATTATAAATGGGGCTTGCACGTCCTATGTTTATATGATTGTAATAATACGGAGTTTGCAAGGGAACAAGCACCGCAAGGAGTTGCATATGGCTTGCTAAAATGTAATTAGTGTAGTTGCATTTTATTTTCTTTAGTTGTCCACTACCATTCTATATAAGTTTTACATTACATATGTTGATATATTGGTTGTGCCCCAAATTGTAGATGTTAATACAATTGGGTGCTATTTTTTGCAAAGTTTATATCTCTATCTCACTAGAGAATAGTTTTTATTATAAAAACTCATTTTTTAAACTTTGTGAGACAAGGCAATAAGAGTTTATTGACCATAGAGTGGTGAGATCGACATTAACATAGTGTTAGTGTGAAAGATAAATAAACCTAAAGCAGTTAAAAGAGATGTATTTAGAATGAGCTTTTAACTAGTATCAAGGAAAGTAATTATGAGATATAGATCATGGGGTGATGCCCAACTTAAGATTAGGGGTGATGCCCAATCTTTCGCGCTATAGTCTTAAAGAGAAGTGGTTACTTAATTAAGGTCCGATAAATATTCCCAGTGAATAGCTCGGAACCCTCCGACCAATCTTGCGCTTTCCTGGCTAGTTTAATTGTTGCAAGTATAAATATAGAGCATCTTTAAACTATATCAAGTTTGATTACGGTAAAAGATTTAAGAAATCGTCCGTAGCCCTCCATCATTTTAGTTAAATACTATTAAGCTTATAAATACTATGTTTGTTGGCATACGTCAAGGCATAACTATTCTATGGCTAAATAGTATTCATCTGTATATAAGATATAAGGATAGCTTAAGTTGGTTATGCAACTTTGTTGGCATACGTCAAGAGTTTGCATAAGTTAAATTTAAGCCAGTCAAGAAATGATGGGTACAAACTTGACTAGCATTTTATGATTTGTTGGCATACGTCAAGGTCATAAAAGACTAGGGGTAAAATCATATCAAGAATTACAAGAGTGTAAAAGACAAAAGTTGTCTACCAATTATTGAATGTATTAATTTGTTGACATACGCCAAGGTTGATGCATTCAATGATAATTAGATCTTGATCCCACTTGAAAACAATGAGTTGTTTTCCGATCACCTATTATAAGGTTTTGAGGGACTCGAAAAATAGTGGGAGACATAACTTAGATAAAAATAAACCAAATCTATTTTATGTATTGAACATCTGCTAAAATATCTTTTCTCTCTCTTTCAGGCCATTATGTCTTGTTTAAAACTCATATTGGAACAGAACAAGTTAACCGGTCCTAATTACAAAGACTGGTTGAGGAATGTTAAAATTGCCCTAACTTATGACAAAGTAGCATATGTCCTCACTGCGCCCGAACCTGTTCTAGGCCTAGAACCCACTATAGCGGAAACTGAAATCCGCAATACATGGGATAAAGATTGTTCACTTGCTCAATGCCTCACCATTGCCTCTATGGATTTGGTCCATCAGAGACAACATGAGAATATGGATATCAGATCCATATTTCGTAATACAGAAGAACTGTATGGCGAGCAACCGCGACAAATGAAGTACGCGGCGTCTAGGAATCTGTTCCAGACGAAAATGACTATGGGATCTTCTGTTGGGGATCATGTCCTCAAAATGATCACCTATGTCAATGAGCTTGAACTTTTGAACGTAGGCCTAGATGCATATATATATACAGATATCATTTTGCAGTCCTTGACACCAGCATACTCCCGATTCATATCACAGTTTTTGATGATGGATCTGGAGCCCACTCTTCCTGCCTTGCTTAATTTGTTAAGACAGGAAGAAAGTTCTTTGAAAAAGGGACAAACACCAGTCTTGGCTATAGGGCAATCTTCTTCCTCTTCTGGCAAATTGGTTGCTAAGAAAAAAGGAATGAAGAAAACTACTAAACCAAGGAAAGGTGTTAAGAAGGCTGTCAAGAAGGATAAAGGAAAGGCAAAAATGATGACAGCAGAATGCTTCCATTGTCATAAGTCAGGACATTGGAAAAGGAACTGCCCAGAATACCTAGCCTCACTCACCAAGAATAAGCAAGTTGTTGCTTCATCTACAGGTGTGTTTGTTACTCAGAATTGTTTTTCTATAAATCATACATCCTGGGTATTAGATACCGGATCAGGATCTCACATCTGTAATTTGTTACAGGGACTTAAAAGTTATAGAAAACTTGGAGCTGGAGAGATGACTATGCAAGTTGGTAATGGTGCAATAGTTGCAGCACTTGCAGTAGGGGATTTTCATCTAGCTTTACCAAATGGAAACGTTTTGATTTTAAATAGCTGCTATTTTGTACCAACTATGATGTGTAATATAATATCCATATCTTTATTAGATAAAGATGGATATGTATTTAAGTTGGAGAACAATGTTATGAATATCATATTTAATCAAAAGTTGATTGCTTATGGAACATTGTGCAATGGCATCTATATTCTTAATCAAAATACAATTCTGAACACTTATCACACTAATAAAAGAAAGCACTCAGTTATGAATGACGCTTTCTTATGGCATTGCAGACTTGGTCACATTAATAAAGAAAGACTTGGCGAGCTTCATAAGCATGGATATTTAGATCCATTTGACTTTGAGTCTTATGAGACTTGCAAGTCTTGTCTTAAAGGTAAAATGACCAAGACTCCATTTACTGGAACTGGAGTAAGAGTTACAGAACTCTTAGGACTGATACATAGTGATGTATGTGGTCCTATATCTACAATGGCCAGAGGTGGCTACTCCTACTTTTTCACTTTTACTGGTGATTTTTCAAGGTTTGGACATGTGTTTTTGATGAAACACAAATCTGAAGCACTTGAGAAATTTATCGAGTACAAAAATGAAGTAGAGAACCAAACGGGCAAGAAAGTTAAATTTCTTTGATCGGATCGAGGAGGTGAATACTTGAGCTCGGAATTCTTAGGTATTTTAAAAGAGAATGGGATTCTCTCTCAGGTTACTCCACCCTTTACACCACAGCTTAACGGCGTGTCAGAAAGAAGGAATCGTACCCTATTAGATATGGTACGTTCCATGATGAGTAACACTGAGTTACCTTTTTCATTCTGGGGGTATGCATTAGAAACAGCAACACACTTACTGAATAGGGTTCCAACTAAAGCAGTGCCTAAACCTCCATATGAGATATGGAGTGGGAAGAAACCACATCTTAATTATATTAAGATTTGGGGATGTCATGCTTATGTAAAGAAGCAAGATCCCAAAAAGTTAGAGGCACGCTCAGTATTATGCAAATTTGTAGGATATCCAAGGAATTCCATTGGATATCAATTCTACCACATCGATGAACAAAAGATAATTGTTTCTCGGCATGCCACCTTCTTAGAGAAGGAATTTCTTGAAAAATAAATTAGTGGGAACATGGTAGAATTGGAAGAAATTTCAGAGATACAAAATATTACTGATAAATTAGTGGAACCAGCAAATTCAGTTATACCAGAAGAACCTCAACCACTCCAAAAATATCCAAGGCGATCTCATGCACCTAAAACACAATATAATTTTTTAGTTGAAGGTGGCATGTTAGATCACATCATAGATGATGACGAACCTTTAAGTTATCAGAAAGCCTCTTTGAGTAGGGACTCTGTTGCTTGGCATGATGCAATGAAATCTGAAATATACTCTATGTACACCAACAAAGTATGGATATTAGACAATGCTCCTAAAGGGGTGATACACATAGGTTGCAAATGGTTGTTTAAGAAAAAGTTGGGTGTAGATGGAAAAGTAGAGACTTTTAAAGCTAGACTGGTAGCTAAAGGTTTTCGTCAAAGACCTGGTTTGGACTACGATGAAACTTTTTCTCCAGTGGCTATGCTCAAGTCTATTCGGATCCTACTTGCTATAGCTGCTCACTATGACTATGAGATCTGGCAAATGGACGTTAAAACTGCATTTCTAAATGGTGATTTAGAAGAGTGCATATATATGACGCAACCAGAGAGTTTTGTAGTTAGTGGGAGCAGTGGAAAAGCATGTAGATTGCTTAAATCTATTTATGGACTGAAACAAGCATCACGGAGATGGAACATCTGTTTTGATGATGCTATCAAAGAGTTTGGTTTCATCAAAAACCAAATGAACCATGTGTGTATAAAAGGATAATTGGGAGTATTATATCGTTTCTTATTTTATATGTAGACGATATACTCTTAATCGGTAATGACATACCGTCATTACAAGCGGTTAAAATTTGGCTATCAAAAAGATTTTCCATGAAAGATTTAGGTGAAGCATCCTGTATACTGGGTATTCAGATCTATAGAGATAGATCTAAAAGGATGTTAGGATTATCACAATCTAGATACATTGGCAAAGTACTAAAACGGTTTAGCATGGAAAATTCCAAGAGAGGTTTTGTACCTGCATCTCCTAGAATTTCCCTCTCTAAAAAGATGTCTCCCCGGACTGATGAAGAGAGGAAATGCATGAGTCTAATTCCTTATGCCTCGGCAGTAGGATCGATCATGTATGCCATGTTATGTACTAGACCAGATATCGCTTATTCACTCAGTTTGGTAAGTAGATACCAATCTGATCATGGAGAAGAGCACTGGAAAGCGGTCAAGAATATACTTAAGTACCTTAAAAGGACTAAAGAGTTATTTTTGATATACGGTAAAAGTGACCTCCGAATGGAGGCTTTTTCCGACTCAAGCTTTCAGAGCGATATCGATGATAGTAAGTCTGTATCAGGATATATTTTCACCCTCAATAGAGGAGCTGTCAGCTAGAAAAGTTCCAAGCAGGATACATCAGCAGACTCGACTATGGAAGCTGAATACATTGCAGCTAATGATGCAGCTAAAGAAGCTGTCTGGATGAGGAAGTTCCTTTTAGAGTTGGAAGTTGTTCCCACCATTAAAGATCCAGTACCTTTATACTGTGATAATAATGCTGCAATAGCTCTGACAAAGGAACCTCGATCTCACCATAAGTCCAGACACATTCTGAGGAAGTATCACTTGATCAGGGAGATAGTTGATCGCCGGGAGATCAAGATTGAAAGAGTAGACACAAAAGATAATATAGCAGATCCATTCACAAAGGCAATTGCTCGTTCATAATTTGAGAAACTTGTTGAGCTATTGGTTATTAGATACTATAATTGGCCTTAGTGCAAGTGGGAGTTTGTTAGATATAGGTGCCCTGCAGGCAATTATTGTATATTGTAACAGGACCTATATGTATATAACATCCTTGTTCAAAATGATAATATGCTATTTTGGTCAGATTTATCTGATGTTCTAAATATACAAAAAATGTCCTTAGAATAAATACTAGACTATCAGACATTTTGGATAGTGATCGTAATGAAGAGATCTGATTAGTCGGTAACGTATATTCTAAAATGTTCCTAGTTGATGAAGTGTTGAGATAGGACATCATCACTTTGGTTATTTCTCCTTTTAAAGGAGATGATCAATCTCTTAGATCATTAATGTGAGATATCAAGATACAGTATACAGGTGACTCATTAGTGAATGAGTTGACTGAACGACTCGTCGAGAACATCTAGTTGGTAATATACTTAACTGTCAAATAGAAGTTCTCAAGTGATATAGTACATAGTAGTCTCTTGACCTGAGGCATGAGTGCAATATCTTATATGTCAGTAAAGATGTATTTAGACTTTTACCTAACCACAGTTCTTATTGAATTGTGCATAACGGTTCTTGTTGGGTACATCCCGAGACATAAGTAGATATTGAGATGCCAAGAAGGGATTCGTCTCTCCCAGTATAGGGGTTGATGTCATAAGATTGTTTGATATAACTATAGCCTGGAAATCCTTGGCCAAGGTGAATAAGATAAACTGAGTGTCAGTTTGATCTTATAGGTTATGAGTTTAATATCAATAAACACTAATCAAGCTATTAGGGTTTGACAGTTTGCCATACCCTAGGCTCAATAGTTTGACATGGTTTGACGAAGAGACCGGACTGTACGGTATTATCATTGAGTGGTCCTGATAAAATTGGATAAGCATCTTGCAGACCTTTATCACAACTTATACCCGGGTGGTCTTCATGTGTAGCTAACACCTCTGTTGTACTTATGGATATGATCCACTACCGAGTTTTTTAAGTTGGGCCCTAGAGTCACACCAAGCGCGTACTTGAATCCTATGAAACATAATTTATGGAGTGATGCGTATGATTGATATGCATATATGATTTCTTCCGGATACACATAAACGGTTAAGTATATCGGTAAAATCGGAATGCTATGTGCTTATGAAATAAATTCCAGTATTTTTCCCATAAAATTAACTTTTAGTTAACTAGTTGACTTTTTGGTCAACAGTTGACTTTTGGTCAACTCTTGATTTATTTGGTCATATAGTGACTAATTAGTTGAAGATTGGAATAATACTGTATACCGTATTTATGAAATACTGTATTAGTGATAATAATTTGGTATTCTCATTTATGAAATACACATACCATGTATAATGAGTCATGAGATGAGTCACTTAGTGGTATGGTTTGAGCACATGGTTTATTAGCACATGGTTTTGAAATGTAATGATTCATAAGATGATTCATTGCATGACTCACTTGATTAATCATTAATTTTTGATGATTCATTGCATGACTCATAGGATGAGTCATTCATATCATGAACACATTTCACTCTATAAATATGAGCTCTTTTTCTTATGGAAAGGTTAATGAAAAATTGGCTAAGTGTTTTTTCCATAAGAGAATAAAAGAGAGCTCTCCTCTTACTAAACTTTAGCAATCTTTGAGCAAGAGGAAGTAGTAGGATTTTAAGAACCCCGGGGTGGATATCTTGCCTTGTGTCTTAAGAAGACTCCCATTTTATCAAGCTCACTTGAAGACTTGGAGATCCACTACAAGGAGATTTTCTACTACAAGGAGCAAGAGCACGATTTCCTTCAACATCATCAAGAGACAGGGAGTACTCTAAATCGTTATTTATTTCATTATTGGCAAGTTGCCAGTTACAACTGCCCTCTGACGATTGTTCATCGTCAAGGTTGATTACAAAGGGTACAATGCCGTTTAAAACATAACCTCCATTGTAATCAAATCCGTCTTTGGTATTAGCTTCTTCTCCGCTGTCCGTGCCATGGGCCGATGATTCGGTATCGGATTCGTTACCATAAAGGAGAGAATCAGTGAAATAATTCTCATAACCTTTTAATGGTTGCTTATCCGCGACCACCGTCCTAACCTTATTCTCAGTGTCGACATATTTCAGACACTGATGGAGAGTGGAGGTGATTATAACGTTACTATGGATCCAAGGCCGACCCAATAGTAAGTTATATGAAGTCTCGGCATCGATCACATAACATGTGACTTCTGTCTTCAAATCTCCCATTTGACATTTTACCCGGATCTTACCCAAGGGTCTTGACCCGCTAGTATTGAATCCATAGATAACAGTGCCTGTGGACGCCAACTTACTAACCGTAATGCCGAGGTTATGCATCAAGCGAAGCGGCATGATACTCACAGCAGAACCCGGATCCACTTGGATTCGGTTGACTTTGCTGGAGCCAATGTACCCAATGAAATATAGGGGTCGATCATGGTTCGAATTCTTCGTCTGCATATCCTCTTTGGTGAAGGTAATGCAGGGAAGGTTTTTAGCCGCTATGTTGCAGTGTTGAATTAACAGTTCTGGCTTTTCAGGTACCGCGTTGATCTGAGTAGGGAACACTTCTGAATTGGCCAAGGCTTCTTGCAAGGCTTCCCTTGTTTCTTTTGACAACCGTAGCAACTCATACAATGTTATCCGTGCTAGGATGTTAGCTAGTTGAGCCATAATATCGAAGACGTGTGGAGTGTTCGAGCTTTCCGGTTTATCTCTTCCAATCGGGCGATTGAAACGAGACTGCTTCGGATTCTGCACCTCCTGGGGCCTCTTTTCTTTCTGTTTATCAACCGGCTGTCGTCGAGCTTCTTCAACCGGTCTAGGAGTCATAATCACCCCTAGCTCCGTGAGAGTTTTGGCTGGTCCCCGTTTAGTCACCCCCTACTCAGCTAACTGATCACTAGGTGATGGGTAGTTGAAGTGATACTCATTTCCGCTTCTAGTGGCAAAGACTTCCTGTTCTTCTTTGGAGAGCAGGAAAGTAGGAGCTTCATTACCATCCTCTTCAAAGATCGCGGAGGTAGCATTGCAGGACTTTCCTTTACCCTTTCTGGTGGAGGAAGTCGTCCACTGATCGTCTTCAATTAGATCGGGATGAACCCAGAGGATTTCGCCGTTTGGGACTGTGTGTGGCACGAGTCCTTTTTGGTGCTGTCCATGTGGGTCATCGTTCACTATCTTCATCCCTACTTTGGTGATACGCTCTGGTTTAAACCATGCTGTGGGCACTGATCCAAAGCTGATTAACACTGCATTTGCTCCGACATTCTTGGACGGCTTTGGGGTTATGACACCTACATCAATTAATGCTTGGATTTTATCCTTGAGATGAAAGCATGACTTTGTAGGGTGATGGACCGCTCTATGGTATGCGCAATACTTCGGATCCGTCACTTTGCTAGCCCCTTCTTGATCTACAATCGCCGGCAGCTGGATTTTGTTATTTTCCTATAGGTACTTAAAGATGCCGGGAACATCATCTTTGAAGGAGTATACTTTAGGAAATCTTGGCTCCGAAGATTTCTGCTTTTGAGGCCGTTGTTGCCATTGCGACCGAGATTGTTGTGGTGCTTGTTGCTACGGCTGTTGCTGAGGTTGCAATTGAAAAGTTTGATGAGCATCAACTGCATTAGCATGTGCCTTACCTTTCCCTCGTGGGACGAAATTCTGTTGCGGAGCATTCGTCGCCTGTTGGCCTCTTTCCGCCTTCTTCCTTCTGAGAAATCGCTTGGCTTGCTCTCCTCGGACCTTCAAATCCTTCCATGTTTTGGACGGTGCTGTCCCCATTACTTCCAACACGTCCAGTGCGAG
The DNA here is from genome assembly GCF_001876935.1 of Asparagus officinalis. Lineage (NCBI taxonomy): Eukaryota > Viridiplantae > Streptophyta > Magnoliopsida > Asparagales > Asparagaceae > Asparagus > Asparagus officinalis. The sequence goes on from NC_033800.1 coordinate 98,150,680, forward strand.
GTTATTGTGGCAAGTCTGGAGAATAAACTCCTCAGTGATTGGGTCCCGGCAGTTCATCGCCTTGTTCCGGAACCTTTTGACGAAGGTGTCAACCAATTCCCCGTCTTTTTGTTTCTCGTCAAGCAACGACCCGATGGATATCTCGGTGTCATCGTCGAAGAAGTTAGCGAGGAATTTAGTCTCCATATCATCCCTGCTATTCATGCTTCCTGGCTTTAGGCCACTATACCAATCGAAGGCGGCTCCACGAAGAGTGGCAACGAAGGACCGTACCATCAGAGGCTCATTACTAGAGATAACCCCCAGGTGTGATTTGAAGTAAATCAAATGATGAGTGGGTGAACCTATCCCAGTAAACGGTGTGAAGTTAATTAGATTGAACTTCACCGGATAAGGGATTGATTCCCATTCTCTTAGGTATGGACAAGGAATACCCGTCTTCTTCATCTCTTGAGCGGAAATCAACGTATTGATTTTTCTCTCGAGATTTTTGATCTTCAAGCTTTCACTTGTGTTTTCGCTAGCATTCTCGTTACCACCCCCAGCATTGACGGGAGGATTATTGGCGTTATGAGCTTCATTCGCATTTGTATCCTCATCTTCTTGATTAACCTGGTTACGACGACTTGGTTCGCCTTGCTGGTTCATCGGTGCTTGGATTTGTTTGTCATGCATTTCTCTCATGTTTTGCATGGCCATCTGCATTTCGAACCTGAAGCTCTCCTGTTGTTTAGCCATGGCTTCTGCAAGCATCTTGGCCACTTGTTCCACACTTATCATAAGTGCCTCGCGGGGTTGTCCCTCGCTGGATACCGTATTATCTGATGCAACCGCGGAGCCGGTATCCGATTCTTCATCTTCTGAAGGTAACATTGTCCAAATCCTACCGTAAGTTCCTCGTTTGATGGCTCCAGACTGCAGACGGGTTATACGCCGGGATGCTTCCGAAATCGACTTGGGATTCTTCCGAAATCGACTTGGGATTATCTCGTGCCGATGTCCCTTTGCTGGTCATATTAGTGGTGACCCTCGAAAATTCTCCGTCTTCAACTACCGTTCTTCTTTGTCGGAAACGCCTATGCCTTGGTTTTGGCGTTTCGGTACTGAGCCTTTCAAAAACCGAAATTCTTTCAGGGGCCATCTTGAGGCAGTTACACTCAGACAATACTGCCCGAATGAGTTTGGAACAGGGGCATTGAGTTTCTTATTCTCGAGGAATCCTTTTCCTGGTTTTACTCGTACCCCCAGCACGATAGTATAACTCGTCTGCTTGAAGGTCGGAGTAACCTATCGTGTGTTGGCACGACTTCTCAGGTATAACGCTATCGTCATCAGACGATAATGTTTCTTTCTGAGGGTGAACTGCCTTCTTTGGGCTTTCAAAAGTCACACGCCTCGAAACATGCCTTTGTGGGCATGAGTTCTCAGCGGGTTCTTAGACTTCAATGCGCAAATTAGTGCGCCTAGCTTCCCTGATCTCTTCGTCATGTTGGAGGTGTCGGCGACCCCCAGCATATTGAGTCGTTCGGGGCTTCTTCATCGGGCCCAAACGTTCTTGAACTGGAGCTTTGCTTCTTTCATCGGGAATTGGACCGAGGCGCTCCAAAACTGATCTTCTTCTTCGGGATGATTCCGCGGGATCTCCCGGAGTAGCTATGGGAATTACCGGCGACTTCGTTTGGTTCGCCGGAGGCTGGATTTGCGTTGAAGGCTACAACGATTGTGCCTTAGTCTGAATCGCCGCTTCAGACTTCGGCCTCCATACTTGGCGGGTTGGTGGCGGCTTCTTGGCCACTTCCTTCTATAGTCTTCTACGGGCTTCTTGGACTCGAACCCGTGCCTGCGCTGACATTGAGCGGCGCTTGTGAATGCGCTCTTCGAGTGTCGAACGATTCCGTTTGACACGGACCCATTCGTTCGTTGGCGGCTTAGAAGAGCTGCCATTCATCGGTGGTTGAGGCTGTTTACCTCTCCTGTTCTTCAGATCCGCGTGATAGCGGATTCCGTCAGTGGACTCCATCGCTTTTGCGAGTTGCCGCGCCAGGCGTTGACGTCGCCTCTGGCGGGCTCTCTTCGAGAGAGTCACAATGCCCTCAACGGTGGAGGCATCGGTGAGAACAGGGTCTACCTGGTTGGAGGTCGGCGGAACTTCACCCGACGCAACTTTAGCGTCAATTAGGGGGAGAGTTTCGTTGGCGTTCTGTACTTCTTCATACCAACGAACTTTTCTCCTGGAGGAGAACTTCTTGGACTTGCAGGGGGAGGTGGATCCGGACGAGGATGACAGGTACTCCTCGAACTTTTGCTGGTTGAATTCATACTTGACCTCCTCTTTGACCGGGACTGAGATCCGCGGCTGCGACACAACGATCTCGGCAGCGAGATCGGTGGCTCCTTGTACTCTCAAGTAATAGTTTTTCGAGTACAAAAGATCCGGTCTTTTTATAAGATCCGGTTACAATAAAATCAAAAAGAAATAAAAATTACAACTTTCCTTTTATGTCGAACGAATCGCGAGATCCTGTTTTGCGGTCTCTCGCTTTTGTGGGTTCTTCGCCTGCGCCGGGGTTAATCCGTAGACCACCGCGCGATCTTGATCCGGTCGGATCTACACGATATAGCGGGTGTTATCTCATGAAGGAAATAACAACCGGGGGTACAATTTCGCCAAGGAAATAATAGCCTTTAGTAATCGAAATCGACCAAGCGAAATCGAGACTCTTCTCGGGATCAAAGGCCAAGCTTTGATCCGGTGGAAAACCGTGTAGATCTCAGATCTGATCTCTCTCAAACTCCTGCCTTATTTGGCGTGGATGATCGCCAAGAACTAGATCTGGAAGTCTGAGTCTTCTAAGTTGAAAATCCAAGGGTGAGTTCTCAATCCAGCAGAGTTTCGGCTCCAAAATTCCAACCCCTTGAAAATGAGCTCTTACTCCTCTATTTATAGCCTCTAAAAGAGGATATGGGCCCAGATCTGGGCCCAGATCTGAGTGTGGCTCGGTGGCTCGGCCACCGAGCCACCCCTTTTGGGGTGGCTCGGCCA
>NC_033800.1:98153747-98273535 GCF_001876935.1 Asparagus officinalis
GCCCTCAACGGTGGAGGCATCGGTGAAACAGGGTTGACCTGGTTGGATGTCGGCGGAACTTCACCCGAGACGCAACTTTGGCGTCAATTGCGGGGGAGTTTCGTTGGTGTTCTGTACTTCTTCATACCAACGAACTTTCTCCTGGAGAGAAACTCTTGGACTGCGGGGGGAGGTGGATCGCGGACGAGAGATGACAGTACTCCTCGAACTTTTGCTGATCGATTTCATTACTCGACCTCTCGCTTCGACGCGGGACTGAGATCCGCGCCTGTGGACACAACAGATCTCAGGCAGCGGAAGAAATCGGTGGCTCCCACTGGAAAATTGCCACTCATTGATTGCCATTGTGATCTCAGCTAATAGTTTTTCAATTAAAAAAAAGATCGCGTCTTTTATAAGAATCGCGCTTACAACAAATCAAAAAGAAGATAAAAATTACAAACTTTCTTATTATGTCGACTGAATGCGGCGAGATCCTGTTTTTGCGTCTCTCGCTTTGTGGGTTCCTTCGCCTACGCCGGGTGGTAATCTCGTAGACCACCGTGCGGATCATGATCCGGTCGGAGCTACACGCGTTATAGGGGTTGTTATCTCACGAGGAAATAATATCACAAGGGTGGTTTGCGACATCCAGCAGGAGTAATTTCGCTCAAATTCCAACCCTTGAAAATGAGCCTACTTACTCCTCTATTTATAGGCGCTCTTAAATGGTATGGCCTAGATCTGGGCCCAGATCTGAGTGTGGCTCCGACCACCTAGCCACCCACCTTGGGGTGGGCTCGGGCCACCGAGCCACCTTGGGTGCTCGGCCACCGAGCCACCCTGTGTGGCTTAGGTTTTGGCCGCCCGGGTGTTCGCCGTTGTGTCCGTTGTCCGGTTTCGCGGTTTATCCGAGTTTTATTGTTGATCTGGACTCTTATTTGGCAGTCCGGATCCTGATTTGGCAGTAAATCTGCTTCGGTGTTCGAGTTCGAATCCGTTATACAGTTGGATGACTCGTTGACTCACCGAACCGTTAGCTTGATTCCGGACGCGAGTGGATGTATTCCGTTGTTCGCGTGCGGTTTTTTAACCTCGTCGCCTCGTTGATCCGCTTCGTCGCGTGTCACTTAGCTTCGGTGCTGTAGTCCAACGATCGTGTTTGGATATGTCGCCCGATGGTTCATTGGTTTGTTGAATCACCGTGCTGATCTGTGTTAAGGGACCTATAAGCAGTTTTATACGCCTACAACTTCCCGTGAAAGAAATGAAACAGTTTAGACTCATATACATGTTGGAGTATCAGGGAGCAGTTTAACCTCTTATACCGGTCGGAGGATTGAGAAGCAGTTTATACTCTTATACTTGTCGGAGTCTTGCCGTTCTCAATTGGCTTACCCTAGCATTATAACACCGGCTTCAACCAAGGTTTGGATGTTTTTCTTTAAAGTAAAGCACGCCTTGGTGGGATGAATGATCCTCCTGTGGTACGCGCAGTACTTCGGATCCGCAGTATTGTTAGCTTCCTCCTGATTTTTTGCGATAGGTGGTAGCTTGATCTTGTTGCTTTCGAGAAGGGTCTCGAAGATGGCTAGAACGTCTTCGTCCTTGAATGAGTACTCTTTTTGGAGCCTCTGATCCGAAGTCTTCTGCTGTCTTCGGGGTTACTGTTGCGACGTTTGATCAACAGCCGCGGAAGGTGCCTTGCCCCTACCACGAGAGACAAAGTTCGAGTTCGGAGGATTAGCCATCGGTTGGCTCCTCTCGACCTTCTTCCTTTTGAGTAATCGCTCGGCTTGATCTCCTCGGACCTTCAAATCCTTCCATGTTTTGGACGGTGCTGTCCCCATTGCTTCCAACACGTCCAATGCGAGGTTGTTGTGGCAAGTCTGGAGAATGAACTCCAAAGAGATCGGGTCCCGACAGTTCATCGCCTTGTTCCGAAACCTTTTGATGAAGGTATCAACTAATTCTCCGTCTTTCTGTTTCTCGTCAAGCAACGACCCGATGGATATCTCGGTGTCATCGTCGAAGAAGTTGGTGAGGAATTTAGTCTCCATGTCATCCCAGCTATTCACACTTCCTGGCTTGAGGTGGCGATACCAATCGATGGCGGCTCCACGAAGAGTGCCAACGAAGGACCGTACCATCAGAGGCTCATTACCGGAGATAACCCCTAGGTGTGATTTGAAGTAAATCAAATACTGAGTGGGTGAACCCTCCCCATCAAATGGCGTGAAGTTAATTAAATTGAACTTCGCCGGATACAGGATTGATTCCCATTCTCTTGGGTATGGACAAGGAATGCCCGTCTTTTTCATCTCTTTAGCGGAAATCAACGTATTGATTTTTCTATCGAGGTTTTTAATCTTCAAACTTTCACCTGTGTTTTCACTAGCATTCTCGTTACCACCCCCTGCATTGACGGGAGGATTATTGGCATTATGAGCTTCATTCGCATCTGTGTCCTCTGTTAGCCCTTATGTTTTGATGATGTCTTACAACCACCATTAACGGTACTAATGGCTTATTGAGTGCAAATATAGTAAATTCATTTATCAAGCTTGTTAGTGCCATTTATGGAGGATTGGATGGAATATACGCTACAACGATGATATCCAAAGGAGGAGGAGGAATAGCGATGAAGCAATGTTATTTCAAGAACAACAAATTCATATAAAAGCTTCATCCAAACTCAAGCTATATCAAGACTCAAAGATTATATTCTATGTGAGGATATTAGCTAGTTTTTATTCTCTATCTAGTATTAGAATGTAGGCAAAGAGTTATTGAATTCACTTGAAGCTATTGGGACTCACACACACGTTTTCATACTTAAGCTTTTAAGCGTTTTTCACAAAATACTATTTTTCACAAGTATGAGGACCTATCTGCAAAATTCTTTTTCCAAACAGTTTGTTTTTAGAATTAAAAACATTTAACAAAGTTTCATAATTTTCAAAGGTCATATAAATATTTTCTAAATATTTTAGTTTGAGTCAAAATACTGTTATGGAGCATATCAGAATGCGGTCGACCGCACTTAAGGTCATTCGTCACTGGGCTCCAGAGAAGTCGTCGGTCGACCGGTGCGTTCGACCGGTGCGGTCGACCGAAATCTCAATTTTTATATCGGTCGACCGCATCGGTCGACCGATGATGGCTCTGCTTGTTTTCTAAGTTTTCAAAGCTGCTCATGGTCGACCGGATTTTCGATCGGTCGACCGAATTCATCTTTTTGATCGACCGAACGTTTTGGCGGTTGACCGATTGGTTTTTCGGTCAACCGTGACTTTTTCTCAAACGGTCGTTTGCCTTGTGCTTTTACTTAACTGTGTTTGGCACAGTCTGTGGCAATGGTCTGAATAAGAGATTATTTTCTTAATAGGGAAGATTGAGTTGTGATTTTTAAAATGCTTAATCTCTTCTATTTAAACCCAGACTTCTTCTTGTTCCTGTTGCCCTAACTTCTGCAAAAACCAGAGAGACGATGTCTTCCTGAGAAAAATTTTCAAAGTCTGTTTTCTCTCTGCTTTTGTGTGTGTTCACTTCCCAGCTTCAGTATTCTTTCTCTTTACCATAGGGACTTGTAAAGAGAGAGTCTTGTATCATTTCTACTGCTGTGTGAGTGTGATCTTGTGTAGATCAATTGTGAGGGTGTGAGATCTGTTGAGATCAACTGTGTAGTGAGAGATTGAGAGGGAATCGCTGTGTATACGAAGTTCCGGCTTCCAAACCAGGTGTGTAGTGGATTTCTCCTTGAGAGTGGGGAGCAGGGACGTAGGTCAGCGGACCGAACCTCGTTAACACATCGCACGTCAAAGGATAACAATTCCTAACCCTATCTCCTTTACTTTAATCACATTAGAATACTTTGGTTTGCTTGTGTTTAATTTTTATTGCATATTAGAGCCTCTTGACCCTAATCACCCCCCCCCCCTCTAGGGTCCAACAATTGGTATCAGAGCTTGGTCTCTATATTAATTTTTGGTTTAACCGCCTTAGAGAAAAGATCTAATGGAGGCCTCTTTGAATATGCATATGTTAGAAGGACAATCCACCACTAGACCACCACTCTTCACCGGGACCAATTTTGCTTATTAGAAGGGTAGGATGAGAATTTACCTTCGTTGCATTGATCTTGACATCCTAGAGCTCATAGAAAAGAAATATGTAGAGAAGTCCAAAGTCGGGAACATGACCGATGAAGAAAGGCACCTAGCTAATCTCAATGCTAAGGCCATGAACGCCTTAATTTGTGGTCTTTCCCCCAATGAATACAATAGAGTTTCCACGTGTGCAACCACATATGAAATTTGGGTAAAATTATGTATCACACATGAAGGAACCCATCATGTTAAGGAATCTAAGATTAGTGGGCTTATGCATGATTATGAGCTATTTAAAATACTTCCTAATGAATCCATTGATGCTATGTTTTTCCGTTTTACTAATATCATCAATGAATTACATGGTCTTGATAAGCAATTATCCATTCAAGAGATGAACTACAAGATACTTCGCTCCTTGACTCCGGCATGGGAGCCCAAAGCTATGGCCATTGAGGAAGCTCATGACCTCACTACCTTAGCTCTTTATAGCCTCATCGGAAAGCTCAAAGTGTATGAGAAGAAGCTCAAGGGGAAGGAGAAGGAGGAAGTGCCATCACGTGAAGTTGAGGAGCCGTCACCAAAGTTGAAGACCATAGCTCTCAAAGGAGCTAGTGACAACTCATCTTCGTCATCGGATAGTGAAGTCGATTTTTCTAGAGAAGTGGCTCATCTCTCTAGAAGAATCTCTAGACTCATAAAAATGAACAAGAAATTTAACCCTCGATCTAACAAAAAGTTTTCCTCTCGTGTAGGTAAATATTTTGAATGCAATGAACCGGGTCACATCGCTAAGGATTGCCCTAAGCTCAAGGAAAAGTACATGAAGTACAAGAAGAAGAAGGCTACGTATGCCGGATGGGAAGAATCCGAACCAAGTGATTCGGATAGTGATGAAGAAGGAGCCAAACTTGCTCTTCATGACCCAAATGTTTGTTTCATGGCAAATGAACATGAGGTAATATCCGAGGCCGAAAGTGAATCTTTCTACATGCAATGTGACATAGCTACGTACCTAAAGCTACTACACCTTCATCTTCTTCTTTTGTAGGGAACGTCACGGCAACGACGTAAGGAGATGTGGTACCTTGATAGTGGTTGCTCACATCATATGACGGGCAACAAAGAGTTATTTGCAACCCTATCAAGGATTGAAGGAGGTAGTGTCTCCTTCGGTGGTGGTGAGAAAGGTAAAATCATTGGTATCGGTTCTATTGGTAAGAAACCCTCACCCATTATAGAAGATGTTTATTTAGTAAATGGTTTGAATCATAATCTTCTTAGCATTAGCCAATTAAGTGATAAAGGTTTTGATATTTCATTTAAACCGGATAAATGTATCATTAGTATGAATGGAAAAATTGTTTTTATTGCTAATCGCAAATCTAATGTATACATTTTTGAGATGAATGAATTAGTAAATCAAGATGTGAAGTGTCTTGCGGCAATTGATGAAAATCCTTGGATTTGGGACAAAAGACTAGGACATGCAAATATGGAGTTAATATCAAAATTGTCTCTAAGAGAAATCTTGTGAGAGGATTACCTAGCTTGCACTTCATCAAAGATACCACATGTGAGGATTGTGTTAAAGGTAAACAAACAAAATCCTCTTTCAAATCCATCAATGAGGTATCAACTTCTAAACCCTTGCAATTACTTCATCTTGATTTGTTTGGTCCTATGCGTGTTACCTCTCTTGGAGGCAAACACTATGTTTTTGTGATTATTGATGATTTTTCTCGTTTTATATGGACAATATTTCTTGCTAAGAAAAATGATTGTTTTGAAGAATTTGCTAATCATGTCAAAAGAATTGAAAATGAAAAAGATTTGAAAGTTGTTAAAATAAGAAGTGATCATGGTGGTGAATTTCAAAATAAATTTTTCTATGATTTTTGTGCTCATCATGGTATATATAACTCATATGTTTTCCGCTCCTAGAACACCACAACAAAATTATGTTGTTGAACGGAAAAATCGCACCATACAAGAGATGGCACGCACTATGCTTAATTCATTTGATTTGCCAAAATATTTTTGGGCAGAAACAGTTAATACGGCTTGCCATGTTTTGAATCGTGTTTTGATTAGACCAAAGCTTAAGAAAACTCCTTATGAACTTTATTATGGAAAAACTCCTTTCATTGGTTATTTTCGTATCTTTGGTTGTAAATGTTTCATTTTAAATACAAAAGATCACCATGATAAGTTTGACTCCAAAATTGATGTTGGTATTTTCTTGGGTTATGCACCGCGAAGTAAGGCTTATAGGGTCTTCAATAAACGAAGTCTTGTTGTTGAATAATCTATAAACATTACTTTTGATGAAACTAATGTTGGTTCTCAAGTTTTTCTACCTAGGAAAGATGATGATGATGATGTTGAGGGAGGATTGGACTTATTGCAAATCAATGATACTCCTTCTATAGAAGCTCAAAAGGATTTGGATAGCTCAAATGACAATGAACAAATTGAACCTCCTAAAGCTTGGAAATTCACATCAAATCATCCAAAGGAACAAATTATTGGAAGCCCTTCAAAAGGAGTTATAACTCCCTCAAAAGCCTTGAGTGAGTGTGGTAATGTTGCATTTCTAACTCAACTAGAACCTAAAAAGATTAATGATGCTTTAAATGATGAATTTTGGGTTTTGGCTATGCATGAAGAACTAAACAATTTTTAAATAAATGATGTTTGGAAGTTAGTTCCTAGACCTAACAATGCTAGTGTTATTGGTACTAAATGGGTTTTTAGAAACAAACTTGATAAACATGGTATTGTTACTAGGAATAAAGCTCGTTTGGTTGCCCAAGGATACAATCAAGAGGAGGGCATAGACTTTGATGAAACATTTGCACCAGTTGCAAGATTGGAATCTATTAGGATGTTTTTAGCATTTACTAGCTTTAAAAATTTCAAACTATTTGAAATGGATGTTAAAAGTGCCTTCTTAAATTGTTTTATAGAAGAGGAAGTGTATGTTGAGCAACCCCCCGGCTTTATAGATCATGCTTTCCCTAATCATGTTTACCGGGTTCAAAAAGCTTTATATGGGTTGAAACAAGCTCCTAGAGCTTGGTATGCTCACCTCTCTAGTTTTCTTGTTGAAAATGGTTTTTCTAAAGGAACAATTGATAATACTCTTTTTGTACGAAAAAGGAAAAATGATTTTATTTTAGTCCAAATATATGTGGATGACATTATTTTCGGTGCTACAATTGAATCCTTGTGCAAGGAATTTTCTAAAGTTATGCAAAATCACTTTGAGATGATTATGATGGGAGAGCTTACATTCTTTCTCGGGCTACAAGTCAAGCAAACTAAGGATGGGGTCTTCATTTCACAAAGCAAGTATGCAAAGGAATTGGTTAAGAAATTCAATTTGGAGAATTCCAAGCATGCGCCTACTCCCATGAGTACTAGTGTTAAGCTTGACGCGGATGAGAGTAGTGAGGATGTGGACCAAAAACTATACCGAGGTATGATAGGTAGTCTTCTTTATCTCACCGCTAGTAGACCCGACATCATGTTTAGTGTGTGTGCATGTGCACGTTTTCAAGCATCTCCTAAAGCATCTCATTTAATTGCGGTTAAAAGAATCATTAAATATGTTAATGGTACTTTTAATCTTTGCTTGTTTTATCCAAGAAGCACCTCTTTTGATTTATATGGTTTTTGTGATGCCGACTTTGCCGAATGTAAGGTAGATCGCAAGAGTACTAGTGGAACATGCCAATTCTTAGGAAATTCACTTGTTTCTTGGGCTTCCAAGAAACAAAATTGTGTTGCATTGTCCACTACGGAAGCGGAATACATTGCCGCCAGCTTATGTTGTGCTCAAGTCTTATGGATGAAACAAAGCTTAGTTGACTATGATTTGAGTTTTCAAAATATTAAAATCTTTTGTGATAATACAAGTGCTATAAATATTTCCAAAAATTCGGTTTTGCATTTTAGAACCAAGCATATTGATGTGCGCCATCATTTCTTACGCGATCATATAGAGAGACAAGATGTATCCCTAGTAATTGTTGACACAAAATCTTAATTAGCGGATATATTTACTAAGCCTCTTGGAGAGGATAATTTTTGTCGCATAAGAAATGGTTTGGGCTTATGCACTATGTGAAAGTTCTACATTGCTTGCTTGTTTAGTTGCATTTTTTATTTTTCTTTACCCCATTTTTGATGGTGACAAAGGGGGAGAGAAATCTTCTCATTTGTTGCATATACTTAGGGGGAGCTCATAGATAGGGGGAGCACCTATCTATAAGCTATTTTATTTTTTGCTCTTATAATGGTTGGTTGTCATTATTAAAAAAGGGGGAGATTGTTAGCCTTTATGTTTTGATGATGTCTTACAACCACCATTAACGGTACTAATGGCTTATTGAGTGCAAATGTAGTAAATTCATTTATCAAGCTTGTTAGTGCCATTTATGGAGGATTGGATGGAATATACGCTACAACGATGATATCCAAAGGAGGAGGAGGCATAGCGATGAAGCAATGTTATTTCAAGAACAACAAATTCATATAAAAGCTTCATCCAAACTCAAGCTATATCAAGACTCAAAGAATATATTCTATGTGAGGATATTAGCAAGTTTTTATTCTCTCTCTAGTATTAGAATGTAGGTAAAGAGTTATTGAATTCACTTGAAGTTATTGGGACTCACACACACGTTTTCATACTTAAGCTTTTAAGCGTTTTTCACAAAATACTATTTTTCACAAGTATGAGGACCTATCTGCAAAATTCTTTTTCCAAACAGTTTGGTTTTAGAATTAAAAACATTTTACAAAGTTTCATAATTTTCAGAGGTCGTATAAATATTTTCTAAATATTTTAGTTCGAGTCAAAATACTGTTATGGAGCATATCAGAATGCGGTCTACCGCACCGGTCGACCGTACTTAAGGTCATTCGTCACTGGGCTCCAGAGAGGTCGTCGGTCGACCGAAATCTCGATTTTTATATCGGTCGACCGCACTGGTCGACCGATGATGGATCTGCTTGTTTTCTAAGTTTTCAAAGCTGCTCGCGGTCGACCAGATTTTCGGTCGGTCGACCGAATTCATCTTTTCGGTCGACCGAACGTTTTGGCGGTCGACCGATTGGTTTTTTGGTCAACCGTGACTTTTTCTCAAACGGTCGTTTGCCTTGTTAACTGTGCTTTCACTTAACTGTGTTTGGCACAGTCTGTGGCAATGGTCTGAATAAGAGATTATTTTCTTAATTGGGAAGATTGAGTTATGATTTTAAAATGTTTAATCTCTTCTATTTAAACACAGACTTCTTCTTGTTCCTGTTGCCCTAACTTCTGCAAAAACCATAGAGACGCTGTCTTCCTGAGAAAAATTTTCAAAGTCTGTTTTCTCTCTGTTTTTGTGTGTGTTCACTTCCCAGCTTCAGTATTATTTCTCTTTGCTATAGGGACTTGTAAAGAGAGAGTCTTGCATCATTTCTACTGCTGTGTGAGTGTGATCTTGTGTAGATCAACTGTGAGGGTGTGAGATCTGTTGAGAACAACTGTGTAGTGAGAGATTAAGAGGGAATCGTTGTGTAGACGAAGTTCCGGCTTCCAAACCGGGTGTGTAGTGGATTTCTCCTCGAGAGTGGGGAGCGGGGATGTAGGTCAGCGGACCGAACCTCGTTAACACATCGCGCGTCAAAGGATAACAATTCCTAACCCTATCTCTTTTACTTTAATCGCATTAGAATACTGTGGTTTGCTTGTGTATAATTTTTATTGCATATTAGAGCCTCTTGACCCTAATCACCCCCCCTCTAGGGTCCAACAATTGGTATCAGAGCTTGGTCTCTATATTAATTTTTGGTTTAACCGCCTTAGAGAAAAGATCTAATGGAGGCCTCTTTGAATATGCATATGTTAGAAGGACAATCCACCACTAGCCCACCACTCTTCACCGGGACCAACTTTGCTTATTGGAAGGCTAGGATGAGAATTTACCTTCGTTCTATTGATCTTGACATCCTAGAGCTCATAGAAAAGAAATATGTAGAGAAGTCCAAAGTTGAGAACATGTCCGATGATGAAAGGCACCTTGCTAATCTCAATGCTAAGGCCATGAACGCCTTAATTTGTGGTCTTTCCCCCAATGAATACAATAGAGTTTCCACGTGTGCAACCGCATACGAAATTTGACAAAAATTATGTGTCACACATGAAGGAACACCCCAAGTTAAGGAATCTAAGATTAGTGGACTCATGCATGATTATGAGCTATTTAAAATGCTTCCTAATGAATCCATTGATGCTATGTTTTCCCGTTTTACTAATATCATCAATGAATTACATGGTCTAGATAAGCAATTATCCATTCAAGAGATGAACTACAAGATACTTCGCTCATTGACTCCGGCATGGGAGCCCAAAGCTACGGCCATTGAGGAAGCTCACGACCTCACTACCTTAGCTCTTGATAGCCTCATCGGAAAGCTCAAAGTGCATAAATCGATACTCTTCTCGGGATCAAAAACCAAGTTTTGATCTGGAGGATAACCGTGTGGATCTCAGATCTGATCTCTCTCGAACTCCTGCCTTATTTGACGTGGATGACCACCAAGAACCAGATCTGAAAAGCCCGAGTCTTCCAAGCTCCAAAACTTTGAGGTTTAGCTCTTGATCCGGCAGAGTTTCGCCTCCAAAGTTCAATCAAAAGTCCAACCCCTCAAAAATAAGCCCTCCTTCTCTATTTATAGACATCTCAATCCAGATCTGGGCTCAGATCAGGGCCCAGATCTGGGTGGCTCGGCCGGCCACATAGGTGGCTCGGCTACTGGCTCAGATCTGGGCCCAGATCAGGGTGGCTCGGCCACCTAGGTGGCTCGGCCGGCCACCTAGGTGGCTCGGCCTTGGCCGAGCCACCAAGTGGTGGCTCGGCCACCGAGCCACCTAGAGGTGGCTCGGTTTCGGCCGAGCCCTCCAGGTGTTTAGTTTTGCACCCGTTTTTCGGTTTCGCGGTTTATCTGAACTTTATTGTTGATCTGGACTCTGATTTAACAGTCCGGATCCTGATTTGGTAGTAAATCCGCTTCGGTGTTCGAGTTTGAGTCCGGATTCGATCTTGATTTTATCTTGATTCGTTCGAGTCCGCTCCCGATCTTGTTTGATGTGGTGGACTCTATGGTTGGATAACTCGTTGATTCATCGACCCGTTAGCTTGATTGGACATGCGATTGGATGTATTCTGTTGTTTGCATACGGTTCGTTAACCTCGCCGCCTCGTTAATCCGCTTCGTCACGTCTTACTTGGCTTCAGTGTTGTGGTCTAACGAATATGCTTGGATATATCGCTCGATGGTTCATTGGTCTGTCAAATCACCACGCCGAGCTATGTTAAGGGACCTTTAGGCAGTTTTATACGCCTACAAGGCCTACATCTCACAAGAATCCATAATAACCTCAAGTAACAAGGTCATGTAACTAGCCATTCTATAACATGTCACTGGTACAAATCTCACACAGAGTCAACGTTCATATCATCTTATAACTGATTGCTCGCACATAATCCAAGCAAATAAATTCATGAACCAAAGTAGCGACACCGATCTACTTTGACTCAACAAACCAACCCCAGTGGCGACACCGATCGACACTGATCCACTGGTACGAGCCTGGAAGATATATCAACAACCATATCCAATCACATGAACAAAGACTTTCCCACCCCAACTCTTCTTGCTTTTCTAAGTCAACACAAAACATGTCTCTAGGTCACACAAGGCCACTATGGTCATGACTGCTAATGGTTCTCAATCATATGCAACAATTCATGTGCAATATATCATGACATATCATGTAATAATGATTTGTTTACAGTATAAATATATATACATATATATATATGAAAATAGTAATATTGTAATGCACTAGAAATAATGAAGAAGAAATCCTTCAGCCAAGTCCGACGATAGATAAATCAAGGCAGAATAAAGAAACAACTACTAACTGTCGAAAAGGAAGTATACACGCTAAACGAGGAAGCGATCCAACCAAAGAAAATATAGAAAATAATCATAAGTATAATGACGACATAACAAGGAATCCTACGACGTCAACGGGGAGAATCTCAAGATCTAGTTCCATTGTAGATAGGTCGGCACAGGAAGCGAGAAGCGACTTCGGATTCAATTTCGAATAATTGAGCAATAGAATGAATGAATGAGTCTAAACAAATCATCCTAGGTGTAGATAAGCTCAAATCAGGATTGTCAATAAATCAGGACGTTAATCTCCCCTCCCTATTTTAGTGAGAACGACGAAATCACCTACAAGAATAAAGTCGGTTCATCTCCACAATTTGGAGGAAATCAAGGCGTATAGCCGACACAGGAATGAAACCAAATACATAGGCACGAAGGCCATCCACCAATGATACACAGCCATAAATGAGTTAACGAATACAATACAAGGCCATCAATAATATACAAGGCCGGCAATTTATTATACAAGGCTGCAAACAATAATACGTTTCCCGACAGCGAATTGCAAAGCAAACCTGTAAGGAATTCTAGGCTAATGCAATCAAGCATAAGTATAAGGAAGCACGATAAAGATGTGATATCCAACAATAATATGAATCAAATCAGTAATCACATGAAATATAATTACGAGACTCAATATGACATGAACATGACTGTATAGGATAACTATGAATCGAACGTGCATGTATAGTATAGTAAATTCTTTTAAAATATCTATTATTATAATTACTCAAAATAAACCATTTATTTTTAAACTAACCTTTAAAAATAATTAGCTTATTAATTCCAAAATAATCCTTTACAAAATAATTTCCTTTAAGTTATTTCTAATCATAAAATCATAAATCCATTTATTTAAAAGTTCTTTTACAAAATAGTTTCTTTTAAAATATTTCCTTATTATAATTAATTCTAAAAAATATTCTTTAAAATTATTCTTTTCTTATCTTTTTCAAAAAACACCTCATAATTAATATCGTTCATCAAACAATCCCACGTAGATATATCACAACATACAACATAATTATATTACAGTCTAAACATGCATATAATTAATTCGCAGATCTAAAATTGAATTTTAAAATCATAAATCTATTTATTCAAAAGTCCTTTTACAAAATAGTTTCTTTTAAAATATTTCCTCATTATAATTAATTCTAAAAAAATATTCTTTGAAATTATTCTTTTTTTATCATTTTCAAAAAAACACCTCATAATTAATATCGTTCATCAAACAATCCCACGTAGATATATCACAACATACAACATAATTATATTACAGTCTAAACATGCATATAATTAATTCGCAGATCTAAAATTGAATTGACAAGTCCAGAGAAGTAGGATCTTGTCTACAAGGCCAAGGGGCTTGATGATGAGCGTCGGGGCCGATGCGGACGCGGCGTGTGGGGATCGAGGCGATGTTGACAGCGGCTTGGATCTGGTTCAGGCACGGATATTCAGTGTGGTTGAGTTTGTCGGTGTGGATCTGAAGAGACAGCATCGAAGTGGAAGAGGCGGACGAGAAGGGGATGCAGGTGGTGCTGGGGGTTCGCCGACGACATGGACTAAGGGGCTGTTGGGGCTCAGTTCTGAGCTGGGCGGCGGTGGTTCGACGTCAGCAGCTGTCGAGGAGATCTGGTCGGCGATAGAGAGGTGCTGGAGCTCGGCGTCGGGCTGAGGGCAGCGATGCGTGGTGAGGCTGGTGGTGACGGTCTGAGGAGGTGCAAGAGGAGGTGCGGCTGCTGGAGCTCGTCGGAGCTCGGCTGAGGGTCAGGGAATCAAGAGGAGGCGAGCTCGACGAGGGGCTGTCGGGTGGAGGCGCGGAAGCAGATCTGGGGGAGCGGCTGAAGGAGGAGCTCGTGGTGGTTCTCAGGCGGAGCAGGGGCTTGGCGAGCGGCGGCGCAGGGCGGAGCTCGAGGGGTGGTGCCACGGTGGTGAGGGCGGTGAACTAGACGGAGAGAGAGGGAGAGGAGTTAGGTGGTGGATGAGGGGGTCTGGTTGAGGACGAGGGCGCGGAGGTGGGTCTCGGAGGCTGGGGCGGCTGCAGTGAGGTGAGAGAGAGAGAATCACGTGGGTTTTGAGGGAATCATGGGGAAACATGAGGAGGGAATTGCGGGAAATGAGGAGGAAATTAAGGAGTGATTTAGGGGAAGTGGGGTAGGAGAGAGAGATATAGAGAGATGAAGAGAGATATACAGGGTGATATACCGGTAAGGGGGAAAACATAGGGAAAATACCCCTATATAAAAATATACAAGAAAAATTATTCAAATATATATTAAAATTTTATGGTCAAAATAATAATAACAATAATGAATAATTAACTATTAATTTAAAAAGTTTTACCGAACAAATAAATTTATAATTAGCAAAACCATTAAAATATTATAATACCATATTTTTAAAACATAGAAAATTGGGGAAAATACAAATACTCTTTTAGAATGATAATATTTAATATTTAAATACCAGAAAAATTTATTCAAATCAAAATCGAAAATCACGGTCCTTACATCCTACTCCCCCTTAAAACAAATTCCGTCCTCGGAATTTAAACCCAAGGACAAAGATATGGAACAAGAGTGGGTACTCGCAAATCGACGAGACAAGAAACAACGGGAAGCCGCAGAGTCAAAGGGTGATAAAGCAAGAACGGAAGAAACAAGAACGTTGCCTACTACATGAGGAAGAAAATACGTCTAAACTAGCACTCATAAATAAATCCTATCATAACATCATCAGGTAATACTAATAAGGAAAATCACATGCAAGTAGAATTGAGAATGAACAACTCTTACCTGTAATAACCTGGTCGTTTGCCTCAGTTTCCACGGCCATAATCATGAATGTCTGACGTGGTGGTTGTTGCATCTACGCTCCCTGATAAACCTGCTGCTGTGGAGGAAGTGGTCCTGCTCGAGGGTAAGGTCTGTGCTGAGCTGGAGCTGCTGAGGCTGACCGAGGTGGAGCTAGAAGAGCTGCCCGAACTGGAGGTGGGGGCAAGCTGGCCTGTTGTCGCTGAGGACAGTCCCGGCTGACATGGTCAGGGGATCCACAAGCATAGCACTGACGAAGTCGCCTACGGCACTCCTGATGGGTATGCCCAGCGTGCCCACAATAAGAACACTTCACTGAAGACTGACCGTGGGTCTGCACTCCAAGGTGCTGATAGGGATGGACAAGAGGAAGTGGTTGGGGCTGAGAAAACTATTGTCGTTGCAGATTCTGCTGCTGCCTCGAAGGTGTATGCTCGTCATCTCGGGCCGGAGCTACTGGTGTCCTGCTCTGGATCACATGTGGGTCTTCAGGCTCCCTTTGAACTCTCTCGATCTCGCGTGCTGCATCCAACACGGCGTCGTGGGTCGCAAGTGTTCTACCAGCTAGAGCCAATCTAATATACTTGTTCAGACCCTTCTGAAACTGATGCCTCCTATTCCTAGGGTCTGTAACCAAGTGGGGAGCATATCGGCTCAAAGAAGAAAACTCGGCCTCGTACTCGTCAACTGTTCGCCCTCCTTGCTTGAGCTCAACAAATCTTCGTAGGAGTTCATCCCGAGCTGACTGAGGAAAATATTTCCTGTTGAAGCGGTCTGTGAATTTATCCCAGGAAATCAGTCTCTCCAAATGAGCTTTCTCTGCAGTCCACCAAATCCGAGCAGTGTCGGTGAGCTGAATATCCATACGGTCCACCCATTCAGCAGGGCAAATACGGGTCACCGTGAGAATAGTCTCAATGACCTTCAAGAATTCCTCTGCTGCTAGGGGTCCTTCAGCACCAGAGAAAGAAGGGGGCCACATATACCGGAACTCCCTAACACTAGACTCTGGACGATGGGGAGGCTGATGCTGAGGCTCCCGCTGCAAATGCCCAGCCAAGAACTGCTGATTCGCCACCAATCCATGAATCATCTCCAAAAGCTGGTGCGGTTCCACTTCAGGCTGTGTTGTACTGCTACTGGGCTGGCTACCATTACCACGCGTAATAGCCATGGTTCTAAGGAAAAACGAGGATTGAGAGGATAACCAAGGTAAAAATCAAAATAATATATTGAAAAAATAGTAACTAAAATATAATTATCAAAATAATAGTATAAGAACTTAATTGTAGTCTTACGGATAAAATATGATATGTATCTAAATTGTCTACCATATCCTTACTAGTGAGGACTCGGGACCGTGACCTGCATGGGCCACCAATAAAACCTGTCACGCCACGCTTCCCAAAATACCCAGGAACCAGAACGTGAACAAGCCCGCGATGTATTAGGTTGAGTAGAAATAAATAATAAAACTCTTTCTACTTAATCTAATACGCTAAGCGTCAAGTAAATATAAAATACGAAGTCACAGGTCCCCGATAACACATAGCAAGAGTATAATGAACAACTCAGAATGGAAAAGATACATATCACAAATAGAATATCATCCTGCACATAGAGTTGGGTCAAACACGCCCTTATTACAAAACGGTCCAACTAAAAATATAAAAATACATAGTCCAATAGAAATAAAAGGAAAGTATTGCTAAAACAACTAAATCCAACATCTCACTAAATAAAATAAGGTTCTGCAAAAGAGATCTAGCGCTCATTAACTACTACAGAAATAAAAGTCTAAGCTTCAGATTATTCTTTTGATCCATCTGGAAGACCTTACTGCTGCAAATCATTTGGCTCCTGTACTATCCCGAACTGAGGCTGCTCATCTCCTAAATCTAATGTACACAAAAGAAAAACAGGTGTACGTCAGGGTGCATGGCACA
Source organism: Asparagus officinalis (assembly GCF_001876935.1). Taxonomy (NCBI): domain Eukaryota; kingdom Viridiplantae; phylum Streptophyta; class Magnoliopsida; order Asparagales; family Asparagaceae; genus Asparagus; species Asparagus officinalis. The sequence continues at coordinate 98,170,614 of NC_033800.1, forward strand.
CGGCAAGATCCCATAATGGAGAAATAGGAACTGTCAGAAAAACAGGTGTACGTCAGGGTGCATGGCACACGGCAAGATCCCATAATGGAGAAATAGGAACTGTCGAACGACCCAAGCAAAAACAGTAATAATAGTAAAAGAAGCATGCTACTGGAATACTAGTAACCTAAATGCAATCTACCACTAGAATATAATAATAAGGAGAATCCAAGAAAGTCAACCAAGTAACAAGTCGATCATGCAGCAAATGATCAGAATAATCATCTAAGTAACAAGGTCATATACTAGATGAAATTAATACTTAAAAATCTACAACTCGAGACGTAGTACGTCGATCGAAATAATCCAAACAAGGAAACCCTCATGTATATACCATATGTCTCAAATTGTAGATAATTAAATATTAATCCCAATCTATGTATAAGAGAAATACAACATGCCTACATCTCACAAGAATCCATAATCACCTCAAGTAACAAGGTCATGTAACTAGCCATTCTATAACAGGTCACTAGTACAAATCTCACACAGAGTCAACGTTCATATCATCTTATAAATGATTGCTCACACAACATCCAAGCAAATACAAATCTCACACAGAGTCAACGTTCATATCATCTTATAAATGATTGCTCACACAACATCCAAGCAAATACATTCATGAACCAAAGTAGCGACACCGATCTACTTTGACTCAACAAACCAACCCCAGTGGCAACACCGATCCACTGGTACGAGCCTGGAAGATATATCAACAACCATATCCAATCACATGAACAAAGACTTTTCCACCCTAACTCTTCTTGCTTTTCTAAGTCAACACAACACATGTCTCTAGGTCACACAAGGCCACTATGGTCATGACTGCTAATGGTTCTCAATCACAGCAAGGCAATAGTAATGTAACAGTTCATGTGCAATAATATCATGACATATCATGTAATAATGATTTGTTTATATTATAAATATATATACATATATATATGAAAATAGTAATATTATAATGCACTAGAAATGATGAAGAAGAAATACTTCAGTCAAGTCCGACGATAGATAGATCGATGCAGAATAAAGAAACAACTACTAACTGTCGAAAAGGAAGTATACACGCTAAATGAGGAAGCGATCCAACCAAAGAAAATATAGAAAATAATCATAAGTATAATGACGACATAACAAGGAATCCTACGACGTCAACGGGGAGAATCTCAAGATCTAGTTCCATTGTAGATAGGTCGGCATAGGAAACGAGAAGCGACTTCAGATTCAGTTTTGAATAATTGAGCAATAGAATGAATGAATGAGTCTAAACAAATCATCCTAGGTGTAGAGTGGCTCAAATCAGGATTGTCAATAAATCAGGACGTTAATCTCTCCTCCCTATTTTAGTGAGAACGGCAAAATCGCCTACAAGAATAAAGTCGGTTCATCTCCACAATTTGGAGGAAATCAAGGCGTATAGCCGACACAGGAATGAAACCAAATACATAGGCATGAAGGCCATCCACCGCAATGATACACAGCCATAAATGAGTCAACGAATACAATACAAGGCCATCAATAATATACAAGGCCGGCAATTAATTATACAAGGCTACAAACAATAATACGTTTCCCGGCAGCGAATTGCAAAGCAAACCTGTAAGGAATTCTAGGCTAATGCAATCAAGCATAAGTATAAGGAAGCACGATAAAGATGTGATATCCAACAATAATATGAATCAAATCAGTAATCACATGAAATATAATTACGAGACTCAATATGACATGAACATGACTGTATAGGATAACTATGAATCGAACGTGCATGTATAGTATAATAAATTCTTTTAAAATATCTATTATTATAATTACTCAAAATAAACCATTTATTTTTAAACTAACCTTTAAAAATAATTAGCTTATTAATTCCAAAATAATCCTTTACAAAATAATTTCCTTTAAGTTATTTCTAATCATAAAATCATAAATCCATTTATTTAAAAGTTCTTTTACAAAATAGTTTCTTTTAAAATATTTCCTTATTATAATTAATTCTAAAAAATATTCTTTAAAATTATTCTTTTCTTATCTTTTTCAAAAAACACCTCATAATTAATATCGTTCATCAAACAATCCCACGCAGATATATCACAACAATAATTATATTACAGTCTAAACATGCATATAATTAATTTGCAGATCTAAAATTGAATTGACAAGTCCTGAGAAGTAGGATCTTGCCTACGAGGCCAAGGGACTGATGACGAGCGGTGGGGCCGATGCGGACGCGGCGTGTGGGGATCGAGGCGATGTTGACAACGGCTTGGATCTGGTTCAGGCACGGATGTTCAGTGTGGTTGAGTTTGTCGGCGTGGATCTGAAGAGACAGCGTCGAAGTGGAAGAGGCGGACGAGAAGGGGATGCAAGTAGGTCTGGGAGTTCACCAGGTATCATGGCCTCAGGGCTGTTAGGGGCTCATTTCTGAGCGTGAGGCAGGGCAAGGTGGTTCGACCGTCAGCGGCTGTCGAGGAGATCCTGGTCGGCATAGAAGGTGTGGGAGCTCGGCTGTCTGGAGCTAAAGTGAGCGATGCATGGCGAGGCTGGTGGCGTGATAGTCTAGAAGGGTTGCAGAGAGGGAGGTATCTGCGGCTACTGAGAGCTGTAAAGAAGCTCGGACTGAAAGACGGTCAGGAATCAAGAGGAGGCGAGCTCGCACGAGCGCTGTTCGAGTGGAGGGCGGTAAGCAGGATTTGGGGGGGAGCGACTGAAAGGAGGAGCTATGGTGGTTCTGGCGGGCAGCCGGCTTGAGCGGGCGGCCGGCGCTAGGGCGCGAGTCGATGGGTGTGCCACGGTGGTGAGGCGCGCGCTGAACTAGCCTGGGAGAGAGGGAGAGAGTTTAGGTGAGTGTCGATGGGGGGATTGGTTGAGGCGACATGGGCGCCGGAGGGGGGTTCGGAGGCCTGGGTGCTGAGGTGGCCGAAAAGGGTATAGGGGGGCTGACGAGAGATGGGGGCGGAGATGGAGGCGTGGTCGGAGGGTTTTAGAGGGGGAGACGGCGGCAGACTGGGCAGAGCTGGTGGTAGAGGGGGTTCGAGCGACGAGGAATGAGATGGAGATAGGGAGAGAGAGTGTGTGTCAGAGAGAGGTTGATGGTGGTGATGATGGGGAGAGAGAGAGATATAAAGAGAGCTGAGAGAAGAGAGTGAGACAGGAGAGAGTGATGAGGAGTGAGCTGGATAAATAATAGAGGAGAGAGAATGAGGGTGGGATTTCTTTTGAGGGGAGAGAGAGAGAATCACTTGGGTTTTGAGGGAGTCAGGGGGAAACACGAGGAGGAAATTGCGGGAAATGAGGAGGAAATTAAGGAGTGATTTAGGGAAAGTGGGGTAGGAGAGAGAGAGATACATAGAGATGAAGAGAGATATACAGGGTGATATACCGGTAAGGGGGAAAACGCAGGGAAAATACCCTTATATAAAAATATACAAGAAATATTATTCAAATAAATGTTAAAATTTTATGGTCAAAATAATAATAACAATAATGAATAATTAACTATTAATTTAAAAAGTTTTACCATACAGCTAAATTTATAATTAGCAAAACTATTAAAATATTATAATACTATATTTTTTAATCATAGAAAATTAGGGAAAATACAAATACTCTTTTAGAAAAATAATATTTAATATTTAAATACCAAAAAAATTTATTCAAATCAAAATCGAAAATCACGGTCCTTATACGTATAGACTAGACCTTCCAGCATCGATGTCTAGTGTGCACGACGTGATGAGGAGAGACAACTAGTATTGGATGCTCTGGAGATTGAGCTTCAGGACGATTGGACTACGATTGAGATCCCAGTTTGTATACTTTCTAGAGAAGATAAGAAACTTTGAAACAAGGTAATTCCTTTGGTGAAAGTTCAATGGAACCGGAGAGGATCTGAGGAGATTTCTTGGGAGCGCGAGGAGGATATGCGTCACGACTACCCACACCTGTTTGAGCAGGTAGATTATTTGGATTTATGTTTTCTTATGTTTTATGATGATTTTAGATAATCATATTTATCTTTAACACTAGGATGGTGGTATTGTCACTTTATCCTTAATCATTTGGAATACATGGTATATATATAGGGGGTTCCTTGTTTGGATTTTTCGCCCGATGTACTAATTCCATTTAGTTAGGGATTAAGGCGTGAATATTTACATTCTAGGTTGTTAACTTTAGATATTACTATGTTCATATCTGGAAATTAAGGCTATAAGATGTGTATGTGGGAATTTAATTAATCCCGACGTGCTTTTCTCGTATTATTAATTTTTAAGATACAATTTTATAATTTCGGGGATGAAATTCTTTTAAGGGGGGAGAGTGTAAAACCTTGTAAAATACAATGAATGAGTTTTTATTTTGAAATATATGCTTATATCATAGATGAATGTGATATCAAGTGTTTGGGGATCAAACAAGTTTATTTATGTGAGAGAGAACAAGTGTAAGGCCAGCACACAAACAAACATGCACAAACAAGATTTTTCTTGTCCGGTCGACCGTGGCGGTCGACCGTGGTGGTCGACGGCGCATCGGCCATATAGTTTTTCCCAGTTCGGGTTGTATTGGGTTTTTGGTCAGGTTTTTGGGTTTATATATATATTATTATATCTAAGAGACCCTCTTCTTTATCAGCCCAAACCCTAGCAGCCTCCTCCTCCCCTCTTGTAAACCCTAACCCCTTCTCCTTAGCGTTTTTGACGGATTTTGGCGAGTTTGAGCGAGATCCGGCGGTTTACAGCGAAGGAGGACTTGTTACAGCGTTGTTTAGAGTTGTTCATCACCCCTCAAGCGAGTATCATCTCGCCCAATCCTGCACCTATGTGTTTAAACATTTTTAATAATGTTTTTATGAGTTTTGTGGGCCTAACATGCTAGTTTATGTATAAAAATAGATCTTTATATTGTATATTGCAAAAAGGACGAGTTTTCAGTTAATAAAGATTACCAATGAATTTCTTAATATAGATCTAGATCTGAAATTTTATTTGAACAAGAGTTTTGAAAGAAAAATAATTGCTTTCGAAAGTGTTGACATGAATATGTATGTTTAAACATGTTTCACTTTGTTTATAGTGATTAGACTGTTTCTCGCATGTTTCTAGATATGATAAATCATGTATATAAGGTTAATTGTATTTATAAATGTCACACACAAGTTTTTAGATCAAACCCCTATAGAACAGAAACCTAAAAAAAGGTTTCTGCTTCTACACGGTCGACCGCGCTGACACGACGGTCGACCGCATAACGTGCACAGAAATGGTAAGTTTCTGCTTCAGTCGCGGTCGACCGCGACGGTCGACCGCTTGGGATTTTTCTGCGTTTTCTGCTTCAGTCGCGGTCGACCGCGACGGTCGACCGCTTGGGATTTTTCTGCGTTGTCATGTTGTGCATAGATTTGTGTGGCTGATGAGATATCTGGGTTATATGGGTTTATTATACACTGAGATTTGTGTACATGAGTTGACTATAGACATGAGTCTTAGATTTATTCACTGGGGCATGAGGGTGAATAGTATATATATTGTTTCTCATACTATTTGCATGTTACAATCCTCGTGTTGGACTATAAGCTATCAAAGTCCTTGTGTTGGACTATAATCTATTGAAGTCCTCGTGTTGGACTATAAGCTATCAAAGTCCTTATGTTGGACTATAATCCACTACAGTCCTCGTGTTGGACTTTAAACTACTGCAGATCATGTATTGGACATTTACTTATTGTAGACCACGAGTTAGGCATGTATTTAACATATGACACGTCATTAATATTATGGATGGAGATGGAGTTATTGCTCCATGTTATAGCTTTTGGATTTGGTATTTAGCTATAATTTGAGCTACGGGAGACGTACGTATGCTCGTGTTATAAATTTCTAAATATCAAACATCCATTTTATTTCTCAGTCAATGGTTGACTATCTATTATATATATATAGCTATTTTTCTTATCCTTCTAGCCCTTCCCCCGAGGGTTGGGTGAGATATTACTCGTTAACACTTGACGCTCGTTGTTTCCCCACTTTCAGGTAACGAGCTAGGTGCACGGAGAGCCGTAGCTTGATAGAGTTTCTCTAGTTGTTATTTATAGTTATTGTTAGTAGTTTATGTCAAAATTCCACAGTAAGTGTGTTCATGAATATTTGAGATATTATTTCTAGTCTTGTAAAAGGTTATATGCCTAAATTTCATTTCACTTTATTTCCTATGTCGAGACATTTGTATTCAGCTTAGATGTTTTCTTCTCAGAGACTTATTTATTTATATTAGTGGTGTTGATTTTCTTTACAGTATCTGTTCTTTAGTATTATTTCTGTATATTTTGTTTTGCTTGTTTTGTACCTACACCTGTTGTTGATTCTACTAGATAGATAGTAACTGTGATGGTGCAATATGTTATTGTACGGTGTAGTGCATGACAGGTTTGACATTCTTAGTTTCACCTTGGACTGCAGCTGTAAAACCCCGAAATTTCTATAATAAATATATGTGTATTATTAATAGTGAATAATTCCCTTATGATAAATAATCATATATATATATATACATATATATATATATATATATATATATATATATATATATATATATCAGATGAATGTAATTATCTATGTTTGAGAACCCATCAAGTGTTTCTATGTGAGAGAAATCGAGTGAAATCGACCGCAGCGGTTGACCGTGGCGGTCGACCGCACAGCGGTCAGAGAGTTTTCTCAGGTTTGGGTTTAATCGGGTTTCGGGCCGGGTTGTGGGTTTGGTATATAGGCTAATGTACCCGAGAGAGCCCCTCTGAGATCTGAAATCAGAAACCCTAGCCCCCTCTTCCCCCTCAAACCCTAGATTTTTTTTTTTGGTGATTTTGGAGGAATTGCAAGGGTTTTCAACTGGATTTGTCAGATTGCAGCGAAGGGGATCAATCTCCTGCAGATCTAGGAGCTTATTTCTCACCGAAGGCGAGTATCATCTCGCCAAATCCCTCATCCCTTATTTTCTATGGTTTTCTTTTGAGTTTTTTATGTGTTTTTGATGAGCCCAAAAGGTATTTTTGTATAAAAATGAGTTCTCTATAATATGGATTGCAAAAATCAAAGGTTTTAGTTTATGAAAGTTCACCAATGTTTTGTTTAATGAAGATCTAGATCTGAAATTGCTTAAACAAGAGTTAAATCATGATTTACTGTTATTAAACGTTTTTAATTTGTTTCTCATGTATTTTAGAATCTTGGGAATGTAGATTTCATGCTTGGGTTTAGTTGTTTTTCTTCTATATGATTTTAGAGACATTAGAACTATTGTTATCGTAGAAATTTCCCAAATTTTATTTCAGGTTTGAGCCGACAGGAACCCATATTTGGGTTTCTGTCCGCTTGACGGTCGACCGGGGCGGTCGACCGCTAGGCTTGCTGTAGGGGCAGAAATAGCCTGCGATCGACCGCACCGGTCGATCGCGACGTTCTGCTCGGTCGACCAAGATGCCACAGCGGTCGACCGCCAGGCTCGTATCAGAGTGCGGTCGACCGGGTCGGTCGACCGCCGCACAGTCTGTTGCAGATTTTTTGTTCTGTGTATTTTTCTTATGTTTGAGAGTTTGCCTGGATCATCTGACTCTGGTTTTAGCCTTGCTATGTATCCATGCATGATAGAAGACCTGAGGGTACAAATCGTGGATATACACACTGATTTGATTGTGAATTGATATAGGTAAATTTCACTATGTATCTCAGCGATATTTTCACCATTTCTCAGTCCTCGTGTTGGACTATAATCCATTTTAGTCCTTGTGTTGGATATTTTCCACTTATTAATTGAGTTTGGAAACCACAGTGTATAGTTCCTATATCGGACACATTTCTTAACCCTGCATATGATCTTCTCACAGGAGATTATGACATGACCTACATGTAGATTTTGACATGATGTCCATGTAAGTAATAACATGATACTCATGCAGGTAATGTTATGGCACTGTAGTGATGCTCTGATTTTTGTTGTATTTCTTTTATTTTTGTTCCTATACTAGAGTCTCGGGTTTGGTGGTTAGGGGTTTACAATTTGAGATATAAGGTATATACATGAGGGTTCTATTTTGCTAGACGTACCAATTCTCGTGTTGTAAATTTCTAAATACTAAGACCCTCTTTAGTAAGATCAATGATTTTTAGATCTATTACATATTATCTGTATTTTCTTATTCAATGAGCCCTATTCCCTTGGGGTTGGTTGTGATGTTACTCGCTAGCGCTTTGATGCTCATTGTCCCTCCCCCTTTCAGGTAACGAGCCAGGAGCCCGGAGAGTCGCAGGTTGATGGTGATGCATTTTAGCTTCAGCCGTCTATTTAGATATATATTTTCTTTTGGAGTTCCACAGTAGGCTTTTGTTTAGACATTTGAGAGTCTTGTTCTAGAAGTTGTAAAGGTTGTGTGCCTTATATCCTTTTTGTCAGATATTTGTATTTGAGACTTGTTGAGTATTTCAGTTTATCTACTCAAACATTGACTATGTATTTCAGTATGTTGGATGATGAGATACTTATGTGATTATTATCATTTCATCAGTATTTCTTACATTATCTTTTACTTGCTTTTGTACCTACACCTGTTGTTGACTCTACTAGATAGATGTTAATTGTGATGGTGAAACATGTTATTGCACGGTGTGGTGCATAGCAGGTTTGACATTCTTGGTTTCACCTTAGATTGTAGCCTTTTGTGAACCCGGGGGCGTCACAGCAGCCTTATTGAAACCAGGGGCATCACAGAAAACTAGAAATCAGCCCGATTAGTCGACTACTAATATTAGTAGTCGATTACTAAGACTCAAATTAGTCTGTTTCAAAAAAAGTCTTCTGTATTTTGGCTGTAACTTTCACATATGACCTCAGAATGAGGTGATCTAAGATTTGTTGGAAAGCTGATAAAGAGACCTACAACTATTTTTTTTGAGTTTTCCTATATTATAACTATATAAGTGTGAAAAACATATAAACTCGTAACTAGTCATTATTTTCTAGATTTCTTCTTCGTGCAAATTTTGTGCATTTGCACTCATATATCCACACATATATATTAAATTGATCACAAATCAATTCCTAGCATACTCAAATATAAAAATATATTATTTATCACCATATAACATATTTATTATTATTTTCATATAATATTCAAATTATCGGGGTTTTACAATAGCATTATCAGATTTTCAAATCATTATATAAAGGTACATATTTCATTACTAAAATTCTTACTAAAGACAACTAAATATGAAATTCATCTTGTTTATTCTCAATTTTGTAGGGGATACAAGTATTATCACAAATTATATCAATAGTATGTATCAACCAAAAATATAACTTGCTAAAGAATTAATGGAATGGTAAGTAGAACAAGCATACCTTCATATAACATAATAATGAAATTGTATTATATTTTAATTTAACATGCATGTTTTATTTAGAAGAAGCTAGCAAAAGGGTTCAATACAGGTACAATATTAGAAACCTACTATTATTCACACAATTAAACCTAACTAAAATCTACCAATATACAGACATGTTATTGCACATTAAAGGCAAAAATAACTACCATTTTAAATAGACTTGAGCCATGGTTCTATGCTTGCAAATGCTACAAGAAAAAGGTAGATAAATATGTTAATAAAAAGTGTCTAAATGGTAAATGTTGCAGAATATCTAATGACTCGGTACCAAGGTTAAGTAATATAATTTTTTTATGACATGAACATATCAAAATACAATATTAACATAGATCTAAAAATCAACAATAAAAAATACAACTATGTAGTTAATATTCTCTTTCAAAATGGCACAAACAATGCAAAAGGTAACACTGTTTGATGTAGCAAAAACTTTTATTTAATGCACAACAAAAGAATTCATTGCAGAGAAAAAATAGATAATTCCTAGCTCTATACAAGTAATAAATTAAAAAATTAGAAAACTTTTCATATATATGAAATTAACCCTCACCCTCATTGAAATAAAAAATATTCAAAGTCTATATTTCTAGAAGTTCGTGTCGAATATCGGAAAGACATTAAAATTTCTGGTGAAGTTAGATGAGAAAATAAAAGATGAACAAGGCAAAGAAAACATAATAGCACAAGAAATGCAACTCCAATCTAATATCACAATTGACGTAGATGATGAAGACGCTACTCTAGAATTGTCTAGAAAAAAGATAAAGGTAGAGAAAGATTGATCTCGGCTCAATTAAAATATGAAACAAAAAAATAAAGGAAAATATTTTTGAAATATTTTATATTATAACTTAATTTTTGAGTAAGATTAGGAATTTTAGAAGATATTTTTATGAAATTTTTTTTTAGTATTTTTGTATGCTTATGTGATTGCTTTTATCATATAAAATATGGTACACTTACTAGTAATCTTTACTTTATAAAACCCTGTAAATTTAAATATTATTTTAAAATATTAATAAATATGTTATATGGTGATAAATAATATATTTTGATGTTTGAGTATGCTAGGGATTGATTTGAGATCACTTTAATGTATATATATGAATATAACAGTGAAATCATGCACGACATGCATAAGCTTCAATTTTGAAAAATGACCAGTTAAAAGTTTTTATATTTTACACACCGAATAGTAAGAATTTGGAAATATTCAAAAGATAAAAGTTGTAAGACTTTTCAATAGATTTTTAACAAATCTTAGATCACCTCATTCTGAGGTCGGACGAGAAAGTTATAGCTAACATACTGAATGTTATTTTCCTAGTCAGACTAGGTTTCCTGGTTCGGGTCAAACAGGTTTGTTTCGGGTTTGCCTCTATAACTACCTATATTTTTCATGAAAATTCTCTCTTTTTATCATATATCTAAACCCTAGAAGCCACCATCTCCCCTCAAAAACCCTAGATCACTTTTTGGTGAATTTGGAGAGCTTTGTGAAGCAAATACCGAGAAGAGGACGAGTTTATCAGCTTTTAGCGAGGGAGAACTTATTTTCTTGCATCGTTGAGTTTTTACAGCAGCGTTTGAGGAAAGATCATCTTCCTCTAAACCCCATACTTTAAAAACATGATTTTTATGGTTAAATCTTAATCTAATGATAGATATGAAGTTTATTTCTTACTGTTTATGTTAGTAACATGATCATGATCTTAATCTAATGATAGATATGAAGTTTATTTCTTACTGTTTATGTTAGTAACATGATCATGATCATTAGGGTTACTTTTAATTTTGTATGTTAGTAACATGATCATGATCATTAGGGTTACTTTTAATTTTGTTTTTAACTTATTAATCATGTCCTTATCATGTTTAAATCCTAGATTTATTATTAATTGAGTTTTCATGTAAAATAGAGATGTTTAAACCCTAGGATTGTGATACCTAAGTTTGTAAACATGTTTAAATAATTTTTCATCTCTATTAATTATGTAGAATTTATCATGTTTAGTTAATCTTGCTGACAAATTTCATGTTTTATTTGAGAAATTGATTAATTAGGATGTTAACTCTAATTATATTAAATCAAAAGTTTAATTTTTGTGAAGATGATCTTCAATTATTTAATGTTCAAGTTTTAATATTGTTATATGTATAATAATAATATAAATAAGTATTCAAATATAGTTACAAATTATGCAAACTTGAAAAACTAAGAACCAGATATTGCTTTTGCTGGTTGATCGGCACCCTAAGGACAGTCGACCGGTGAAGTCATGTGTGTGCACGTTGTGTACAATGCTCAGTTCAGTTGACCGACACTCTTGGGGCGACTGACCTGGGATATTCTTGATATGTAGTTTTGTCTCTAGCATTTTTTTAATGTGATCACAGGGATCGAGCCGCACGATGATAGATGTACAATCATGGGTACACCTGAATAATGTCGTACCACACTACAAGTGTAAAACCCTAAAAATTTGAATATTTTATAATAAATAATAATAAATGTGTTATATTATAAAAAATAATATTTATTAATGTTTGAGTATGCTAGGAATTGATTTGAGATCCATTCAATATATATATGTGAATATAGAAGTGATATCATGCACACGTGAACGGGCCTGAATCTAGGGAAAACGACCAATTTAAAGTATATGCAGTTTATACACCGAAGAATTTGGAATCTAGAAAAACTTAGAATAAAAGGCTGTAGGTATCTTCAAAGGCTTTCCAACAAATCTTAAATCACCTCATTCTGATGTCGGACGTGAAAGTTATAACCAAAATACCAAAGGTTGTTTTCCTAGTCAGACTAGGTTTTCTGGTTAAGGTCAAACATGTTTGTTTCGGATTTGCCTCTATAAATACCTATGTTTTTCATAAAAATTCCTCTCTTTTATCATATCTATGAACCTTAACAGTCACACTCTCCTCTCAAAAACCCTAGATCTTTTTCTATGAATTTTTGAGAGCTTTGTGAAACACAATACCGACACGACGGCGAGATCTTCGACGTGTGACAAGGGAGAATAGGTTGTTTGTGCTCATGGATTGCTTGTTGTTTATTTTAGAGGCTTAGAACGATATTTGAGGCAAGATTATCTTCATCCAAATCCATCCCCATAGTTAAATAACTAGTTTAGATGTTTAATATGTATTGTCATGTTTGAATCTAAACTTGTGATGATAAAAATCAGATTATTTTTTTTTATGTTGAAATTTAAACCAATACTAGATTAGTAATCTTTTCTTACTGTTTATGATAGTATCATGATCATAATCATTAGGGTTATTCATAATTTTATTTTTATTTGATAAATTTAAGAGATGTACTAAATATAAATTTTTCTGCAGAAATCTACAGGACTTGTATAATCGTTAACTAAGATTTTGAGATAGCAAATAAACTCCAAATTTAATCAAACCAATTCCAAATAAAAATTATATGTATCTAGTTTCTAAAAAGAAAGCTATTCTTAAAAAGAGCTTGTATAGAGAAAGATATGTTCTTTTACTAATAACATGTCCTGTAGAAAAACTGTTGCATATGTATAATGTTCAACTAGAAATTTAGGATAACAAACAAACTCCAAACTGAACCAAACTTATGTCAATTGTAAAATGTATGAATCTAGATTTCAAAATATAAAACCATTTCTAAAACTAGATTTCCTAGAGAAAGATATGCTCATTTTACTAACAGAAGTCCTGACTATTTTTCCTGCTCGTTTTGTGAAGTTGTGTTATGCCATTTTGAGATGCGTTCGCAGAATTTTGAGCCACTTGATGTTATATGTATAATCATGAATATGTTGTGTTACGCATTCTAGAATCTTAAGGAGATTATGATGAGTTTTGATTTGATTACATTCGAAATTAGATATTATTCATACACATGTTGGATGTCGTTGATGAGCACAGCTCAATACTATATGGGATAGTGCATCGACATACCTGATATACATAGTTTATACATGAGGTGAATATCTTTGATGAGCTTAGCTCAGTACTATATAAGAACGTGCTTCGATATGCCAAATTTATATAGTTTATACATATCAGATATTGTTAATGGGCTTAGCTTAGTTCTATATGAGATAATGCATCGATATGGTAGATTTATACCGTTATATACACATGTCGAATATCATTAATTGGCTCAGCTCAATACTATATGAAATAGTGCATCGATATACCAGATTTATACAGTTTATACATGTGATGGATATCATTGATGAGCTCAGCTCAGTTTCATATGGAGTAGTGCGTCGATACTCCATTTTTACAGGCCATTGAGTCGGGTTTGGATGCTTTGTCTAGTAGTCTGTGCCACACGAGGGTCTGATAAGTCTTGTGAGCAATCTTCTAGGATACCTATATGGTAGGTCGTCCCGCACTCATGTTAAGCACTGAGATCACGATGAGACTAATGAGCCATGTACATTGTTGTAGGATACCTACAGGGTAGTCCGTGTTGCATGATAATGTGATGAAATTAAAATCTTGCAAATAGTTGAAATGAAACGATTATTTGATAGTCTGAGTTTTAGTGGATACCAAAAGTGTTTATGTCATACTGCTATATATATATATATATATGACCGAGATACCTTACTCTTGTGAGTACATGAAATTATGTGTTGATGTCCATTATGGTGTTTTATTTTCTAGTGATGTTTCTTTCCATAGTTTGGTATTGATATTTAGGTATCTACAGTCTGAGACATGATATATACACGAGAGTTTCCTTGTTTGGATTATTTCGTTCGACGTACTACGTCTTGTCTTATAGATTTCTAAGTATTAATACTATTAGATTTTGGGAAAATAATATAGGTAGACTATGCTTAATAGATAGAGTCTCCACTACATCTAGCAGCCCTTTCCTTGGGGGACGGGTGGAGGTGATATTTTTTTAGTGCTCTGATGCTCTTGTTAAATTTTTTTTTTTAAATTACTTTTAAGGTAGTTCGGAGTTTCAGAGAGCCACAAGGTGACGGAGTTCTGGCATAGTCGCTGTCGCGTATTTTTACTTGTAGAGACTTCACTATAGTTTGAGTTTTATCCAGATATTAGAGTTTCATTTTCATATTATAAAGGCAGTGTGCCTTAGAACGATTTTTTTTAGTTGAGTTATGTTGAGATATTTTCATTATTCAGATATCAGATGTATTATAGTTGAGATATGATTCTTTTTATTTATGAGATATCTCTTCTATATCATGTCTATTACATTTATTCACTTTATTTTGCCTGTTTTGTACCTGCACTTCTATTTGGTTCCACTAGAGGATATTGCTATGATTGGTGAAACGTATTTATGCACAGTGTCGGTGCATGGTATATTTAACATCTCTGGTTTCACCTTGGACTATAGCCTTGTGTGAATCCAGAGGCGTCGTAGTTAGTATCAAAGCTCTAGTTCCAGCATCCTCAGATCATTCCTATGTCGAGTCATTGAGCAAGGATAGAGTTTCTTAAGAATCATGTATAGAGTATGCTAGGAATTCCTAGAATAAGTGAGGATGTTATATACGTATATTCGAAATTTTACAATTTTTTTATGACAACTACCTTACTTTGATTGAAAAGTAATTGCATAAATGATAAGTGATACGATTGTTTCCTATTTGTATATGTTATGTTATTTATGATTGGGATCTCTCTTACTGTGTTAAATAAGCTCTCCTCCTGGTATTATAAACATTGAAATGAGGACGTGGTCAAGATAAAGCTTGTACCCAGAGAGCTGGGCAAGTAAATCCCAGCCGTAAGCCAGCATGGCAGGGGTCAGGGTCGGCAGTCTCAGAGTCGTGATTTAGGCCAGCAACGGAAGATAAAGGCACTACCTGTTATTCTGAGGATCGAGAGGCAAGTAGGCCAGATTTGCGTTATCCATGAGATTCCTGAGAGACAGATGGTCCCATATACTATCCATCACCGGAAGAGTTTATACAGCTATACCGCGTAATCATGGTGCGAACGGAGCTTTCTTCGTGATTTCCTTTCTATCTCAGACCTTCTTTTATTCAGGAATTTCACATTCTTTTATCTTTTATGCCTTCATGGATAGGCTTCAGCTTGTAGCATATCCTTTAGACATACCGTTATTTGTTTCTACTCCTCTAGGGGAGGTATCCCTATTAGTGAGTGTCTGTAGGGGTTGTGTCATCAGTCTAGATGAGTCCAAGTTTCTCATAGATCTGATCGTGTTGCGGATGTCAGATTTTGACGTCATTCTTTGTATGAATTGGCTATCAGCATACCATGTCAGTATCGACTATTTTGCTAATATAGTCAGGTTGTGAGAATCCGTTAGGTTTGTATAGATAGTAGCAACCTTATAGGGTAACCAGAATGCGGAGTCATTCCTGGCATACATCAAGGAGGTGATGCTGAGGGACCGGAGTGTTGATTTGTGCGAGACTAGAGTTGTCTTAGTTTATCAGGATGTATTTCAGGACATACCTAGGTTACCTCATGTAAGAGAGAATGAGTCCTGCATCGAGTTGCAGCAGAGCACAGTACCGATATGTCGAGCACCCTATTGTATGGTACCCGCTGAGATGAGAGAGCTACAGATTCAGTTAGATGAGTTGTTATCTAAGGATTTTATTTGTCAGAGTCATTCTCCGTGGGGAGCACCGGTCCTTTTTGTGAAGAATAAGGATGGTATCTTATGATTATGTATACATTTTCGTGAGTTGAACAAGGTCACTCTCTAGAACATGTACCCATTGCCAAGGATTGACGACTTGTTCGACCAGCTACAGGGAGCGCAACATATTTCTAAAATTAATCTTCATTCTGGCTATCATCAGTTACGGGTTCGGGAGATGGATATTTCCAAGACCGCCTTTCAGACTCGATATGGGTCTTTCGAGTTCCTTGTCATACCATTTGGACTGACCAATGCACCCGATGTATTCATAGATTTAATGAACCGGGTTTTTTGTCCATACTTGGACCAGTTCGTGATCATTTTTTTTATTTTTACTGATGACATCCTTACAAATTTTGGTTTTTAGGCCATGTTATCAGCCAGGAGGGTATTGTAGTAGACCCAACTAAGGTAGAGGCCATACTAGATTGGTAGCTGTCGGAGACGGTTACAGAGATTCGTAGTTTCTAAGGATTAGTAGGCTAATATAGGAAGTTTATTCAGGACTTCTCAAAGATTATGACACTGATTACACGCCTTACGAAGAAGGGTGTACAGTTTGTTTAGGGCATGGGGTGTCAGGAGGCCTTTAAGACTTTGAAGACTAAGTTGACTATAACGCCAGTATTGGTTATTCCGAGCAGTGATAAGACTAAGGGTATTTAATATAGACCCAAAGAGTAGTAGAATATATTTTGCAATAGTTAAGGACGCATGAGCAAGACTATCCCATGCATGACTTGGAGTTAGCAGTAGTGGTCTTCGCACTAAAGACATGGAGACATTATCTGTATGGAGTGCAGTTCGAGTTATTCACAGACCACCAGAGTCTAAAATATCTATTCTCTCAGAAGGAACTCAATCAGAGGCAATGACGATGGGTTGAGTTTATTAAGAATTACGAGTTCATGATTCAGTATCATCCGCGGAAGGCCGGCGTCGTAGCAGACGCTTTGAGCAGGAAGCATCGACGTCAGATTGCGACTTTAAGGTGCTCGTTGTATCGAGATCTTCATACTCTTAGTCAGTTTGATTTTAGGCCAGAGATTGGCAGGACCAGCATATTTTGGGAGCTATATCAGTATAACCATCTTGGTGTGACAAGGTGGTCAGTGCTCAACTAGAAGACTATTGGATTCAAAATCGAAAGGAGGAGATTACTAAAGATCCCAAAGATGATTTGACCGTTAGGACAGATAGAGGCCTTCGGATAATGTGCCGATTATTTATGCCAACTAGTGCAGAGCAAAAGAAGGAGTTTCTTGATGAGGGACATCGTTCTAGGCACACAGTTCATCCAGGCACAACAAAAATGTAAAAGGACGTGAAGAGACAATTTTGATGGAGTGACATGCGTAAAGAGATCGCAGAGTATGTGGCTAAGTGCTTTACCTGCCAGCAAGTGAAGGCAGAACATCGCCTTCACCCATTCCGGAGTGGAAATGGACATATATTTATATGGACATTATTGTAGGATTACCAAGATCAAAGAAGGGGATTGATTCAATTTGGGTAATAGTGGATCGGTTCACGAAGTCAACACATTTCATACTAGTAACGACGACTTACACGGCGGAGACTTATGCGAAAATATTCATCCAGGAGAAAGTGAAATTACATGGAGTTCCAAAGACGATTGTATCAGACCGAGGCTCACTTTTCACTTAGCACTTTTGGAGGAGCTTCCAGAATTCTTCCGGTAGCCAGTTGTCGTATTCTTATGATTTTCACCTGTAGATAGATGGATAAATGGAGAAAGTCAACTAAGGGTTAGAGGATATGTTGCGGGCTTATGTTAAAGATTTCCTGGGCAGTTGGTAGGACCACATCCCATTGATTGAATTGGCTTATAACAATATTTACCAAGTGACAATTGGTATGGCACCATATGGGGCATTGTATGGGAGGCCTTGTAGATTGCCTAGTTGCTGGGCAGAACCAGAGGACAACCTATTGCTTGGACCGGAACTAGTGAGACAGACTATAAAAAAAGTAGCAATAATTCGGGAACACATTTTGCAATGCAGAATCGTCAGAAGAGTTATGCATATCAGAAACAACGACCATTAGAGTTCCAGGTTGGGGACTATGTATTATTGAAAATATCGCCAATGAAGGGAGTTCAGTTATTTGGTAGATGAGGGAAGCTTTCCCTGAGGTATATTGGTCCATTAAGGAGAGTGTAGCATTGTAGGCTATAAAAACTGCCTTGACTACAGGAGGATCTAAAAACTCGCCTGTACACTTGACTCGCCTACCCGAGTCAGGTTTCCACAAAAGCTAATTTTGCTAGATGAAAGAAACTCACCCGTGCACTTGACTCGCCAGCACGAGTCGAGACCACGTGATCGCTAAACTTGCCTGCTCATCCAGGCAATTCGCCAGATGAAAGAAACTCACCAGCGCACTTTACTCGCCAGTACGAGTTAAGACCGCGTGATCGCTGAACTCACCTGCACGTCCAGGAAATCCGCCAGACAAGCAAAAACTCACCTGCACACTTGATTTGCTTACACGAGTCAAATCTACCCAAGAACAGAGCCCGCCTGCATGGCCATGTGATCAACAAATTCGCTAGACTTGCCAGAGTACTGGGCAGCTGCAATATCACGTACAGTGATGGTCCTTCCTATTTTCTACAATGTGAAGGGAATGAGTATAGTACTTCGAGCCCATCAAGTAGCCGCTCACAGTACCAGTGGCCAGTCAAATCCGCGCAGTCGCCAAACCAGCCTGCATACTTGACTCGTCTGCACAAGTTAAATTCATTTAGTCACCAAGTTCGCCTGCATACTTGATTTGCCTGCACGAGTGAAGTTCATCCAAGTGACCGAGCTTGCCTGCATGTTCAAGCCGTCAACTAGGTTACTAACAAATTCGCCAGGGTACCTGGCGGCTGCATTATCATGTACAGGGATGGGTCTTCCCAACTCCCACGATGTGAAGAGGAGGAGTACAGTGCTCCGAGCCCCTCAAACAGCCGCTCAAAGTACAAGTGAGAGGCATGACATCTCTCAACAGTAGATGGTTACATCCAATGATTCAAGGGAGAAACCATGACGTCTCTCTCCTATTTAAGGGCTTCTCCTAGCTTCAGGAAAGAAGTTCACAGTTTTTTCTTGATTGATTCAATCAGTTAGCTGAACCATTAGCTCTCAACTCCCAACGGAGTTAACAACTGGCTCTTTGCATTGATCTTGCACTGTAGCGTCTCCCTCTAGCTTTTGACCTTGATCGCCATTGAGCTCGGAGGTCTAAACTTGATCAACACGAGCTTTTACTGTGTACTGAAGCTCACCTACAACCTCGATTGGATCGTCCAAGGGAAGCAAACTTGGTGCGAGAACTGAGCGATGCGTCCTATCGCTACCAAAGACCCCACGTTAAACAAGGAGGGTAATTCCCTCCGCTTCTGTTGTAACTTTGATTCATTAGTTTTTAATAAGCTATTCTTATCAATATAAATGAAATTCCCACTTTGCAAAATTAATTTTTACACCTACAGAAGATGGAGATCACAGTGAGAAAAACCGCTTCCTCAACCGAAATGGTGGTAGCGTAGTTCGACAAGGTTGCTGTCAAGATGACCGTGGAGTCCCTCGTAATCGAGTTCGACCAGGCCAAGTATGAAGAGTACTTGTCTTACTCCTCCTCTAATGGTAGTGTATCTTACAAACACCACAGAGTTGTGTGTAGAATCCGACCCCAAGCGATCGAGACCTCCATGCATGAGGACCCTATCCGAGGCATGGCAGGGAGTCCTATCTCCCGCAAACTAATCAAGGCCGAGCGGAAGGCCAATAATACAAGTCTAAAGGTTGCCATATAGGTTGCCAAACGATCCTCATAGGCCCCTATTTCGGAAGAAATGGTTGTTTGCCTTGGTGCGGACCACGCCGTTATAGTTCGCGCAGACACCCCTCTCTCCAGGAGGACCTGCCAGCGGTGACGACAAGTTCTCGCTCGACAAGAGGCCCAAGCCCTCACCTCTTATGACGGTCTGAATTACTATTTAGGCTTGAAGAATGCCACACAGAGGTGTAGCCCTCCTAATTCTGATGAGTTCACCAAATCTGGTGAGCCCTTGTGCTCGGACGAGCTTCACTCTGATCGCAACACTTCTCGTTACGGCGAGCCTGGTACTTCTTGCAAGCCTGATCACCCATGTGAACCAACCAGGATGGGCGAACCCACCAAGTTAGGTGGGTTTCGTTTCTTGGGTAATACCCTTGATCCAATTAAACTGTCCAAATCAGGCGAGTTTGCTCAAGCAGGCGAGCTAGAGAAGAAAGGCGAACCCCGCTAGGTTTGCCTGATAGACAGACTTCGCATGCGAACTAGCCTTGGTGAAGCAGCAGGTGAGCTCCATCAAGCCCGCCTGAATGTACGAATGGTTCAAACTCATCAAGCAATGGGAACTCGCCCAAACGTGAGAACTCGCCTGTTAAGGCCAGCTTCGCCCGAAACTTTCAACATTTGACCATTCACACCCAGTCTCAACTCAAGAATTTCTAGTCAAAACTCCTCCCAGCCTTACCCATGCACGGCCCCTCTGATCCTGGGGGTAGCCACAAGCGACTTGTGGGATATCTTCAGGATTATCTAGCCAGCAAGCACACCATCCGTGAGGCAAAACCTCAGTGTCACTACGAAAGGCTTATCCAAGAGGAACTCACCGACTATCGGTGTGTGGGAATGGTGAGCATTCGGTATTCGAGAGGGTTTCTACATAGGCTCCCAGGCTGAAATCTTCCCGTCAAAGGCATAACCACCAAAAGAGGCGCGCCGTCGATGATTTCGAGCTCCCATCTGTTACAGTTAACATGACGGGGAAGGGTAAAACTATGCTCCCAGATTCCCCAGACTCAGATTCTTTCCTGGGGCTTGGCTACCCGCTCGTGTAGTAGGAGCACGATAGTATATTCTTGCGCACCCGTACTTGTATAGGGGTGACCCAACCACTCGATTATGCACTCTTAGCATCTTCTTCGGGCTGTGAAGAGGAGGTTTGCTCAGCATCAGCCACATCTCATACCTCGCACTCGATTCAAGACGAACTAGCGAGGGTACACATGGCAGAAACTATATAGGATCAAACAATTGCCAAAAGTTTGAAGAACACTAAGCCGCCATCGAGTCTATAAAGGATATGTTGGAACAACTTCTAAACAAGAAGAAAAAGAAGAAAAGGGCCACCCGCACTCCGCGGAAGCTGGCAGGAGATAGGGAATGGGGACCCACTCCTAATCCGATGACTGAACTAGAGGATAACACATTCGGATCACTCTTCAAAGTCATCGGTAGGGACGTCGCGTAATGGGGACCCACTCCTAATCAAATGACTGAACTAAAGGCTCGACGAGTTCTAAAGCCAACTCAATGCCTTGAAGCTCCAGCAAAATATGAACAAGCTAGGGGTGGTCAGGCTTATCAGTTTTGTATAGTTTGATGGCAAGGGTTCCCTACCCAGCAAAGTTCAAGCCTATCAGTTTGGTGTAGTTTGGTGGCAAGGGTTCCCCCTCACAACATATCTATTACTTCATGTCTCAAACTAGATTTCTCACAGGAAACAACACCATACTCACTCGGTTGTTCATCGGCACCCTCAAAGGAGTAGCATTTGAATGGTTTCGCAAGTTGGAACTAGGCTCTATTACATCATGGGCCAATGCGGAAAGACACTTCCTAGCCCGCTTCTTTGGTGATGACACAGAGGTGTCGTTGGCTACCCTCTTCGCTAAAAAGCAAAGAAAGTCAAAGTCGGTCAACGACTTCGTAAAGAGGTTCAGGAATCAGTCAGTTCATTGCCGAGACCAAGTCTCCAAAGCCACACTAATCGATATGTGCCATAATAATCTTTCGATCCACATTCTGTCCAAGATTGGTGCGGTAGAAACCCGAACCTAGAAGGAACTCATTTTCCAAAGCGAGTAAGTTGAGAATATGATCAAAAGATTGGAGGCCGAGGAGCCTCACTCCAAAAAGGAGGCTGCGGAACTGAATGCACCAAGAAATCTCCGCGATCAAGACGAAAGGAGATCATGGTGGTTGACTCTGCTCCAGTACCCAAACCGGCCCAAAGGCTGAAGCCTAAGCCGTTCGAGCAGCGCCCTCCCAGGTAATACGACTTCAAGGAGGATCAAGTAGTAGAAACCTTCGACACTCTTCTCAATAGCAATAGGATTAAGTTACCGGAAGTCACCAAGCCTAAAGAGGCGAACAAGACCGACGACCTGAGCTGTTGTGCATACTACAGATTCCTCGGCCACCACACCTCCAAATGCTATATCCTCAAAGATAAGCTCCAGGCCCTCTACGATGCAGGGGTCCTAAAGAAGGAGAAAGTGCAAAAGAAGGTCACCACAAACATGATCACCTTGAGCTTCAGAAAAGACCTCTTGGAAATTCAGGCGCCGGTGGGGTTGGTTCCTATCCCCAAAGCAATGCTAAAGATTACTAATGATGATCCTCACAATCAACGAGAAAAAGGCTTAGTATCACAGATCTTACCATCAGGGCAGGTGATGTGGGTCCACCCAGACCTTCTAAGTTATGAGCAGTGGGTTTCAAAGTCTTCAAGGAAGACCAAAGGTAAGCCCTGCAATGCTATCTCTACTATCCTAGATAGAGACAAAGCAGGGGTGACAACCCTCACCGACTCTGACGAAGAGGCTGTCGCTTTGGCCACTAGAGCAGGAAGGGAATTCGCCAAGAACTACCTTTCAAGGACAGAGGATCCGGCAGGTCCCTCTGATACGAGTCGCCGTGTGAGCACTCTTGATCGCGGAATTATCAAGAGTGGGTAAAGAAGAAAATGACTGAAGAACACAAGAGTTATAATTAGGGCGAAGGAAAATACATTCTCTAGATTAAGAATCAATTGGATTTACAAAATCTCTCTCTCACAAACTCTCTAGATCAAAGAACAACCTCCCTGATCTCTTTTCTGATTACAATCTGAGTTCTTAACCCTAGAAAAGTCGTGTTTCTATTTATACTAAACAGAAATCCCAACTGAAGCAGGAAACAGACCCAGGCCTGGAACCGCTACGCGGTCGACCGCAGTACCCAAGGCGGTCGACCGGTCAGAACGATGAAAACTGGAAAAATCGATTACAGTGTTTCCGGTCGACCGCAGCGCCACCATCGGTCGACCGCTCTCAGTCCCGAGACATAGTCACAGTTGGGGTCCGTGCACGATGCGGTCGACCGCCGTGACCACGCCGGTCGACCGGACAGAGTCCAACTGTAATTTCTGCAGTTTTGATGAATCCTTTCGACTTCGTTGCTTCCAATGGCCTCGTCCACGACTCCTCTACTCTATTCTCAAGATACCATGAGAATCATCTATCCTCAAGCTCCCATGAGGATCGCTAAGCTCCCGAAGAGAAGATACACCCGTATCATGGGTCCCCCCTTTAGGAACTTGAAGTCCCATTCAAGTTAGAACTTCAGCTGAGGGAACTCGCGAGCCCCTCCTTCTCTGTTGAACCACTTGGCCTTGCTAGGAACCTGACCTTGACGCCCGATGAGAAACGACTCCTTCGTCCCCCGCCTCGTCTTGGTCGTCTTCCGTTCCAAAATGCAATCTTCTTTCAGTGGCTCCTCTCTATCAAACCACAAGTCTTCAACATGCGGTAAGATCATCTTGTCATCACCTTCATCATCCAATAATGGAGGCTCAAACAACTTCAAGTACTCGGCATTGATCACCGAATATATGCCTAAGTAAGGTGGCAAATCTAAACGAAAAGCGTTGTTGCTAATCTGATCGATAATCCGAAATGGACCATAACGAATAGGCTTCAACTTCTTCCCTTCTCCTTTGAGCCTCTCCTTACTCAATTTTAGCCATACCATATCGCCTTTACCAAAGTTACAAGGAACCTGATGTTGATCATGCTTCGCCTTGTACTTAGCTTGCGATTTCTTCAATTGAGCTTCAACCGTGGCATGAATATTTGCAATCTTCTCGAGAAATCGCTGAGCACATTGTCTTTCACTCCCCTCCTTGCCGTTCACTATGGCTTCACTTGAAAACACAAGATCGAACGGGCTCGGCGGTAAAAATCCATAACAAGTCTCAAACGGTGACTTTCTGGAAGATCCATGAATTGCCCGATTAAAAGCAAACTGCAAATATGGTAAACTCTCATCCCACGTCTTAGGATGCCTGGAATTATACCCCTGCAACATATGCACCATAGTCCGGTTGACTAACTCCGTTTGTCTGTCTGTTTGTGGATGAAAGGCCGTGCTCTTCTTCAATTTAGTGTCCATCAAACTCCACAAAGAATCCCAAAAATGCCCAAGAAAACGGCTATCCCGATGCGAAATAATCGAGCTCGGTAACCCAAAGTGCTTCCACACATGCTCAAAGAACAATTGTGCTGCACCCGCTCCCGTCACGGTCTTCTTACAAGGAATCAATATCACCATCTTACTGAACCGGTCCACCACAACGTACAAATAGTCATGCCCGCGCTTCGTAGTCGGCAACCCTCCTAGAAAATCCATAGAAATGCTCTCCCACGGCCTAGAAGGAACCGGTAATGGTAGGTACAATCCCCTCTTTCTGTTAGAAGGCTTCGAAATACAACATAACTTACACCCTCCAACATACTTGGTCACATCATCAAGCATCCGTGGCCAAAACACATGTCGCCGTAGATTGAGAAGCGTTTTCTGAATGCCAAAATGCCCTTGCACACGCGAGGTATGCGCTTCCCGAATCCACTGCAACCTATCACCATCTTCCGGAATGCATAGTGATGTCCCACGATACAACAAGACATATTCTCCAAGTGCATACTCCCCCCTTCGACCAGCCGTCGCCTGCTCAAACACACTACCGAAGTCCCTACTGGATGCATACAGCTGTACATACTCCAAAGGAACCAAAGGCTGAATACGCGTCGCCACCAATAAAGACCTTATCGGCGGACGAAATAAAATATCGGCGAACGAGATAACATATCGGCCAACTTGTTCGTCGCCCCCTTCTTGTACCTAATGATGATGTTGAAAGCCATCAAATAGGACATCCACTTCATGTGCCGTGCCTGCTGTAGCTTTGTCTGGGCATGTAAGAACTCCAACGGCTTGTGATCCGAATGCACGACCACCTCCTTCCCTAACAAGTACACCCTCCAATGCTTAATTGCTTGATATAGTGCATAGAACTCCTTGTCGTAGGTTGGGTAGTTCGCAATAGCACCCGAAAACTTCTCAGAATGGTATTCTACCGGTTTCCCATCCTGAATCAACACCACGCCCATCGCATAACTAGATGCGTCGGTCTCCACCTCGAAAGTCCGCTGCAAATTCGGCAACGTCAACACCGGTGCCTCCGAGATCTTCCTTTTTAGCAACTAAAAAGCCTCCTCATGCGTCCTTCCCCACTCAAACTGAACTTTAACCTTTGTGAGGCCATGTAACGGTGTCGTATAAGTCGAAAAATGTCGAATGAACTTGCGCAAATACTGGCAAGCCCCTATGAAGCTCCTCACCTCAGTCACTGTCTTCGGCGTCGGCCACTTTGTGATCACCTCCACCTTGCCTGGATCTATCCTCCGCTGGCCCTTCCCTACGATGAAGCCGAGATACACCAACTCGTCCTTCCCGAACTCGCACTTTTTCCCGTTGAGCTTCAGCTGTCCGTCCTGCAACACTTCCCGTTGAGATTCAACCTGCTCGTACAGTTAAAAAACATTCCTGTGAGAATCAGCATGTACGAACTCCTACGGTTGTCCAAATCTACTAGAGAAGCTCTCCAAGATGCGCTAGCCGACTCGGAAGCTTTTGCCATGCACTTCTCACCTGCTAGGGAGGAAGACATGGGAAGGAAATGTTTACAATGTTGTCAGGCCACTTAACAGTGGGTCCCTTATATATTCACCCCCGAAGACATGCTGATCAAAAGCACATCCCATGATCGACCCTTATACTTCACAAGGTACATCAGTTCCTCCAAAGTGGATCAGATCCAAGTTGACCTGGGATCTACGCTAAGCATTGTCCCTCTGAATCTTATCAAGCACCTGCGGGTACCTCAGAGGCGTTTGTCTGCGATGACCATGACCATCTTTGGCTTTAATGCCACCGGGACCTGACCGCTTGGCAATATACGTCTAAAGGGTCGTATAAGAGACATGAAGACGGAGGTGACTTGTTATGTCATTGACGTCGAACCTTCCTACAATGTGCTATTAGGACTGTCGTGGATCCACAACAACCGCATAGTCCCCTCCATGCTACATCAATGCCTAAAGTACATGGACGACCATGATCGGGTGAAAACGGTGGTTGCCGACAAACAACCCTTCAAGGGAGTCGAGAACTACTTCACAGATTCCTTGCACTATCAAGACCTCGATGAACCATCGATCGAGGAACCCAGGAGAGGTAGTGAAGCAGATAGCGAGCTCGAATACGAAGACAGCCTTATCCCGAACGATTTTGAACCAATTGTAGTCGACTACGAAAGTTATGATGTAACCGATGCTGATCGGGCGGAGGAGATTATCTTGAATGAAATGTTCGACTTTTATTACTTGTCGTCTTATCCGAAATCTGATGATGATAGGTCTGAGGATTTGATTTAGGGATTGTACAATTCTTCCTGATACTTGCCTATGTGTTCATCATATGTTACAAGAAGATAGATGATCGAGTCATCACAGGCTATGTTTCTCGTGCCTGCCCAGGATAATTACCAAAAGGATATTATCTTTGGAAGAATCGATCATCCCTTGTGCATGTTGTGGGATGAATCCGAAGAAGAGGATCCCACTGTGATGCCCCAGGGTTCACACAAGGCTACAGTCCAAGGTAAAACCCGGATTGTCAAACCTATCAAGCACCAAACACCATGCTATGACATGTTTTACCATCACAGTCACTATCTCTCTAGTGGAAACAATAAATATGTGAAAGTACAAAACAGGCAAATAATAGAAGTAGTACATAATCAGATATGCACAGAAGAAGTATATCAACAAATGAGCCCAACTAAAATAGAATGAAAATATCTATGAGTCTGAAATACATCTCAACACAATGAGTCAAATGAAATCTTACTAAGGAACTCAAGCTCTACAAAATGAATACAACTCTAAAGTTTGAATAATAAACATAACTATATAATGGAGCTTCAACTACTAAAACTGTGCGACGGCGATTATGCTAGAACTCCATCATCCTATAGCTCTCTGAAACTCTGAACTTCCTGAAAGATACAATTTAAACAAAAAGAGCAACAACAAGAGTGTATGAGTGCTACAACAAGATCATCTCCATCCGCCCCTAGGGAAAGGGCTGCTAGATGAAGTGGAGGCTCTATCTATTAAGCATAGTCTACTTATATTATTTTTCCCGTATCTAATATAGTTAATATTTAGATACCAACAAGACAAGACGTAGTACATCGAACGAAATAATCCAAACAAGAAAACCCTCATGTATATACCATACATCTCAAATTGTAGATCCCTAAATACCAATTCCAACTCTATGAATGAAAACAACACTCAAATGAAATACTCCAAGCCTAAACCATATAGGACCAATGTCACAATCTCGAACTGCTTCTCAAGTAGTTGGCACAATAGTAAGAGAATATCGTTCAACTCAAAAATCACCATTGGCAATATCATGTATGCCACAAACCAAAGAATGTACCCTACTCATGGGTAATCTAACATGGGAGTAACTACCACTGATAATACTTATATGTGTGCATCTCATTATTCTATAGCGATACTCTTGTAATATTCTTACTCAATCGCTCGGCGGCAATAGATTTTTTCTCCCTATTCCGAATATATGAAATTACAATACTTTTGTAATACTCTTACTCAATCGTCCTGAGAAAATATGTTTTTTTATCTCCTTATTCTATATACATGAAATGACGATACTTTTGTAATACTCTTACTCAATCATCCTGCGAAAATAAGTTTTTTATCTCCCTATTCCGGATATATAAAATGATGTTACTTTTGTAATACTTTTACTCAATCGTCCTGCGGAAATAGGTTTATCTCCCTATTCCGAATACATGAAATAACGATTCTATTTTAATATTCTTACTCAATTATTCTGCGGCAAATAGGTTTTATCTCCCCATTTTCAGATGATGCATCTAGATGATCGTACAACGGAGTATAGACATATCAACCAAATCCAGAAAAACCCCGATCATCTTCGAGTATTGGTACAGCCGCGGTCTCATTGTGGGAAACATCCTATACTCCTAGTATGGTACAGCCGCGGTCTCATTACGGGGAAACATCCACACCGAGCATTTATAACTGATGAACAATAATTTATTATATGTTATAACACTTTCATCAACTCAATGTGTATCAAAAATCTCAACAGTACGTGTTAACACTACGTAAACTAAGTGTATGTGCACATATCTCGGTGTACGTGTTCATAACTGGTGTTCACCATCATCTCAGGTGTTAAACAACTGTTAATCATTATAATATAATAGTACAAGATCGAGAAACTCTCTCAAAAATAACAAACAAGAATGGAATTTATGAAACTTTCACGTTATATATCAATTATTTCAAATCAGCACATTTGCAGTTTTGTGCAGAACATATCGTTAGGCAATTGAGTATATCTTTCTCTAGACAAACTCTTTTTAAGAATAGTTTTTCGTTTTGGAAACTAGATTCACATAGCTATCATTTGGCACTGGTTTGGTTTAGTTTGGAGTTCATATGATATCTCTAATTTCTAGTTAAACGTTATATATGTGCAACAGATTTTCTGTAGAATATAACAAGCATGATTATTTGAACAAGAAATCATATTTAAACCTTCAATCATGTTTAAAACATACTGAAACATATATAAAATTTATAACAATACTTAAACTTTGATAGTCACTTACTGAAATTATCTCAAACATAAATCAAACTCTTGTGTTAATCTAATTAGGGTTTTTCAACCTAATTAACCAAATTCTTTGATCTAAAGTATGAACTTTTAACATATTAAACATAAACATGATTGCCAAACAACTTAGAAAAGATATACATTTATTAAATCATATTTTTAACACTTAGGAATCACAAACCTAGGGTTTTCTCATCTTTAATCCACATGTAAACTCAATTAAATGTCAAATTAGGGTTTAAACATGATTAGATCATGATTAACGAGTTAAAAATGAAATTTTGAAGAATCATAATGATCATGATCATGTTTCTATTATAAACAGCAAGAAAAACATGTAGATCTAACATTTGTTTAAGATCTAACAACAAAAATCTATTCTTTTTTCACATTAGATTAAGATCTAAGCATGTAAACACAATTTAAACATCTAAACTAGTTATTTAAGTATGGGGATGGGTTTGGATGTAAGTGATCTTACCTTAATATCATGTGCAAGCCTCTGAAACAAATAGCAAGCAATCCACAAGCATAAACAACATGTTCTCCCTCGCCACATGTCGATGATCTCATCCTCATGTCGGTGTTTTACTTCACAAAGCTCTCCAAACTCATAAGAAAAAGATCTAGGGTTTTTTAGGGAAGAGGGTGGCTACTAGAGTTCATAGATATGATAAAAAAATAAATTTTTGTGGAAAACATAGGTATTTATAGAGGCAAACCCGAAACAAATCTGTTTGACCCGAACCAGGAAACCTAGTCTAACTAGGAAAACAACCTTCGGTATTTTTGCTGTAACTTTCTCATCCGACCTAAAACTTTGGTCTTTTACACTTTTCCAGATTCTAACTTCATCGATGTGTAAAACATAGAAAATCATAACTGATCATTATTCCTAGATTTTCACTCTTTTGGTCTTTGTGCATGTTTTGTGCATTTACACTCATATTTTCACAAATATACATTGAATTGATCTCAAATCAATTATTATCATACTCAAACATCAAAATATGTTATTTTTCACTATATAACATATTTATCATAAAATATTCAAATTTACAGGGTTTTACACCCACCCCCCAGTTTTCACAATATAGTCAAATGGCGAAGCGCATGATGAGGGACATAGGCTATGCCTTCACTCGTCAAGAGGATCTCAACTACGAAAAAGGATGGAAGACGGTCGTCTGATCGGCCTACATGCCTAAAGGAAGGCCCTCAAACTACTTCAGCAAGACTCAAAGAGGCTTGGGTTACACCTCCTCCTCATTAGAGTTGTTCTGCAACTTCGGCGAAGACATCGATGACTCCCATTCGGATGATCAGTCATCAACATCCTTGGCATGGGACTCAGACGTTAGTGTAGGAGACTTGTTCAAAGATCTCACAGTCAACATGACTATGTCTGATTCCACCGAAATGATAGAGGATGAACCGGTCCCGCTTTATGATGAAGCGTGGGACCATCATATCAATGCTCAGTGGAACAGTCGCTTCGAGTAGCATGAGCCACCCACCGAGCATGAAATCCTTCAAATAAACATGGGCGATGAGGCCAACCCCAATCCCATATTTATCAGTGGTAGCTTACCTCCTCAAGAAAAGGAAGATCTCATATCCCTCATATGGGGATATATCGATGTCTTCGCGCGGAATTATGAGGACATGCCCGTCCTTGATCCTCAGATCGCCACGCATCGCCTCAACATCAGCTCAGACGCCAAACCTGTCAAATAGTAGTAGAGACGATTTGGTCCACAAATCGTGGAGGCGATCAAAGCCGAAGTGAAGAAGCTGATCAAATCTGGCTTCATCAGAGAGGAACAACACCCTGACTGGGTAGCTAACATTGTTCCGGTCCTGAAAAAGAATGGCAAGGTCCGCATCAACTTCAGAAACCTCAACACAGCCTGTCCAAATGACGAGTTTTCTCTGTCCATCATGTATGTCATCATTAATAACACGTGCGGGTTTGAGAGAATGTCCTTTATGGATGGATTCTCAGGGTATAATCAAATCAAGATGCACCCCGATGATGAGAAACACACATCGTTCCGAACTCCAATGGGGGTGTACTGCTACACGATTATGCCTTTCAGACATGAAAACACCGGTGAAACCTATTAACACTCTAGGAGCACGATTTTTTAGGACTATCTACAAAAAATAGTCGAATGCTACGTGGAAAATCTGGTCGTAAAAAGTCGTAGCAAGGACAACCATCTCCAAGACTTGAGAGTGATGTTCGAACTTATGTGATCTTTTCGGCTCAAGATAAATCCAACAAAATCATTCTTAGGAATGTCTAGCAGAAAATTCCTTGGATTCGTCGTCATGACGAAGGGAATTCGCATCGACCCTGATAAAGTATGAGCTATCCAAGAGGTTCAACCACCCTGGAACCTCAAGGAATTAAGGGGCCTCCAGGGACGGTTGGCTTACATCCGAAGGTTCATCTCAAACCTTTCGGGTAAGTGCCAACCCTTATCCAAACGAATAAAGAGAGGCATCTCCTTCGTATGGGATGAGCCCTGCGAACGAGCGTTGAAGGAGATTAAAGCTTATCTTTTGAACCCACCCGTCTTGGCAGCTCCGGTCTCAGGGAAACCATTCCTAATCTACATACGGACCATGGATCATTCTCTGGGCACTCTCTTAGCACAGAACAATGACGCTGGCCATGAGCAGGGTATCTATTACCTGAGTAGGACCCTATAAGGTGCCGAGTGACGGTACCCTATGGTCAAAAAGGAATGCCTAGACTTGGTATTCGCCATCCAAAAGATGCGATATTACTTGGTTGGCCAAACCATCCATGTCATCTCCCGGATGAACCCTATCTGGGTCTTTATGACGCAACCCGGAGCCAAGGCATCTGCGATCTAATGGCCAGTCATCCATTGGAGATGAGAACCGACCTATTTGAAGACCTACCATATGAGCCCCCAGGGCCAACATGACTTTTCCTACGGAGGTTTGGCAGTTATTCTTTGATGGTGCCTCTTGTGATGGCACAAGTAAATCTATCGCTGCAGGAGTGGGGGTGGTCCTGATCTCACCACATAACCATGTGTTGCATCGGGAATTCTCTTTATCAGAGCCATGCACCAACAACGTGGCTGAGTATAATGCACTACTCACTGGACTCGAACTGGCTAGAGAATTAGAGATAAAGCATCTCGAGACTTACGGTGACTCCAAGCTTATCGTTAGACAGATGACGGGGGAATACAAGGTTAGAAATAACGATCTAATCCCACTTCATAAGGCAGCTGTAAAGCTAGTTGAGTCATTCGAAAGCTTCCACATTGAGCATTTCCTTCGTTCCAAGAATACGCATGCAAATGCCATCGCATCATTGGCAGCTAACCTGGCCCAACCTCTAGGGACGACTCAGCATGCTATTGTTGCAAGCCGATCTCTTTCGGCCGGAGGATGTTCTAGAAGTAAACATTACTCACCCGATTTTAGATCATCTTGACTCGAAAGATTGGAGTTTCCTGATTATCGACTACGTCTTATACGGTATACTGTCCAAAGATGCTAGGGAGCGAGAATCTATCCACCGACGCGCCGCAAGGTTCTACTACGACTCAACCTCAAAAGCCTTGTATCGTAGGTCGTAGGATGGTATGCTACTTTGATGTCTTTCAAAGACAAAAACACAAGAAGTTCTATGCGAAGCCCATGATGGCACTTGTGGGGCTCACCAACTCAGACCTAAGCTCTTGGATTGTGTACGGAGGATTGTAGGCATATAAAATTGCTTATAGGTCCCTTAGCTCAGCTCAGCACAAACCGACAAACCAACGAGGCAACGAGATTGACTAATCGCACGCAAGCAACGGAATACGTCCATTCGTGTGCGGGATCAAGCTAAGTGTTCGAAGAGTCAACGAGTCATCCAACCGAGAGCGGACTCGGACGAATCACGATCGAATCAAGATCACTTTCGGACTCAGACTTAGAAGTGGATTTACTGCCTAATCAGGATCCGGATTTACTGCCAAATCAGGTCAACGAATCAAGTCTGGATAAATCAACCACAGAACCGAATCACGAATAGAACCAAAGGCGGAAAACAGCAAACCCACACACCCGGAGGGGCTCAGCTCAAACCGAGCCACCCCAGGGTGGCTCGGTGGCCGAGCCACCCTGAGGTGGTGGCTCGCGTTGCTACACTCCGGATCTAAGCTTGGTCTTAGATCCCGAGACTTGGACGATTGTTTCCTTGGTGAAACAATCCTCCCCGGCTATTATTTCCTTGGTGAAATAATACCCGTTGTACTGCGTAGATCCGACCGGATCTAGATCGCGCGGTGGTCCACGGCAAACAACCCCGGCGCAGGCAAAGAACCCACAAAGCGAGCGACCGCAAAACAGGAGCTCGTGATTCGTTCGACAAACAAGGAAACAAAGTTGTAATTTTCATTTCTTTTCAATTTGATTTTCGTTGTAACCGGATCTTATAAAAAGACCGGATCTTTTGTAACTCAAAAAGTTGTAACTCAAGATGACAATGGAATCAATAACAAAGAAAGACACGAATTTTCCCGCGAACAATCTGGCGACCACAGTGGGAGCCACCGATCTCGCTGCCGAGATCGGAGCGTCGCAGCCGCGGATCTTGATCCCAGTCGTGGAGGAGGTCGAATACGAGTTCGATCAGACCAAGTTCGAGGAGTACCTTTCATCCTCGTCTAGATCGACCTCCCCCCGCAAGTCCAAGAAGTCCAAGTTCTCTTCCAACAGAAAGGTGCGTTGGTATGAAGAAGTTGAAGCTACCAACGATGACCTCATCTCGATTGACGCCAAAGTTGCGTCAGATGAGGCTCCACCAATCTCCAACCAGATCAAGCTGGTTCCAACCAATTCCTCCGTCACCAAAGGAGCGGTGACTCTCTCAAAGAGAGCCCGCCAAAGGCAACGCCAACGCTTGGCCAAACAATTCGCCAAAGCGATGGAGTCCACCGACGGAATCCGCTACAACGCAGATTTGAAGAACGGGAGAGGCAAACAGCCTCAACGGCCGATGAATGGCGACTCCTCCAAGCCGCCAACGAACGAATGGGTCCGTGTCAAACGGGAAGGGCGACCCCTCCAAGCCGCCAACGAACGAATGGGTCCGTGTCAAACGGAACCGTTCGACACTGGAAGAGCGCATTCGTAAACGCCGTGCACTATCAGCGCAGGCACGGGCTCAAGCTGAAGAAGCCCGTAGAAAGCTGCAGAAAGAGGTAGCCAAGAAGCCGCCACCAACTCGCAAAGTTTGGAGGCCGAAGTCTGAAGCGGCGGTTCAGACCAAAAAGCAGCAACTGCAGCCTCCAACCAAAATTCAACCTCCGGCGAACCAAGCTAAGTCGTCGAGAATTCCCATAGCTACTCCTGGAGATCATGCAGAATCCTCCCGAAGGAGAAAGCCAGTCTTGGAGCGCCTCGGTCCAATTCCCGACGAGAGAGGCAAAGCTCCAGTTCACGAGCGTTTGGGCCCGATGAAGAAGCCCAGAACGACTCAACACGCTGGGGGTCGCCGTCACCTCCAGTATAACAAAGAACTCAAGGCAGCTGCGCTCACCAACTTGCGCATCGAAGTCCAAGAGCACGCTGAAGACTCGCGCCCACAAAGGCATGTTTCTAGGCGTGTAACCTTTGAAAGCCCAAAGAAGGCGATTCAACCTCAGATGGAAACATTGTCATCTGATAGTGATAGTGTTATACCTGAGAAGTCGTGCCCGCACACGATAGG
Organism: Asparagus officinalis; assembly: GCF_001876935.1. Classification (NCBI taxonomy): domain Eukaryota; kingdom Viridiplantae; phylum Streptophyta; class Magnoliopsida; order Asparagales; family Asparagaceae; genus Asparagus; species Asparagus officinalis. The sequence goes on from NC_033800.1 coordinate 98,205,424, forward strand.
TTACTCCGACTGTCAAAATGACGAGTTGTACTATCGTGCTGGGGGTACGAATAGAACCAGGAAGAGGAGTCCCCGAGAACAGGAAACTCAATGCCCCTGTTCCAAACTCATTCGGGCGGTATTGTCTGAATGCAACTGCATTAAGGCAGTCCCTGAAAGAGTTTCAGTTTTTGAGAGACTTAGTGCGGAGACGCCAAAACCAAGGCCTAGGCGTTCCCAACGAAGAAGAAGGATGGTTGAAGACGGAGAATTTCCGAGGGTCACCACCAATATGACCAGCAAGGAGACATCGGCACGGGATGATTTCGAGTCGATTCTGAAAGTATCCCGGCGCCTAACCCGTCTGCAGTCTGGAGCAATCACACGAGGAACTTATGGTAGGGTTCGAGTCCCTTCAGAAGGTGAAGAGTCGGATACCTGCTCCGCAATCGCATCAGATAATACAGTGTCCAGTGAGGGGGAACCCCGCAGACTATGAGAGAGATGCATGAGCAACAAATCCAGGCATTCAGGAACCAACAAGGTGAACCAAGTCACCGTAACCAGGTTGTTCAGGAAGAGGAGCACACGGATAGGGATGAAGCTCACAATGCCAATAACCCTCCTGTCAATACAGGGGGTGGTAACGAGGATGCCAACGAAGATACAAGTGAAGACTTGAAGATCAAAGATCTCGAGAGCAAAATCAACACATTGATCTCCGCTCAAGAGACGAAGAAAACAGGCATTCCCTGTCCATACCCAAGAGAGTGGGAATCGATCCCATATCCGGCGAAGTTCAATCTAATCAACTTCACGCCGTTCGATGGGAAGGGTTCCCCCACTCAGCATTTGATTTATTTCAAATCGCACCTGGGTATTATTTCCGGCAATGAGCCTCTGATGGTGCGGTCATTCGTCGGCACTCTTCGCGGAGCCGCCTTCGATTGGTACCGCCGCCTCAAGCCAGGAAGCGTGAACAGCTGGGATGACATGGAGACCAAGTTCCTGGCCAACTTCTTCGACGACGACACCGAGATATCTATCGGATCATTGCTCGATGAGAAGCAGAAGGACGGGGAGTTAGTCGACACCTTCGTCAAGAGGTTCCGGAACAAAGCGATGAATTGTCGGGACCCGATCACCGAGGAATTCATTCTCCAGACCTGCCATAATAATCTGTCCTTAGACGTATTGGAAGCAATGGGGACAGCACCGTCTGACACTTGGAAGGATCTGAAGGTTCGAGGGGAGCAGGCTGAGCGATTCCTTAGAAGGAAAAAGGCCGAGAGGAACCAACCGACGGATAATCCGCTGAACTCAAACTTCGCCTCTCGTAATAAGGGCAAGGCACCTGCAGCTGCTGGTAGTGCTAATCAAGCGTCGCAACCGCAATCTCGAAGGCAGCAAAAGACTTCGGGTCCGAGACTCCAAAAAGAGTACTCTTTCAAGGACGAAGACGTTCCAGCCATCTTCGAATCCCTCCTTGAAGGTAACAAGATCAAGCTACCACCTATCACAAATCAGGAGGAAGCTGACAACACTACGGACCCAAAGTACTGTGCATACCACAGGAGGGTCGTTCATCCCACCAAGGATTGCTTTACTCTCAAGAATAGCATTCAGACCTTGGTTGAAGCCGGCGTCATAACGCTAAGGTAAGCCAATTGAGAACGGCAAAACTCCAAAGAGTATACGAGTATAAACTGTTTCTCAATCCTCCGACCGGTATAAGAGGTTAAACTACTCCCTGATACTCCAATAGGTATATGAGTCTAAACTGTTTCCCCACTTTTGACGGGAAGTTCCTGGAGAATATTAAGCTAATATTCTTAAGGATAACCCGGTTAGGTAACTGATAATAATGTCCGAACCAGTTCCGCAGAGGAAACTGGGGGTGGACGATTTATGTAACGGGAAGTTCCCAAAAACTGTTTCTCAATCCTCCAACCGGTATAAGAGGTTAAACTACTCCCTGAAACTCCAAAGAGTATACGAGTATAAACTGTTTCTCAATCCTCCAACCGGTATAAGAGGTTAAACTACTCCCTGACACTCCAAAGAGTATACGAGTATAAACTGTTTCTCAATCCTATGACCGGTATAAGAGGTTAAACTACTCCCTGATACTCCAATAGGTATATGAGTCTAAACTGTTTCCCCACTTTTGATGGGAAGTTCCTGGAGAATATTAAGCTAATATTCTTAAGGATAACCCGGTTAGGTAACTGATAATAATGTCCGAACCAGTTCCGCAGAGGAAACTGGGGGTGGACGATTTATGTAACGGGAAGTTCCCAAAACCACAGCAATGTAATGAATAAGAACTCCCATTCAAATTCTCACCATGTCTGTGCACTCAACACTTTCTTTATTAGAGTCCGGACATAAAATTCCCAATTGGTCAAACCTTCCTACAGTTAGGACCACAACCAAAACTTGGTCAAACCTTCTTACAGTTAGGACCACAGTCAAAATCCCCTCTCGATTCCCCCAATGAACGAGAGGTCCACAAATCGAGCGATCAAACCTTCCTACAGTTAGGATCGTCTTAAACCCGCCATTGGTCAAACCTTCTTACAGTTAGGACCACAGTCAAAATCCCCTCTCGATTCCCCCAATAAACGAGAGGTCCACTTTCAAATCGAGTGATCAAATCTTCCTATAGTTAGGGTCACCTCAAACTCCTGTTTGGCCAAACCTTCCTACAGTTAGGGTCAAAACCATAATTCGCTCTCGATAAACGAGAAATTCATCTTTAGTTCGGTAATCAAACCTTCCGACAGTTAGGGTTATCCGAATCTTTTCGATTCTCGGAGTGGAGATCCCACTCTCAGTTTCACCTTTCCGGATTCTGGGGGTGGAGATCCCACCTCGAGTCTCCTTTCCAATTGAAGAGAGAATATAAAATTCTTCTTCTTCATTTTCGGGAGATAGAATATAAAATTCTTCCTCTCCCATTTCGGGTTCGTCTTTGCCCCAAGAGAAGACACCATCTTATTCAACTCCCAAAATCTGTGCCTCACGGGTACAAGGAATTTTATCCCGAATCCTAAGCAGGGATAAGTCAACGCCTAACACGTGTCGCCGGTTTAGTCTTTTTCCATACAAAAAGACACCAGAGTTCGATTCTGGGGTATTCTATCCTGAAACCTAAGCAAGGATAAGTCTGCGCCTAACCCGCGCTGCCGGTTAGTTCTTAACCGTTGAAAAGAACATCCGTCCACATATTCAACATTGTGGCAGGTTGTTATTAATAACACCAAAATCCATGCCTTACACGCATGGGGAATTTCATCCTGAATCCTAAGAAAGGATATGCCGACGCCTAACACGCGTCGCCGGTTTAGTCTTTTTCCGTACAAAAAAGACACCAGAGTTCGATTCTGGGGTATTCTATCCTAAAACCTAAGCAAGGATAAGTCTGCACTTAACCCGCGCCGCCGGTTAGTTCTTAACCGTCAAAAAGAACACCCGTTCACATATTCAACATTGTGACAGGTTGTTATTAATAACACCAAAATCCATGCCTTACACGCGTGGGGAATTTCATCCTGAATCCTAAGAAAGGATATGCCGACGCCTAACACGCGTCGCCGGTTTAGTCTTTCTCCGAAGAAAAAGACACCAGAGTTCGATTCTGGGGTATCTCATCCCGAAGCCTAAGCAAAGCCTACGTATTCGAAGTCGTAGCATCAAGTCTAAGGGAGTTCATTCCTTTAGCACAACGTCACATGCGGAACGGATTTAGGCAATTCGCATGCTAGCCCGACTCAAACGGTAGTCGGTAAAGGCTAATCAAATCCGTTGAAGGCTGGGGGTTAGCCAAAAAATCCCAAAGTCAACGCCTAATACGCGTCGCCGTGTAGTCTATTCCCGTAAGAAAGACGAAGTCTACGTATTCAATATCGTAGCACTAAGAGCGTTAACTCTCTTAGCACAACGTCACATGCGGAACGGATTTAGACAATCCGCATGTAAGCCCGATTCAAATGGTAGTCGGTAAGAGCAAGTCAAATCCGTTGAAGGCTGAGGTTTTGCCAAAAATCCTAAGTCAACATCTCATACACGTTGCTGTTTAGTCTTTTCACAGGAGAAAGACGAAGTCTACGTATTCAATATCGTAGCACTAAAAGGGTTAACTCTTTTAGCTTAACGTCACATGCGGAACGGACTTGAACAATCCGCATGCTAGCCCGACTCAAACGGTAGTCGGTAAAGGCTCATCAAACCCGTTAATGGCTGAGGGGTTGCCAAAAATCCTATAAATACGAGAGTCACTGACGCATCAGCTCCATTAGTTGGTCTTGTGACTTGAGCATCCAACGATGTTCGAAACCCTAAGGTCAACGCCGGACAACGCGTGACCCTAGGTCAACGCCTATCAATACGTTGCAATGAAAGAACCAATACTCCGAAAAGTATACGAGTATAAACTGCTTCTTAAACACTCCAAAAGTATACGAGTATAAACTGCTTCTTAATACTCCGAAAAGTATACGAGCTTCGGGATGAAATTCCCCAGACTGGAATTCTGGTGTCTTCTTCAATCGGTAAAAGACTAAACCGGCAACGCGTGTTAGGCGCTGACTCATCCCTTCTTAGGCTTCGGGATGAAATTCCCCAGACTGGAATTCTGGTGTCTTCTTCAATCGGTAAAAGACTAAACCGGCAACGCGTGTTAGGCGCTGACTCATCCCTTCTTAGGCTTCGGGATGAAATTTCCCAGACTGGAATTCTGGTGTCTGTAGGCATATAAAATTGCCTATAGGTCCCTTAGCTCAGCTCGGCACAAACCGACAAACCAACGAGGCAACGAGATTGACTAATCGCACGCAAGCAACGGAATACGTCCATTCGCGTGCGGGATCAAGCTAAGTGTTCGAAGAGTCAACGAGTCATCCAACCGAGAGCGGACTCGGACGAATCACGATCGAATCAAGATCAGTTTCGGACTCAAGATCAGTTTTACTGCCTAATCAGGATCCAGATTTACTGCCAAATCAGGTCAACGAATCAAGTTTGGATAAATCAACCATAGAACCGAATCACGAATAGAACCAAAGGCGGAAAACAGCAAACCCACACACCCGGAGGGGCTCGGCTCAAACCGAGCCACCCCAGGGTGGCTCGGCCCAAGCCGAGCCACCCTAAGGGGGCTCGGCATGAGCCGAGCCACCTTGAGGTGGCTCGGCCCAGTGCCGGCCACCCAGAGGTGGCCGACAGATTTCTGTGCGCGGGCACAGTAAAGAGAGCCTATAAATAGAGGCATTGGTTCATTTGTTCAGAGGTTGGATTTTGGAGGAGGCGAAGCCCTGCAGGATTGGAGACTTAGATCTAAAAAAGATCTCAACTTTGGGACATCAAGGACTTGCTCATCCAGATCTGGTGCTCGGCGATCATCAACGTCAAATAAGGCAGGTGTTCGAGAGGATCGGATCTCAGATCTACGTTGCTACACTCCGGATCTAAGCTTGGTCTTAGATCCCGAGACTTGGACGATTGTTTCCTTGGTGAAACAATCCTCCCCGGCTATTATTTCATTGGTGAAATAATACCCGTTGTACTGCGTAGATCCGACCGGATCTAGATCGCGCGGTGGTCCACGGCAAACAACCCTGGCGCAGGCAAAGAACCCACAAAGCGAGCGACCGCAAAACAGGAGCTCGCGATTCGTTCGACAAACAAGGAAACAAAGTTGTAATTTTCAATTCTTTTCAATTTGATTTTCGTTGTAACCGGATCTTATAAAAAGAACGGATCTTTGTAATCGATAGACTATTACAAGAGTGTACAATGGAATCATTAATGAAGAAAGCAACGATTTTCCCCGCGAACAAGGATAGGCTACTATTAGCCCAGAATGGTCAGTGACCGCTTGAAGACTTGCATCCGATAGCAGCTTCATGGTCGCTCGAGGTGTGGGGAATGGATATCGTCGGACCGATATCCCCGCCATTAGCAAGGGGTCACCGTTTTATCCTTGCAATCATTGACTATTTATCCAAATGGGTTAAAGCTGTCCCACTAAGGGAGGTCAAAACCAATAACGTGATCAGATTCATCAAGCATCATGTCATATACCGATACGTCAAATTAGGCGTATCATTCATGATAACGGCACGCAGTTCGTTAGTCACGCATTCACCTGGTGTTGTGACAAGTTCAGAATGCAGAACCTTTCCTCCACAGCTTATAATCCCTCAGCAAATGGTTTAGCCAAGGCCTTCAACAAAACGATTTTCAAGATCTTGACTAAGCTAACCTCCAATAGCAAGCGTGATTGGAACAAGAAGCTTGGCAAAAGTTTATGGGCATATCATACGACGATTCACACACTAACCGTCACCATGCCTTACTCACTGGTATATGGCTGTGAGGCCGTGTTACCTTTGGAAATTCAGATTCTGTCCCTATGCAATGACGATAGAGGATAATCATCAGCGGCGTCTTGCGGAACTCGAAGCATTAGATGAAAAGTGACTTGACGTTCAACAGCACATTGAGTTCTACCAAGCCCGAATGGCCAAATCGTTTGACCAGAAAGTCAAACGCCGATCCTTCAAGGAAGGAGAGTTGGTCCTCGCTGTTCGACGATCAATGATTCTTAACTCCAAGAAGAAGAGCAATATCCAACCCAAATGGGAAGGACCGTTCGTGATAGAGACAGTCTATTCGAATGGAGCCTACCGCCTCGTCAAACCAAATGGTGATAAGATCATGATGCCTATCAACGACAAATTCCTGAAGAAGTACTACCCTTAGTCCTCCTTAAACTCCCACTGCTGCACGAGTCTAAACTGCCCCTTTTTTCTCCAACCGGTACACGAGGCTAAATTGTCCCTACCTTATATACTCCATCATATACACGAGTATGAGACGCTTCTTACGGGAAAACCCCAGAGGATACTACATGTAATATTCCTAGGGATAGCCCAAACCCCCACTCGGTCAAACCTTCCTACAGTTAGGACCAGAACCAACTATCAAGTTAAGTATTCACCCCTGATAGTCTCCTCCAAATTTCCCCCCATCGATCCTCTCCAATAGGATGACGAGACAAATTCCCACCATCATGTTAACATCTACATCTCTGACGATATTAACTTATCAATCCTCTCCCATAGGATGATAGGTCCTCATAGTTGTTCTGATCGTAACGAGATTCTATCATGTTAATGATCACCTTTGATAGCTAGCCCCGTCACTCCCATGAATGACACTACCCAAGTAGTAACCTACCATGCGATGTGTTGCTACCCCGGTTGATCGTCACACTCATACGTCCCTGAACAACCTGATCTATCCCGAACGCTCTAATATTTTTTTAGAATGATCGATGGGTAGTAGCCCACCATTTGACGGCTCCTACAATAATCAATTGTCACACTCCTACATCCCTGAATGATTTGATTATCTCCACACTGTCATTCCCCCGAGTGACATTGACATCGATAGTAACCTACCATGCGATGTGTGTAACATTGCTTTTTCCCCTTCCGATGACCGGATACCATTATCAATACCTATCTATAAATTAGTAATTCTTTCCTTTTGGTATCCCATATAATCTTCTAGCATGAGGACTTTAACTTAGATAATTTTCATATTATGATCTAGTTAACTAAGTCATAGCATGCATACAAACTTAGCATGTAAACCTAAGTTAACCATGCTTTAAACCTTAATTAGAGAAAACCAAATTATTAAATACCTAATGTGAAACAATCTAATTAACATAGTTATTATATTTTTTCAGCCATGTTAGTGGGGGAAATTTTGCATAAAACCCCTCAACTTTGGCCAAATTGAAGATTTCTCTTCACATGACCTATATATATGTGCACTTCACTTCTTCTTTTTTCCATAAAAGAAGAAAAATCACACTAAAACCTCCTCCCTCTCCTCTAAACATCCCAAGATTATCTCCACTTGTTCAAAAAAAAAAAGATTTCATAGATTTCCATAAGCATCATCTCTTAAGCTCTAAAGAATGAAGAAGAAGGAGAGGAGAAAGAAGATAGTGGAGGATTTTAGAGGAGAAAGTGGAGCAAGTCTCAACCCTAGCTATAATGCTCTTTTTCATATTGTTATTAAGGATTTTAAACTGAAATTATATGATCTAATTTGGTTTCGGCCTTCCATGTGAGGATTTTATCATTGCATGTTACTTTGAAGTAAGGATTGGCCCTTGCATGTCCATAATTAGTTATAAAAACATGTTCTTTATATCTATAAGTATATAAAATATAATTTTTATAGGTTTATAAGCATTATGTGATCAAATATTAATCATCTTACTTTGGATTAGTGTAAATATGGGTTGCATGTCAATTTTATGTTGAAACAGAAATTCGTACAGAAATTTCCAACATGATACTCTCCTAGTAAACCGATCATAACTTTCTTTGTACATATTCAAATGATTAAATTCTTTCTGTTATAGAAACTATAATTTCTTGGCTTTCATTTGAGACCATGTTTGTTTAATTTTAAAATTATTTACTAGTCCGAAAGTATGATTTAATGCAGTACATGTGTCTGAAACTGTCTGCCTAAGTCATGTCCGTTGTAAAGAGCATATATCTCAACATATACCATACATACATGAAATTCTTTCTATTCCTAAAACTAGACTCAATTGCCGGTTGATATGAGTTTGAATTAATTTGAATAAAGTTTGTTAGGTCTAAATCTAGTTCTAATAGCTAGCATATGTGCTGGAAATTCCATTCTACCCCCCTGTGTTGTATTGCATGTAACATGCATTTTAAAAATGCAAAATTGATGAAACTAATGGGAAATGGAAGATAATCCATAATATTACTTACATACCAAGTATGAGTTCATTGGGATATATTTAAGTACCCAAAATAAATTATTCATTCCAAATGGTGATCTCTATTTTTTTGCTACAGTTTTGATAGGTGTAGTTTTCTGATAGCATAACTCTTACTATACACCATGCATTGATGTAAAAGTTTTATATTATGAAATTAGACTCATAATGGAGTCATTTGGGACTAGTTTCATTTATTCTGGACATCAATTGTTATACCATTTATTCATCTAAATCTGCTGCATGTACACTACTTGTGTTGCTGTGCATATTAGAGATATTAGATAAACTTGTGTTGTAGTTTACACCATGATGTAAGCTTTAAGTTAGAAATTTTAAAAGACATAGTGTCTAGAATCTCATGTGGGTATACATGTATATATAGGACAGAGAATCTTGGATTCATTCGTTGGCTGAGAGGATCCCAGCATAATCGGTAGGTAACCTTTCATTGCTTCTTCTCAAGTCTTTCAGAGTTCGATTGAATATTTTCTTGAAGTTCCTGTGAGTTAGTTTTCCATGCTAATTGTATATCTTATCACTTTTATAATATTCCTATTTGATTCACTTCATGCATGGGCTCGTTGTTGATTGGTTAATCATTGCTATCCTAATGTTGTTTATTTCAGTTTTATACCTTCGATACCCTTGAATGATTTCATTGCAACAATTCGAATTGATTCGATGGTTCAACTAATGATAATGATAGTATTTCTCACTTTGTTGATGATTGATTGTCTATATTCATGGATTATGTCCTGTGTGAAGTAAGCTTCACCGGTGGGTGGTAATGGTAAAGTGTCCTGGTGGGACAATGCCCTGTGTGAGGACGCTCACCGGTGGGTGTATAAAGGCATGCGTGGTTTATTGATTATCCCATGATTGGGGAGTTTGGAATCCTGAATATTAGATCTTGATTGTTCATTTTTACATGTTATTTCACTTCGGTCAGTGATTATGATATAAGAATGACAACTTAATGTTGAGATCCCTTTGTTCAAGTTTGATATCTATGTTTATCATTTTCATTCGTTCCCTTGAATTGTACCCAAGATTTTTATGGTTACCTATTGGGCCTTAGGCTAACCCCTATTGTCTCCGAATCCACTCGCAGGTCATACAACTGACAAGGATAAGGGCATTGCAGACCCTGAATTTGAAGATTAGCTCCAGAGGAAAATCTTAGTAGGGGTTAATTTATGTTTACTTTTGTAGTACTTTTGACTTATAAAACATGTATTAATGTTGTAGCCACTGCTATTATTGTAATATTTGGTATTACCCTTTAGTTCCCTTCTATTTTGGTATTCTATGGACTCTACTGTCAACCTTGTGGTTCTGGGTATTGCTTATGCATCTCCACTGCTTTATTTTTTGTCCTTCAGTATATCTATGTTGTGATGTGCATAAAGATTTAGCAGGTCGACCCTTCTTATTACAGATAGGTCATGCTCAAATTTTTATGTACCTCCCAAAGGAGGAGCGTTACAGAGTGGTATCAGAGCACAGGTTGACACCATAAGAGTCCTACATTGAAATACCTAGGGGACGTAGGGATCTTTCTAGTCGATGTCAAACACCAGTTATGGTGGGATTATCTTTCCATGACATTCTTGTGATATCTAGATTTCTATTAGGTTGGTTTGGTACCATTGGAGGATGATAGATGACTTTTCGCAGGAATGGGAGATTCAGTTTAGAGTGTTTCTGAGATGGAAGGATCCATTAGCAGCGGGGAGGTGTAGTCAACACTAAGGATTGGGAGATCAGCTTAGAGGAGACTGACCTAGAGGAGATGTTTGGGGAGAGGGTGGATTACTCCCTGATTGGCCATCACACCCATGGGTGATTGACGAAGAGGATCCCGAGGAGGAGGACCCGATAGAGGAGGACCCGGAGGACCCTATGGACGATGAGGAGCCCATGGAGTGGGAATTTGAGGTTGCACCAGAGCCTCTACTTGGTGAGATCCTAGACGAAGTTCCACTTGGTTGGGAGCTTTACCTAGATGAGGAGGATTGGGCATGGGAGGATGAGCCGATGGTGGAGGATCCTGCAGAGGACGATGAGCAGGAGGAGATTAGCCTCGACGGTAGTGAACCACAGACGACTGAGGACTCTAATACGGAATCTACTTCTAGCAGCCCTTCCACCTCTTCCTAGAGGTTGACCCATTAGGTCAATAACCTTAGGAATCTTATTACTTTTGGCTTTTGGGTGGACACCCAAGTGTGGTGTATTTTGGCACTGCATACTTTTCATCTATATATTAGATATGGATTATTGTACTTTTGTGGAACTCTTGTATGGATGAATAGGTGTATGTTAATATTATATCAATGAAAAGCTTTTAGAGAAATCAGTACTCAAAGTTGATTGTTGAAGTTCCTTATATATATTATGTGAGCAATGAAATATTTCTGAGTGGAGTACAATGAATAGTCTGTGGAATCTGAACTTTTGCTGCTACATTTTCATATAGATAATGGTGAGAACAAGAGAAAATCAACCCAAAATAAGGAAGGACAACACCTGGAGAATATTGAAGAAGGATCTTCTGTTCCTATTGGAATAAGAAGGAATGCCAGCAAACGACGTGTTGATCAAGAAGAACCAATGCAAGACTCATTGGAATGATTGGCAGAGATCCTCGAGCAGTGTATCAATCCTAGAGGCAACCAACGAACACCTGCTATCTCAGCCTGAGAACAGTTTCTAAAGCTCACACCTCCATCTTTTTCGGGTACCATCGACCCTTTGGTGGCGGAGGATTGGATTTTACAAATGGAGAAGATTTTTACAGTCTTAAATTGTGTAGAGGAGTAAAAGGTGTCATTCGCCGCCTTCATGTTCAGAGGGGAAGCTGAACATTGGTGGAGGGCAACCTTAAGATTATAAAGGGCTGCCCAGAGATAGATTGATTGGGATAGATTTGTGGAGCTTATGAATAAGAAATATATCCCGGAGAGTGTTAGGGATCAGTGGGCTATCGAATTTCAAGGTTTGCAGCAAAATAACATGACGGTCCAAGAGTATGAGGCTAAGTTTACTCAACTATCAAGGTTTACTCCACATCTGATTACTGAAGAATCAGATAAGGCCAAGAAGTTTCAAAGGGGACTCAGGGGAAATATCAGAGGGAAACTAGTGGCCCTCAGGATCAGGAACTATGCAGAACTGGTGGAGACTGCGTTTGAAATTGAGAAAAACCAGCTGGAGTATCAGGAGATCAGCAATAAGAAGTAGAATTTAGTTAAACACCCACGAACAGAAGGAGGTCCCACAACCTATAAGTCAGCATCAAATCAGCCTGGGAGGTCAGCGACAAAAAAATTTCTCTTTCGTCGTGATCGAGCAAATTAGCCAAATAAGTCAGCAGCCTGCCCTAGATGTGGCAATCATCACTCTTGATATTGCAGACTTCACCGTGGATGTTTCAAGTGTGGTCAACCTGGGCACTTCAAGAGAGATTGTCCAACCTTGAGGAATCAAGCAATAACAGAGCGAGCACCAAAAGGAGATCATGTAGCTCGAGCTAATGCCTCACAACAATCAAATGCTCCCTAACAGAAGGCTCAGTCCAACCAGAGTGTATAGCAGAACCAAAGGAATCAAGGAAGAGTTTTTGCTCTGACAAGGAAGGATGCACAAGCATCGCCATCTGTGGTGGAAGGTACACTTCCCATATGTTCATTCACCGCTCAAGAACTTTTCGACCATGGATCTACACACTCTTTTGTATCACCTCACTTTGCTAGGAATTTTCCCAATTCACCGACACTATTAAGTAGTTAGATAATTGTGTCCACACCTATGGGTGGTAGTCTCCTAGCAACATATTTTTATGAGAATTGTTGAGTTCTAGTGAGTGATCATGTCATGAATGCAGACCTTGTATGCCTAGACATGTCAGATTTTGATGTTATCCTAGGAATGGATTGGTTAGCATCTCATTATGCAACTGTAGCCTATTTAAGAAAACTGATAAAGTTTAAACCACAAGCGGAGGCGAGTTTTGTTTTCCAAGGGGAAAGTAGAAGACCACTCGGGCACCTAATCTCATTTATGAAGGCTAATAAATTGTTGAGGTAAGGTTGTAGTGGATATTTAGCTTGTGTAATAAGTGACCAATTGAATGAGAAAAAGCTTTCAGATATACTTGTTGTAAGAGATTATCCAGATGTCTTTCCAGAATAATTGCCAAGATTGCCTCCAGATCGGGAGATAGAGTTTGCCATAGACTTGGTCCCAGGGACCACTCCTATATCTAAAGCCCCTTATAGATTGATGCCTGTTGAGATGAAGGAACTAAAGGAACAACTTCAAGAGTTATTGGATAAAGGATTCATTAAACCCAGCGTGTCTCCATGGGGAGCACTAGTCTTATTTGTGAAAAAGAAAGATGGGAGTATGAGACTCTGTATAGAATATAGAGAGTTGAATAAATTGACCATTAAGAATAAGTATCCACTCCTAAGGATAGATGATCTATTTGATCAGCTTCAAGGAGCTCAATATTTTTCCAAAATTGATTTAAGGTCAGGGTACCATTAGTTAAAGATTAAGCCTGAGGACGTAGCAAAGATAGCATTCAGGACTCGCTACGGTCACTATGAATTTTTAGTGATGCCTTTTGGACTGACTAATGCGCCGGCCGCATTCATAGATTTGATGAACCGGATATTCAAACAATATTTATTTTAATTTGTGGTGGTTTTCATTGATGACATCTTAATCTATTCCAAGAGTTACAAAGAACATGAAGAACATTTGAAGATTGTATTGCAAATCCTAAGAGAGCAACAACTATACTTAAAGTTTAAGAAGTGTGAATTTTGGCTAGAAAAGGTGATGTTTTTAGGCCATGTGATCTCTAGAGATGGGATATCCGTGGATCCAGCAAAGGTTGAAGCTGCTGTGAACTGGTCGCGTCCCACCATAGTGACTGAGATTCGTAGCTTTTTGGGACTAGCAGGATATTATAGAAGATTTGTTAAGGACTTTTCCTAATTAGCAGCCCCTTTAACTTATTTGACTCATAAGAATGTCAAGTATAATTAGAGTGAGAAATGTGAAGAGCATTTTCAGGAGTTGAAGAAACGGTTGGTAACCGCTCCCATCCTTACTATCCCTACGAGTTCGGATAAGTTTGTGATATATAGTGATGCATCTTCCAGAGGTTTAGGTTGTGTTCTAATGCAGAATGAGAAGGTAGTGGCTTATGCCTCTAGGCAATTGAGACCTCATGAGAAGAATTACCCCACTCATGATTTGGAATTGGCTGCTGTGATTTTTGCCCTGAAGATATGGAGACACTATCTATATGGGGTATCATGTGATATTTATACAGATCACAAGAGCCTAAAGTATATATTTACTCATAAGGAGATTAACATGAGGCAAAGAAGGTGGTTGGAATTGCTGAAAGACTATGATGTAAATATTCTTTACGATCCGGGTAAAGCTAATGTAGTAGCAGATGCACTCAGTCGGAAGAAACATATTGCATCAGCTTGTTTACTAACTAAACAAGCCGAGTTAAGTAAGGAGCTTGAGAGAATGGAGATTGAAGTTAGAAAGTATTCTTCTAAAATGAAGATTTGTCAGATAAGCCTACAACCTACTCTGTTGGACCAAATCAAGGAGCGACAGAAGGAAGACAAGGAGCTAAGTGAGATAAGGAAGAAGGTGGAACAAGGAAAATATTCAAACTTTAAGATTCAATATGATGTTTTGAAGATGGGCAATCGCCTTTGTGTACCCAATGATGGGGAGCTTAAGGATCAGATATTGAGAGAAGCTCACCAGACCCTATATGCTCTTTATCCGGGTAGCACTAAGATGTATCAGAACCTCCGACAAAATTTCTGGTGGAACCGCATGAAGGAGGAGATAGCTAAATTTGTGTCAAAATGTTTAACATGCTAACAGGTGGAGATTGAACATCAGAAACCATCAGGACTATTACAACCTCTGCCCATCCCAGAATGGAAATAGGATCACAACACCATGGATTTTGTTACTGGACTACCCCGATCAACAAAAGGAGAGGATGCCATATGGGTGGTAGTTGATCACCTGACCAAGTCAGCACACTTCATACCCTACAGGATGTCGTATACCATGGAAAAGTTGACCAGCTTATACATTAAAGAGATCAAGAAGCTCCACGGGATTCCCTATCCATTGTATCAGATCGAGACCCCCGTTTCACCTAAAGATTTTGGAAGAGTCTACATCAAGCTTTGGGGACTAAACTGAAGTTCAGCACTTCAGCACATCCTCAAACTGATGGACAATCTGAGAGGACGATACAGACCCTGGAGGACATGCTGAGACCTTGCACCTTAGATTTTGGAGGCAATTGGGCTACGCATTTGCCGCTAGTAGAGTTCGCCTACAATAATAGCTTTCATTCTAGCATTGGCATAGCACCTTATGAAGCCCTATATAGGAGGCAATGTAGATCACCTATCTGTTGGGAAGAGACCGGTGATCATCGTCTACTCGGACTAGACGTAATCCAGGAGATGACTGAGAAGGTCCAAACTATTCGGCAACATATGCAGACGGCCCAAAGCAAGCAAAAGAGCTATGCAGATCGTCGACGCAAGGACCTAGAATTCCAGGTTGGTGATCATGTGTTTTTGAAGGCTACACTAATGAAGGGAATAACAAGAGGTGGCAATAAAAGCAAACTCCGTCCGAGATATCTTTGGCCATTCAAAATTTTGGAGAAGATTGGACCTGTGGCCTACCGGCTAGCCCTACCCCCAGAATTGGAGAAGATTCATAATGTGTTCCACGTCTCGAACCTGAAAAATTATGTACCCGACCCAGGACAGATCATTTCGTACCAAGCCTTGACCCTACGGGAGGATCTATCTTATGAAGAACGACCGATTCGAGTGCTAGGCTTTAAGGAGATGCAGCTGAGAAACAAGTCCATATTGCTAGTTAAAGTGTTATGGAACAATTGAGGCATTTAGGAGGTAACATGGGAACTAGAATCTGAGCTACGTAAAGTATATCCGCATTTATTTTGAGGGTACGTATAAATTTCGGGGACAAAATTTCCTTAAGGGGGGAGTATGTAATTTTTTCCCCTTCCGATGACCGGATACAATTATCAATACCTATCTATAAATTAGTAGTTCTTTCCTTTTTGTATCCCATATAATCTTCTACCATAAGGATTTTAACTTAGACAATTTTCATATTATGATCTAGTTAACTAAGTCATAGCATGCATACAAACTTAGCATGTAAACCTAAGTTAACCATGCTTTAAACCTTAATTAGAGAAAACTATATTATTAAATACCTAATGTGAAACTCTCTAATTAACATAGTTATTATATTTGTTCAGCCATGTTAGTGGGGGAAATTTTGCATAAAACCCCTCAAGTTTGGCCAAATTGAAGATTTCTCTTCACATGGCCTATATATATGTGCACTCCACTTATTCTTTTTGCCATAAAAGAAGAAAAATCACTCCAAAACCTCCTCCCACTCCTCTGAACATCCCAAGCTCATCTCCTCTTGTTCAAAAAAAAAGAGAAGAGATTTCATAGATTTCCATAAGCATCATCTCTTAAGCTCAAAAGATTGAAGAATAAGGAGAGGAGAAAGAAGATAGTGGAGGATTTTAGAGGAGAAAGTGGAGCAAGTCTCAACCCTAGGTATAATTCTCTTTTCATGTTGTTATTAAGGATATTAAACTAAAATTATATGATCTAATTTGGTTTCGGCCATGCATGTGAGGATTTTATCATTGCATGTTACTTTGAAGCAAGGATTGGCCCTTGCATGTCCATAATTAGTGATTTTATCATTGCATGTTACTTTGAAGCAAGGATTGGCCCTTGCATGTCCATAATTAGTTATAAAAACATGATCTTTATATCTATGAGTATATAAAACATGTCCATAATTAGTTATAAAAACATGATCTTTATATCTATGAGTATATAAAATATAATTTTTACTAGATTATAAGCCTTATGTGATCAAGTATTAATCATCTTACTTTGGATTAGTGTAACTATGAGTTTCATGTCAATTTTATGTTGAAACAGAAATTTGTATAGAAATTTCCAGAATGATACTCTCCTAGTAAAATGATCATAACTTTCTTTGTACATATTCAAATGATGAAATTCTTTCTGTTCTAGAAACTAGACTTTAGTGGATTTCATTTGAGACCATGTTTGTTTAATTTTAAAATTATTTACTAGTCTAAAAGTATGATTTAATGCAGCACATGTGACTGAAACTGTCTACCTGAGTCATGTCCTTTGTAAAGAGCATATATCTCAACATATACCATGCATGTATGAAATTCTTTCTATTTCTAAAACTAGGCTCAATTTCATTTCTGGTGATATGAGTTTTAATTAATTTGAATAACGTTTGTTAGGTCTAAATCTAGTTCTAATAGCTAGCATATGTGCTGGAAATTCCAGTCTACCCTCCTGTGTTGTTTTGCATGTAACATGCATTTTAAAAATGCAAAATTTATAAAACTTATGGGAAATGGAAGATAATCCATAATATTACTTACATACCAAGTATGAGCTCTTTGGGATATAGTTAAGTACCCAAAATAAATTATTCATTCCAAACGGTGATCTCTGTTTTTTTCTGCTACAGTTTTGATAGGTGTAGTTTTCTGATAGCATAACTCTTACTATACACCATGCGTTGATGTAAAAGTTTTATATTCTGAAATTAGCATCATAATAGAGTTATTTGGGACTAGTTTCATGTATTCTGGACATCAATTGTTATACCATTTATTCACCTAAATCTGCTGCATGTACACTACTTGTGTTGATGTGCATATTAGAGAATTAGATAAACTTGTGTTGTAGTTTACACCATGATGTAAGCTTTAAGTTAGAAAATTTAAAAGACATAGTGTCTAAAATCTGATGTGGAGAATCTTGGATTCATTCGTTGGCCGAGAGGATCCCGGCATAATCGGTAGGTAACCTTTCATTGCTTCCTCTCAAGTCTTTGAGAGTTCGATTGAATACTTTCTTGAAGTTCCTGCGAGTTAGTTTTCCATGCTAATTGTATATTTTATCACTTTCTTAATATTCCTATTTGATTTACTTCATGCATGGGCTCATTGTTGATTGGTTAATCATTGCTAACGTAATGTTTTTTATTTTAGTTTTATACCTTCGATATCCTTGAATGATTTCATTGCAACAATTCGAATTGATTCGATGGTTCAACTAATGATAATGATAGTATTCCTCTCTTTGTTGATGATTGATTGTCTATATTCATAGATTATACCCTGTGTGAAGTAAGCTTCAGTAGTGGGTGGTAATGGTAAAGTGTCCCGGTGGGACAATGCCTTGTGTGAGGATGCTCACCGGTGGTTGTATAAAGGCATGCGTGGTTTATTGATTATCCCATGATTGGGGAGTTTGGAATCCTGAATATTAGATCTTGATTGTTCATCTTTACATGTTATTTCACTTTGGTCAATGATTATGATATAAGAATGGCAACTTAATGTTGAGATCCCTTTGTTCAAGTTTGATATCTATGTCTATCATTTTCATTCGTTCCCTTGAATTGTACCCGAGATTTTTATGGTTACCTATTAGGCCTTAGGCTCACCCCTATTGTTTCTGAATCCACTCGCATGTCATACAAATGGCAAAGATAAGGGCATTGCAGACCCTGAATTTGAAGATTAGCTCCGGAGGAAAATCTTAGTAGGGGTTAATTTATGTTTACTTTTGTAGTACTTTTGACTTATAAAACATGTATTAATGTTGTAGCCACTGCTATTATTGTAATATTTGGTATTACCCTTTAGTTCCCTTCTATTTTGGTATTCTATGGACTCTGCTGCCAACCTCGTGATCCTGGTTATTGCTTCTGCATCTCCACTGCTTTATTTTTTACCCTTCAGTATATCTATGTTGCGATGTGCATAAAGATTTAGCAGGTCGACCCTTCTTATTACAGATAGGTCTGTTAGACCCTAGAGGGGGGATGATTAGGGTCTTATGCTAATCTAATCTGATTATATGCCAATTAAAATTAATTAATGTGTTATCCTAGCAAGTATGAAATACAACAATATAGATGAGCTAGGATATGCCAATTAAAATTAATTAATGTGTTATCCTAGCAAGTATGAAATACAACAATATAGATGAGCTAGGATAAGCAATATGAACAACAAGATATAATAGATGAGCTAGGATAAGCAATATGAACAACAAGATATATCCTAACAAAGAGATATAGGCAATGTATACGCAAGGATTTAAAACTAACACAAGGGTAAACAATATGAACTAGATAGTGGATGAAATAAATGAGCAATGCATAATTGGCGATATAAGTTAAATGCAAAAGCAAATACGCTAATCACAAACTCAAACACATTCAAATGATCACGGAGTTCGGACCTTCCGTCCTACGTCTCCGCTCCCCACTCCCGGGGAGAAATCCACTATCACAACCGGCTTTTCTACGCTCACCCGAATAACGTTTACACCTCACAGTGTCGATTTTCAATGCTCACCGAACAACGTTCACTCCTCACACTCGGTTTTCTAGTTCACCAAAAACTTCACAACACACTCGGTTTCTAGCTCACCGAAAACCTTACAACTCTCATAATGTAACAAATATAAATTTGTTCTCTACAATAGATGAGAAAACAATGAAGCATAACTCAATGTTACAATCTCTCATAATCCTAATATACTATGTATGCAAATACAATAAGCTCAAAGTGGGTGTGTGTAACAATGAGTGAAATCAAATCTAACTCAAATAGCAAACTAGCAATAAGAATATGAAAATCAATAATAAAATTACTAGAGAAAAGAGTTAGAAAACTTCTCTAAAACACAAAGAAGATGATGAAGAAGATTGAGAAAGAATCCCTTAATCTGCAGTGAAGCTTCCTCCTTTGTAAACAAATCCCAAACTTAAAACAACCAGTAAAACCACACTTAAACCCTTATTTAAAAACTTGTTTTAAAACCTTCTTCGATTGCTTGAAAGAGAACAGCAATGGGGTATTTATACCCACTCAAAATCTCAACCAAAAACCCCCAAGCAAAAGACAAAAACAAACCCAGCCAACAGTAACAAAAATAGCCATTGGAAGGAATCTGACTGAGCGGCGGGCGACCGAAAAAATTCGCGGTCGACCGCGATCCAGATCCCAGACTGAGAAACGAGCAAAGACTTATGAAATTTCGAGCTCTCGGTCGCCCGCCCCCCCCCCCCGACAAACTCTCTGCTGCCCACTGACGAAAGAACATAGGTGCGGTCGACCGGTGCGGTCGACCGAGAACTGATATATTCTAAAAACTGGTTTGCTGATTTTAAAACCCTGTTTAAAAATATAAAATAAATTCCAAAAAATATAAAACTTTGGGGAATGATTGTAGACATGATATTAAACATGCTACAATGACTGGTTTCCAAAAAGGACTTCCCAAATAAAATATATCATCATTTTACAAAATAGGCCAAAACATGAAAATGTAAACATGTGAATTTTGATATTTTGGCTAAACCATGTTTTGAACCTTTGCACAATAATTTTGTAGACTTAATAAAATATGTATATGATTATTGTTAAGTCTAAAAACTAAGGAAACAATATTTTCACAAAATTGCATATTCTATGCAATGTTTTCAAAAACACAATAGTAAATATGAAATATGTGATTTCATATTTATAAACATGAAAACCCAAAACATATATATGTATATATATAACTATATATATACATAGAAAATAAAACTTATGTGTGTGTATATATATATATATATATATATATATATATATATATATATATATATATATATATATATATATATATATATATATATATATATATATATATACCATCCAACCTCCAACAACGTTGTTTGTCTACAATACATAGAAATGCACAAACACTAGACAAACAACATTAGATGTAAATTGTTTGCTAAACATCATCAAAACAAGAATGCCAACAATCTTCCCCTTTTTGATGATGACAAACAATTTACAAAAAGGATATATGCATGAAAGGAAATGAATATATAAATTATAATTCACATGAATATATACAAGAAAGAATATACTCATAATATTTCTCCCCCTTTGACAACATCAAAAAGGGGACAAAAGAATTAAGAGAGTGAAAGCTCCCCTACAAATAAGCATGGGTGAGTATGAAGCAAGTATAGGGATTGCTCCCCCTATCAAAATGTCATATAAAATATATGCAATAAAGATCAAGGCAAACATATGTGAGCAAGCATAGATGGAGAGTATGCTAAACACAACTTACATACATAAAGACAAATGAGAACATACATAAATATATCAAAGTGAAAAAAGATAGTGTCTCATATCAACGAAAACATAAAGATCAAAAATTGATTTATGAAATCAAAAGAAAAGGAACATGAAAATCATGCAAATAGTTTTCAAATGAAAACAAATCAACTAAGAGAAATCATAAATCAAAGTTTAAATCCAAAAACTTAAAATCAAATCATCATTGATTCAAAAATCAAGAGAGGCAACTATATCTAGCTCTTGAGCTAGTATCAACCCATATGAACATTTTTAGCACCCGGTAAACAATGTTTGGGAATAAACACCCAATAACTCCGGAGGGTATATAAACACAAACCTCTCAACAAAATCAATAATCATGAAAACAAAAGAGTTTGAAACATAATTTTCAAAACCAAGAAAAGGGAAAAATAAGAACATTAAAATTCTTGGTTTAAAAAAATCAAAATTGTTTTGGTACCCAAGAACTCTTGGTACCAAAAAATTTAGGGACATGACCCCTATCACTTAAGCTCAAAACCTTAGGGTTATGAACCCTCTTAGGCATATGTGGTGCACTAACACGGTCAAAGCAATAATCGCTCAAATGACCCTTCCGATTGCAATTTGTGCAATGAAAGAGATCCATTTGTTTTTGTGGACCATTAGCTCGTGCACGAGAATCATTTGCAAATAAAGATTTTCTTTTAAAATTATTTTTTAAATGAGAAACATCATTAAACAAAGGTGGTCTTTTGGAGCAAATTGCAAATTTGGAGTATTTTGCAAATCAAAACAAAATTTAGCAAGATGTCCAAACTACCACAAACATCACATTTAAAAACATGTGGTCTACTAGATACATTTGGCAAACGTGATTTTCTTTTTAAATCAAAACAATATTCGATCAAATGACCAAAACGTCCACAAAGATCACATTTAAACACATTAGCATGTTTATGATGTGCATGATAAGCATATGCATGTGTATGTGATGAAGAAGCTATATGAGATGCACAACAAGCATTGATATTTTTATGTTTATGTGCATCATAGCAAAATTTAGCTAGATGGCCTTTACGGGCGCAAATTGAACACTTATAAACTTTGCTATATATGTGTGCATGATGAGTAGATGATGACTTAGACTTAGCACACATATCCATAAGCTTCTTATGGTTGTCAAAGCATATTTTTAAAATTGAATCTAAAGATGAAATGCATTTTTTCATAAGATTCAAGTCTTCATTTTTAGGCACATATGCACTTTTAGAAGTAGAACATAAATAGTCATTTATAAAGGAAGCAGTATCATTTTGTATGTTCTCTACTTCTAACATGGCATTATCTTTTTCATGAGTTAACTTGGCAAAGTTTGAAAGCAAAGAATCATGATCCGATTTTAATTTTTCATTGTTTTCTTTAAGGATCATATTTTCATTAGAAATAATATCAAACATAGAAGTTAAAGACTCATGATCGGATTTCAAATTTTCATGCTTGCTTTGTAAATTAATAAAATCATTTTGCAATTTCTTGTAGGCATGCAATAATTTATCACTAGCACAAGCAAGTTCATCACTATATAAATCATTATCGGGTTCGAACTCGCAAACCTCACTAGGGCTATCGCCTAGTGCTCGTGTGCATGATGCTCCATATGAACTTGAAGTCGGATCCTCCAAAGCTTGTTGGATCGCCTCCAAGTCCCCTTGATGTGCTTCTATAAATTTCAAAAGTTTGTAAGCATTATCAAAATGAACAAACTTGTTAGACATAGATGAATTAAAAGCATTTAGCAAATATTCTAACAAAATATTGTTCATTGTAAACATACGATGATCATTCTTATTCCACTTGGATTTCTCCAAAATGGGCACAATATAAGCATCATCTATAATTTCCCATAAAGAAAATATTTAGATCTATCAAAATGTTTAAATCTAACACACCATTGGGCATAGGGGAAATTATCTAATCTAGGAGCAATACTAGAATCATAGCCTAAACAAGATATATCATTCATATCCATAATTTATAAAAATATGCAAGCAAGATACAAAAGTAATCAAAACAAGATTAGCACAAAAAGATAACTTGGATCTTTAACTCAAGGCGATTAGATCTTAAATCAAAGAGCACCAAGCTCTGATACCAATTGTTAGACCCTAGAGGGGGGGTGATTAGAGTCTTATGCTAATCTAATCCGATTACATGCTAATTAAAATTAATTAACAAGTTATCCTAGCAAGTATGAAATACAACAAGAATATAAGCTAGGATAAGCAATATGAACAATGAGATATATCCTATATGATAAAGATATATGCAAGGATATATAAACAACACAAGGGTAAATAAACTAAATAAGATAGTGGATGAAATAAATGAGCAATATATATATATATGAAAACAAATATAATGTGTCTGTATAATATTGAGCTTAAAGTACTTAACACATATAATATAACATCTAAACTAGATTACCCAAGCTAGATCTTGATCTTCAATTAAGCTTGACTTGGTACACTTGCGGATGAAGCTTGAACTTGATCTTTAACTTTGAATTGCAAGGCTTCAACCCGACATTCCGCCAACCTCCTTTGGATATGATCGTTGAAGCTCTATTCCATCCATCTTGCAACTACGTTGTTTGTCTACAATAAATAGAAATGCACAAACACTAGACAAACAACATTAGATGTAAATTGTTTGCTAAACATCATCAAAACAAGAATGCCAACAAGGTCATGCTCAAATTTTTATGTACCTCCCAAAGGAGGGGCGTTACAATGTGTCCTATCAATCCTCGAGAAACGACCTACAAAACGATGGGTCGTAACTCGGACCGCATCCCGACCACCTGCATAGGTGATCAGTCGTCTTAGGCCAAATTGTCAAGCTTAACTGCGACTTGACGATCAAAGTTAACCCAACCCTATACTTCAAACAGCCAAGGGTTGAGGAGAAATCTTAGCATGAAGTCTAAGAGAAACCCCCCTCAACAACTCACCATACGGAGGGAAACGACATGGCTAGCCCGACTCAAACAGCATTCGGCAAAGGCAAGTCAAGTTCGTTGGCTTCCAAGGATTGGCTAAGAGTCCTAAGCATAGATCAACACAAAAAATAAGGAAAAGCTACAAATGAAAAACCAAGAGTAATCAAAAGCATAAGAAGTCATTCCAGGCTGAGTTTAAGAGCAACATGTTTTGGACAAAGATGTAGCAAACATCAACAAAGTTATAGCAATTCATAACAAAAAGGAAACATCCTAAATTAACTTCAACAGGCTGAAGGTGGCGATCCTGGCCTTGACGTCCACAAGCTCCGCCACCTACCGAGCTCGGACCTTTTCCTCCTACCTCTGTTGGAGCTTGGAGAGGGCAGCCTCAACATCCTCCTCTTCCCGGTGCAGACCCTGGAGGGCTTGCGACTCCTCGATAGCGAGGCGAACGACCCTTGTGTTCTCTTCTTGCCACTTCTTCAGGTCCTCCTCACCCCGGGCAGACTCGACCTCCAAGAAGGAATAAGCATCATGATAGGCATCCATCCTAGCCAGCAAGTCACGGTGTCGCTTGCGCAGGCACGTAAGCTTGGCCTCCTTCTCCGAGATGCTCCTCTCTCGAGCTTCGTGTTAAAGAGCCCTTTGAAATTGGGCACTCATCAGAAGAGGCGTTGGCTCACCCCTAGGGTCAGCATGCACCAGCTCCTACAGAGGGTACATAAACCCCTCCAAATGATGAAGCTCTCCCTTACATTGCTTGTCGAGTTAGGAGCCGCACTCACACCAGATCTCCTCGAGATTTTCGGCCACAAAATAGAGCATATCATAATACCTCCCGCCGCCTTGGTTGATAATGGTGGTCATCCTTTGTAGTTCATCCTCCAACTTTTGGAAGATGTCAAGCATCGGGGCAAGGCTCAGAGTGACCGACCCTTGGGTTGGATTGACAGTGACGGTCGGCACCACATCGGCACCGGCAACAGCAAAGGAAGAAGCAACCCCCTTCACCTTGGAGATGCACGACTTGGTCTTAGGAGCCCTGTTCACAATAAGGAATACTCTGCAAAAGTTTTCTTTAGGCGAACACTTGTGAGCGCGAGAACTCTGTCAGGAGAAGGGCGAAGGCATTATATAGCCGGGGGTTCGACGGGCGAGATTCGCAAACTCAAATGAATCGAACGACTCAGATCCCCGTGGAGGTTCGAATTTGACGCCCATAAAAGCCACGGCCTTTGGGATTCCAAACGAACTGTTCGGATCAAGCATAGAAGGCGAGGCATTCCATAACTTTTCCATTAATGTGAATTGACACACCCACATCGCCTTAGCTGACAAACACATGGGTTCGCAGGCAAACGCGTGGCTCACCTGCTCGTGGCTCTCCTGCCCCAAGAATTCGCCTGTGGCATAAACTCGCCTAAGCTTGAGTTTCTCCTGTAGCATAAACTCGCCTAAGCTTGAGTTTCGCCTGTGGCACAAACTCGCCCAAGTTTGAGTTTTGTCTGTGGCACAAACTTGCCTAAGCTTTAGTTTCACCTTCGGCACAAACTCACCCAAGCTTGAGTTTCGCCTGTGGCACAAACTCGCCCAAGCTTGAGTTTCGGCTGTGGCACAAACTCGCCCAAGCTTGAGATTTGCCTATGGCACCAACTCGCCCAAGCTTGAGTTTCGCTTGTAGCATGAACTCACCCTAGCATGAGCTCGCCTATGGCATAAGCTCACCTAAACTCGAAGTTATTTGCTACCAACTCAGCTAAAAGTGCTAAAGTACTGGATAGCGATACACAGCAATAAAAAATAGAAAGGAGTGCATGCGTAATGTATTGAGTAATCTAGGAAATGCAAAATTCAGTCATCAGCAGTCTTCAAAGCAATACATTCGAAAAAAGTTATGACTTTATAATCAAATAAGTTATAATATTACATTGGAAGCAAAAGACCAGACAAGATATCTTGGATCTACGCTTATCCTACAAACTCATCCTAGAAGACTAAAAGGTGCAAGCTTTGCCTTGACGGCAGTTATCTTCTCTGCATGCACTACGCAAGCCTCTTCCTCTGCCTCTTGCTAGACCGTGGCTTTAAAAGAAGCATTAGCCACAACGTCTTCTTAGCGCAGTACTAGAAGAATACGCCTCTCCCTTGCAAGAGCGCCTTGGATGGTCTCGTTCTGGATGCGTAGGCCCGTCAAACTCCCCCTCAACATACGGGACCCTGTCCCAAACAACTGAGGAAGTTGTGGCCTCCATCTCAGCTTGCAACAGACATTGTCGGTTATCCAAGTAGGCAATGAGGGACTCCTTGTCTTCTATATCCCTCCTTAGGCACTCTTACTGCCACGCCCCATGACGACAGGGCGAAGGTAAAAGCTACACCATGTTAGGCTCTAGGTCCGCCTGCCACAAGTTCTCTAACCTTGTTAAAAGCAATTCTAGATCAAAAAGCATCAAGGAACAGTGTATAGCGAGTGCGTAGTCACCCAAACGCCGGATGTCGGCCACACGGTCTGAGAGAGGCTGCTTCAGATCCGCATAAGTACCACAGCCTTGGTCGACAAGGGAAATCACCTGCTTTACGATATTCTCCAATCCTCGGACATGAGTCTATAGACTAATGGAGTATGAGTGATTAGACCCCTGGCCACGGTTAGGTGCGACAACCGAAGAATTTTTTGGGTGAGGCTCTACTCCTGGCTGAGGGACAGACCACGAAGCGGGTACGATCGCGGGTTTAGGCTCAGGCCCCGGCCCCTCGGTGTTTGGCACCCCCTTTGGAGCTAACAAAGAGAGCAAAATCATGAGCTCATTGGCAGGTACCTTTCTCCCTTCTTCGAGACAGGTACCTTGGCTCGCGGTGCAATCCTGAACGTGAGGGAAATGATAAACACCGTGACCTCTTGATACGGGTGTATCTTCTCTTCGGAACTTAGTGATCCTCATAGGAGCTTGAGGATAGATGATTCTCATGATAGCATGAGAATAGGGGTGTAAAACAGTATAGTGGAACGCAGGTGGAAGCGTGGAACGAGACAACGAGCATCAGAATCGAAGTATCCAGTTTTTAGTCCATGAGTCTACTCATAACAATCATGAGTTGACTCATCAGGTTGAGTCGACTCATGACTGTCATGAGTCGACTCATCGCTGGTTTTTGTATTTTGTTCAGTTTCGGACGAGTCAACTCATCTCAGTCATGAGTCGACTCATCGATGGTTTCCTGGTTTGTTTGGATTTATGTTCACACAAATTCCTGTTAGTTTTGGGATTGGTTATTTACCAAATTGCCATCCACGTTTGTCCACCTATATAAAGGGTTGTTTAGGGTTTCTAAACATCAGTTTTTATGATCTTAGATCAGAGAGAGATTCTAATCTTTGTCTTAGGGTTTAGTGAGAATTGAGAGTTTGTTCTCTATTCAAGTGAGATTGTGGATGAGGGATTATAATCTTTTCATACTCATAATCTAGAGAAAGTAATTTCCTTCGCCATATACTGAATTGTGCTTGTGTTTCCGTCATCCTCTTCTCAACCCACCTTTGATAATTCCACGATCAAAGGTGCTCGCACGACAACTCGTATCAAGTTAGTATCAGAGAATCAGATCCGGTGAAGGGACATCCTGTGTATGGTCCTTACTCGATCGTAATACAAGAAGCTTGGCGAGATCCTTATTTCATTGGAATGAGTCCAGGTTTTAAGGAGGAAGAAGATGGTTGAAGGAGACAATTCTATGAGGATTGATGCATTGGAGAAGCAGATCAAGACGATAGGTTCAACTCTAACACAACTCTTCAGTCTTATCCATGGAGGTGGCAAACAAGGTGAATCTTCTTTAAAGAAATTATTGAGTCCGATGTGGAGAGAGTAGATTCAGATTCCGACGAGGAGGAGGAGACCATTAAGACTGCATTGCATCAAGGGGGTAAGAATTCTTATCAGAACCTCAAGATTGACTTCAAGGTGGAGATTCCTGTTTATGATGGGAGTGTTGACGTCGAGAGGCTTGATGACTAGATCGAGCGGATGGAGACGTATTTTACTCTTTATGGCTATTCATCAAAGAAGAAGATAGTGTTCGCGACTTTGTGGCTTTCAGGGCACGCGTTGACATGGTGGAAATCCTACTACAAGCAGGAGAAGAAGGCGGTGTCGTGGAATAAGTTCAAGGTGTTACTGAGGAAGCAGTTCTACCCGGTGGGATTCCTTGAAGAGCGTTGGTACAAGTGGTACGGTTTGCGCCAAAGGGTCAATCAACCCGTTCAAGAATACACCACAGAGTTCCAACAGCAGGCGATGGTCCTTAACATTGCGACAGAGGAATATACCATGTTTATGAAGTATATGACGGGATTGAGCGATTACATCCGGAAGGAGATGAAGTTATTCATGGTCGAGACTATTACAGAAGCGAGCGTGAAGGCTATTGCCATTGAGGGCAGGCAAAAGAAGGGCAACGAGGCAAAAGAAGATGTGAAGCAAACGGGTGGTGAGTCTAGTGGTTCCAAGCACAAGGAGAAGAGGAAGGGTGATCTAGGAAAAGCAGGGCTGATTTGTGGTCACTGCGAGAAGACAGGGCACGAAGCTGATCGATGCTGGGAGAAGGGCTGATTTGTGGTCACTGCGAGAAGACAGGGCACGAAGCTGATCGATGCTGGGAGAAGTATCCTCATCTGAAGCCAAGAGGGTTGAAGAGGAAGGAGGGGAGAAGTATCCTCATCTGAAGCCAAGAGGGTTGAAGAGGAAGGAGGAGAAAAAGGCATACATGATAGATCAAGGTCCGAAAGAAGTCCCGGGGATGACATAGCCCAACAGTAGTCTCAACCTTATGGTGGGAAAACAGACCACGAAAGAGGACGAAGACCCGAGGGAGCAGCTCTTTGTTCTTAAGTTGCAAGTGAAGACCAGTTTGGTTGATGCCATTGTTGATTTGGGTAGCGAAAAGAATTTGATATCCGAGGCATTAGTTCAGAAGCTGGGTCTGAAGACGGTCAAGCATCTGAAACCTTATGCATTGGGGTGGATTCAGAAGGAGGAGAAACTGAGTATAGTTGATCAATACACTATCAGATTTGTGCTCCACGAGTCGTATATTGATGAAGTCACGTAAGATGTCGTTCCATTGGATGTTTGTCAGATTATACTAGGCAATAAGTACTTATGGGATAGATATGTGATCTACGAGAGGCGGGCTCAGAAGTATGTAGGCGTATAAAACTGCTTATAGGTCCCTTAACACAGCTCGGCACGGTGATTCGACAAACCAACGAACCCTCGGTAGATATATCCAAGCATGATCGTTAGACCACAACATCGAAGCTAAGTGAGATGTGATCAAGCAGATTAACGAGGCGACGAGGTTAAACACCGAAGCGGATTTACTGCCAGATCAGGATCCGGACTGCCAAATCAGAGTCCAGGTCAATAAATCAAACTCGGATAAACCGCGAAATCGGAAAATGGGTGCAAACACCTGGAGGGCTCGGCCAAAGCCGAGCCACCTCTAGGTGGCTCGGCCAAAACCGAGCCACCAAGAGGTGGGAGCCACCTGGGCCAAGCCCAGATCTGGGCCCAGATCTGGTTCTAAATACCTATAAATAGAGGAGTAAGAGCTCATTTTCAAGGGTTGGAATTTTTGGAGCCGAAACTCTGCTGGATTGAGAACTCACCTTCGGATTTTTAAAGCTTTGAAGACATGGGCATTTTCAGATCTGGTTCTTGGCGATCGTCCACGTCAAATAAGACAGGAGTTCGAGAGAGAGAGACCAGATCTGAGATCCACACGGTAATATTCCGGATCAAAACTTGGTTTTTGATCCCGAGAAGGCTATTATTTCCTTGGTGAAATAGTACACCTGGCTGTTATTTCCTTTGTGAAATAGCACCCGTCATACCGTGTAGATCCGACCGGATCTAGATCGCGCGGTGGTCCACGGATTAACTCCGGCACAGGCGAAGAACCCACAAAAGCGAGAGACCACAAAACAGGATCTCGCGATTCGTTCGACATAAAAGGAAAGTTGTAATTTATATTTTTCTTTTGATTTTGTTATAACCGGATCTTATAAAAAGACCGGATCTTTTGTAATCGAAAAACTATTACTTGAGAAAGCAATGGAATCAAAGAACATGATTTTTCCCGCGAACAATCTGGAGTAAGGAACACTTCTGAATTGGCCAAGGCTTCTTGCAAGGTCAACCGAATCCAAGTGGATCCGGGTTCTGCTGTGAGTATTATGCCACTTTGCTTGATGAAGTTAGCTTCTATAGGCATTGTTATCTATGGATTCAACACTAGCGGGTCAAGACCCTTGGGTAAGATCCGGGTAAAATGTCAAATGGGAGATTTGAAGACAGAAGTCACATATTATGTGATCGATGCCTAGACTTCATATAACTTACTATTGGGTCGGCCTTGGATCCATAGTAACGTTATAATCCCCTCCACTCTCCATCAGTGTTTGAAATATGTCGACACTGATAATAAGGTTAGGACGGTGGTCGCAGATAAGCAACCATTCAAAGGGTATGAGAATTATTTCACTGATTCTCTCCTTTATGGTAACGAATCCGATACTGAATCATTGGCCCATGGCACGGACAGCGGAGAAGAAGCTGATACCGAAGCCGGATTTGATTACAATGGAGGTTATGTTTTAAACGACATTGTACCCTTTGTAATCAACCTTGACGATGAACAATCGTTAGAGGGCAGTTGTAACTGGCAACTTGCCAATAATAAAATAAATAATGATTTAGAGTACTCCCTGTCTCTTGATGATGTGATAAAAGAATTGTATGATAATCCCGATTTATATATGCCGCTTCGATCGTCCTATATAACAAAGAAACGCCCCCAGCATTCTTTCGGAACAACCCTGGTCATTCCTACCAAAATAGGAGGCGAAAGAGAAGTGATTTATGGTAAAGGAGAGGGTTTTCCATTACCAGATCATTTCTTAAGGGAAGATGAGAATGAAGACAAACCTGGTCGGCATTTATCTAAGTATAGTCCGGAAGTGCGCAAGCTCATGAAAAAGCAGGGGTATAATTTCACACTCGGAGAAGGTCTATACTTCGATCGAGGTCCTCGTATTCCACCCAAAGCGACATATGTACCAAAAGGAAACCGTATGATTATTATAAATACAGACGAGGGTTAGGGTATGAATCTTCTTCAGAAGATGAATGTTGCTAGTTAATCAATGACCAATCATCTGAACAATATAAAGATGGATACCCGTCAGATTCCTCAGAATGGGATTCCGATACAAGTCTGGGGGAAGCATTCAAAGCCCTAATGGTGAACATGGCTATAGCTGATCCGTCCACAATGGAGAACGATGATCAAATGCCAACATGGGAAGACCCGTGGGTTCATCACCTGAACATGCAGTATGGTGATAGGTTCGAACAGAGGGAACCCCCCACTGAAGATAAAATAGTCCAAGTTAACATGGGTGATGAGGCTAACCCAAAGCCTATATTCATCAGCGATAGTCTTCTCCCAAATGAGAAGGAGGAATTAATTGCTCTCATCAGGGAATATATTGACGTCTTCGCGTGGAACTATGAAGATATGTCAGGGCTTGACCCCAATGTGGCGATGCACCGCCTCGATATCAAGTCGGATGCCAAACCTGTCAAACAACAGCAAAGAAGGTTTCGTCCGCAGATTATGGAAGCCATTGAGGCAGAGGTTAAAAAATTGATCGAATCAGGATTTATCCGAGAGGAGCAACATCCAGACTTGCTAGCCAATATTGTTCCCGTCATGAAGAAGAACGGTAAAAACATGATCTGTATCGACTTCAGGGACCTGAACACGGCATGTCCAAAAGACGACTTCCCTCTCCCGATCACAGATGTCATTATCGACAATATGTGTGGATTTGAGAGAATGTCTTTTATGGATGGTTTTTTAGGATATAACCAAATCAAGATGCACCCAAATGACGAGAAGCATACAGCGTTCAGAATGCCCTTCGGTGTCTTTTGCTACACGGTGATGCCTTTCGGTCTAAAGAATGCAGGCGCCACGTACCAGCGAGCAATGACTAAGATTTTCCAAGAACATCTCAGGAAAACAGTCGAATGCTACATTGATGATTTGGTTGTAAAAAGCCGCAACAAAGAAGATCACATCAAGGACTTCAAGACGATGTTCGATCTCATGCGGAGTCATTAATTGAAGATGAACCCCACTAAATCCTTCCTTGGAATGTCCAGCGAAAAATTCCTTGGATTTGTCGTCACTACTAAAGGTATACATATCGATCCTGATAAGGTGAAGGCGATACATGAACTACAACCCCCTAGAAATCTAAGAGAGCTCAGAGGATTGCAAGGGCGGTTAGCTTACATCCGGTGGTTCATTTCAAATCTTTTTGGGAAGTGCCAACCATTCTCTAAACTAAACAAGAAAGGGGTGTTGTTTATTTGGGACGACGCCTGCCAAAAAGTATTCGAAGATATCAAAACTTATCTGACGAATCCTCCTGTTCTCGTCGCACCAAAATCAGGTAGACCGTTCTTGATTTATCTCAAGGCGATGAACCACTCGATAAGTGCCTTACTAGCACAAGATGATGATAATGGTCACGAACAGGCAGTCTATTACCTAAGTCGGACCTTGATAGGCGCCGAGTCTCGGTATCCGATGATTGAGAAAGAATGCCTCGCATTGGTATTCGCAGTGCAAAAGATGCGGCATTACCTGGTTGGACAGACGATTTACGTCATTTCTAACGTTAATCCAGTACGGGTATTTATGACGCAACCGACCTCTATGAATTGGCGGTTAGCAAAGTGGGCCCTTCTCTTGTCCCAATATGATTTGCACTTCAAACAACAGAAGTCGATCAAAGGACAAGCGATTTATGATCTTTTGGCGGCAAAACCGACAACGGATATGGCAGAAGTGTATGATGACTTGCCGGATGAAACCCACGAGGTTAACACTACATCGCACCAACAAGTATGGTAATTATACTTCGATGGTGCTTCGAGGGCAGTTAATAGGGCAATAACCCCTGGATGTTCTACAGTCTCCTCCGGAGTTGGAGTTGTCTTAATTTCCCCGGGGAAGCATGTGATGCCTCGGGCTTATTCACTGACCAGTCCATGTTCCAATAACGTAGCTGAATACAACGCGCTTCTCATTGGACTCAGTTTCACCAAGGAGCTGGGGGTCGAATATCTCGAAGCTTTTGGGGATTCTCAATTGATAGTCAACCAAGTCCGTGGAGAGTATGAAGTCAGGAAAGATGACAGAAACATAAACGCCAAGGAGGTGAATTCAACTCAAATTGGGTCTGAGTCCCGAGATTGGTGTTTTCCTATCATTGACTACGTCCAATATGGTATTTTGCCAGAGGATGTAAAAGAAAGAGAATCAATCCGTCGAAGAGCACCAAGATTCTTCTATAATACTGAAACCCATACATTATACCGTCGAGGGTACGATGGTTTGTTACTCCGATGCCTTTCGAACAAAGAAGAAGAAGAAGTTCTTAAGGAAGCACACGAAGGAGAATGCGGTGTGCATCAGCCTGGTCCCAAACTGTATGATCGCATCAGAATAATGGGATATTTTTGGCCAACAATGGTTCGTGACGCAATCGAATACGCCCGAGAGTGTCATGCTTGTCAAATACATGCAAATTATATGCACCAACCACCAGAGCATTTACACACGTCAACCACGTCTTGGCCGTTCGAGACATGGGGTATGGACATTGTTGGTCCTATTTTTCCCCCTTCAGTCAAAGGTGATCGATTCATTCTCGCAATCACAGATTACTTTTCAAAGTGGGCTGAAGCGATCCCGCTTAGAGAAGTAAAGACGAACAACGTCATCAACTTCATCAAATATCATGTCATATACCGACATGGCGTGCCAAGACAGATCATTCATGACAACGGTCCACAGTTCATAAGCAACACCTTCGTCAGGTTTTGTGACAAGTTCAAAATTCAAGATGTTTCGTCAATAGCTTACTATCTCACTGCAAATTGATTAGCTGAGGCGTTTAACAAGACGATCATTAAGATCCTGTCAAAGCTCGTGAAGACCAATAAACGAGACTGGGATGATAAACTCGGTGAAGCATTATGGGCTTATCGTACCACCATACGCACACCTACGTGAGCTACCCCATATTCGTTGGTATACGGATGTGAAGCTGTGTTACCATTGGAGATCCAAATCCCATCCCTTCGGATCGCCCTCGCGACTGAGATGACGACAGAAGAACAACATAAGAAACGTCTCGAAGAACTCAAAAGATTCGATGAAAAGCGCTTGGAAGCTCAACAACACATCGAGTTTTATCAAGCCAGAATATCTAGGGCTTTTAACAAAAGAGTCCGACAGAGAAGCTTCAAGGAAGGAGATCTGGTCCTCGCTGCTCGCCGACCGATAATCCTCAACTCCAAGAAGAAAGTTAAATTTGAACCCAAATGGGAAGGACCGTTTGTGATAGACACAGTCTACTCAAACAGTGCATATCATCTGATTACCCAAGAGGGCACCAAGCAATTAATGCCAATAAATGGGAAGTTCCTGAAAAAGTACTATCCCTAATACATTCAGGATAACCCATTTATCGGGAAGTTCCTTGAAGAATATTACACTTAAATATTCTAGAGGATAACCCAAAAATCATTTTTACCACCAAAATCCCTCACTGATCAATTTTAATTGACAGTGAGTCCACCAAAAATGTCTTTCTGGCCCTCTTGACTCTTTCCATGAACAAGAGGTCCACTTTCAGTTCAGAGTCCCCTTTCGATAAACGAAAGAACTCCTTTCTTCTTCTCTCTCTTTGGTTAAGCCTTCTCATGGTCATAACCTAAGTTGAAATTTCATTTCGATAAACGAAAAACTCATCTTCCGATTAGATAACCAAGCCTATAAAAGGTAAGTTTATCTAGATCTTCCAGATCCTCGAAGTGGAGATCCCACTTCTAGTTTCTTTTGCGTAGGAAATAGAATATAAAATTCTTCTTTTCTAGAATCAAGGAATAGAATATAAAATTCTTCCTTCCTTGTATTCGGGTTCGTCTTCACCCTAAAAGAAGACCGGGAAATAGAATATAAAATTCTTCCTTTCCCGCACCGATCTTTTCCAAAATTTATCAATCTAGGATTCATCCTAGGAAATTTATCCCGAATCCTAAGCAGGGATAAGTCTGCACCTAACATGCGCTGTCGGTTTAGTCTTTCTCTAAAGAAGAAGACACCAGAGTTTGATTCTGAGGTATTTTATCGTGAAACCTAAGCAAGGATAAGTCTGCGCTTAACCTGCGCTACCGGTTAGTTCTTAACCGTTAAAAAGAACGTCCGTCCACATATTCAACATTGTGGCAGGTTGTTATTAATAACACAAAAATCCATGCCTTACACGCGTGGGGAATTTCATCCTGAATCCTAAGAAAGGATATGCCGACGCCTAACACGCGTCGCCGGGTTAGTCTTTCGCCGTAGAAAAAGACACCAGAATACCAGTCTGGGGTATTTTATCCCGAAGCCTAAGTAGGGATAATTCAGCGTTTAATACACGTTGTTGGGTAGCCTATTCCCGTAACAATGGCGAAGCCTATGTATTCAACATCATAGCACAAAGTCTCAGAGAATTCACTCTCTTAGCACAACGTTACATGCGGAATGGATTTAGACAATTCGCATGCTAGCCCGACTCAAACGGTAGTCGGTAAAGGTTAATCAAATCCGTTGAAGGCTGGGGGTTGGCCAAAAATTCTAAAGTCAACACCTAACATGTGTCGCCGGGTAGCCTATTCTCGTAACAAATGGTAAAGCCTATGTATTCAACATCATAGCACAAAGTCTCAGAGAATTCATTCTCTTAGCACAACGTTACATGCGGAACGGATTTAGACAATTCCGCATGCTAGCCCGACTCAAACGGTAGCCAGTAAAGGCTTATCAAACCCGTTGATGGCTGAGGGTTTGCCAAAAATCCTATGATTATTATGGTCAATCATTTCAAACGGAATGAGGAATCATAATAAAGATAAAGATAAAAACCAGTTCCACTAAGAGAATCAAAAGTCAAAGTATTCAGCAAATGAAATCATACATCAAGTCCATGGCTAAAAATCTGCTGACTAAACTTAGATGGCTTCTCATCATAAGCTTGCCTAAGCTCATCCTGCAACTTGGCTCTGATGGACTCTTCAGTGGAGGCTAAAGTCTTCACAGCAATCTCCTCCGTCTCAACCAGCTTCTGCTTCAAGGATTTCAACTCATCAGATAAAGCAGTGTGGGCTTGCTGATCCTGTATCTTCGTCATTTGAAGAATACTCAAAGTCTCCTCTTTTTCACGGAGTTCTCTTCGGAGCTGGTCTATCTTGGTCTCACAAGAGGTAATGAAATAATCAAGCTTGTCGAGTGAAGATGATCTAATAGCAAGGTTGGCCTCAACTCGGTCTACCCGATCCCGCTGCACCTGAATCTCGAACTCAGCAAGAATTCGAGTATCACGCCATGTGTGTAAGCGAGTATCCAACTCGACAGCAATGAATGAAGAGGCACCTGCATCCCGGAGCTCGCGAAACATCTGAAGCTCATGCTCTAGGCAGTCAAGATCATCAACTATAGACTTTGCCAGATCCGAGTATCCTGCATCCCATATTGAATTTATCCTAGAATCAAGGAATGGCTTAAACTGGTGAAGGAAAAGTCCGCCGTGGAAGAGTTTGCCAATCATAGCATTCACAAAGGAGAAGAAGGAGCGGACTTCTATGCAGATGACGATCTTCTCTAGATCGCTGTCTGATAATAACTTTTTCACAAGGACATGAAGCCGAGAAGAAAGCCCTACGCAAAAAGGAGAAATCCGTCAAAAGCCTTGATGAGGAAATAAATATCATTTCTCAGTTGTTTAATTTATACCTTCTTCCCCTTGAGTCACTGGGGGTAGTGGAGGTGTAACGGCTCCCCTTGAGTCACTGGGGGTAGTGGAGGTGTAACGGCTGTGGATGTACCAGCTGGTGTAGTTGGTCTCATAACTGGTTCAACAGGATCAGTTTCGACAAAAGCTCCTGTCAAACACAAAACGGAACTCTCAGATGCATCACATTATAGCTGCATTAGTCGAAAAATTGGCTAGTGCTATAATTAACTTGAGAAGAGGCACGTACCTTCAAAAGAACCATCCTCGGGATTCTTAGGGAGTGTAGACTCAAGAAACATATCCCCAGGCATCTGGTCATCAATCTGAGGAGAGCCATACATGAAGTGGAGCATAGGAGTGTCCACAAGCAAACCTTCCTCGTCAAAATCATCAGTCGAGAAATCTGACACAAGAGAATATAAGTGCAAAAGAAGAATAAAGAGACTACGACCAATGGAAATGAGTTACCTCTTATGTGTGTGCTAGCCTCTTTATTCCCAAGATCCACGTTTGCCTCCTACAATTTATCTAAAAAGAGCAAGAAGCATATAGACGATTAGGGAATGCACGAATTCTGAATCGTTCAACTCCTTTGTGTGCCGTCTAAAGGATACATTATCAATGGTAGATGTACCTGGATTCGTCGAATCGGGTCCTACATTGACAGTCTCCCTAACGTCGACAGCTTCTGCAGGCTTTTCTACCTAGAGTGGTGAGACAAGCCCACCAGAAGATACAAAATCATGAGGAGTAGGATCAGGACTCATCTCGCTATCCACACGCTCTCCTACATAGAGATGGAAAAGCATGAGTCCAAGTTCTGAATGATCAAGAGGATGATTTATAGGGTAGATGTTACCTCCATCACTAGCGGGATCATCACTAGCCAAATCCATCTCAGATGCTCGTGAATCTGTATGCGGCTTATGGGATAATCTCTTCCACCTAGCAGCAGGGACAACAATCGAAGGTCTCGCCTGGGAAGAAGGACGGAATTCTTCGTCCTTGTCAGCCGCGGTCCCTCGTAATCTTCAGGATCTCCGCCTGAAGCTTCATCAGCAGAATGGAAGATCTTCTTTCCCTCTTCAATCCGACGAGTCTTGTTCCATGTCCTCTGTGACCGAGCATTTTCCCAAATCACACTAGAATTAGCCTGAGAAGCTTCCTCGGCCTCTAGCTCTGCAATCGGCTTCACGGGGACAGTTTTATTAGCTGCTAACAACCACCTGCAGCTTAAGAAGGTGAGATTCAACTGCCGCTCAACACTCGGGAGACTGAACTTAGCACCAGTGCAGCCCGTCACGGTCCACAACCATGCACGAAGACCGTCCACCAAACCGCCGTGGGTCCGAAGCTGCTGACATGGGTTCCCGACATAAAGCTGATCATAGCCAAACTGGCGAGCGAATCGGCAGGGTAGATATGGCTCTATGAAACACTGATTCCTCACCCGGAAGGTCAGATAACCCGGCCTAATGTTCACTAGCCAATTGAAGCAGCCGATATCTAAATAAGTTCGATACTCCCTCGGCTTCTCCTCATCAATCAAACACTCGCCATATCAGCTGGAGAACTGCGGAAAGCAAGTGGAAAATGCCCAACACTTGTGGACCTGTAGCTGCTTTCTGATGTCAGGGAATCCTCGTCCCTCCCACTTGCCATTCTCAAGCAACTGTAGTAGGGGAACAGAGTGGTCTGTGGCGTTCGGTACCGACATCATATCAGAACGATGAAGGACGAACCAAGCCATCAAATAAGTGTATGGAAGCTCCACCTTAATAGTAGGAATATGATCCAACGGTTCACCTTCTTTCCGTGTAAAAGCACTAGAAATCTGTCGAAGCCCTCGATGAATGTTAGCTACCATCACCGGAAGAAGCAAAAGTTCCTTTTTGTAGGCAAGCTGAACCGCTGGGTAGAGCACTTCCAATGGCAAAATGTCACCAGACTGATACGGGACCATGCATTTCTTTAACCAGATAGCGAGGTAACCGGCAAGAAGGGTCATCGGCCGAATCGGTGCAGTCGCATGCCATAAGAACGATTTAAACTTGGTCCCTGCAGGAAAGCCACTCTCAGGACTGCTAATGGTATAGGAATGAGCGTCAATCTTCTTCAGTAGACTATTAACCCCTGAAGGAGTGAGTGGTGCCAGCTCACAAATAGCCTCGCCAGAATTGCTCTCTAGATTTCTGAACAAATAAGACGCGAAGTGCTTCAGGCTCACATGTGATTTAGTCCTCTTCGCTAAAGGCTCAGACTGCGCCAAAGCAATATGATAGTGACATGTGAGATCCCATAAAGTCTCATAGCGGTCGGGCATACGGTCCTTCAGCTGACTCAATTCATGGTTAGAAGGAAAGTACTCCTGATATAACATCTGACCCATGGGCAAACCAGAAATCTTGTGCATCTCATGGAGAGCCAAGCCCAACTCTCCGTGCCTAGTCAGAAAAGTGTTCGAATCCGGGATATAGAGCTCGCACAAAGCAAATAAATGCTTAGCGCTGACGGGTAAGCCATACATGGTGGCACGAATGGCTGCATATAGACCACAAGCGTGCAACTCCTCACTCCATCGGCTTAAGACATATTTTGTTGTGCGAGTCCACCAAAGCTTGTCTAAAGAATGGACCCAGCCGTAGAATCTATAGCGCGCCGTAGGCATCTCCCATCCTAAGTCAGCGAGGCGATTCTTCAAAGTGGAAGCAGAAGCAAGAAATTCGTTACGTGGCGGCGCATCCAGCCCCAATACTCCAGGATGCAATCCGACGATATGACTACTGCTCGAACCTGGAGCTACCTGATGAGTGATATAGCCACAGTGAATGCTCTCATGCTCCTCCGTCAAGCACCACGACATCTTCCATGTCACAGCCTGACGCCTAAGCTCAGTCAACGAACGGTGTCGAGGAATCTTCGGCAAATATATGAAACCACCGCTATTCTTATGAAGCCACTGCTCGGCGTCAATAAACACTGCATCCGGATCTCTGACAGAGTCGCCAAATAAAAAGTCAGTCTTCCTGAGAGACTGAACAGAACTGGCATCCTTCACGAAAGGCGCATCCGTAATCAACTGTCAAAGAGCTCGATGTCCACCTTCCTTCACCACTTGGGCAACCTCTGTCGACGTGCCCGGAACAAACTAAAGAGTAAGCGGAATAGGTGAAAAATCATCGGAGGTGGAATAATACTCGTCACGACGACCGTCCACTGCATGAGATGAGAACGCTCTAGAGGGATATTCCACTGAAAACAAGCAATTAAGTATTCGTTAGTTTCAGTTATAAAAGGAAGTTGAAAAACTCATCTTACAAATGGGTAAGATAGAGTCACTGCCTTATAAAGGGTGAGACGATTTGGCCACATTATGCACTTAAAAGGTAGGATATATCAAAAACATATCCCTGCCTTATAAGGCACAATGCAGCGTCAAAACGCCCCCTTTATTTATTTTGAGATATGGTTTTGACCAAGCAAAACCCATCTTTAAAGCGTCAATCCTCACCAAGGAGAATCAAGGCTCTTCCCGATTGTCTCACCAAGGAGAACAAAATGGGGATAAAAGACTAATCTACAAATCTACAAATACGCCAAAAAAAGAGCTCACCAGCATACGAGGGAAGCACGCCATCAGCCGACGCAGTAGGGGAGCGACCTCTCGGGACACGCGACATGATGATCTGCAAAGTAAATCAAGGGGTCAGATACAAAAAAAATTTTAGTTAGGGTGACAAACTCTAACCCTAAAATTTTATCCCCTCTTTATTATAATTAAATCCCTCAGATCTCCAAATTCTACCCCCTGAAATATGAGCTCGAGGCATCAAATCACAAACCCTAACCCTCGTATGCAATCCCACAAATTCATGTACTAAATTAAACATGAAATATGCCAAAATTATGGAGGATTTACCTGAGGAAAAGCTCGAGGATCCGACAAAAAATTAGATCTTGAAAGAGACTCGAACCATGTGCTCGAGGGGCCTGAGAGAAACTTTAAATATGGAAAATTTGAGGGATTTTTCAGTCTAAGATCAAAAGGAAAGATGGATCTAATACAAATATGAAGATTTGAGGGAGAAAGGATGCAAGAGGGAAGAGAAAAGCAAAAAATAGGAGGAGGGGGTGGCCGGCCCCAAAGAGGAGGAAAAGGGGTTCTTTTATAGGTGAACCAGTCTTGAACCAGACCGGACCAGGTTGAACCAGACCAGACCAGTCTAAATTAGTTCAAAGGGGGGCTGAACCAGGCCAAACCAGGCTGAACCAGACCAAACCAGACTGAACCAGACCAGACCAGGATGAACCAGTCTTGGACCAGTCCTGAACCAGCCTTGAACCAGGTTGAACCAGTCTTGAACCAGGTTGAACCAGTTTGAACCAGATTTGAACCATAATTCAAATTGAAGCTGAATGGAGCATCGAAACGACTTCAAATCGACCGAGGGTTCAGTCATTTGTTTATTCTTTACTCTCCCACACATTCGGAAGGGTCGGAAGATTTTTTGAGCCTAATTACTGCCTTTTTTGGGTCATTATCAGGCCGGTGCAGCTCATTATCAGGTCGGTTCAGCTCATTCGGGCACGAAAAATACTCCGATAAGGTATACAAGTATAAACTATTCCCTATTTTGGTTGAGAAGATTCTGGAGAATATTTTTCTAAAAATATTCTTAAGGATAACTCAACAACACTACGCCGGACAACGCGTCGCAAATGAAGACTCAACGCCAATAATCGATGGTCAGTTCCATGTTGAAACAACAAACACGAGCTAAAGATCAGAAAATCAGTAATTGACTTTAAGTTCAAAATTCTGACAACGGTCAGACAATAAATGCAGCATCGGAACCCTTGCAGACATTCGACAAAGCACCGAATAGCCTGGAGGATTGAAGGAATCAAGAACAGAAGCCATTCCAAGGTCCCGTTACACCGACTGAAGGTTGGGACAATCATATCCAAAGCATTCCAGACTCTTCTATAAAAGAACGAGGCTAAAATACTTTGGAGGGGGTATCTGTAGGCGTATAAAACTGCTTATAGGTCCCTTAACATAGCTCGGCACGGTGATTCGACAAACCAACGAACCCTCGGGCGATATATCCAAACATGATCGTTAGACCATAACATCGAAGCTAAGTGAGATGTGACGAAGCAGATTAACGAGGCGACGAGGTTAAACACCAAAGCGGATTTACTGCCAAATTAGGATCCGAACTGCCAAATCAGAGTCCAGGTCAATAAATCAAACTCGGATAAACCGCGAAACCGTAAAACGGGCGCAAACACCTGGAGGACTCGGCCAAAGCTCCCCTTGGACTGCAGCCTTGTGTGAACCCAGGAGCGTCACACTCGGTGGCCGAGCTACCTAGGTGGCCGGCCACCTGGGCCAAGCCCAGATCTGGGCCCAGATCTGAGCCCAGATCTGGTTCTAAATGCCTATAAATAGAGGAGTAAGAGCTCATTTTCAAGGGTTGGAATTTTTGGAGCCGAAACTCTGCTGGATTGAGAACTCACCTTCGGATTTTAAAAGCTTTGAAGACTTGGGCATTTTTAGATCTGTTTCTTGGCGATCGTCCATGTCAAATAAGGCAGGAGTTCGAGAGAGAGAGACCAGATCTGAGATCCACACGGTAATACTCCGGATCAAAACTTGGTTTTTGATCCCAAGAAGGCTATTATTTCCTTGGTGAAATAGTACCCCCAGCTGTTATTTCCTTTGTAAAATAGCACCCATCATACTGTGTAGATCCGATCGTATCTAGATCGCGCGGTGGTCCACGGATTAACCCCGGCGCAGGCGAAGAACCCACAAAAGCGAGAGACCGCAAAACAGGATCTCGTGATTCGTTCGACATAAAAGGAAAGTTGTAATTTTCATTTTTCTTTTGATTTTGTTGTTACCAGATCTTATAAAAAGACCGGATCTTTTGTAATCAAAAAACTATTACTTGAGAAAGCAATGGAATCAAAGAACACGATTTTTCCCACGAACAAAGTACACCTTCACTAAGGATGGTGTAAAGTTCATATTCCGTTCGGTATTTCTTTCGAAGGAGACAAGCTTAGGGACGGTGACGTGAGCAAAGAGACTAGTGAATGCAAGAAAGAAGTTTGTCTTACTGTGCATTAGTCTTCCAGAAAAGCCATCGACAAAGGATTGCAACTTAGAGCGAACGATGACTACGACGAGACGCGAGACGAATGAGTTATTTCCAATCGGATGTCGAGACCGGATTCCTAGCAAGGCCAGGTGGTGCAGAAAAGATGGAGGAGCTCGAGAGTTTCCTCAGCAAAAGTTCTAACTTGAACGAGACTTCAAGTTCCTAAAGAGGGGACCCATGATACGGGTGTATCTTCTCTTTGGAACTTAGCGATCCTCATAGGAGCTTGAGGATAGATGATTCTCATTATAGCATGAGAATAGGGGTATAAAACAGTATAGTGGAACCCAGGTGGAAGCGTGGAATGAGACGACGAGCAGCAGAATCAAAGTATCCAGTTTTCAGCCCGTGAGTCGACTCATAACAATCATGAGTCGACTCATCAGGTTGAAACGACTCATGACTGTCATGAGTCGACTCATCGATGGTTTCCTGGTTTGTTTAGGTTTCTGTTCATATGAATTTCTGTTGGTTTTGGGCTTGGTTATTTACCAACTTGCCATCCACGTTTGTACACCTATATAAAGGGTTGTTTAGGGTTTCTAAACATCAGTTTTTATGATCTTAGATCAGAGAGAGATTCTAATCTTTGTATTAGGATTTAGTGAAAATTGAGAGTTTGTTCTTGATTCTAGTGAGATTGTGAGAGAGGGATTGTAATCTTTTCATACTC
Organism: Asparagus officinalis; assembly: GCF_001876935.1. Lineage (NCBI taxonomy): Eukaryota > Viridiplantae > Streptophyta > Magnoliopsida > Asparagales > Asparagaceae > Asparagus > Asparagus officinalis. Next base: position 98,249,327 of record NC_033800.1, read on the forward strand.
ATAATCTAGAGAAGGTAATTTCCTTCGCCATATATTGAATTGTGCTTGTGTTTCTATCATCCTCTTCTCAACCCACCTTTGATAATTCCGCGATCAAAGGTGCTCGCACGGCTACTCGTATCACCTCCCCAATAAGAAGGAGGGACGCTATATAGCAAACGAACCAAGTGCTCTCTTACTGTTCGATTCGACAGTTCGAGATCAAACGATCCTGAAGGAGGTGAGCCGATTCGGAATCCTACACGAACGGTTAAGATCTGGCGGTTTTAAACATGATCCCTAGCCAACAGCTCGGATCAGGCACAAGAAATGATGAGCCTCCACCATGCCATCTTAACTGGAAAGCACATAAATCCGCGAGCAGACACGTGGCCTGCCCAGTTCAAGGCTAGCCTACAACTCGAATTCACCATATAAGTCAAACTCGCCTGACTTGGGTTCTTCTAAGAATCTGGGCTCACGGGTAACTCTAACCCGCTTAATCTAAGTTCAGTTACGACAGGGATTTTCCCCACTTTCGAGCTCGCCTAAGACATGAGCCCAATGGGAATCTGGCCATAAATCGCCTACGACCAAAATTCGCCTATGATTAGAACTAACCTCATTCGAATCCGCCTGTTACTAACCTAAGCTCTCCCCTATGAATAATGACCCAATGAGAAAAAGATACACACACACGGGACATGAGGAACAATGATGGAGACAAAAGTATAATTTCATTCATTAAGAGAGGTTTGAATACAATGATTCAATCAAGTCAAATTACAAATCACTCAGACGCGACTCCACCTCACGAATCTCTTACGTATGCTTGAGCTCGATACTGTTCTGGCCCTCTCGACAGATATCCGCTTCAGAACACGAGAGCAAGTCCTGGACGTTGGTCCTTACATACTTGAGGGCTCGGTCCTTCTCCTCGATTGTGTCCTCGACCAGTTTCTATCAAGATCTGAGCTCCACTAACTCCTCCATTAGCTATTCGCGGGCCTTCTCCTTGGCGGCCAATAAAGCCTGCACATCAGTAATGGTTTGCTTTTGCTATCTCCGAGGCCAGGCTGGATATACTGGAGTTGGCTTTGTGGCACTCTCTGCCTACTCATTCGTCCTCAGCCGTGACGCGCTCCAACTCCTCCTTCAACCTCATCTCCAACGATATCATCTCCTCTAATCTGCGTTCTCGCTCCTCTAAGGCTGCATGGACCTCGTCGGATGCGAGATGGAGGATCTCAGAACCCTTGGTACGGAGGGCAAGCAGCTGTTAGATAGTCAGCTCTGCCTCCTCCAAGCGTGCATAATACGGAGTGGCGGCAGAGGCACCAAGCATCTTGGCTAAAGAGCCAATGTGAAAGTTAAGAATCTCCTTGACTCCTCGAAAGAAAAATCTCTTCCAACGCGAGCTTGATTCTATTGGCAAGGTGTCCTAGAAGTTGGCAATGGCTCGATCCGTTGACCACTTATGTGGGCAAGCCACGGGAGAGAGAGTAGCCTCATCGGCCACCGACGACAGCTACCAGGGCCGTGATCGAAGCACTGGTAGCCACGATGGCAGGAGTAGTGGTAGACACCACTAAAGCCGGGGGCCCGACCGACGCCATTGAGGTTTCGACCGCATGTCTGGTGGTAACTTTGATGGTCAATGAAATGGGAGACGAGGAAGCGACTACTAGCTGAGCGAGTGTTTCCCCTCGAGTCAGAACCTCCGTTGGCTGGGTTGATGCTTCACCATCAGCCAACGCTTCATTAGGAATTAGGACCTTCCCTTGCTAGGCTGATACTTCTTCATGAGTCGACGCCTCCTCCTTGCTCGACATCTCCTCATGGATCGAGGCATTGTCTTATTCCTCTCCTTCATCCTCCTCTCCAGCCGACCAACCAACCCTGGATGGAGGATCCGCTTTACCAGCAGCTTCGAAGGTCAGATCAGCTACAAATACAGAAGGGGTGTTAGCTGAGCACCATTAGCAGTTCGACATTAGCGAATCGACAGGGTTTAATGCCATTCTCACCCGAGTCGCCAAGCTCCTCTCAGTTTTCGGTTCCCTCCCCCTCGTCGAAAGGAATGAGGATCTCCCCCTCAACCATGCCTGCGTTAAGTCAACACAAATGTCAGGTGATGCCAAATCAACCTTATGCTCAATGATACGGTATTAAAAGGTTACCTTCCGACATGGTTGTTGGAACAGTTGACGCCCCCACCTAGTGCCCCACATCAGGTATCAAGGAAGCAACCTCTGAGGTTAACAGAATCGTCCCTAATGCAGCAAAGGGAACTGACATAGTGGCCTCGGTCATAGATGTGGTTAACCCGGAGTTGATACATGAGTGGTCGGGACATGGCTCACCGCCGTATGGGTAGTCTCCACCGCCTCCTCGTAACAGACCTTCTTGACCGCCTCCACTCCTGAGCTGCTAGCCTCAGTCTCCCGCTGTCGTTTAGAGGGAAGCAAACCTCTAGGAGCAAAAACAGGCATCCAATTCACCCAGCTATCGCTCCTCGTACCTGTTCTAGACGCACCCCCACCCGGGCCAATTCATCAAATACCCTTTGCTCACTGGCGGGTTCCAACTGAGTGAAAGGAGGCAGCCTCAAATGCCCTGAATTCACCTAAACCTATGTAGAGATCTTCGGTGTCATCGATGGTGACCTCTTCAAACCATTCTCTGATGGTCTTACGACCCCTCTATCTCGATGGGCAAGGAGCTGCCCTCGACCAGTGTCCATGCTCCATCAAGCAAGAATTCTGGAATTGAAAGCCCTCGGGATTCGCGCTGGCACCCCGATACCATCGACAATAGAGGAGTGTATAGTGAAGGTCATAATCCCTAACGGGCAGCTCGAAGCGCACGTTGGTGCAACCAGCATAGGTCCCGAACCACCCCCATGCACCATTCACCAACCCTCCCTCATAATGTAAATGAGGGTTGATATTCCCTACATACATCTGGTCATACCCGAATTGATGGGCGAATCTAAACAAAAAGTTTAAATCTAACACACCATTGGGCATAGGGGAAATTATCTAATCTATGAGCAATATTAATGGCATAACCTAAACCATGCATATTCATAATATAAAAGGCAAGCAAGATACAAATAAAGCTCAAAATTAGATTAGCACAATAAGCTAACTTGGATCTTTAACTCAAGGCGATTAGACCTTAAATCAAAGAGCACCATGTACACGTATATTGTGTTAGACCCTAGAGGGGTGGTGATTAGGGTCTTATGCTAATCTAATCCGATTTAAATGCCAATTAAAACTTATTAACAAGTTATCCTAGTAAGTATGAAATACAACAAGTTATATGAGCTAGGATAAGTAATATGAACAACAAGAAATATCCTAGCAAAGAGATATAAGCAATATATGATATATGCAAGGATATGAAACTAACACAAGGGGTAAATAATATGAACTAGATAGTGGATCATATAAATAATGATCTATGGACAATGGCGACAAGAAATATAAACATAAGATAAAGAGCACCAAAACAAACTCAAACACACGATATGATCACGGAGTTCGGACCTTCCGTCCTATGTCTCCGCTCCCCTCTCCCGGGGAGAAATCCACTATCACAACCGGGTTTTCTACGCTCACCCGAATAACGTTTACACCTCACAATGTTAGTTTTCAACGCTCACCGATCAAAGTTCACTCCTCACACTCGGTTTTATAGTTCACCGAAAACTCCACAACACACTCGGTTTTCTAGCTCACCTAAAACCTTACACCCCTCACAATGTAACAAATATAAATTTGTTCTCTACAATAGATGAGAACACAATTAAGCACAACTCAATGTTACAATCTCTCACAACCCTAATATACTATATATGCAAATACAATAAGCTCAAGTGGGTGTGTGTAACAATGAGATAATATAATTAAATCTAAACTCAATATAAAAACTAGCTTTAAAGAATGATAATCAAATAACTAAGCAAATGTAAAGCTAGATAGAGTTTAGAAAACTTCTCCAATAGATGACAAGATGGAGAGATGGAGATTGGAGCCCAAACAAGAAGTTGATCTCCTCCACTTGTGAAAACAATCTTCAAACCAAACATACACTAAAAACACACTTAAACCCTTGTTTAAAACTTGTTTAAAACACTTCTTGGATGTTAGATAGAACTGAGGAAAGAGGGGGTATTTATAGAAACCCCAAAGCTAAGAGAAAGCAAAGAAAAAGACCAAAAAACCACTCAGCAACGGCTCTGGAAACTAGCCGTTAGAAAGCAATGATTTGTTCGGCGGTCGACCGCGAGCAACAAAAACCAGCACTATGGCTCTGGACAAGCGACGGGCGACCGCGAAAGTCTCTGGACTGCGTATAAAAACCTATACTGAGTTTCTGAACTCATGGCGGTCGACCGTGGTGGTCGACCGCGAACTGACACATGAAATCAGGTCTGAAAACTGTTTATCTGATTTTAAAACACTGTTTAAAAATATAAAATAAATTCCAAAAATATAAAACTTTGGGGAATGATTGTAGACATGATAATAAAAAAAGGACTTCCCAAATAAAAAATATCATCATTTTACAAAATAGGCCAAAACATAAAAATGTAAACATGTGAATTTTTACATTTTCGCTAAACCATGTTTTGAAACTTTACACAATGATTATGTAGACTTAATAAAATATGTATATGATTATTGTTAAGTACAAATACAATAGAAAATAAAACATATGAGTATGTATATGAAAATATATTTGTTTCATATCTAAGTAGTTAAACCAAATCACAATAATAAATATGAAATATGTAATTTCATATTTGTAAACATGAAAACCCAAAACCATGCATGTATATATATAACTATATATATACATAGAAACCAAATACGTGTGTGTATACCATATTGAGCTTAAGGTACTTAACACACATGATATAAAACCTAAACTAAGTTACCCAAGCTAGATCTTGATCTTCAATAAGCTTGACTTGGTACACTTGCGGATGAAGCTTGAACTTGATCTTTAACTTTGAATTGCAAGGGCTTCAACCCGACATTCCGCCAACCTTGCAAGGGCTTCAACCCGACATTCCGCCAACCTCCTTTTGATATGATCGTTATGGCGCAATCCATCCATACTCCAACGCGTTGTTTGCCTAGAATAAATACGAAAATATAAACACTAGACAAACAACATTAGAAATAAATTATTTGTTAAACATTATCAAAACAAGAAGGCCAACATATTGGTGTTGGAATGTGCGTGTATGGACACTTCTTAAAAGGGAATTTCTTGTTCCTTAAAATCCATTACTATGCACTTTATGTTTCAACATTTTTTTGTTTTATGCCTGGCGATGTCATGAAAGCTGTTTGACGTTTTTAATTTCTTTTGGATGTTTGTGCTATCAAAATCAATGGAGAGTACCTTTCAATTATCCTAATCCCTCCACTAAAAAAAATTATTTGATTGCCGGATACGTTCCTAGGGAACAACATGGAATATCTTTGGGGGGAGGATGCTTGGCAATTGATGAAAAGGACAGTAGGTGAAAAAGATTTTAAATGGGAAAAGAAATAAAATAACATACATAACAAGTGGAATGTAGTGTGTGTCACTACATTAAAAGAGAACATCTTTCCCTTGAAATTTGATGTGTGTCTCAAGCTATTTCCCCTCACCTAGTATCTTGTGTCCATTTCTTTTTGTTCTGTGTGTGTGATGAGAACGTGTTTTTGGTTATAAGAACTCATCTTTTATAAGAAGGATCTCCTCTGAAACCCCATAGTAGGCTTTGTGGGTTTTACGGAACTTTTTCCCCTCTGAAACCCCATAGTAGTTTCTAATTGCTCCTGTGACGTTGTGAAGAGGAAACAGATTGTTTTTCGTGTAGCATTTTTTTTTGGAGAAAAGACAGGGGTTAGCGGTTTGCTGTGAGAATGGATCTTGCACGAACGTTTGTTTGGCTTTATCAATAGCATCAAGGCAAGATTACCCTCATCCAAACCTTCCCTATAATTTAGTTGAATTTATGAGAAATTAAAATTGATGATATTTTCATGCTTGAGCTCAAACCATTATGTTAGAACTGAATATTTTGTCTCTTCACCCTTGGAATTAGATTTGTGATCATGATCATTAGGGCTAAAATTAATTCCATTAATTATGTTGTTATCATGTTAAAATCATGTTAAAAAGAATTCTAGAGGAATAATCAAGTAAAGTATTACCTCTGTTAATTGTTTGTGATTATTTGAATAATAAAAACTTATTTAAGTGAATTGCTTCCTCTGTTGATTGTATAGACCTCAGCATGGAAAATTAATCACTTTGATAACTTATGTGTAAATTAGATGATTAATTGTGATGCTAATTTCTAATTTGATTTACCCTAAAAGTTCATTTATTTACAAGTATAATTATACTACTAAGTGGGAATCACATTGTGATATTGTTGCATGAATTATGTGGATAAGAATCAATGAGTTTAAATGAGCAAATATATATATATATATATATAAGAAGTTTAAGAAAGATTTTCCATGTTTAAGTTTAAACTGTGATGTTAACTGTAGTTTTAAAATGAATTAATTCTAGATTGATAAATGTTAATCAAATGCAAGAACTTTAGTTTTGTTTCCTCATTGTTGATATTAGATTCGTGATCATAATCTTTAAGGATGGAATAAATTCGTTTCTAATTTATAAATCAAGTTTTAGATCATGTTAAAATCTTAGGGAGATAATTAAGAAATTTCTCATGTTTATTAATGATGCTAAAATCATAGGACTGTGATTTTCCTAAATAAATATGAATATGATTAAATGAAATGTTACCTCTTTTAGTTGTGAAATTTTCATCATGTATAATTAATCACATTGATAGTTTATGTGTAGATTAATTGATTAATTGTGATGTTAAATTCTAATTTGAATTTCCCTAAAAGTTTATTTATTTACAAATGTAATTATACTCCTAAGTGGGAAATCAAATCGTGATATTATTGCATGAGTTATGATGATAAGAACCAATGAGTTTAAATGAGTATATATATATATATATATATATATATACGCACATGAATATGCAGATAGGAGTTCTGGAATTATGCACTTGTATAAGATTTAACTGCAATTTTGAGATAGTAAATCAACTTCAAATTTAACCAAACTAGTATCAAATGAAAGATATGTGAATCTAGTTTCTAAAACAAAAAACCAATCTTAAACAGAGTTTGTATAGAGAAAGATAGACTCTTTTTATTAACAATATGTCCTGCAGAAAACTGCTGCACGTGTATGCAACTTCAACTGAAATCTGGTATTGAAATTTAACTTCAAACTGAACCAAGCTAGTACCAATTGAAATATGTGTGAACCTAGTTTTCAAAAAAGAAAACTATTTCTAAAAATAGTTTTCCTGGAGAACGATACGCTCATTTTACTAACAGTAGCGCCGATCATTTCCTGGGCAGTTTGGCCAGTTTCTTATTTTCCGAAGTTTGTTTGCGCTGTTTTGAGATGTGTTCGTGGAGTTGGAGCCACGCTATTATTACATTTATAGTCATAAATATGTTATAATACATATGTGAGTATCCCTAGGAGATTATGATAAAATATTGTTATGATTACACTTTTGAGTTTGCGGGTTACTACACCGCAAATGAGACTGTGATGAATTTCACTCCACTACACATATTTGTTTATCCGCACGAACATTCGAAGAGGTCGATAAACCTATGACACTTGTTAATCCGCACGAATATGCGAAGAGGTCGATGAACCTAGGAAACTTGTTTATCCGCACGAATGTACGAAGAGGTTAATGAACCTATGACACTTGTTTATCCGCACTAGCGTGCGAAGAGGTCGATGAACCTATAACACTTGTTTATCCATATGATAGTGTGAAGAGGTCGATGGAGCTATGTTTATTATCCGCATGATAGTACGCTAGGATCGATGAACCTATGTTTATTATCCGCATGATAGTGCGCTGGGGTCTATGAACCTATGTTTAGTTATCCGCACGAGCGTGCGCTGAGGTCAGTGAACCTATGTCATTGTTTCCGTATAGATTGTGTAGGAGTCGATATTCCTATCATGTTGTTTTACACAGGGACACAATAATATTACAAACAGATTTATCTGAGTATTTGGCGGATGCCAAAAGTGACATCGACTCATTGTTGAGATATTTGATGATTGAGATGCCTTAATACATTGTCTATTATGATGTTTACTTCCCAGTTATATTTTGATTGCTTAGTTCGGGATTTATATTTAGTTATCTTTAATTTGAAACATATGGTATATACATGAGAGTTTCCTTGTTTGGATTATTTTGCTCGATGTACTATGCCTCGCGTTGTAGATTTCTAAATATTAATACCACTAGATTCGGGGAATATGATCTAGGTAGATTATGCTTAATAGATAGAGCCTCCACTTTATCTAGTAACCCTCACCTAGGGGCGGATGGAGGTAATCTTGCTAGCGCTCTGACGCTCTTGTTGTTGTTCTTTTTTACCTTTTATTTTATTTTAACTTACAGGCAGCTCAGAGCACCGAAGAGTCGCAGGATGATGGAGTTCTTGTATAGTCATCGTCGTATGGTTTATTAGTAGAGACTCCACAGTAGTCTTATATTCCATTCAGTCATTTGAGTTTGTACTCATAATGTTAAGGCAGTTTGCATTAGTACGATTTCTAGTTGATTCATATTATTTCAGACATATTATGTTATTTCAGACTCCAAATGTATATCAGTTGTATTTTAATTTAATTTATTTTGAGATATGATTTCATTTATGAGATATATTATTCCGCATCATGTCTATAGTATCTTTTTTTCCTTATTTGCCTGTTTTGTACCTTCACTTATATTTGTTTCCACTAGAGGATATTGCTGTGATTGGTGAAACATGTTATTGCACAGTGGAGATACATGATAGGTTTGACATCTCTGTGTTCACCTTGGACTACAGCCAAGTGTGAAAGCAGGAGCATCACCGTTGGTATCAGAGCTCTAGTTCTAGTATCCTTAGAATCATCTTGTGTCGAGTCATGGAGCTAGAATAGAGTTTCTTAGGATTCATGTATAGAGTCCGCTAAGAATTTCCAGAATGAGTGAGAACATTATATACGTATATCTCGAAAATTACAAAAAAAAATTGACCACTATTTTACTTTAACTTAAAAGTATTTGAGTGAATACTATGTGTTATGAATACATATCGTGATACATTATGTTATGTATATATGTATGTTTGCGACCTCAGTTACTGTGTTAATTAAGCTCTCATTTTGATAATATAAATATCGAAACGAGGATGTGGTCGAGTTAAAACTCATACTTGGAGAGCTAGGCAAGCAGAGCCCCGAGCCGTAGCAGGCTCCATAGTAATTGATCGACTTCATGGCGTCGTTTATAGTAAGATTTTGCAACAATTGAGGAGCAAGAGGCGTATCTGTTTCCGCTAGCAGTATCACTTTAATGAGTTTCTACCACCAATAGTACCAGTTATGCCTATTAAAGAGGCAATACTAATAATTCCACCATCAATACAACTAGCTGTTGATAGAACTATAAAGCATGTGTCTTGGCTCTGTAAAATAAGAAAGACGTAAGACACGGAGAGCATTATAGTTTCAGGGCACACTAGATTTATGTTCAACCTATAAATAAAAGAAATATGTGAAAATTTTCTTAACGTCAACTCAATACCGAAGCAGAAGTTATATGTATTCAGCATAGAGGACAACACCGGGGGATAGCAACGACTTTAGATTTTCACAGATGCAGCAAATATCACTTATTTGGGAGAACTTTGTTTACTTCTTCGACAAGCAGTTAGTGCTAGTCCAATTGAAGCAGGGAGATATACCTATAGTTAATGAAGAAATCAAAACCATCATGGTGACAATGACAAGGGCAAGAGACCTATTGCGAGATCTAGAGAACCCCAACATCAGGGTAAGGATTTTTACCACCAGCACAAGGATAATATAAGAAAGCAGCACAACATGATTCAAGAGCACCGTAGTAACGCAGGGTTTGGGATACGTGTTACAATTAAAAAAGATCGGATAAAGAACGAAAGACTTATCATAGTAAACTAGTAGGAAGCCAGCATAACAGAAGGCTAGATTTGCGTTACCTAGGAGATTTCCGAGGGACAGATGGTCCTATATATTTTCCATCACCAGCAGAGTTTATGCAACCGTACCACATGATCATGGTGCGTGTGGAGCTTCTTTGTGATTTCCTTTCCAGTTCAGACCTTGTTTTATTCAGGAATTTCGTATTATTTTATCTTTCATGCCTTCGTGGATAGGATTCATCTTGTATCACATCCTTTAGACATACTGTTAGCTGTCTCTACTCCTCTAGGGGAGGTGTCCCTATTAGAGAGTATCTGTAGGAGATGTGTCATCAGTCTAGATGAGTCTGAGTATCTCATAGATCTGATTTTGTTGCGGATGTCGGATTTCAACATCATTCTCGGAATGGATTGACTTACATCCTACCATGTTAGTATCGACTGTTTTGATAAAACAGTCATTTTGTGAGCATTTCTTGGGTTTGTATATATAGTAACAACCTCATATGGTGATCAGAATGCGGAGTCATTCCTGGCATACGTCGAGGAGGTGATGCTGAGTGATCGGAGTGTTGATTTGTGCGAGACTAGAGTTGTCTCAGTTTATCAGGATATCTTTCAGGACATACCTAGGTTACTTCGGATGAGAGAGGTTGAGTCTTGCATCGAGTTGCAGCAGAGAACATCACTGATATCCCGAGCACCCTATCGTATGGTACCTGCTGAGATGAGGGAGCTACAGACCCAGTTAGATGAGTTGTTATCTCAAGCTTTTATTCGTTGGAGTCATTCTCCGTGGGGAGCACCGGTTCTCTTCGTTAGGAAGAAGGACGATAGCTTATGATTGTGTATAGATTATCGTGAATTGAACAAGTTCACAATCCGGATTAGATAGGATTTATGACCTATTCGATCAACTGTGTGGAGTGCATCATTTCTTTAATCTTGATCTTCGTTTTGGCTGTTTTTAGTTGCGAGTTCGGGAGATGGATATTCCCAAAACCACCTTTCTGACTCGATATGGGTCCTTCAAGTTTCTTGTCATGCCATGTGGGTTGACCAATGCACACGTGCTATGCATAGATTTGATGAACCGTGTTTTTTTGTCCATACTTAGACCAGTTCGTGATTGGTTTTATCGATGATATCCTTATCTATTCGAGATCGGAGGCAGAGCACGAGTAGCATCTATGATTGGCATTTTAGATTTTTGCGGGAGCATCACTTGTACGCTAAATTTAGCAAATGCGAGTTTTGACTATCCTGAGCAGTGATAGAACATTCGTTGTTTATAGGAATGCGTCGTTAATTGGTCTATGAGACGTTTTGATGCAGACCCAGAGAGTAGTAGCTTATATTTCTTGGCATTTGAGGATGCATGATCAAAACTATCCCACACATGACTTGGAGTTAGCAGCAATGTATTTCATCCGCAGACAGATGGGCTGACGGAGAGAGTAAACCAAGTCTTGGAGGACATGTTGCGGGTTTGCATTCTAGACTTCCAGGGCAGCTGGGAGGATTACATTCCTTTGATCAAGTTCGCTTATAGCAACAGTTATCAAGTAACGATTGGTATGGCTCCGTATGAGACATTGTACATGAGACCCTATAGATCCCTAATTTGCTGGGCATAGCCGGAGGATAGCTTATTACTTAGGCTGGAGCTTGTGAGGCAGACTACTGAGAAGGTTGCATTGATTAGGGAGTGTATCCTTGCCACTCAGAGTCGGCAAAAGAGCTACGCAGATCAGAGATGATGATCTTTAGAGTTTCAGATTGGAGATTTTGTCATGTTAAAGGTATCGCCAATGAAGGGCGTTCAGTGATTAGGCAAATAGGGAAAACATTCCCCGAGATACGTTGGACAATTCAGGATTTTTGAACGTGTATGAGCTGTGTCATATAAACTAGATCTTCCAACATCGATGTTGAGTGTACACGATATATTTCATGTGTCGATGCTCAAGAAGCAGCTACGCGACGAGGAGCAGCAAAGGGTGATTGATACACCAGAGATTGAAATTCAGACAGATTTATCCACCATTGAGGTGCCAGTTTGCATCCTTGCTAGAGAGGACAAGAGACTAGGAAATTAGGTTATTCCTCTAGTCAAAGTGCAATGGAATCGGAAAGGAGCTAATGAGGCTTCTTGGGAGCGCGAGAAGGATACGCGTCGCGACTACCCACACTTATTTGAGCAGGTAAAATGATTTACTTTTTTTGTGATTAGCTATATGATCATATTTACATTTAATATTAGAATGGAGTATTAACACTTAGCTTCTAATCACTCGGAACACATGGTATATATATATAGATGGTTCCTTGTTTGTGTTTATCGTCTGACGTACTAGTTTCTTTTGATTAGGGGTTAAGTGGGAGTATTTATATTCTAGATTGTTAAGTATAAATGATTGGGATTAATAGTACTAGATGTGCACGGGAGAGTTTCTTTATCTGAATTATCCGTGTTGATGCTTTTCTCATATTATTAATTCCTAATATACGATTGTAGAATTTCGGGGATGAAATTCTTTTAAGGGGGTAGGAATGTAAGACCCTAAAAATTTTTATATATATAAGTGTGATAAATAATAAATATGTGATATTTTGATGATTTAATATGTTAATATTTGATTTGAGATTTAAATCAATAAATATATATGGCGTGTATGGACACTTCTTAAAAGGGAATTTCTTGTTCCTTAAAATCCGTTAAGTCACTTTATGTTTCAACATTTTTTCGTATTATGCATGGCGATGCCACAAAAGCTGTTTGACGTTTTTAATTTCTTTTGGATGTTTGTGCCATCAAAATCAATGGAGAGTACCTTTCAATTATCCTAATCCCTCCACTAAATCAATTTGATACGTTCCAAGGGAACAACATGGAATATCTTTGGGGGGAGGATGCTTGGCAATTGATGAAAAGGACAGTAGGTGAAAAAGATTTTAAATGGGGAAAGAAATAAAATAACATACATAACAAGTGGAATGTAGTGTGTGTCACTACATTAAAAGAGAACATCTTTCCCTTAAAATTTTATGCGTGTCTCAAGCTGTTTCCCATCACCTAGTGTCTTGTGTCCATTTCCTTTTGTTCCGTGTGTGTGATGAGAACGTGTTTTTGGTTATAAGAACTCATCTTTTTATAAGAAGAATCTCCTCGAGGCTTTGTGAGTTTTACGGAACTTTTTCCCCTGTGAAACCCCATAGTAGTTTCTAAATCCTCCTGTGACGTTGTGAAGAGGAAACATATTGTTTCATGTGGCATTTTTTTTGGAGGAAAGACAGGGGTTAGCGGTTTGCAGTAAGAATGGATCTTGCACGAACGTTTGCTTGGGTTTACCAACAGCATCAAGACAAGATTACCCTCATCCAAACCATTCCTATAATTTAGTTGAATTTATGAGAAATTAAAAATGATGATATTTTCATGCTTGAGCTCAAACCATTATGTTAGAACTGAATATTTTGTGTCTTCACCCTTGGAATTAGATTTGTGATCATGATCATTAGGGCTAAAATTAATTCCATTAATTATGTTGTTATCATGTTAAAATCATGTTAAAAGGAATTCTAGAGGAATAATCAAGTAAAGTATTACCTCTGTTAATTGTTTGTGATTATTTGAATAATAAAAACTTATTTAAGTGAATTATTTCCTCTGTTAATTGTATAGACCTCATCATGGATAATTAATCACTTTGATAATTTATGTGTAAATTAATTGATTAATTGTGATGCTAATTTCTAATTTAATTTACCCTAAAAGTTTATTTATTTACAAGTATAATTAAACTACTAAGTGGGAATCACATTGTGATATTGTTGCATGAATTATGAGGATAAGAATCAATGAGTTTAAATGAGCAAATATATATCTATATCTATATATATATATATATATAGAATTCTTGAAATATGCACTTGTATAAGATTTAACTGAGATTTTGAGATAGTAAATAAATGCCAAATTTAACCAAACTAGTACAAAATGAAATATATATGAATCTAGTTTCTAAAACAAAAAACCAATCTTAAAAAGAGTTTGTATAGAGAAAGATAGACTCTTTTTATTAACAATATATCCTGCAGAAAACTACTGCACGTGTATGCAACTTTAACTAAAATCTGGTAATGAAATTTAACTTCAAACTGAATCAAACTAGTGCCAATTAAAATATGTGTGAATCTAATTTTTTTTTAAAAAAACCATTCCTCAAAATAATTTTCCTAGAGAAAGATATGCTCATTTTACTAACAGTAGCGCCGATCATTTCCTGGGCAGTTTGGCCAGTTTCTTGTTTTCTGAAGTTTGTTTGTGCTGTTTTGAGATGTGTTCGTGGAGTTTGAGCCACTTGATTATTACACTTATAGTCATGAATATGTTATAATACATATGTGAGTATCCCTATGAGATTATGATAAAATATTGTTATGATTACACTTTTGATTTAGCGGGTTACTACACCGCAAATGAGACTATGATGAATTTCACTCCACTACACATATTTGTTTATCCGCACGAACGTGCAAAGAGGTTGATAAACCTATGACACTTGTTAATATACACGAATATGTGAAGAGATTGATGAACCTATGATACTTGTTTATCCGCACGAATGTACGAAGAGGTTGATGAACCTATGACACTTGTTTATCCGTACGAGCGTGCGAAGAGGTCAATGAACCTATAACACTTGTTTATCCACATGATAGTGCGAAGAGGTCGATAGACCTATGTTTATTATCCTCATGATAGTACGCTAGGGTCGATGAACCTATGTTTATTATCCGCATGATAGTGCGCTGGGGTCTATGAACCTATGTTTAGTTATTCGCACGAGCGTGCGCTAAGGTCAGTGAACCTATGTCGTTGTTTCCGTATAGATTGTGTAGGAATCGATAGTCCTATCCTGTTGTTTTACATAGGGACACAATAATATTACAAACGGATTTATCTGAGTATTTGGCGGATGCCAAAAGTGACCTCGACTCATTGTTGAGATATTTGACGATTGAGATACCTTGATACATTGTCTATTATGATGTTTACTTCCCAGTTATATTTCGATTGTTTAGTTCGGGATTTATATTTAGTTATCTTCAGTTTGATACATACGGTATATACATGAGGGTTTTCTTGTTTGGATTATTTCGCTCGACATACTATGCCTCGTGTTGTAGATTTTTAAGTATTAATACCACTAGATTCGGAGAATATGATATAGGTAAATTATGTTTAATAGATAGAGCCTCCACTTCATCTAGTAACCCACACCTAGGGGCGGATGGAGGTAATCTTGCTAGCGCTCTGACGCTCTTGTTGTTGTTTTTTTCCTTTTTATTTTATTTTAATTTACAGGCAGCTCAGAGCACCGGAGAGTCGTAGGATGATGGAGTTCTTGCATAGTTGTCGTCATATGGTTTATTAGTAGAGACTCCACAGTAGTCTTATATTCCATTCAGTCATTTGAGTTTGTACTCATAATGTTAAGGCAGTTTGCATTAGTACGATTTCTAGTTGATTAATGTTATTTCAGACATATCATGTTATTTCAGACTCCAGATGTATATCAGTTGTATTTAAATTTAATTTATTTTGAGATATGATTTCATTTATGAGATATATTATTTCGCATCATGTCTATAATATCTTTTTCCCTTATTTGCATGTTTTGTACCTTCACTTATATTTGTTTCAACTAGAGGATACTTTTGTGATTGGAGAAAACTGTTATTGCACAATGGAGGTGTTTGGCAGGTTTGACATCTCTGTGTTTACCTTGGACTATATCCAAGTATGAAAATAGGGGTGTCACACTCGCTATATCCCCCGTTGGTGAAATAGGAAAAGAACCGGTGAAAGTTGTAATAACCGAAATAGGACAGCGTTTTTCTCTTATCGGGAATGTCCTTACACTTCCATGAGCATTTCTCCAGGCGTTGGACGAACGGGATGAACCCTTCTTCTTGGAGAGCCGCGGGGGCACTCATCAAACACTCATAGTGGTAGACGAACCATGCCATAAAGTAGGTGTATGGCTTCCCCACTCTAGGATTAGGAGTCTTGGCGACACCCGACAAAATTAGGCCGTTAGCGTGTGGAGCCCTCGCTGAATGCACGCCACCGTCGTCGACACTAACACATATGACCTCCCGTAGGCCAAGCGTACAACGGAGTAGACGACCTCTACCGGGATCACCTCGAAAGAGTGGGTAGGAACCACACACCTCTTCAACCACAGCATGAGGTACCACGCAAGCAGAGCCTTTGGTGATATAGGATCCCTAGCCTAATGATGGGACGATTGGAAAATCGTCCAAAATTTGAACCCGCCCTCATCACGCTCAAGGGTTTTGGCAGCCCCCCTTCGGCCATCCTCCTCCCTACTTCAGCCTGGTCACACTCGCCCAGCGGCAAAGTAGGCCTCCCCTTGATGTCGTTTTCCGGCAGCAGATAATTAGCCTAATTCTTATGGCTGATTCCGGGAGCCCTCTTCTTCTTACCCATATGATCCACGACCCCTAGTGTGTTCAGGCATATATGGTAGTGGCCGATTAGCTCACATAAAGTCTCTACCACCAGAGGGAACTATGCCGAAAGATAGTCGATCTCCTCCTGACCTGACATGTACTCCTCGAAGAAGAATCCCCCCAACGGCAACCCCAACACATCGTACATCTCATAGAGAGTGATGCCAAGCTCGTCGTTAGGAGTAAAGAATATACCGCTATGCAAAAAATATAGTTCCAGGATGCTGTGGAACTAGGGGCGTTGATCTTCAGACCATGCTGAGTGGCCTTGATAGCCACATAAAGCTCTAAACCCACAAGGTCGGAATTCTCCGCCAAAATATATTCGGCGATCTTAGACCACCAAGTGCTTCTACCAGGCGCAGAGTGAATCCACCCCGGAGCCCTGAAGTCTTTCGGAGGAAATTACCCCCTGGCTTGGAAGAAACGATGACGGAAGGTCTCCGCCATCATGGTCGTCTCCCCATGGGCAATTTGTTGAGCAGCAGGACAGGATGCAGACCGGTCATGCGCTTGTAGGAACTGTCTACCCTGTAGCTAGCTATGGAGCCCGTGAACTGCCCACAAGTCAGCCCATCTTGAGTTGGGTCAGATCCCAGTTCATTATTCTGGGAACCGAAAGCGAGTGTAACTTGACAATTAAGAACCTTCTCGGCATGCTAGGAAGATAGTAGTAGACTCCATCCACAACTCGAAGCCACCTGCCCTCCCCAAGCAGTAGAGCCAAAGGATCAGTCGCGGTATCACCAAACAAGAACTGGGGCTTTCTCAGCTCCGTCCTAGTTGCATCTGTCAGCACAGCATCGGTAATCAACTCGCGCAACGTCAGGTGGTGCCCGTCGGACACCCTTTATACCAATTAAGTCGGCTTGTCAGCGGTAAACACAGGGACTGGATCGAGAAGAGGAAATCATGGAGGCGCCACATAGCCTGTACTGCCAGCAAGACCAATGGCAACGCCTTTCGGGAGAGCCTCATCCGAGAACATGGTTGCGAGACAAAGCTAAATAGTTAGAACAGAATTAGCATTTTTTGAGTCAGGATTTTCTAAGTCCTCCAAACAGGCGACCTCTTATAGGTGAATCTCACCAGGCAAAGCCAACTGGGCCTGACAAATATTGAGTTCGCTTGACGAAGGATGAACCCACCTAACAAAAGCTGAATTCGCCTAATAAAGGGTAAATTCACCTGATAGGGACTTAAGTCACCTAACAAATGTCGAATTCGCCTAATGAAGGCTGAACTTGCCTAACAAGGCTGTGTTGGGTCCTTTTGTTTTGATGATGTTTAACAAATAATTTACCACTAATGTGGTTTGTCTAGTGTTTGTGTTTTGTATTTATTCTAGGCAAACAACGAGTTAGAGGTTGGATGGAATTGCACCACAACGATCATTTCAAATGGAGGTTGGCGGAAATAGTGGAGTGAAGCAATGCAATTCAAGTCAAGATCCAAGTTCAAGATTCATCCGCAAGTTTACCAAGTTGAGCTATATTGAAGACCATTAAGCTTGAATATATTGTTTATAGTATTTGTAGTATAGGTTTATACTTGTGTGTTAATACTTTAAGCTCATATTAGTCACACACATGTATTTGTTGATTTTATGAAAATATAGGTGTTTTTGATAAAATATTCTTTTATTTGTTTATAGACTTCAATATCACTTTATACATAGTTTATTAAGTCTATAAAATTATTTTACAAAGTTTCAAAACATGGTTTATGTCAAAACATTACATTTCAAGTATATTAAGTTTGCATGTTTTGAACATTTTTGTAAAATGATAAGATTTCACAATTTAGATGTGCAATTCCAAAAATTCTTTTTGTAACATGTTCATTTATATGTTTACAATGATTTCCCAAAGTTTTATATTTTATGGAATTTATTTTCTATTTTAAGGTACTTCAAAAGTTAATTTTTACTATTCAAATCAGGCTGATACAGTGTTATCAGTCGACTGATGACTGTGTTCAGTCGACTGATAAAAACGCCTGGAATAACAAAAAAATTTTGTTTTATTTTGGTCGACTGACCAGTCGATTGATGAGGTCATCAGTCGACTGATGAGCTGGTAAATGCCTACAACGGTGAGCTCATCAGTCGACTGATAAAACCCGTCAGTCGACTGACGGCATCATAACAGCTAGTTTTCCAGAATTTTTAGTTTTTGTTATTTTGTCTTTTTGTGATGTTTTCTCTTGTTTTTGGGGTTGTTTCATGAGCCTGTATGTACCCCTTGACCTCTAACACTCTGACGTAATCAAGAAAGTTTTTAAACAAGTTTAACAGATGTTTAAGTTTGTTTAGTGTTTGTTTCAAGAGTTTGTTTGTGAAGAAATTTTTACAAGAGCTAGAAGAGATCATCATTTGGTGTTTGAGTTTCAAATTATCTCTCTCTCAAACTTGTCATTTATTGGAGAAGTTTTTTAAACTCAATCTAGCTTTACATCTTATATTGTTTAATTATCATTTTATTAAGCTAGTGTTTAAATTGAGTTTAATTAATTTTATTTATCTCTTTGTACACACACAACCATTGAGCTTATTGTATTTGCATACATTATATAATTAGGTTGTGGGATTGTGTGACTTAGAGTGGAGCTTACATTGTGTTCTCATCCATTGTAGAGAATAATTTATTTATATTGAACCTATATTATGAGGTTCACTTTGTAATACACTACTACACCAAGAGGAGTGTGTGGTGAGAGACGGGGTCGTCCTAAGAGGAGTGGGGTAGGTGATAATACCTAGAGAGAGGTTGTAATTCCTAACACTTGTGGGAGACACGGGCTAGATACCAACACTTGAGGTGGTAGTTAGTGTAGTTACATTGTAAGATTATGAACGTTGATCGGTGAGCGTTGAAAACCGACATTGTGAGGTGTAAACATTTTTCAGGTAAGCGTAGAAAACACGGTGTGATAGTAGAGATCTCCTCGAGGTGATGAGCGGAGACGTAGGTCGTGGAGACCGAACTCCTTGATCATATTGTTTGTTTGCATTTGTCATTGGCGTTCATTTATATTCGTGCTTATTGTTTATATCATCATTGTCAATTGCTCTTTGTTTATATTGCCCACTATCTCGTTTATCTTGTTTATGTTTATTTCACCCTTGTGTTAGTTTCATATCCTTGCATATATATCTTGTAGTATATATCTTGTTTATGTTTATTTCACCCTTGTGTTAGTTTCATATCCTTGCATATATATCTTGTAGTATATCTAATTTGCTAGGATATTTTGTGTTAGTTTCATATCCTTGCATATATATCTTGTAGTATATCTAATTTGCTAGGATATTTGTTAATATATTTTAATTTGGTATAAATCAAATTAAATTAGCATAAACCTTATTCACCCCCCTATAGGGTTCTTTCCTAGTGGCATTAGGGTACTTTCAAGATGAACTCGCCTGACAAAGCTTAATTCGCTTGACTAAGGCTAAATCAGCCTGAAGAAGGCCAGATTCACCTAAATCGGAGAAAATTGCCAGAAATGGCAAAATCCGCTGATGAAGATGAGCAAACAGTGCTCATTTTCTCAATTCCATGTCGTTCTTCAATTTGAGGTCATCAAATAACCAACTGGACTTACCCAAGTACGTTCCGGGGGCACTAATGGCCATACCAGCGGCGACGCCGCCAGAAGAACGGCGTAGGCCCTTTCCCTTCGAGGCACACCTCTTTCTCTCTAGAAGATTTGAGCGGGCAGAAATTCCTCAGCACAGTGGTCCTCTAAGGAAAGAGGCGAAGCCTATTTAAAGGCGAAACGCTTGTGGTTGGGAGGCTTGACCATGATCAAAATCAATGGCTTAGATCACTCTCGACAGTTCGAGTTTGACGGTTACAGACAAACAATCGAAATAGGGAACGGGTCGGGTGGATTGAACCCGAAGCCCAAACCGAGAGGTTGTTCTTGGCGAATCTGACGGCCGAGTTCGAAGGATGACTTTCAAAGACAACGGCCACAATTCATCATCGAGCGAAGCACATGAAAGCGACATTCGCCTTGTCAATTTACATTTAATGCGACCTGACAAGCCCACGCGACCTTAGCTGGTAGGCACAAATCCGCACGCGAACACGTGGCTCATCCTCCACTGCTTCGGAGTTCGCCTGTGAGAACGGATCTCGCCTGCACTACTCCGTTCGCCTGATTAGCCTAGCTCGCCAGAGCCATTAATCTCGCCTGATTGACCACAGCACAGCTGGAACTCGCCTAAAGAGCTCGACCCAAATGGGTGAATCAAATTTTCCTGAATTTATGAAACAATGTTCACTTTCATTCAAAGTGTTCCAAACCACATATTCGCAATGATATAGGTCCGAAAACTTTGAAGGGAGTCTTGTAGACTATAAAAACTACCTTGACTATAGGAGGATCTAAAAACTCGCCTGTACACTTGACTCGCCGGCCCAAGTCAGGTCTCCTCAAAAGTTGATTTCACCTGATGAAAGAAACTCACCCACGCACTTGACTCGCCAGCACGAGTCGAGACAACGTGATCACTAAACTTGCCTGCACGTCAAGGCA
The DNA here is from genome assembly GCF_001876935.1 of Asparagus officinalis. Taxonomy (NCBI): domain Eukaryota; kingdom Viridiplantae; phylum Streptophyta; class Magnoliopsida; order Asparagales; family Asparagaceae; genus Asparagus; species Asparagus officinalis. The sequence goes on from NC_033800.1 coordinate 98,270,491, forward strand.
ATTCGCCAATTGAAAGAAACTCACCCGCGCACTTGACTCGCTAGCATGAGTCGAGACCACACGATTGCTAAACTCGTCTGCACGTCTAGGCAATCCGCCAGACGAGCGAAAAGTCACCTACACACTTGATTCACTTGCACGAGTCAAATCTAACCAAGAACTATGCCTGCCTGCATGGCCACGTGATCAACAAATTCGCCAGACTTGCCAGAGTACTAGACAACTACAATATCACGTACAGTGATGGGCCTTCCCATTTTCTATGACGTGAAGGGAAGGAGTACAGTACTCCGAGCCCATCAAGTAGCCGCTCACAGTACAAGTGGCTAGTCAAATCCGCACAAATGAGTATAGTACTTCGAGCCCATCAAGTAGCCGCTCACAGTACCAGTGGCCAGTCAAATCCGCGCAGTCGCCAAACCCGCCTGCATACTTGACTCGCCTGCACAAGTTAAATTCATTAGTCACCAAGTTCACATGCATATTGATTCGCATGCACGAGTCAAATTCATCCAAGTGATCGAGCTTGCCTACCCGTTCAAGCTGTCAGCTAGGTTACTAACAAATTTGCCAGGGTACCTGGCTGCTAAACTATCACGTACAGGGATGGGCCTTCCTAACTCCCGCGATGTGAAGAGGAGTATAGTGCTCCGAGCCCCTTAAACAGGCGTTCACAGTACAAGTGAGAGGCATGACATCTCTTAACAATAGATGGTCACATCTCATGATTCAAGGGAGCAACCACGCCATCTCTCTCCTATTTAAGGGCCTCTCCTAGCTACAGGAAAGAGGTTCATGGTTTTTTCTTGATTGATTCAATCAGTTAGTTGAACCATTAGCTCTTAACTCCTGACGAAGTTGACGACTGGCTCTTGCATTGATCTTGCACTATAGCGTCTTCTTTTAGCTTTAGGCCTTGATCGCCATTGAGCTCGGAGGTCTAAACTTGATCAATACGAGCTTCTACTATGTACTGAAGCTCACTTACAACCTCGATCGGATCGTCCAAGGGAAGCAAACTCGGTGCAAGAACTGAGCGAGGTGTCCTATCGCTACCAAAGACCCTACATTAAACAAGGAGGGCATTTCCATATGCTTCTGTTGTAACTTTGATTTATTAGTTTGTAATAAGCTATTCTTATCAATACAAATGAAATCCCCACTTCGGGAAATTAATTTTTACACCTACAAGCGCTTTGGAGTCGTTTCATATCTGCTAGATCTTCCAGCATCAATGTCGAGTATACATGATGTCTTCCATGTTTCGATACTTAAGAAGCATCTACATGATGAGGAGAAGCGACAAGTGTTAGACATGCTAGAGGTCGAGATTCTTGATGATATGACTATTATTGCAATTCCTGTGTGTATTCTTGTTAAGGAGGACAAGCGACTTAGAAACAAAGTGATATCTTTATGTAGGCGATAAAAATTACCTTTGAAGATAAGCCTGAAATTCCCCTACGTATTCGAGTCACCAGCGTAACGTGAAAACTAGGCTCACCCGTGTGCTTGACCCACCAGCATGAGCCAAGACCACGCAATCACCAAATTCGGCCATGCAGCCGGTGATCTACCAGGTGATCAGAAACTCGCCTGCACACTTGACTCAACCACACGAGTTAAGTTTACTCAAGAGCCGAACCTACCTGCATTCTAACCACAGACTCGCTAGGGTACTTGGCAGCCGTAATATCATGTCCAGGGATAGGCCTTCCCATTTCCCATGACGTGAAGGGAAGGAGCACAGTACTCCGAGCCTATCAATCGGCCGTCCATAGTACGAATGACCAGTCAAACCCATGTAATCACCAAACTTGCTTGCATGCTTGACTCGCCCACACGAGTCAAGATCATCAAAGTGACTGAAATTCACCTGCTTACTCGACTCGCCTGCACGAGTCAAGAGCTGAATACGCCCGCGATAGACGAACTCACCAGAGTACCTGGCGACCATAATATCACGTACAAGGATAGGCCTTCCCATTTCCCATGACTTGAAGGGAAGGAGCACAGTACTCCAAGCCCATCAAGTGGCCATCCACAGTACGAGTGACCAATCGAATCCACGGTGTCGATACACTCGCCTACACGCTTGACTCGCCCGCACGAGTTAGGTTTACTCAAGAGCTGAACTCACCTGCACAAGTCAAGAGCCAAATTTGCTTACAATCAACAAACTTGCCAAACTCACCAGAGTACCTGGTGGCTGCTACATCATATACAGGGATGGTCCTTCCTGTTTCCCACGACGTAAGGGAGAGAAGTACAGTGCTCCGAGCCCATCAAGCGGCCGCTTATAGTACAGGTTAAAACATGGTATCCCCCAACAGTGCGTGGTCACATCCCATGATTCATGGGAGTGACCATGCCATCTCTCCTTTATTTAAGAGCCTCTCCTGGCTACAGGAAAGAGGTTCACAGTTAATTAATTAATTCAATCAGTTAGCTTAGCTCTCAACTCTTGACTGAGTTGACGACGGGCTCATTGTATGATCTTTGCACTATAACACCTTCTCCCAGCTTCGGGCCCTGACCACCACTGAACTCGGAGACTCGAACTCGACCAGCATGAGATTCTACTATGTACTGAAGCTCACTAGCAGCCTAGATCGAATCGTCCAAGGGAAGCAGACTCAGTGCGAGAACCGAGCGAGACGTCCTATCACTACCAAAGTCCCCACGTTAAACAAGGAGGGTCTTTCCTCCGCTTCTGTTATAATTTTGATTTATTAGTTTGTAATAAGCTATTCTTATCAATACAAACAAAACCCCCATTTTGGGAAATTAAAATTTACACGTACAGAAGATGACGACCACAGTGGGAGAAACTATTTCCTCAACCAAAATGTTGGTAGCATACTTCGACAGGGTTGCTGCCGGGACGACCATGGAGTCCCTAGAAATCAAGTTCGACCAAGCTAAGTATGAAGAGTACTTGTCTTCCTCTTCCTCTGGTGGAAATGCATCCCACAAACACCATGGAGTTGTGTGTAGAGGCCGACCTCAAATAGTCAAAGCCTCTGCGCCTGAGGACTCTATCCG
>NC_033800.1:98274535-98304845 GCF_001876935.1 Asparagus officinalis
GATCGTTAGTCCACAACACCGAAGCCAAGTGACACGCGACAAAGCGGATTAACGAGGTACAAGGCTAACGAACCTCACGCAAACAACGGAATAAATCCACTCGCGTGCGGAATCAAGCTAACGGTTCGGTGAGTCAACGAGTCATCCAACCGTAGAACGGATTCGAACTCGAACTCCAAGGCGGATTTACTGCTAAATCAGGATCCGGACTGCCAAATCAGAGTCCAGGTCATCAAATCAAAGTTGGGACAAACCGCGAAACCGGAAAACGGGCGCAAAACCAAACGCCTGGAGGACTCGGTCGAAGCTGAGCCACCTAGAGGTGGCTCGGTGGCCGAGCCACCTGGGCTAAGCCCAGATCTGGGCCCAGATCTGAGCCTAGATCTGGTTCTAAATGCCTATAAATAGAGGATGAGGGCTCATTTTGAAGAGGTTGGACTTTTGGAGCTGAAACTCTGCCGGATTAAGAGCTAGACCTTGGACTTTTTGAAGCTTAGAAGACTCGGACTTCTCAGATCTGGTTTTTGGCGATCATCCACGCCAAATAAGGTAGGAGTTCGATAGAGATCAGATCTGAGATCTACACGGTTTCCCTCCGGATCAAAACTTGGTTTTCGATCCTGAGAAGAATCTCGATTTCGCTTGGTCGATTTCGATTACTAAAGGCTATTATTTCTTTGGTGGAATAGTACCCCCGGCTGTTATTTCCTTCGTGAAATAGCACCCATCATACAGTGTAGATCCGACCAGATCAAGATCGCGCGGTGGTCCATGGATTAACCCCGGCGCAGGCAAAGAACCCACAAAAGCGAGAGACCGCAAAACAGGATCTCGCGATTCGTTCGACATAAAAGGAAAGTTGTAACTTTTATTTCTTTTTGATTTTGTTGTAACCAGATCTTATAAAAAGACCGAATCTTTTGTAATCGATACTCAAGAGTGCAATGGAATCGAAGAACGCAATTTTCCCCGCGAACACTCGCCTGCGCTTGAGTTTTGCCCGTAGCACAAACTTGCTTGCAACACAAACTCGCTTGCGCTTGAGTTTTGCCTGTGGCACAAACTCGCTTGCGGCATAAACTCGTTAGCAATAGAGTTTGCCTATCACATAAGTTAGGCACTGGATAGCGATACACAAAAAAAGGGGGGGGGGGTATACACACCGTATCAAGGAATCAAGGAAGCGCGAAATTCATTCATTAGCTATTTCAAGACAATACATTTGAACAAAGTTATGACTTTACAATCAAGCAAGTCATAACATTACATACTAGAAACAAAAGATTGAATAGGACATCTTGAACCTATTCCTATTCTACGAGCTTATTCTAGAAGTTTGAAAGACGCAAGCTCAGCTTTGACCGCGGCTATCTTCTCCGCATGCATAGCGCGAGCTTCGTCCTCTGCCTCCTGCCAGACCCTTGCCTCGAAAGAAGCGTTAGCGGTGGCATCCTCCTAGTGTATCATCGGGAGAATACGCCTCTCCCTTGCAAGATCACCAAGCACGGTCTTGCTCTGATTGCGTAGGCCCGTTAAAGTTGATTCCCCCTCGACATACAAGATCATGCCCAAAAGAATCGAGGAAACGGTAGACTCCATATAAGTTTTCAATAGGTGTTGCCAAAGATCCAAACGACTGATAAGGGATTCTTGGTCTTCTATGTTTCGCCTTCAGTACTCTCACTGCCACGTTCCACGACGACAGGCTGAAGGTAAGAATAGCGTCACATCGGTCTCCAAATTCGCCTGCCGCTGATTCTCCAACTTTGTTAAAAGTGACTCCAGATCGAGGAGTCTCATTCAACAGCATGTGGAGAGCCTATAGTCGTCCAGACGCTGGATGCGGGCCATGTGATTTGAGAGAGACTGCTTCAAGTCCGCGAAGGTACCACGGCCCTGATCGACGAGCGAGATCACCCGCTTCACGGTGTTCTCCAATTCCTCAACCTAGACCTGTGAATTAGTGGAGTCCGAGGGTTTAGAGTCCGAACGACGGTCAGGTGCAGGAGCCGAGGAAGAGGCATCGTTCTCCACCTTCTTCGAGGCAGATGTCTTTGCTCATGGTGCCATCCTGAATGAGTAGGGAGCGATGAACACCGTGACCTCTTCAACAAGAAGGGGGAGTGGTATATAACGTACGACCCAAGTGCGCGCATATCATTCAACGGCCCAGATCGGGCATGGAAAACAGAGAGCCCACCACTACGCCGCCTTTAATGTAGAGTGACGTGCCCACGTCATCTTAATTTGCGAGCATATTAATACACGAACAAGCGCGTGACTCGCTAAAAGTGAAGCCCGCCTACGAGTCGAATTCGTCATTTGTACTCACACGGCTCGGATTCGCCTGATAACACAGGCTCGTGCATCACTTTGGTCTACCTGGTCTAAGTCTAACTACAGCTAGAGTCTTCAACCACGGCTTGAACTTGTCTTAACTCCGCCTATAGCTGAAATTCGCCCGTGGCTAGAATCCGCCTGTAGCCAGAACTCACCCGGTGCGAATCCAACGACGTTTAACTTGGCCTCGCCCATTGTGATCAATGACAAAAACAAAAAAATGCACACACACAAAATGAGAAGAACAATGACTAGGACGAAAACACGATTCCATTCATTAAGAGAGATTTGAACACAATAATACAATCAAGATCAAGTTACAAATCTCTCAACCATGACTCCACCTCACGAATCTCTTCAGCACACTTAAGCTTGAGCCTCTTCAAGATCTCTTGACGAATATCCTCCTCAGAGTGCAAAACCAAGTCTTGGACAGTGTGCCTTGCCTCCTTGAGGGCTCGACCTTTCTCCTCAATGGCGTCAATGACCAGTTGTCGTTGAGATCTGATTTCGTCCAACTCCCCTATCAGCTGTTCGTAAGTCTTCTCCTGGGTGGCCAATAAGGCCTGCATGTTAGCAATGGTTTGTTTGGTCTTCACTATCTCCGAAGATAGGCGAGAGATTCGGGAGTCGGCTTTTTGGTGCTCTCGGCTTACTCGCTCGTCCTCGGCCATAACGTGCGCTAGTTCTTCCATCACCCTTGCCTCCAATGATATTGTCTCCTCCAGTCTATGATCGCGCTCCTCTAATGCTACTTGGACCTCTCTGGATGCAAGATGAAGGATTTCAATGTCTATGGTGTGAAGAACGATCAGCTGCCGAATAGCCCGCTCTGCCTCCTCCAAACGCTTAAAATACGGATTGGCAAAAGAGACACCAAGCATCTTGATCAAGAAGCCCATGTGATAGTCAAGAGCCTCCTTGAACTCCTCGAAAGGACAACTTTCTTCCAATGCAAGCTTGACGTTGTCAGTAAGGGTATCTTTGAGGTTAGCAAGGGCTCGATCCACCGCTCTCTTGCGGGAACGAGCCAAAGGAGAGAGGGTAGCTTCCTCGACCACAGACGTCACCACCGAAGCCATGATCGAAGCGCTGGTAGCCATGGCAGTGAAGGTGGTAGTAGATACCGCTAAGACCGAGACACCGACTGACGCCGCTGGGATCTCGGCCACAGATCTGATCGCAACTTCGACGGTCACCAAAGATGAGGAAGTGACCACCAGCCGAGTGGATGTTTCCCCTTGGGTCGGAGACTCCTGGACTGATGCTTCACCCCCAACCAACACTTCTTCAGGAATAGGGACTTCTCCTTGTTAGTCTGACACTTCTCCATGAGTCGACGCCTCCTCCTCACTCGACATCACCTCATGGATCGAGGCGCCATCTTCTTCCTCTAATTCATCCCTCTCTCTAGTTGACTAGCCCACCTAAGAGGGATGATCCTCTTTACCAGTGGCCTCAAGGGGTAGATCAGCTGCAAATACAGGAAGAAGGTTAATAATAACTCCTGAGGAGAGCCCCATTGGTAGTTCAGCTTGGGCAATAATGTTCGACCCTACTCTTACCTGAGTCGTCGAGCTCCGCTTCATCTCCAGTCCCCTCCTCTTTGTCAGAAGGAATGGAGATCACTCTCTCAACCGTACCTACATTAAGTCAACACAAATGTTAGGTAGTGCAGATTCTAGTGCAGATTCAACCTTACACCCGAGGTTACAGTATTAAAGGTCACCTTCTGGTACGATCGTTGAAGTCGTCGAGCCTCCCACCTGTTGCCCAACATCAGATGACAGGGAAACATCCTCCGAAGTTATCGGAACCATCCCTAATACAGTAGACATGGTGGCCCCAGTCACAGGGGCAATCACTCCAGGAATTATCATAGGAGTGGCATCATTCTGGCCTTCCGCCGCTCTGGTAGCCTCAACCGCCTCCTCGTGACAGACCTTCTTGGCCGCCTCTACCCTTGAGCTGTCGGCCGCGGCCTCCCGTTGTCGTTTATCCTCGTGACAGACCTTCTTGGCCGCCTCTACCCTTGAGCTGTCGGCCGCGGCCTCCCGTTGTCGTTTATAGAGGAGCGAACTACCTGGAGATAGAACGGGCGTCCCCATCCATCTAGCTATCGTTCCCTGGACCTGTTCTAGATGTTCATCTGCTTGGGCCAGCTCATCAAATTCTCCCTGCCCACCAGTAGGGTCTAGTGAAAGGCAAGGAGGCGGAGCTTGAGACTCAGATGACCCGAATTCACCTAAACCCGTGTAAAGGTCCTCGGTGTCCTCGGTGGGGACTTTCGAAAACCACTCTCTAATGTTCTAGCGACCCTTCCGCGTGGAGGGGTGAGGAGTTGTCCTTGGGCGACGCCCATGTTCCGCCAGGCAAGAACTCTGGAACCGAAAGCCCTCAGGATTTGCACTGGCGCCCCGATACCACCGGCAATATAGGAGCGTATGGTGAAGGTTGCGATCCTTTGCAGGTAGTTCAAAATGCGCGTTGGTGCCACCGGCATGGGTCCAGAACCACCCTTATGCGCTATGGTGAAGGCGATACATGAACTACAACCCCCTAGAAATCTAAGAGAGCTCAGAGGATTGAAAGGGTGGTTAGCTTACATCCGGCGGTTCATTTCAAATCTTTCTGGGAAGTGCCAACCATTCTCTAAACTAAACAAGAAAGGGGTGTCGTTTCGAAGATATCAAAACGTATCTGGCGAATCCTCCTGTTCTCGTTGCACCGAAATCGGGTAAACCGTTCTTGATTTACATCAAGGCGATGAACCACTCGATAAGTGCCTTACTAGCACAAGACGATGATAATGGTCACGAACAGGCAGTCTATTACCTAAGTCGGACCTTGATAGGCGCCGAGTCTCGGTATCCGATGATTGAGAAAGAATGGCTCGCATTGGTATTCGCAGTGAAAAAGATGCGGCATTACCTAGTTGGACAGACGATTTACGTCATTTCTAACGTTAATCCAGTATAGGTATTTAGGAAGCAACCGGCCTCTATGAATTGGCGATTAGCGAAGTGGGCCCTTCTCTTGTCCCAATATGATTTGCACTTCAAACAGCAGAAGTCCTTTTGGCGGCAAACCCGACAACGGATATGGCAGAAGTATATGATGACTTGCCGGATGAAACCCACGAGGTTAACACTACATCGCACCAACAAGTATGGCAATTATACTTCGATGGTGCTTCGAGGGCAATTAATAGGGCAATAACCCCTGGATGTTCTACAGTCTCCTCCGGAGTTAGAGTTGTCTTAATTTCCCCGGGGAAGCATGTGATGCCTCGGGCTTATTCACTAACCAGTCCATGTTCCAATAACGTAGTTGAATACAACGCCCTTCTCATTGGACTCAGTTTCGCCAAGGAGCTAGGGGTCGAATATCTCAAAGCTTTTGGGGATTCTCAATTGATAGTCAACCAAGTCCGTGGAGAGTATGAAGTCAGGAACCAAGACCTAATCCCGTACCACCAGGAGGCCATCAAAATGGCAGATTCTTTTAAAGAATTCTTTATTGAATCCATCCCTCGTCTCCAGAACGCTTATGCGGATGCACTGGCAGCACTAGCGGTATCACTTGCGCAGCCTCCCGAAACTGAACTATTAGTCACAGTAAGGACGCATCAACTCTGCATACCCATATACGATATGGATATTGAAGAGGAAGATGAAGAAAACATAAATGCCAAGGAGGTGAATTCAACTCAAATTGGGTCTGAGTCCCGAGATTGGCATTTTTCTATCATTGACTACGTCCAATATGGTATTTTGCCAGAGGATGTGAAAGAAAGAGAATCAATTCGTCGAATAGCACTAAGATTCTTCTATAATACCGAAACCCATACATTATACCGTCGAGGGTACGATGGTTTGTTACTCCGATGTCTTTCGAACAAAGAAGCAAAAGAAGTTCTTAAGGAAGCACACGAAGGAGAATATGGTGCACATCAGCTCGGGCCCAAACTGTATGATCGCATCAGGAGAATGGGATATTTTTGGCCAACAATGGTTCGTGAAGCAATCGAATATGCCCGAGAGTGTCATGCTTGTCAAATACATGCAAATTATATGCACCAACCACCAGAACATTTACACACATCAACTACGTCTTGGCTGTTCGAGACATGGGGTATGGACATTGTCGGTCCTATTTTTCCCCCTTCAGTCAAAGGTGATCGATTCATTCTCGCAATCACGGACTACTTTTCAAAGTGGGCTGAAGCGATCCCGCTTAGAGAAGTAAAGACGAACAACGTCATCAATTTCATCAAACATCATGTCATATACCGACACGGCGTGCCAAGACGGATCATTCATGACAACGGTCCATAGTTCATAAGAAACGTCTTCGTCAGGTTTTGTGACAAGTTCAAAATTCAAGATGTTTCGTCAATAGCTTACTATCCCGCTGCAAATGGATTAGCTGAGGCGTTTAACAAGACGATCATTAAAATCATGTCAAAGCTCGTGAAGACCAATAAACGAGATTGGGATGATAAACTATGTGAAGCATTATGGGCTTATCGTACCACCCTAAGCACACCTACGGGAGCTACCCCATATTCGTTGGTATACAGATGTGAAGCTGTGTTACCATTGGAAATCCAACTGAGATGACGACAGAAGAACAGCATCAAAAACGTCTCGAAGAACTCTAGAGGTTGGATGAAAAGCGCTTGGAAGCTCAACAACACATTGAGTTTTATCAAGCCAGAATATCTAGGGCTTTTAACAAAAGAGTCCGACAGAGAAGCTTCAAGGAAGGAGATCTGGTCCTCGCTGCTCGCCGACCGATAATCCTCAACTCCAAGAAGAAAGGTAAATTTGAACCCAAATGGGAAGGACCGTTTGTGATAGACACAGTCTACTCAAACGGCGCATATCGCCTGATTACTCAAGAGGGCGCCAGGCAATTAATGCTAATAAATGGGAAGTTCCTGAAAAAGTACTATCCCTAATACATTCAGGATAACCCATTTATCGGGAAGTTCCTTGAAGAATATTAAACTTAAATATTCTAGAAGATAACCCAAAAATCTTTTTTACCACCAAAATCCCTCACTGATCAATTTCAATTGACAGTGAGTCCACCAAAAATGTCTTTCTGGCCCTCTTGACTCTTTCCATGAACAAGAGGTCCACTTTCAGTTCAGAGTCCCCTTTTGATAAACGAAAGAACTCCCTTCTTTTTCTCTTTGGTTAAGCCTTCTTATGGTTATAACCGAATTTGAAATTTTACTTCGATAAACGAGGAACTCATCTTCAGTTTAGATAACCAATCCTATAAAAGGTAAGTTTATCTAGATTTTCCAGATTCTCGGAGTGGAGATCCCACTTCTAGTTTCTTTTGCGCTGGAAATAGAATATAAAATTCTTCCTTTCCAGAATCAAGGAATAGAATATAAAATTCTTCCTTCCTTGTATTCGGGTTCGCCTTCACCCTAAAAGAAGACCGGGAAATAGAATATAAAATTCTTCCTTTCCCGCATCGATCTTTTCCGAAATTTGTCAATTTAGGATTCATCCTAGGAAGTTTATCCCGAATCCTAAGCAGGGATAAGTCTGCGCCTAACACGCGCTGCCGGTTTAGTCTTTTTCCGTAGAAAAAGACACCAGAGTTTGATTCTGGGGTATTTTATCCCGAATCCTAAGCAGGGATAAGTCTGCGCCTAACACGCGCCGCCGGTTTACTCTTTCTCTGTAGAAAAAGACACCAGAGTTTGATTCTGGGGTATTTTATCCTGAAGCCTAAGTAAGGATAAGTCTGCGCCTAACCCGCGCTGCCGGTTATTTCTTAACCGTTAAAAAGAACACTCGCCCACATATTCAACATTGTGGCAGGTTGTTATTAATAACACCAAAATCCATGCCTTACACGCGTGGGGAATTTCATCCTGAATCCTAAGAAAGGATATGTCGACGCTTAACACGCGTCGCCGGTTTAGTCTTTTTTCGTAGAAGAAGACACCAGAGTTCGATTCTGGGGTATTTTATCCCGAAGCCTAAGTAGGGATAAGTCAGCATCTAACACACATTGCCGGGTAGCCTATTCCCGTGACAATGGCGAAGTCTACGTATTCGAAATCGTAGCGCCAAGTCAAAGAGAATTCACTCTCTTAGCACAACGTCACATGCGGAATGGATTTAGACAATCCGTATGCTAGCCTGACTCAAACGGTAGTCGGTAAAGGCTAATCAAATCCGTTGAAGGCTGGGGGTTAGCCAAAAATCCTAAAGTCAACGCCTAACACGCGTCGCCGGTTAGTCTATTCCCGTGAGAAAGATAAAGTCTATGTATTCAATATCGTAGCACTAAGAGCATTAACTCTCTTAGCACAACGTCACATGCGGAACGGATTTAGACAATCCGCATGCTAGCCCGACTCAAACGGTAGTCGGTAAAGGCTTATCAAACCCGTTGATGGCTGAGGGTTTGCCAAAAATCCTATAAATATGAGAGTCACTGACGCATCAGCTTCATTTGTTGGTCTTATGACTTGAGCATCCAACGACAATCGAAACCCTAGGGTCAACGCCGGTCAACGCGTAACCCTAGGTCAACGCCAGTCAACGCGTTGCGATCAAAAAGTCAACGTACGACGTTCAAAACCCTAGGGTCAACGCCGGTCAACGCGAAACCCTAGGTCAATGCCAGTCAACGCGTTGTGATCAAAAAGTCAACGTACAACGTTCAAAACCATAGGGTCAACGCCGGTCAACGCCGGTCAACGCGAAACCCTAGGTTAACGCCAGTCAACGCGTTGCGATCAAAAAGTCAACGTATGACGTTCGAAACCCTAGGGTCGACACCGGTCAACGCGTAACCCTAGGTCAACGCCAGTCAATGCGTTGCGATCAAAAAGTCAACGTACGACGTTCAAAACCCTAAGGTCAACGCCTATCAACGCGTAACCCTAGGTTAACGCCAGTCAACGCGTTGCGAGAAAAAAGTCAACACGAATCAATATATCATGACGGAGATAGTCAGTTCAAAGTCAACTCGATGACACGAGCCAAACTCAACTCGTCAGTAATATATCATGACGGAGATAGTCAGTTCAAAGTCAACTCGATGACACGAGCCAAACTCAACTCGTCAGTTTTAGATTTGAGACTTCGACGACGGCCAGACGATAAATGCGGCGCCGGAAGGATTTCAGCTATTCGTCAAAGCATCGAATAGACTAAAAATCGAAGGAGTCAAGAATTGAAGCTAACTGCAGGTCCTTTACACTGACCAGGCTAAACTAATCCTGAACCAGTCCTAAACCAGTCTTGAACCAGGCCGGTTCAGCTCATTCTTAACACTCCAATAAAGTATACGAGTATAAACTATTCCCTATTTTTGGTTGAGAAGTTCCTGGAGAATATTTTTCTAAAAATATTCTTAAGGATAACTCAACAACACTACGCCGGACAACGCGTCGCAAATAAGCACTCAACGCCGACAATTGATGGTCAGTTCTATGTTGAACCAACAAACACGAGCTAAAGATCAGAAAATCGGGAATCGACTTCAAGTTCAAAATTCCAACAACGGTCAGACAATAAATGCAGCATCGAAACCCTTGCAGACATTCGACAAAGCACCGAATATCCTGGAGGATTGAAGGAATCAAGAACAGAAGCCATTCCAAGGTCCCGTTACACCGACTGAAGGTTGGGACAATCATATCCAAAGCATTCCAGACTCTTCTATAAAAGAACGAGGCTGAAATACTTTGGAAGAGGTATCTGTAGGCGTATAAAACTGCTTATAGGTCCCTTAACACAGCTCGACATAGTGATTCGACAAACCAACGAACCCTCGGGCGATATATCCAAACATGATCGTTAGACCACAACATCGAAGCTAAGTGAGATGTGACGAAGCAGATTAACGAGGCGACGAGGTTAAACACCGAAGCGTATTTACTGCTAAATCAGGATTCGGACTGCCAAATCAGAGTCCAGGTCAATAAATCAAACTCAGATAAACCGCGAAATCGGAAAACGGGCGCAAACACCTGGAGGAGACTGGACTTCTCAGATCTGGTTCTTGGCGATCATCCACGCCAAATAAGGTAGGAGTTCGATAGAGATCAGATCTGAGATCTACACGGTTTCCCTCCGGATCAAAACTTGGTTTTTGATCCTGAGAAGAATCTCGATTTCGCTTGGTCGATTTCGATTACTAAAGGCTATTATTTCCTTCGTGAAATAGTACCCCCGGCTGTTATTTCCTTCGTGAAATAGCACCCGTCATACCGTGTAGATCCGACCGGATCAAGATCGTGCGGTGGTCCATGGATTAACCCCGGCGCAGGCAAAGAACCCACAAAAGCGAGAGACCGCAAAACAGGATCTCGCGATTCGTTCGACATAAAAGGAAAGTTGTAATTTTTATTTCTTTTTGATTTTGTTGTAACCAGATCTTATAAAAAGACCGAATCTTTTGTAATCGATGCTCAAGAGTGCAATGGAATCGAAGAACGCAATTTTCCCCGCGAACACTCGCCTGCGCTTGAGTTTTGCCCGTAGCTCAAACTTGCTTGCAACACAAACTCGCATGCGCTTGAGTTTTGCATGTGGCACAAACTCGCTTGTGGCATAAACTCGTTAGCAATAGAGTTTGCCTATCACATAAGTTAGGCACTGGATAGCGATACACAAAAAAATGGGGGGGGGGGGGGTAAAATCGAGGAAGCGCGAAATTCATTCATTACCTATTTCAAGACAATACATTTGAACAAAGTTATGACTTTACAATCAAGCAAGTCATAACATTACATACTAGAAACAAAAGATTGAATAGGACATCTTGAACCTATTCCTATTCTACGAGCTTATTCTAGAAGTTTGAAAGACGCAAGCTCAGCTTTGACCACGGCTATCTTCTCCGCATGCATAGCGCGAGCTTCGTCCTCTGCCTCCTGCCAGACCCTTGCCTCGAAAGAAGCGTTAGCGGTGGCATCCTCCTAGTGTAGCATCGGGAGAATACGCCTCTCCCTTGCAAGATCACCAAGCACGGTCTTGCTCTGATTGCGTAGGCCCGTTAAAGTTGATTCCCCCTCGGCATACAAGATCATGCCCAAAAGAATCGAGGAAACGATAGACTCCATATAAGTTTTCAATAGGTGTTGCCAAAGATCCAAACGACTGATAAGGGATCCTTGGTCTTCTATGTTTTTCCTTCAGTACTCTCACTGCCACGTTCCACGACGACAGGCTGAAGCTAAGAATAGCGTCACATCGGTCTCCAAATTCGCCTGCCGCTGATTCTCCAACTTTGTTAAAAGTGACTCCAGATCGAGGAGTCTCATTCAACAGCATGTGGAGAGCCTATAGTCGCCCAGACGCTAGATGCGGGCCATGTGATCTGAGAGAGACTGCTTCAAGTCCGCGAAGGTACCACGGCCCTGATCGACGAGCGAGATCACCCGCTTCACGGTGTTCTCCAATTTCTCAACCTAGACCTGTGAATTAGTGGAGTCCGAGGGTTTAGAGTCCGAACCACGGTCAGGTGCAGGAGCCGAGGAAGAGGCATCGTTCTCCACCTTCTTCGAGGCAGATGTCTTTGCTCATGGTGCCATCCTGAATGAGTAGGGAGCGATGAACACCGTGACCTCTTTAACAAGAAGGGGGAGCGGTATATAACGTACGACCCAAGTGCGCGCATATCATTCAACGGCCCAGATCGGGCATGGAAAAAAGAGAGCCCACCACTACGCCGCCTTTAATGCAGAGTGACGTGCCCACATCATCTTAATTTGCGAGCATATTAATACACGAACAAGCGCGTGACTCGCTAAAAGTGAAGCCCGCCTACGAGTCGAATTCGTCATTTGTACTCACACGGCTCGGATTCGCCTGATAACACAGGCTCGTGCATCACTTTGGTCTACCTGGTCTAAGTCTAACTACAGCTAGAGTCTTCAACCACGGCTTGAACTTGTCTTAACTCCGCCTATAGCTGAAATTCGCCCGTGGCTAGAATCCGCCTGTAGCCAGAACTCACCCGGTGCGAATCCAACGACGTTTAACTTGGCCTCGCCCATTGTGATCAATGACAAAAACAAAAAAATGCACACACACAAAATGAGAAGAACAATGACTAGGACGAAAACACGATTCCATTCATTAAGAGAGATTTGAACACAATAATACAATCAAGATCAAGTTACAAATCTCTCAACCATGACTCCACCTCACGAATCTCTTCAGCACACTTAAGCTTGAGCCTCTTCAAGATCTCTTGACGAATATCCTCCTCAGAGTGCAAAACCAAGTCTTGGACAGTGTGCCTTGCCTCCTTGAGGGCTCGACCTTTCTCCTCAATGGCGTCAATGACCAGTTGTCGTTGAGATCTAATTTCGTCCAACTCCCCTATCAGCTGTTCGTAAGTCTTCTCCTGGGTGGCCAATAAGGCCTGCATGTTAGCAATGGTTTGTTTGGTCTTCACTATCTCTGAAGATAGGCGAGAGATTCGGGAGTCGGCTTTTTGGTGCTCTCGGCTTACTCGCTCGTCCTCGGCCATAACGTGCGCTAGTTCTTCCATCACCCTTGCCTCCAATGATATTGTCTCCTCCAGTCTATGATCGCGCTCCTCCAATGCTACTTGGACCTCTCTGGATGCAAGATGAAGGATTTCAATGTCTATGGTGTGAAGAACGATCAGCTGCCGAATAGCCCGCTCTACCTCCTCCAAACGCTTAAAATACGGATTGGCAGCAGAGACACCAAGCATCTTGATCAAGAAGCCCATGTGATAGTCAAGAGCCTCCTTGAACTCCTCAAAAGGACAACTTTCTTACAATGCAAGCTTGACGTTGTCAGTAAGGGTATCTTTGAGGTTAGCAAGGGCTCGATCCACCGCTCTCTTGCGAGAACGAGCCAAAGGAGAGAGGGTAGCTTCCTTGACCACAGACGTCACCATCGAAGCCATGATCGAAGCGCTGGTAGCCATGGTAGTGAAGGTGGTAGTAGATACCGCTAAGACCGAGACACCGACTGACGCCGCTGGGATCTCGGCCACAGATCTGATCGCAACTTCGACGATCACCAAAGATGAGAAAGTGACCACCAGCCGAGTGGATGTTTCCCCTTGGGTCGGAGACTCCTGGACTGATGCTTCACCCCCAACCAACACTTCTTCAGGAATGGGGACTTCTCCTTGTTAGTCTGACACTTCTCCATGAGTCGACGCCTCCTCCTCACTCGACATCACCTCATGGATCGAGGCGCCATCTTCTTCCTCTAATTCATCCCTCTCTCTAGTTGACTAGCCCACCCAAGAGGGAGGATCCTCTTTACCAGTGGCCTCAAGGGGTAGATCAGCTGCAAATACAGGAAGAAGGTTAATAATAACTCCTGAGGAGAGCCCCATTGGTAGTTCAGCATGGGCAATAATGTTCGACCCTACTCTTACCTGAGTCGTCGAGCTCCGCTTCATCTCCAGTCCCCTCCTCTTTGTCAGAAGGAATGGAGATCACTCTCTCAACCGTACCTACATTAAGTCAACACAAATGTTAGGTAGTGCAGATTCAACCTTACACCCGAGGTTACAGTATTAAAGGTCACCTTCTGGTATGATCGTTGAAGTTGTCGAGCCTCCCACCTATTGCCCAACATCAGATGATGGGGGAACATCCTCCGAAGTTATCGGGACCATCCCTAATACAGTAGACATGGTGGCCCCAGTCACAGGGGCAGTCACTCCAGGAATTATCATAGGAGTGGCATCATTCTGGCCTTTTGCCGCTCTGGTAGCCTCAACCGCCTCCTCGTGACAGACCTTCTTGGCCGCCTCTACCCTTGAGCTGTCGGCCGCGGCCTCCCGTTGTCGTTTAGAGAGGAGCGAACTACCTGGAGATAGAACGGGCGTCCCCATCCATCCAGCTATCGTTCCCTGGACCTGTTCTAGATGTTCATCTGCTTGGGCCAGCTCATCAAATTCTCCCTGCCCACCAGTAGGGTCTAGTGAAAGGCAAGGAGGCGGAGCTTGAGCCTCAAATGACCCGAATTCACCTAAACCCGTGTAAAGGTCCTCGGTGTCCTCGGTGGGAACTTTCAAAAACCACTCTCTAATGTTCTAGCGACCCTTCCGCGTGGAGGGGCGAGGAGTTGTCCTTGGACGACGCCCATGTTCCGCCAGGCAAGAACTCTAGAACCGAAAGCCCTCAGGATTTGCACTGGTGCCCCGATACCACCGGCAATATAGGAGCGTATGGTGAAGGTTGCGATCCTTTGCAGGTAGTTCAAAATGCGCGTTGGTGCCACCGGCATGGGTCCAGAACCACCCTTATGCGCTATCCACTAACCCTCCCTTATAATTGAAGTAAAGGTTAATGTTTCCTACGTACAGCTGGTCATACCCAAACTAACGGGCAAACCTGCAAGGAATGTAAGGCTTAAAGTAGCACACAGAGCCTATTCGTATGATGTGATACCTCGGTCGGATATTCACCAACCATTGAAAGGCACCGCAGGAGAGGATGGTGTGGTGGTCCGCCGTCGATACATCCCGAAGAGATTCGCCATACCCTCCGCCGCTGAAGTAGGGGAAGAAATGGTGAAAATTGTAGTGACCGAAGTGGGACAGTGTCTTCCTCATGTTGGGGATGTCTCTACACTTCTAGGAGCATTTCTCCAGACGTTAGATGAACGGGATGAACCCTCCCTCCTGGAGAGCCGTTGGGGCACCCATCAAGCACTCGCAGTGGTAAATGAACCACACAATCAAATAAGTGTACGGCAGCCCTACTCTGAGATTAGGAGTCTTAGCGACTTCGCCTTCCCCCTCGTCGGCATGCGAAACTCGATAAAATTGGGTCGTCAATGTACAAAGTCCCCGATCGATGCATGCCACCATCGCCGACACCAGTGCATAGGATCTCCCGTAGGCCAAGCGAACCACAGGATAGACGACCTCCACCAGAAGCGCCTCGAAGGAATGAGTGGGAACCACGCACCTCTTCAACCATAACATGAGGTACCCTGCGAATAGAGCCTTTCCGAATATAGGGGACCTGGCCTGATGATGGAACGAGTGGAAAGTCGCCCCAAATCTGAACCCACCCTCGTCATGCTCAAGGGTTTTGACAGCTCCCCCTTCGGCCATCCGCCTCTCCACTTCGGCCTGGTCACACTCACCCAGTGGTAGAGTAGGCCTTCCCTTGACATCATTTTCCGGGAACATGTAGTCAGCCCAGTTCTTATGACTGATCCCCGGAGCCCTCTTCTTCTTACCTTTATGGTCCACTACCCCTAGGGTGTTGAGGCATATGTGATAGTAGCCGAGCAGCTCCCACAGAGTCTCTACCATCAGAGGGAATCGGGTCGAAAGGTGGTCAATCTCGTCTTGACCCGGTATGTACTCTTCATAAGGAAAACTCCCCAAAGGCAACCCGGACACATCGTACATCTCATGGAGAGTTATGCCAAGCTCACCGTTAGGAGTGAAGAACGTACGGCTATCCAGACAATAAAGTTCCAGAATACTGTGGAACTGAGAGCGTTGATCTTCAGACCATGTTGAGTGGCTCGGATAGCCACATACAGCTCTGAACCCGCAAGGTCGGAATTCTCATCCAAGATGTACTCGGTGATCTTAGACCACCAGGTGCTGCTACCAGGCATCGAGTAAATCCACCCTGGAGCCTTGAAATCCTTCAGGGGAAACTTTCCCCCAGCCTAAAAAAAAAGTGACGAAAGGTGTCCGACACCGCAGTCATCTCCCCGACGGGCAACTCATTGTACAGCAGGCCGGGACGCAGGGGAGTCACACGCTTGTAGGAACTATCGACCCCGTACTCAGCCGTCAAGCCTGTGAAGACACCGTAGGTCACCCCATCTTGGGTCGGAGTCAGATTCCAGTTCTTCATTCTCGGAATCGCAAGCGACCGTAACTCGACGATTGAAAACCCCATCGGCATACTGGGAAGGTAGTAGTGGAATCTACCTATAACACGGAGCCACCTGCTCTCCCTAAGCAATAGAGCTGAAGGGTCAATAGTGGCGTCACCAAACAAGAACTGGGGATTTTTTAGCTCTGCCCTAGCCTCGTTCATCAACACTACATCCGTAGTCAACTCACGCAACATCCAATGGTGCCCGTCAGTTACTCTCTTGATCAATTCATCTGGCTTGTCGGTAGCGAATGTGGGCACAGGATCAAGGAAAGGGAATTAGGGGGCGCCGTATAGCCCGTACCTCTGGCGAGAACAATAGCTACGCCCTTCGAGAGGGCCTCGTTAGAAAAGGTGGGTGCAAGGTGAAGCCGAAGAGTTAGAACAGAATCTAATATCGGGATCAGAAACTCTCTCAAGTCCCTCAAACAGGCGAATCTCGCCCGACAAAACCAATTTCGCCTGGCAAGTGTTGAATTTGCCTGAGAGGGGGAAATCCACTTGACAAAAGAAGAACTCGCCTATTATGGCTGAATCCGCCTTCACCCGATGAAAGTCGATTTTACCTGTCAAAGCAGAAGTCGCCTTCACCCAATGAAAGCAGAATCCATCTAAAAAAGGCCAGTTTCACCCAGATTGAGAAAATTGCCAAAAATGGAAAAATCCACTAAAGAAGACGAGCAGCGCTGATCTTTCCGACCCAGCGTCGGTCGTCAATGCAAAGTTATTAGACTTACCCAAGTGTGTCCCAGGAGCACTGGCGATCGTACCGATGGTGACGCCACCAGGATAGCGACTGGGACCCTTTCCCTTTTCCTTTCGAGACATATTTCTTAGCTTTCGATGCTATATCGAAAAGTCGGAAACAAAGATGGAGTTCTTTCTCTCTAAAAAATTTTGAGCAAACAGAAATTCTTGAGCACAATAGTCCTCAAAGGAAGAAGATGAAGGCTATTTAAAGGCGAGATGCTTGTGGTTGAGAGGCGTGGCCACGATCGAGATCGACGACCCTGATCGCTCTTAAGAGACAAGACGTTAGCAGTTGAGAGATTTAGCCACGATCAAAATTGACGGCCCAGATTGCTCTCAACAGTTCGGTTTTTGGTGGTTACAGAGGAACCGTCGAAACAGGGAAAGGATCGGGCAAGTCGAGACCCAGAACCCGAACCGAAATTCACGACTAAACCTATCGGCCAGGTTCGGAAACTACGGCCATGATTCATCATCAAGCGAAGCACACAGAAGCGACGTCGCTTTGTCAAATCGCATTTAATGTGACCTGGTGAGCTTACGCGGCCTTAGCTGAAAGGCACAAAGCTTCGCCGGCGAACACGTGGCTCGCCCCCCCGCCAATTCGAACTCTGCCTGTGAGTATGGATTTCACCTGTGACACATGGCACAACTTCCATCATTTCATATTTCGCCTGTGAAAATGAAACTCACCTGCGAATGTCTAGCTCGCTTCGTCAGTGAAAATGAGTCTCACCTGAGCCGCTCGTTTGTTTGGCCTAGTTCACCCGTGAAGACAAATCTCGAGTGGTCCAGCTCATCTGAAGTGTCAAGCTGTCAATGGAACAGCCTCACCTACACAGTCAGATCTATCAAACAATACAACCCATCGACACACCCTCTGTGCGCACCCGTAGGTAACAGTCGTTTTAGTAAGTTATTACGATACAACCAAACAACATCCTGCCGGTTATAATTAACTCAAACCCACACCTAAAACGGGTAAGGGTTAGAGCAGAAGTCTTAGCATTAAGCCTAAGAGAAACTACTCGACAACTCATCATAATGAGGGGAATAGTATGGCTAGCTCGATCCAAACGGTAATCGGTAAAGGCAAGTCAAACCCGTTGATAGCTGGGGATTTGCCAAAAATCCTAAGAGAAACAAGAGAAAGAGAGCATATACGCATAACATTAAATAGCCAAAAGCATAATAATCCATTAGTCAGAGTGGTGACTAGTTGTTCAAACAAGATGGCGACAAATCTTTCAAACAAAATTATAACAAAAACAACACGAAGAAACACGAGGAGATCCTAAGGACATCCCCCTGTCAGTCCTAGTCCATCTCAGTCAGAAAGGCGACTTCATCTCTGATCTTGGCTATCCTCTTCGCCTGATCTGCTTGAACCCAGTCTTCTGCCTCCTTTTTAGCCTCAAAAGCAGCAGCAGCAACGGAGTCCTCTTGACGAAGCGCCTAGAGAGTCTGTATCTCCTTTTCAATAGCATCGTGAATGTCTACGCTTTTGAGCTGCAAGTCCCTCAAAGTCGCCTCTTCCTCCATTAGCTGAGTCTTCATTCAGGCGATGGCGGAGGTTGAAGCGTCGATTTCTACCTATAGTAGGCGTTAACGATTGAGCAAATACGAGACGAGGGCCTCTTGGTTCGACAGGTCCTTATCTCGGATCTCCCGCTCACACGCCCCTCTAGCACGGGCCTGAGCAACGAACCACTCCACATCCGGCTCCGAGTCGGTGCACGACAGAGTCTCCAGGCGTGTCAGACACAGCTCAAAGCGAAGAAGCTTGACCAGGCGACGCGAAGCCTCGCGAGCCTCACCCAAGCGCCTAAGATCGGTTATGTAGTTTTAGGAGGATGGGTTTGAAGTCAGCATAGGACCCCCAGCCGAGGCTAACAATGTAGACCGCCTGTTTCATGACGCTCTCTAGTTGGCCAACGAGACCGTGCATGGATCTAGGACTCGGGGTGACAGACTCCTGATCGGCGGGGACCATGGCAATGGGCTGGATCAAGGGGATCTTCCCTTCATCATCAAGAGAAGGTTGAGGGGCAAAAACAGGAGTAGGTTCTTCCTCCTCATCATCGGAGAGGATGATGGGCTCTGGCTGAGCAGCCTCCTCTTTCCTTTTGAAGCATGCTTTCTCATTCTCGAAGTCATCTCGAATCAGGGAAGATGAACTTTCTCTAAGAAAATTTGGGCAAAAGAGCATCTGAACGAAGTAAACCCCCCAGGTATGGGGTAAACGTTATATACACGGAATCTTAACGGTCAAGATTCACCGAGCTATCTGAAGTAAATGGCTTTGATTCTGCGGTTCAAATCAGATGGCCACAAGCAAGACGGGACGTTTAGAATTCTACATGAATGGCTAAGATCTGACACGATCCCCCATCGAATCAATGGTTAGGATCAAAAGCGCTATCGAGCCTGCACCTTGAGGCGGCAGTACGAAGGCAAGACGTCATCTTAGCGAGCAAGCATGGGGACCTACCCACAGATACGTGGTCAGCCTTCATAAGTTTGAATTTCGCTCAAAGTGACCTAACTCGAACGACAATCTAGCCTGTGTGCACTCACACCGCTCTTGTTCGCCTGAAGGTCTCGACCTTGCCGAGGAAGTCAAATTCGCCTTAACTCATCAGGAACCTCTTTATTCAAAGTATTCCAGACCACACGCAAGTTGGTTTAGGTCTGAAAACTTTGAAAGGGGTCTTGTAGATGGTAAAAATTCCCTTTGCACATAAGACTAAAATGTGTATTCGAGTCGCCCACGCAATGTGAAAACTAGGCTCACCCGTGTGCTTGACTGGCCAGCACGAGCCAAGACCATGCAATCACCAAATTCGCCTATGCAACCGACGATCCACCAGGCGATCAGAAACTCGCCTGCACACTTGACTCGCCCGCACGAGTTAAGTTTGCTCAAGAGCCGAACCCGCTTGCATGTCCAGACGATCAACCAGGTGATCAACATTCTAACCACAGACTCGCCAGGGTACTTGGCGGTCAAAATATCACGTCCAGGGATGGGCCTTCCCATTTCCCACGACGTGAAGGAAAGGAGCACAGTACTCTGAGCCTATCAAGCGGTCGTCCACAGTACAAATGACCAGTAAAACCCAAGCAATCGCCAAACTCGCTTACATGCTTGACTCGCCCGCATGAGTCAAGATCATCCAAGTGACTAAAATCTGTCTGCTTACTCGACTCGCCTGCACGAGTCAAGAGTTAGATTCGCTCGCGATAGGCAAACTCGCCGAACTCGCCAGAGTACCTGGCGGCCACAATATCACATACAGGGATGGGCCTTCCCATTTCCCACGACGTGAAGGGAAGGAGCACAGTACTCCGATCCCATCAAGCAGCCATCCATAGTACGAGCGACCAGTCGAATCCATGGTGTCGCTACACTCTTCTGCATGCTTGACTCGCCCGCACGAGTTAGGTTTACTCAAGAGCTGAACTCACCTGCATAATTCAAGAGCCAAATTC
Organism: Asparagus officinalis; assembly: GCF_001876935.1. NCBI lineage: Eukaryota > Viridiplantae > Streptophyta > Magnoliopsida > Asparagales > Asparagaceae > Asparagus > Asparagus officinalis. The sequence goes on from NC_033800.1 coordinate 98,295,009, forward strand.
GCTCGTAATCAATAAACTTGCAAAACTCGCCAGTGTACCTAGCGGCTGCTACATCACGTACAGGGATGGGCTTTCTCGTTTCCCACGACATGAGGGAGAGAAGTACAGTGCTCCAAGCCCATCAAGTGGTCGCTCATAGTACAAGTGAGAAGCATGGTATCCCTCAATAGTGCGTGGTCACATCCCATGATTCAAGGAAGTGACCACACCGTCTCTCCTCTATTTAAGAGCCTCTCCTGGCTACAGGAAAGTGGTTCATAGTTAATTGATTAATTCAATTAGTTAGCTGAACCATTAGCTCTCAACTCTCGACTGAGTTGACGACGGGCTCTTTACATGATCCTTGCACTGTAGCACCTTCTACCAGCTTCGGGCCCTGACCACCACTGAACTCGGAGACTCGAACTCGACCAGCATGAGCTTCTATTGCGTACTAAAGCTCACCAGCAGCCTAGATCGAATCATCCAAGGGAAGCTGTAGGCGTATAAAATTGCTTATAGGTCCCTTAACATAGCTCGGCACAAACCGACGAACCATCGGGCGACATATCCAAACACGAGCGTCAGTCCACAACGCCGAAGCCAAGTGACACGCAACGAAGCGGATTAACGAGGCAACGAGGCTAACGAACCGCATGCAAACAATGGAATACATCCATTCGCATGCGGAATCAAGCTAACAGTCCGGGGAGTCAACGAGTCATCCAACCATAGAACGGATTTGAACTCAAACACCGAGGCGGATTTACTGCCATATTGGGATTCGGACTGTCAAATCAGATTCCGGATTAACAACGAAGCGGGTTTACTACCAAATCAGGATTCGGATCAACAAATCAGAGTCCAAATCAACCACGTGACCGAAAAAAAAAGGCAAAACCCAAACACCAAAGGGGACTCGGCCAAGGCCGAGCCACCTATAGGTGGCTAGGTGGCCGACCCACCTATAGGTGGCTAGGTGGCCGAGCCACCTAGAGGTGGCCGGCCCAGATCTGTGCCAAGGCACAGATCTGTGAGCCTATAAATAGGCCTTTGCTCATTTGTTAAAGGGGGAACTTTTGGAGCCTAAACTCTGCCGGATTAAGAACTGAGCTTAGAGTTTTGAAGGCTTGAAGACTTGGACGTTCAGATCTGGTTCTTAGCGAGCTTCCACGTCACAAAAGGCAGGAGTTCGAGAGAGAGAAATCAGATCTGAGATCTACACGAAGTAATACTCCGGATCAAAGCTTGGCCTTTGATCTCGAGAACTAAAGGCTATTATTTCCTTGGTGAAATAGTACCCCCCCGGCTGTTATTTCCTTAGTGAGATAATACCCGTCAAATCATGTAGATCCGACCGGATCTAGATCGCGCGGTGGTCCACGGATTAACCCCGGCGTTGGCAAAGAACCCACCAAAGTGAGTGACCGCAAAACAGGAGCTCGTGATTCGTTCGAAAAAGGAAAGTTGTAATCTTTTTATTTTTCTTTGATTTTGTTGTAACCGTCGTCGCGTCGCAGCCGCGGATCTCAATCCCAGTCGAGGAGGAGGTCGAATATGAATTCGATCAGGCCAAGTTCGAGGAGTATCTGTCATCCTCGTCCGGATCCACCTCCCCCTGCAAGTCCAAGAAGTTCTCCTCCAGGAGAAAAGTTCGTTAGTTTGAAGAAGTTCAGAACGCCAACGAAGCTCTCACCCCAGCTGACGCCAAAGTTGCGTCGGGTGAAGTTCCACCAACCTCCAATGAAGTCAAACCTGTTCTTGCCTTTCGAACAAAGAAGCAGAAGAAGTTCTTAAGGAAGCACACGAAGGAGAATGTGGTGCGCATCAGCCTGGTCCCAAACTGTATGATCGCATCAGGAGAATGGGATATTTTTGGCCAACAATGGTTCGTGACGCGATCGAATACGCCCGAGAGTGTCATGCATGTCAAATACATGCGAATTACATGCACCAACCACTAGACCAGTTGCACACGTCAACCACATCTTGGCCGTTCGAGACATGGGGCATGGACATCGTCGGTCCTATTTTCCCCCCTTCAGTCAAAGGTGATCGATTCATTCTCGCAATCACGGATTACTTTTCAAAGTGGGCTGAAGCGATTCCGCTTAGAGAAGTAAAGACGAACAACGTCATCAATTTCATTAAGCATCATGTCATATACTAACACGGCGTGCCAAGACGGATCATTCATGACAATGGTCCACAGTTCATAAGCAACGCCTTCATCAGGTTTTGTGACAAATTCAAAATTGAAGATGTTTCGTCAACAGCTTATTATCCCGCTGCGAATGGATTAGCTGAGGCGTTTAACAAGATGATTATTAAAATCCTGTCAAAGATCGTGAAGACCAATAAACGAGACTGGGACGATAAACTCGGTGAAGCACTCTGGGCTTATCGCACCACCATACGCACACCTACAGGAGCTACCCCATATTCGTTGGTATACGGATGTGAAGCTGTGCTACCGTTGGAGATTCAAATCACATCTCTTCGGATCGCTCTTGCAACAGAGATGACAACAGAAGAACAGCATCAAAAACGTCTCGAAGAACTCGAGAGGTTGGATGAAAAACGCTTGGAGGCTCAACAACACATTGAGTTTTATCAAGCCAGAATATCTAGGGCTTTTAACAAAAGAGTCCGACAGAGAAGCTTCAAGGAAGGAGATCTGGTCCTCGCTGCTCGTCGACCGATAATCCTCAACTCCAAGAAGAAAGGTAAATTCGAACCCAAGTGGGAAGGACCGTTTGTGATAGACACAGTCTACTCAAACGGCGCATATCGCCTGATTACTCAAGAAGGCACCAGGAAATTAATGCCAATAAATGGGAAGTTCCTGAAAAAGTACTATCCATAGTACATCCAGGATAACTCATTTGCCGGGAAGTTCCTTGAAGAATATTACAGTTAATATTCTAGAGGATAACCCAAAATCTTTTTCAACACCAAAATCCCTCATTGATCAATTTCAATTGACAGTGAGTCCACCAAAAGTGTCCTTCTGTCTATCTTGATTCTTTTCATGAACAAGAGGTCCACCTTCAGTTCGGAGTCCCCTTTCGATGAACGAAAGAACTCCTTTCTTTTCTCTTTGGTTAAGCCTTATCATGGTTATAACCGAAGTTGAAATTCCATTTCGATAAACGAAGAACTCATTTTTCAGTTTAGATAACCAATCCTATAAAAGGCAAGTTTATCGAGATTTTCCAGATTCTCGGAGTGGAGATCCCACTTCTAGTTTCTTCTGCGCTGGAAATAGAATATAAAATTCTTCCTTTCCAGAATCAGTGAATAGAATATAAAATTCTTCCTTCCTTGTTTTTCGGGTTCGCCTTCACCATAAAAGAAGACCGGGAATGTAATGACCGTAAATTTCTAATACGGGTTTAAATAATTTTTTGGTATTTAAATATTAAATATTATTTTTCTAAAAGAGTATTTGTATTTTTCCCAATTTCTCTAGAATTTTCTATGATTTAAAAAATACGGTATTATGTTATTTTAATAAGTTTTACTAATTATAAATTTAATTGTTTTGGTAAAATATTTAAATAAATAGTAAATTATTCATCATTGTTTTTGTTATTATTATTTTGACCATAAATTTAATATTTATTTTGAATAAATTTTATGATATATTTTTAAATTATTTAAAGGGGTATTTTTCCCTGTGTTTTTCCTCTCACCGGTGTTCACTCTGTATACCCCTCCGCCTCGTGTTTTCCCCCAGCTCTCAACCCACGTCCTCCCAACCACCTTATCCCGCACAATCTTCCTCATTAATTTCTCCGCCGTTTTTACTCTCTCTCCAATCCCACACTCAATTTACCTCTCTCTCTCTCTGACACTCTCTCTCAATATAATTCACTCTCCTTATTTTAATCCAACAAATCTCTCTTCTCTTCAGCTCACGTCCCCTCACCATCACTCTCAATCTCTCTCTCTCTCTCCCCATTCTCATTTCTCACTCTCCAGCTCATCAATAATCATCTCCTTCTTCACTCTCTCTCTCCTCTTTTAAAACCCAAGAAAACCCCCACGAAAATCAGCTCCCCTCTCCTTCATCAACTCCCCAAACCAGCTCAATCCTCTCTCTCCTCCGTTTCCTCCTCAGTCTACGCAACACACCCCCGACCCAAACACCGCGAGCCTCCCGACCGCCTGAACCTCCGCCTGCCATCGTCGTCCAGCTCGCCCCCTCGCCCAGCGCCGTCCGACCGAACCCCTCGTCACGCCGTCGACGGACAGCCAAGACCTGCGCCCAACTCAATTGCCGCAACACCGCTGATGCTCACCCACGCCGCCTCCACGCCAGCGACCCGCGACCTCAGCGCGCCGTGCAGCTCGACATGATCTCCGCTCCGCCCTCGAGCTCGCAGCTCCCTGAAGCTCAGTTCCCTCCGACGACTTCAGACCACCCGCCTCCTCCTCTACGTCGACCCCTCGTTGAGCTGACCACCGCGCCGCCTCCCTCTGAAACCCGACTCCCTCTCTTGCTTCTTCACCCTCCACGCCTCACGACCGCCCAAAACCGCCGCTCGAGCTCCCTCCCGCCTACACCGCCGCCAGCGTCTCCTGCAGACTCCGCAACCCCGCTCGACCCCGCCGTCAAGCTCCAGCGTCCGCACAGCTCTGCGAAATCCCGCCGCGTGAGCCTCCTCGTCCATTGCTCGGAACCTCCATCGCCGCCTCGCCAGCATTCCTTTCAACGGCCGCCGTCGCATCGTCGACAGGCCACATTGGCCTCTGTACGGCAAGATCCCGCTTCCTTTTGACTCGTCAATTCCTATTTATATCTGTCGTTAATTAATTACATAGATTAGATTATGCATTGTTATTATCTGCGTGGGCTTGTTGATGAAGTTATGAATTTCTGCATATTTTAGTTTGTGATATAATTATCTACGTGGGATTGTTTGGTGAATAATATTATGTATATCACAATATTATGATAAATGAAATTTTCAGAATAATTATAATGAAGTAAAAGAATTTATTTCGGCAGTAGAATTATTTTTGGATAATTATATCAATTAAAAAGAATTTATTTGAGAATGAAATCATTTTAGAAAAATTATAATAATTTAAAAGGAATTATCTTGGGAAAAGAATCATTTTATTATAATTATAATAATTTTTAGAAATTATCTTGTGGAAGAAATTATTTTAGAATGATGAATATTTTAAAAAAAAAGGAAATTATTTTGGGAAAATAGACTATTTGAGTTAATGAGAATTTATCTTATAAAAGATTATTTTTGAATTTATGAATTTATTATTTTTTAAAAGATTATTTTTAGAATTATTTATAATGAGAAAATAACTTATTTTGAAAAAAGGATTATTTTGAAAGAACTCATTTTGTGAAAGAAATTTTTTTGAAGTAAATAAATTTATATTTCAGAATATTATTTTAGAACAATTTTATGATTCAAATTCTTAATCTTGATTATCTGATATGATATGATATTATTGTACATGATTAGTCTCATGATTTTCCTTGTTGTGATTGAGAATCGTTAGAGTTTATGACTATAGTGACTTGTGTGACATGAATAAGAACCTAGATACCTGTGTATTGTTGACTTAGAAAAGCAAGATGAGTTGGGATGGGGAAGTCCATGTTCATGTTATCGGATATGTTGTTGTTTATTTCCAGGCTCGCACCAGTGAATCGTTTCGCACTGGGGTGGGTCTGAGGAGCAGTGATCAGATATGTTTATTGTTATTCCTGGCTCGCACTAGTGAATCGTTTCGCATTGGGGTGGGTCTGAGGAGCAGTGATCGGATGTGTATTGTTTATTTCCAGGCTCACACCAGTGAATCGTTTCGCACTGGGGTAGGTCTGAGGTGATGTGATATTGTGATTGTTGATTATTTCCAGGCTCGCACCAGTGAATCGTTTCGCACTGGGGTGGGTCTGAGGAGCAGTGGTATTGTGATTTCCAGGCACGCACCAGTGAATCGTTTCGTACTGGGGCGGGTCTGAGGTACTAGTGAGATGTGGTTGTTAACCAAATATCCGATAAAGTGAACTTTGACTCTATGTGAGATAGTGACCAGTGAGTTGTGATAGGATGGCTAGTTGTTTTCTTTTCATACATAGATCGGGGTCAATATTTAATTATCTACAATTTGAGGCATATGGTATATACATGAGGGTTTCCTTGTTTGGATTATTTCGTTCGACGTACTACATCTCTTGTTGTAGATTTTTAAGTATTAATTCCATCTAATGTATAACCTTGTTGCTTGGATGATTGTTCTGATCGCTAGCTGCATGTTTTTGTTACCTGAATGATTTAGATCGCTAGCTGCATGTTTTTGTTACCTGAATGATTTACGGATTCTTATGATTATCATGTGGATTGCATGTTGATTTTGTTAGATTACCAGTTGCACGTTCTTTTGTTATTTCGGTTTTCGTATCGTTTTCCGCTTGTGTTTCCGTTCGTTCTATTTTTTTTATGGGGTCGGGTCTTGCTGTGCGCCATGCACCTGACGTACACCTGTTTTTTCTGGTGTACGTCAGACTTAGAAGAAGAACAGGTTCAGCTTGGAGATGCGCCAGAGCCGAGTATTCTCAGCAGGAGTGTCTTGTAGACGAAGTAGAAGAAGAGTTGAAGCTCAGTTATTCCTTTTAGTTTATTTTCGTAGCATTTCCTTTTCCGCCTGATCATTGTATTTTATATTCTCCAGTATTTCATTCAGATAGTTTGTATAAGGGCATGTTTGGCCCGAATATTATGTCTGGATGATCATTTCAGTTGTGATATGTATCTTTTGGTTCTGAGTTGTTTATTATATTCTCATTACTGTGATTGGGGACCTGTGCCTTCGTTTGTATTTCTTGACGCTTAGCGTATTAGATTGAGAAGACGGGGTCTAGCACTTATCTCTTCTCAGTTTAATACGTCGCGGGCTTGTTCACGTTCCGGTTCCCGTGTATTTTGGGAAGCGGGGCGTGACAGGGAAATAGAATATAAAATTCTTCCTTTCCCACACCAATCTTTTCCAAAATTTATCAATTTAGGATTCATCCTAGGAAGTTTATCCCGAATCCTAAGCAGGGATAAGTCTGCGCCTAACACGCGCTGCCGGTTTAGTCTTTCTCCGTAGAAAAAGACACCAGAGTTCGATTCTGGGGTATCCTATCCTGAATCCTAAGCAGGGATAAGTCTGCGTCTAACCCGCACTGCCGGTTAGTTCTTAACCATTGAAAAGAACACCCGTCCGCATATTCAACATTGTGGCAGGTTGTTATTAATAACACCAAAATCCATGCCTTACACGCATAGGGAATTTCATCCTGAATCCTAAGAAAGGATATGCCGACGCCTAACACGCGTCGCCGGTTTAGTCTTTCTCCGAAGAAAAAGACACCAGAGTTCGATTCTGGGGTATTTTATCCCGAAGCCTAAGTAGGGATAAGTCAGCGTCTAAAACACGTTGCTGGGTAGCCTATTCCCATAACAATGGCGAAGTCTACGTATTCTAAGTCGTAGCATCAAGTCTAAGGGAGTTCATTCCCTTAGCACAACGTCATATGCGGAACGGATTTAGACAATTCGCATGCTAGCCCGATTCAAACGGTAGTCGGTAAAGGCTTATCAAACCCGTTGAAGGCTGGGGGTTAGCCAAAAATCCTAAAGTCAACACCTAACACGTGTCACCGGGTAGCCTATTCCCGTAACAAATGGTAAAGTCTATGTATTCAACATCATAGCACGAAAGTCTAAGGGAGTTCATTCCCTTAGCATAACGTCATATGCGGAACGGATTTAGACAATCCGCATGCTAGCCCGACACAAACGGTAGTCGGTAAAGGCTAATCAAATCCGTTGATGGCTAAAGGTTTGCCAAAAATCCTAAAAGTATTATGGTCAATCATTTCAAACGGAATGAGGAATCATAATAAAAATAAAGATAAAAACCAGTTCCACTAAAAGGATCAAAAGTCAAAACATTCAGAAAATAAAATCATACATCAAGAACATGGCCAAAAATCTGCTGATTAAGCTTAGACAGCTTCTCATCATAAGCTTGCCTCAGCTCAGCGCTGATGGACTCCTCGGTGGTGGCTAAAGTCTTCGCAGCAACCACCTCCGTCTCGGTCAGCCTCTGTTTCAAAGATTTCAACTCCTCATATAAAGCAGTGTGGGCTCGCTGATCCTGTACCTTCGTCATCTGAAGAATACCCAAAGTCTCCTCCTTTTCACGGAGTTCTCTTCGGAGTTGGTCTATCTGGGTCTCACAAGAAGTAATGGAAAAATCAAGCTCGTCGAGTGAAGATGATCTAGCAACAAGGTTGGCCTCAACTCGGTCCACTCGATCCCGCTGCACCTGAATCTCGAGCTCAGCAACCATCCGAGTACTGCGCCATGTCTGTAAGCGAGCATCCAACTCGGCAGCAATGAATGAAGAGGCACCTGCATCCCGGAGCTCGCGAAACGTCTGAAGCTCATGCTCTAGGCAGTCAAGATCATCAACTATAGCCTTCGCCAGATCCGGGTATCCTGCATCCCTTATTGAATTTATCTTAGGATCAAGGAATGGCTTAAACTGGTGAAGGGAAAGTCCGCCGTGGAAGAGTTTGCCAATCATAGCATTCACAAAGGAGAAGAAGGAGCGGATTTCTATGCAGATGACAATCTTCTCTGGGTCGCTGTCTGATAATAACTCCTTCACAAGGACGTGAAGCTGAGAAGAAAGCCCTACACAAAAAAGGAGAAATCTGTCAAAAGCCTTGATGAAGAAATAAATAACATTTCTCAGTAGCTCAATTTATACCCTCTTCCCCTTGAGTCACTGGGAGTAGTGGAGGTGTAACGGTTGTGGGTGTATCAACTGGTGTAGCTGGTCTCACAGCCGGCTCAACAGGAGCAGTCTCGACAAAAGCTCCTGTCAAATACGAAATAGAATCCTCAGATGCATCACATTATAGTTGCATTAGTCAAAAATTGGCTAGTCCTATAATTAACTTGAGAAGAGCTACGTACCTTCAGAAAAACCATCCTCGGGATTCTTAGGGAGCGTAGACTCAGGAAATACATCTCCAGGCAACTGGTTATCAATCTGAGGAGAGCCGAGTGTCCACAAGCAAGCCTTCCTCGTCAAAATCATTAGTCGAGAAATCTGACACAAGAGGATATAAGTACGAAAGGAGAATAAAGAGACTACAACCAATAGAAATGAGTTACCTCTTATAGGTGCGTCAGCCTCTCTATTCCCAAGATCCACGTTTGTCTCCTGCAAATTATCTAAAAGAGCGAGAAGCACAGAGACAATCAGGGAATGCACAAATTCCGAATCATTCAACTCCTTTGTTAATTGTTAATGGTAGATGTACCTAGATTCATCGAACCGGGTCCTACATTGACAGTCTCCCTAATGTCGGCAGCTTCGGTAGGCCTTTCTACCTGGTGCGGTGAGTCGGACTCACCAGAAGATGCAAAATCATGAAAAGCAGGATCAGGACTCATCTCTCTCTCCCCACGCTCTCCTATATAGAGATGGAAAAGCATGAGTCAAAGTTCTGAATGATCAAGAGGTTGGTCTATAGGGTAGATGTTACCTCCATCACTAGCAGGATCGTCACCGGCCAAATCCATATCAGATGCTCGCGAAACTGCACGCGGCTTGCGGGCTAATCTCTTCCGCCTAGCAGCAGGGACAATAATCGAAGGTCTCGCCTGGGGAGAAGGACGGAACTCTTCATCTTGGTCAGCTGTGGTCCCTGAAACATCAAACCATTGTCAGGCTTAATAATTCTGAAAGATAAAGGGAAAAAGTAAGAAACTGACCTCAATCAGAACAGTCCTCGTGATCTTCAAGATCTCCGCCTGAAGC
>NC_033800.1:98305082-98361677 GCF_001876935.1 Asparagus officinalis
GTCCACAACCATGCGCGAAGACCGTCCACCAAACCGCCGTGGGTCCGAAGCTGCTGTCGTGGATTCCCGACATAAAGCTGATCATAGCCAAACTGGCGAACGAACCGGTAGGGTAGGTATGGCTCTATGAAACACTGATTCCTCACCCGAAAAGTCAGATAACCTGGCCTAATGTTCACCAGCCAGTTAAAGCAGCCGATGTCTAAATGAGTCCGATACTCCCTCGGCCTCTCCTCATCAATCAGACACTCGCCGTATCGGCCGGAGAACTGCGGAAAGTAAGTGGAAAACGCCCAACACTTGTGGACCTGTAGTTGCTGTCTGATGTCAGGGAATCCTCGCCCCTCCCACTTACCATTCTCAAGCAACTGTAGTAAGGGAACGGAGGGGTCTGTGGCGTTCGGTACCGACATCATATCAGAACAATGAAGGACGAACCAAGCCATCAAATAAGTGTACGGAAGCTCCACCTTAATAGTAGGAATCTGAGCCGGCGATTCACTTTCCTTTCGTGTAAAAGCACTAGAAATCTATCGAAGCCCTCGATGAATGTTAGCCATCATCACCGGAAGAAGCGAAAGTTCCTTTTTGTAGGCGAGCTGAATCGCTGGGTAGAACACTTCCAAGGGCAAAGCGTCACCAGACTGATACGGGACCACGCATTTCTTTAACCAGATAGCGAGGTAACCGGCAAGAAGGGTCATCGGTCGAATCGGCGCGGTCGCATGCCATAGAAATGATTTAAACTTGGTCGCTGCAGGAAAGCCACTCTAAGGACTGCTAATGGTGTAGGAATGAGCATCAATCTTCTTCAATAGACTATTCACCCCTGAAGGAGTGAGTGGTGCCAGCTCGCAAATAGCCTCGCTGGAATTGCTCTCTAGATTTCTGAACAAATAGCATGCAAACTGCTTCAGACTCACGAATGACTTAGTCCTCTTCGCTAAAGGCTCAGACTGCGCCAAAGCAATATGATAGTGACATGTGAGGTCCCATAAAGTCTCGTAGCGGTCGGGCATGCGATCCTTCAGCTGACTCAATTCATGGTTGGAGGGAAAGTATTCCTGATATAGCATCTGTCCCATGGGCAAACCAGAAATCCTGTGCATCGCATGGAGGGCCAAGCCTAACTCCCCTTGCCGGGTCAGAAAAGTATTCGAATCTGGAGTATAAAGCTCGCACAAAGCAAAGAAATGCTTCGCGCTGACAGGCAAACCATACATAGTGGCACGAACGGTTGCATATAGACCACAAGCATGCAACTCCTCGCTCCATCGGCTTAAGACGTACTTCGTCATGCGAGTCCACCAAAGCTTGTCCAAAGAATGGACCCAGCCATAAAATCTGTGACGCGTAGCAGGCATCTCCCGTCCTAAGGCAGCGAGGTAATTCTTCAAAGTAGAAGCAGAGGCAAGAAGCACGTTACGCGGCGGTGCATCCAACCCCAATACTCCAGGATGCAATCCAGTAATATAACTCCTGCTCGAACCAGGAGCTGCCTGATGAGTGATGTAGCCACAGTGAACGTTCTCATGCTCCTCCGTCAAGCGCCACGACATCTCCCGTGTCACAGTCTGGCGCCTGAGCTCAGTCAATGAACGATGCCAAGGAATCTTCGGCAAATATATGAAACCACTACCAGTTTTATGGAGCCACTGCTCGGCGTCAATAAACACTGCATCCGGATCTTTGGCAGAGTCGCCAAATAAAAAGTCGGTCTTCCTGAGAGGCTGAATAGAACTGGCATCCTTCACGAAAGGCGCATCTGTAATCAACTGTCGAAGAGCTCGATGTCCACCTTCCTTCACCACTCGGGCAACCTCTTTCGATGTGCCCGAAGCAAACTGAGGAGTAACTGGAATAGGGGAAAAATCGTCGGAAGTCGAATAATACTCGCCACGACGCCCATACACTGCGTGAGATGAAAATGCTCTAGAAGGATATTCCACTGGAAGCAAACATTTAAACATTTGTTAGTCTCAATTATAAAAGGAAGTTGAACTCATCCTACGAACGGGTAAGATAGAGTCACTGCCTTATAAAGGGTGAGACGATTTGGCCACATTATGCACTTATAAGGTGGGATATATCAAAAAACATATCCCTGCCTTATAAGGCACAATGCAGCGACAAAAATCCCCCTTTATTTATTATGAGATATGGTTTTGACCAAGCAAGACCCATCTTTAAAGCGTCGATCCTCACCAAGGAGAATCAAGGCTCTTCCCGATTGCCTCACCAAGGAGAACAACGTGGGGTAAAGAGGACCAATTTGCAAATTTCCAAAAAAAGAGGACTAAGTTGTAAATTTCCAAATATGCCAAAAATAGCTCACCAGCATACGAGGTTCCCGATTGCCTCACCAAGGAGAACAACGTGGGGTAAAAAGGACTAATTTGCAAATTTCCAAGAAAAAATGGACTAATTTGTAAATTTCCAAAAATAGCTCACTGGCATAAGAGGGAGGCGCGCCATCAGCCGACGCGGTAGAGGATTGACCCCTCGTAATACGAGACATGCAAAATAAATTAAGGGATCAGATACAGAAAAAAGTTCCTCTTTTTATTGCAATTAAATCCCTCAGAGCTGCAAAATAAATTAAGGGATCAGATACAGAAAAAAGTTCCTCTTTTTATTGCAATTAAATCCCTCAGAGCTCCAAATTTTACCCCCTGAAAGAGGTAAATCCCTCAGAGCTCCAAATTTTACCCCCTGAAAGAGGAGCTCGAGGCGCCAAACCATAAACCCTAACCCTCACATGCGACCCTACAAATTCATAAATTGAATTAAGCATGAAATATGCTAAAATTGTGGAAGATTTACCTAAGGGAAAGCTCGAAGATCCGACAAAAGTCAAATCTCGAAAGAGGCTCAGACCACGTGCTCGAGGGGCCTGAGAGGAATTTCTGTATGAAGATTTTTGAGAGATTCTTCAGCCTAAGATCAAAAGGAAGGCTAGATCTAAGGCAAATATGAAAGTTTGGGGGAGAACGGATGCAAGAGAGAAAAGAAAAATCCAAAAAGAGGAGAAGGTGTGGCCGGCCCTAGAGGAGGAAAAGAGGAGGAAAAAGAACCCCTTTTATAATATGAACCAGCCTTGAACCAGACAAGACCAGGTTGAACCAGACCAGACCTGTCCAAATCAGTTCAAAAGAGGCTGAACCAGGCCAAACCAGGCTGAACCAGGCCAAACCAGACTGAACCAGACCAGACCAGGATGAACCAGTCCGAACCAGTCTGAACCAGTCCTGAACCAGCCTTGAACCAGGTTGAACCAGCCTTGAACCAGGTTGAAGCTGAACCGAGCATCGAAACAACTTCAAATCGACCGAGGGTTCAATCCTTTGTTTATGCTTGCCTCTCCCACACATTCGGAAGGGTCGGAAGATTTTTTGAGCCTAGTTACTGCTTTTTTGGGTCATTATTAGGCCGGTTCGGCTCATTCGGACATGAAAATTACTCCAATAAGGTATAAGAGTATAAATTATTCCCTATATTTTTGGTTGAGAAGTTCCTGGAGAATATTTTTCCTAAAAATATTCTTAAGGATAACTCAACAACACCACGCCGGACAACGCGTCGCAAATGAGAACTCAACGCTAACAATCGATGGTCAGTTCTATGTTGAACTAACAAACACGAGCTAAAGATCAGAAAATCAGGAATCGACTTCAAGTTCAAGATTCCGACAATGGTCAGACAATAAATACAGCGCCGAAACCCTTACAGACATTCGACAAAGCATCGAATAGCCTAAAGGATTGAAGGAATCAAGAACAGAAGCCACTCCAACGTCCCGTTACACCGACTGAAGGTTGGGACAATCATATCCAAAGTATTCAGACTCTTCTATAAAAGAACGAGACTGAAATACTTTGGAGGGGGTATCTGTAGGCATATAAAATTGCTTATAGGTCCCTTAGCACAGCTCGGCATAAACCGACGAACCATCGGGCGACATATCCAAACACAAGCGTTAGTCCACAACGCCGAAGCCAAGTGACACGCAACGAAGCGGATTAACGAGGCAACGAGGCTAACGAACCGCATGCAAACAATGGAATACATCCATTCACATGCGGAATCAAGCTAATAGTCCGGTGAGTCAACGAGTCATCCAACCATAGAACTGATTTGAACTCAAACACCGAGGCGGATTTACTGCCATATTAGGATTCAGACTATCAAATCAGAGTCCGGATCAACAACGAAGCGGGTTTAGTACCAAATCAGGATTCAGATCAACAAATCAGAGTCCAAATCAACCACATGACCGAAAAAAAGGGCAAAACCCAAACACCAAAGGGGACTCAGCCAAAACCGAGCCACCTATAGGTGGCCGGCCCAGATCTGTGCCAAGGCACAGATCTGAGAGCCTATAAATAGGCCTTTGCTCATTTGTTAAAGGGGGAACTTTTGGAGCCGAAACTCTGCCGGATTGAGAACTGAGCTTGGAGTTTTAAAGGCTTGAAGACTTGGACGTTCAGATCTGGTTCTTGGCGAGCTTCCACGTCACAAAAGGCAGGAGTTCGAGAGAGAGAAATCAGATCTGAGATCTACACGAAGTAATACTCCGGATCAAAGCTTGGCCTTTGATCCCGAGAACTAAAGGCTATTATTTCCTTGGTGAAATAGTACCCCCCGGCTGTTATTTCCTTAGTGAGATAACACCCGTCAAATCGTGTAGATCCGACTAGATCTAGATTGCACGGTGGTCCACGGATTAACCCCGGCATTGGCAAAGAACCCACCAAAGCGAGTGACCGCAAAACAGGAGCTCGTGATTCGTTCGAAAAAGAAAAGTTGTAATCTTTTTATTTTTCTTTGATTTTGTTGTAATCGGATCTTATAAAAAGACCGGATTTTTGTAATCGATAAACTATTACAAGAGTGTGCAATGGAATCAATGAAGAAAATAATTTTTCCCGCGAACAGAAGCAGACTCGGTGCGAGAACCAAACGAGACGTCCTATCGCTACCAAAGTCCCCACGTTAAACAAGGAGGACTTTCCCTCCGCTTCTATTGTAATTTCGATTCATTAGTTTGTAATAAGCTATTCTTATCAATACAAAGAAAACCCTATTTTGGGAAATCAAAATTTACACCTACACTTTAGTTAAAGTTCAATGGAATCGGAAAGGAGCTGAGGAAGTTTCTTGGGGCGCGATGAGGATATGCATCGCGATGACTTGCACCTATTTACTTGCACCTATTTGAGCAAGTAAATTCTTTGGATATAATTTGTCTATGTTTATGATTATTTATATGCTCATATCTATACTTAACGCTAGAATAATGGTATTAGCACTTAGCTCCTAATTATTCGGAACATATGGTATATATATGGGGGTTTCCTTGTTTGGATTTTTCGCTCGACGTACTAGTTCTGTTTAGTTAGGGATTAAGTAGAAATATTTACATTTTAGATCGTTAAGTGTAGATATTATAATGTTTTTATCTAAAGATTTATGATAATATATTATTAATCTCTAAGATATGTTTGTAGAATTTTGGGGACGAAATTCTTTAAGAGGGGAAGAATGTAAAACCCCAAAAATTTAAATATTTTATAATAAATAATAATAAATATGTTACATTATGAAAAAATGATATTTATTAATGTTCGAGTATGCTAGGAATTGATTTGAGATCAATTCAATATATATATGTGAATATAGAAGTGATATCATGCACGCTTACACGGGCCTGAATCTGGAAAAAATAACTAGTTCAAGATATATGCACTTTATGCATCGAAACAGTTAGAATCTGGAAAAACTTAAAAGACCAAAGTTGTAGGCCTCTTTAAGATATTTCCAATAAATCTTATATCACATCATTTCGAGGTTAGATATGAAATTTATGACCAAAATACCAAAGGTTGTTTTTCTAGTCAGACTAGGTTTCCTGGTTCGGGTCAAACGGGTTTGTTTTGGGTTTGCCTCTATAAATACCTATATTTTTTACAAAATTTTCTCTCTTTTATCATATCTATGAACCCTAGCAGCTACCCTCTCTCCTCAAAAACCCTAGATCTTTTTTCTTATGAATTTTTGAGAGCTTTGTGAAGCACAATACCCATACGAGGGCAAGATCCTCAACGTGTGACAACGGAGAACGGGTTGTTTGTGCTCATAGATTGCTTAATGTTTATTTTAGAGGCTTAGAATGGTGTTTTATGTAAGATTATCTTCATCCAAACCCATCCTCATAGTTAAATAACTAGTTTAGATGTTTAATATGTGTTTTCATGTTTCAATCTTAACTTGTGATGTTAAAAATCTAATTTTTTTTAGATGTTGAAACTTAAACCAATGCTAGATTAGTAATCTTTTCTTACTGTTTATGATAGTATCATGATCATGATCATTAGGTTTATTCATAAATTCGTTTATATTTGAGAAATTTAAGAGATGTACTAAATATATATTTTTTCTGTAGAAACTGGAGCACTTGTATAATCTTTAACTAAGATTTTGAGATAGCAAATAAACTCCAAATTTAAGCAAACTAGTTCCAAATGAAAGTTATATGTATTTCGTTTCTAAAACAGAAAGCTATTCTTAAAAATAGTTTGTATGGAGAAAGATATATTATTTTTACTAACAATATGTCTTGCAGAAAAATTATTGTACATGTATAATGTTTAACTGGAGATTTTGAATAGCAAACAAACTTCAAACTGAACCAAACTTATGCCAATTGAAAGATGTGTGAATCTAGTTTTCAAAACAAAAAAACATTTCTAAAAATTGTTCTCCTAGAGAAAGATAGACTTATTTTACTAACAAAAGTCCCGACTATTTTTCCTGCTTGTTTTGTAGAGCTGTGTTGCGCCATTTTGAGATGCGTTCGCAGAATTTTAAGCCGCTTGATATTACTTGTATAGTCATGAATATATTGTGTTACGTATTTAAGTGTGACGCCCCTGGGTTCACACAAGGCTGCAGTCCAAGGTGAAACCAAGAATGTCAAACCTGCCATGCACCACACCGTGCAATAACATGTTTTACCATCACAATTCTATCACTCTAGTAGAGTCAATAACATGTGTAGGTACAAAAGCAAGTAAAAGATAATACAAGAGATAACTGAAGAAATAATAAAGATCAAAATAATATTTCATCATCCAACATATAGAAATATAAAGTCAATGTCTGAAATGAATAAACTGGAGTTCTTAACAAGTCTCAAATACAATAAGTCTGAGTAAAGGGAATAAGGCACACAGCATTTACAACATCTAGAATAAAGTCCTCAAATGTCTAAACAAAGTCTACAGTGGAGTTCCATAAATAAAATAAAACTATGGAAAAAAAGATGGACGCTAATGTGCATCGCCATCAACCTGCGACTCTCCGTGCACCTGAGTTGTTACCTGAAATGGGAGGGACAACGAGCGTCAAAGCGCTAGCGAGCAACATCACAACCAACCCCAAGGGAGAGGGCTCATTATATATATAAGAAAATGCAGTTAATATATAATAGTCTAAAATCATAGATCTTAACAAAAGAGGATTTTAGTATTTAGAGATTTACAACACGAGCATAGGTACGTCGAGCGAAATAATCCAAACAAGGACACCCTCATGTATATACCTTGTATCTCAAATTGTAAATCCCTAAACACCAAACCCAAAATCTAAAACAAGAACAATAATAAAGAGAAATACAACCCATCTCAGAACTTAAATACTGTGTCATGTCATAACCAAATAAGTGTCAAAGGTCAAAATTACGTAAGTGTCATGTCCAGCCTAGGTAGCTATCATGTCCAAATCTCATGTAATCATGTCATGTCCTGATTCAGATAAGTGTTATACTCATAGCTTAACAAATGTCCACACATGGTCTAATATGTAAATATCCAACACGATGACAAAAAAATGGATTATAGTCCATCACGAGGACTTCAATGGATTATAGTCCAAAACGAGGACTGAAAGATGAATGCATGTCCAACACATGGACTATATATAACCTATGCCAACGTTCATGATGCATATGTATGAAAAGGTACACATATACTAGTAACACATGTACCTCAGTGTGCGGGTCTAAACTGATAACATAATGTCAATCACATATATAGACAAATGTTCCATACTAAAATTTAAGGCTGGATAAATCGAGGTAAACAATTTGTACACACAATATACACAACAAAACAAAATCATGCACAAACAGTATCACGGTCGACCGCAGAGGCCACTCCGGTCGACCGCGCAAATGAGCCGAGATGTTCTGTTTAACAGAACGCCCAGCGGTCGACCGCGCACAGCGCTGCGGTCGATCGCCAGACCGCCAGATGCCAAAATTTAGGTTTTTGCTCTGTTTCAAAATTGATCCAAACAATCCATCCCTGCTTCCCAACGATATATCACATATTCTAATATATATGAATCATCATATAGCAACATTTAGCATGTAAAAATCATCACTAAAAATCATGAACATGTATACCCGTGTTTTAAACTTTATAAAACAGTAAAAATCAAAAATTTAACTCTTAATAAAGCGTTTTTCAGATTTGATCTCTTTAACCAAAATCATTGGTGAGTATTTGAAAACTAAAATACTTAGTTTTCACATCACGTGTCATAAAGATCTATCTATATACGCAAAATAGTTATTTAGGCTCAAGAAAACTCATTTAAATTGTTAGAAAAGCTCGTAAAAACATGGGTGAGGGATTGGACGAGATGTTACTCGCCCGATGGGTGCAGATGAACTCCCAAAAATGAGTGAGAATGATCCTCCTTCGCTGAACACCGATGGATCTCGCGTCTACTCCTCCAAAATCTTCCAAGAATCGCTAAAGAAAGGGATTTTAGGGTTTGACAAAGAGAGAGGAGGGGGCTGAGGCTATTAGGGTTCAAAAGAGGGTTCTGGGAGCTTCAATATGAGTATATATACCTAGGGTAACAACTGGGTTCGGTATAAACAAAACCTTACCTGAAACTGAACTGACAGAACCAGGTTCGCCCAGCGGTCGACCGCAGCGACCACGACTGTCGACTGCGCAGGGTTCTGGGTCATGCTCAGACTACATTTTGGAATAAAGGATATAACTTTCTCATCCGATCTCAGAATGAGGTGATCTAAGATTCGTTGGAAAGATATTGAAGAGACCTATAACTTTGTTCTTATACACTTTCCCAGATTCTAACTGAATCAGTGTTAAAAATATAGAAACTCTCAACTGGTATCAATTCTCAGATTTTCACTCTTGGCCTTTGTGCATGTTTTGTGTATTTACACTCATATATTCACAAATATACATTGAATTGATCTCAAATCAATTCCTTTCATACTCAAACATCAAAATACATTATTTTCACCCTATAACATGTTTATAATTATTTATCACACTATATTCAAATTTTTAGGGTTTTACATTCTTCTCCCCTTAAAAGAATTTCGTCCTCGAAATTCAGAAATTATTCTCAAACAAATAATATTACTCTAGACAAGTATATTGTGATATTTACATTTAACAATCTAGGATGACTATATTCCCACTCAACCCTTGATCAAATGGAACTAGTACGTCGGGCGAAAAATCCAAACAAGGGACCCCCCATTTATATACCATGTGTTCCAAAAGATTAAGAATTAAGCGGAAATATCCTCATTCTAGCGTTAAATCTAAATATAATTCATACAAATAATCATACACATAAATTATTCCACTTCCTCAAAAAATGCAGGAAGTAGCACTACATAGCATCTTCGCGCTCTCGAAAATCATCTTCGATGTCTACACTTAACTATCTAAAATACAATTACCCCCACTTAACCCCTAACTAAATGGAACAAGTACATTGAGCGAAAAAAAATCCAAACAAGA
Organism: Asparagus officinalis; assembly: GCF_001876935.1. Taxonomy (NCBI): domain Eukaryota; kingdom Viridiplantae; phylum Streptophyta; class Magnoliopsida; order Asparagales; family Asparagaceae; genus Asparagus; species Asparagus officinalis. The sequence continues at coordinate 98,314,934 of NC_033800.1, forward strand.
AACCCCTCATATATATACCATATGTTCCGAGTACTTAGGAGATAAGTGGTAATTCCTTCATTTTAGTGTTAAGTATAAACATCACCATATAGGTAACCATAAGCCATAAACAAGTCATACAAAATTTTTAATTTACTTGATCATACAAGTGTGGATAGTCGCGATGTATATCCTCTTCGCGCTCCCAAGAAACCTCCTCAACTCCTTTCCGGTTCCACTGAATTTTCACCCAGGGAAAAAAAATATATATATATATATTTGTCTTCTCTAGAAAGTATACAAACTGGGATTTCAATCGTTGTCAAATCATCCCAAAGCTAAATCTCTGATGCGTTCAACACTCACTGCTGCTCTTCATCATGTAATTGCTTCTTCAAAATTGAAACATGAAATACTTTATGTACACTAGACATCGATGCTGGAAAGTCTAGTCCATATGAAACAGCTCCAATAAGCTCCAAAATCCGGAACGGTCTAATATATCTCAGCTCAAGCTTTCTCCACCTTCCAAATCGTTGAACGTCTTTCATAGATGATACTTTCAGTACAACTAACTCTTCAAATATGAAACTCTAAATGTCCTCATCTCTTATCTGCATAGCTCTTTTGCTGACTCTGAGCGGCTAGAATCTGTTCTCTGATTAATGTTACTTTCTCAGTAATCTATCTCATAAGCTCTGGCCCAAGCATTAAAATATCCTCCGGCTCTACCCAATATATAGGCGATCTGCAAGGCCTCCCATACGATGCTTCATACGGGGCCACACCAATTATCGTTCGATAACTGTTGTTATAAGCGAACTCTATCAGTGGAAAATGATCCTCCCAGCCTGCCTTGGAAGTAAATGACACAAGCCCACAACATGTCCTCCAACATCTGATTTACTCTCTCCATCTTACCATCCGTCTGTGGGTAGAATACACTACTGTAAGATAAATTTGTTGCCAAATGAATCCTGGAAACCCTTCCAAAAATGCGGAATGAACACTGAACCTCGATCCGATACCACCGTACCTGGAACTCTATGAAGTCGAACTATCTCCCAAACAAATATCCTCGCATATGCCTCGGCGGTATAAGTAGTCTTTACTGGAATGAAATATGCTGACTTCATTAGTCTATCCATTATCACCCAAACAGAATCATTTCCTTTCTTCGACTTCGGCAACCCTACAATAAGGTTCATAAAAAGGTCCGCCCACTTCTATTTCGAAATAGTCTTTCTTCGACTTCGGCAACCCTACAATAAGGTTCATAAAAAGGTCCGCCCACTTCTATTTCGAAATAGGAAAAGATTGAAGTATTCCTACCGGTCTCTAATGTTCCACCTTCACTTACTGACAGGTAAGACACTTAGCTATATACTCTGAAATCTTTCTATGCCTATCACTCCACCAAAAGTGTCTCTTTATGTCCTTGTACATCTTAGAATTCATAGTCCTCAATAAACTCAATCCACCGTCGATGTCTCTGGTTGAGTTCCTTCTGGGAGAAAAGATACTTCAAACTCTGGTCGTCGATGAACAACTCAAATTGTACTCCATATAAGTAATGTCTCGTGACTTCAGTGTAAATAGCACTACTGCTAACACCAAATCATGAGTGGGGTAGTTCTGCTTGTGCACCCTAAATTGTCATGAGATATATACTTCTACCCTCTGAGTCTGCATCAAGATGCCTCCTAAACCTTCCAATGATGCATCTGTGTAAACAACGTACGTCTTGTCACTGCTCAAAATAGTCAAAATCGGTACTGTAGTCAACTTAGTCTTTAAAGTATCAAAGGCCTTCTGGCACTCTGTGTTCCAAATGAACTGTACACCCTTCTTCGTAAGGCGTGTAAGTGGTGCCGAAATCTTTAAAAAGTCTAGGATGAACTTTCTGTAATAACCGGCTAACCCAAGAAGCTTCGAATCTCTGTCACCATCTTCGGCGGTTCCAAAACAAGAATTGCTGTAAACTTAGCTGGATTCACTGTCATGCCCTCTCTGCTGTTGACGTGGCCAAGAAATCTAACTTCTGAAAACCAAAACCCTTATTTGCTAAACTTGACATATAACTAATGCTCCTGAAGAGTCTGCAATGCTACTCGTGTTGCCTCCGATCTCGAAAATATGAGAATATCAAACTGGCCTATGAAGGGACGGAAAAACCCGGTTCATCACATTCATGAATACTATGGGTGCATTAGTCAACCCGAATGACCCGAATAGAAACTCTAAAGATTCACATCGAATTAGGAAAAACGGCTTTGGGAAAATCCATCTCCCGAACCCGCAACTATGATAACCATAACGAAGATCAAACTTCGAGAAATACTACGCTCTCTGCAACTAGTCGAACAAGTCATCAATCCTAGATAATGAGTACCTATTCCGGATAGTAACCTTGTTTGGCTCTCTATAATCAATGTACAATCTCATATTACCATCCTTCTTCTTCACGAAGAGGACCGATACGCCCCACGGAGAATATCTCCTACAAATAAAACCCAGAGCTAACAACTCGTCCAACTGGATCTGAAGCTCCCTTATCTCAGCTGGTGTCATACGATAGGGTGCGCGGGATAACGGGACTGTGCCCGGCTGCAACTCAATACACAACTCGACCTCTCACACAGGAGGTAACCCAGGTATATCCTGAAAGACATCCTAATACTCTGAGACAACTCTAGACTCCAATAAATCAATACTCAGATCCCGTCGCAGCACCTCCTTGATATACACAAGAAATGACTCCGCAAAACGGTTGCCCTGAGAGGTTGCTACAATCATCTCGGACCCATCGGACGCTCGCAAACTGATTGTCTTCGCAAAGCAGTCAATACTAGCCTGGTAGGAGGATAACCAAGCCATACCAAGGATAACATCGAACCCGAACATATTCAACGCTATCAATCGACAACAAACTCTGACTCGTCTAGTCTGATGACATATTTCCTATAGATAGAGTGTACACCTCCCCTAGAGGAGTAGATACTGACAACGGAATATCTAAAGAATGTGCTACAAGCTGAAGCCTACCAACGGAGGTATGAAAGATAAGCGAATTTTCTAAATCAAATTAGATCCAAGCTGAAAAGGAAATTAAGAATAAAGCTCCGCTCGAACCCTGATCATGCGGTACTACTGAAAAGACTCTGCTAGATAATGCAAATCTCCTGGATAATGCAAATATGGCCTGTTGACCCTTAATCCTCGGATTAATAATTAGTGCCTCTATTTCCACACTGCTGGCTGAAATTACGACTCTGAGACTGTCGTCCGTGACCTCTATCTTGCTGGCTCCCTGCTGGTGTACTGCGACAATTCTTTTGCTCTTTGTTTGATCTTGTTGTGATTGTAACATGTACTCCAAATTCTACACTACTTTGGCGCTCTCGAATCATATTGTGCTCCTTTCTTATATTATCCTTGTTGCTGGGTTAAAATCATTCTTCCACTGCTAGAATTCTCTAGTTTTCGCAATAGTTCTCTTACCATTGTCATTTTCACTATTCTGGTTTTGACACTGCTAGAATTCTCTAGTTTTCGCAATAGTTCTCTTACCATTGTCATTTTCACTATTCTGGTTTTGATTTCTTCCTTCACTACGGGTATATCTCCCTGCTTCACTTAGACTAGCTCTAACAGTTTGTTGAAGTTGTGACTAAAATTCTCCCAATTAGGTGATAATTGCTACCCCGTAAAAAATCTGGATGTTGTTTCTATCCTCCAGCGATGTCCTCAGTGCTGAATACATCTAGCTTCTGCTTGGTACTAAGTCGACATTCAAGGAATTTTCACATACTCCTTCCCTTATAGGTTGCAAATGAAGTTGGTGCGCCTTGAAACTCTGGTGCTCTCATTGTCTGATATCTTTCTTATTCTTTCAGAGCTAAACCTCTTGCTCTGTGGCTCTATAAACAGCTGATTGTGGTGGTGGTGCCCTCATTGGTATTGCCTCTTTACTTTCATGACGGGTACAACCGATGATGGAACTCCTAAAAGTGGTATTGCTGACGGAAACGGATACACTTCTTGCTCCTCTAGTGTTGTAAGATCTTGTTGCTAACGGTGCCATAAAGTCGATCAAATACTGTGGAGCCTTCTGCGGCTCGATTCTGTATGCTCAGCTCTCCAGGTACGAGTTTTACCTTGACCACATCCTCATTTTGATATTTATAATATCAAAAGGAGAACTTAATTATCACAGTAAATGAGATCACTCATACTAAGAAATCCTTACGAACTCTATACATGAATCCTAAGAAATTCTATCCTAGCTCCACGACTCGACACAGAATGATCCTAAGGATACTGGAACTAGAGCTCTGATACCAACTGTGACGCCACTGGGTTCACACAAGGTTGCAGTCCAAGGTAAAACTAAGAATATCAAACCTGCCATGCACCACACCGTGCAATAATATGTTTTACCATCACAATTCTATCACTCTAGTAGAGTCAATAACAGGTGTAGGTACAAAAGCAAGTAAAAGATAATACAAGAGATAACTGATGAAATGATAGAGATCAAAATAATATTTCATCATCCAACATACAGAAATATAAAGTCAATGTCTGAAATGAATAAACTGGAGTTCTTAACAAGTCTCAAATACAATAAGTCTGAGTAAAGGAAATAAGGCACAAAGCCTTTACAACATATAGAATAAAATCCTTAAATGTCTAAACAAAGTCTACAGTGGAGTTCCATAAATAAAATAAAACTATGGAAAAAAAGATGGACGCTAATGTGCATCGCCATCAACCTGCGACTCTCCGTGCACCTGAGTCGTTACCTGAAATGGGAGGGACAACGAGCGTCAAAGTGCTAGCGAACAATATCACAACCAACCCCAAGGGAGAGGGCTCGTTATATATATAAGAAAATACAGTTAATATATAATAGTCTAAAATCATAGATCCTAACAAAATAGGATTTTAGTATTTAAAGATTTACAACACGAGCATAGGTACGTCGAGCGAAATAATCTAAACAAGGAAACCCTCATGTATATACCTTGTATCTCAAATTGTAAATCCCTAAACACCAAACCCAAAATCTAAAACATGAACAACAATAAAGAGAAATACAACCCATCTCAGAACTTAAATACTGTGTCATGTCATAACCAAATAAGTGTCAAAGGTCAAAATTACGTAAGTGTCATGTCCAGCCTAGGTAGCTATCATGTCCAAATCTCATGTAATCATGTCATGTCCTGATTCAGATAAGTGTCATACTCATAGCTTAACAAATGTCCACACATGGTCTAATATGTAAATATCCAACACGAGGACAAAAAAATGGATTATAGTCCATCACGAGGACTTCAATGGATTATAGTCCAAAACGAGGACTGAAAGGTGAATGCATGTCCAACACATGGACTATATATAACCTATGCCAACGTTCATGATGCATATGTATGAAAAGGTACACATATACTAGTAACACATGTACCTCAGTGTGCGGGTCTAAACTGATATCATAATGTCACTCACATATATAGACAAATGTTCCATACTAAAATTTAATGCCGGATAAATTGAGGTAAACAATTTGTACACACAATATACACAACAAAACAAAATCATGCACAAACAGTATCGCGGTCAACCACAGAGGCCACTCCGGTCGACCGCGCAAATGAGCTGAGATGTTCTGCTCAATAGTACGCCCAGCGGTCAACCGCGCACAGCGCTGCGGTCGACCGCGAGACTGCCAGATGCTAAAATTTAGGTTTTTCCTCTGTTTCGAAATTGATCCAAACAATCCATCCCTGATTCCAAATGATATATCACATATTCTAATATATATGAATCATCATATAGCAACATTTAGCATGTGAAAATCATCACTAAAAATCATGAACATGTATACCCGTGTTTTAAACTTTATAAAACAGTAAAAATCAGAAATTTAACTCTTAATAAAGCATTTTTCAGATTTGATCTCTTTAACCAAAATCATTGGTGAGTATTTGAAAACTAAAATTCTTAGTTTTCATATCATGTGTCATAAAGATCTATCTATATACGCAAAATAGTGATTTAGGCTTAAGAAAACTCATTTAAATCGTTAGAAAAGCTCGTAAAAACATGGGTGAGGGATTGGGCGAGATGTTACTCGCCTGTTGGGTGCAGATGAACTCCCAAAAATGAATGAGAACGATCTTCCTTCACTGAACACCGATGGATCTCGCGTCGACTCCTCCAAAATCCTCCAAGAAACGCCAAAGAAAGGGGTTTTAGGATTTGAAAAAGAGAGAGGAGGGGGCTGAGGCTATTAGGGTTCAAAAGAGGGTTTTGAGAGCTTCAAAACGAGTATATATACCTATGGTAACAACTGAGTTTGGTACAAACAAAACCCGACCTGAAACAGAACTGACAGAACCAGGTTCGCCCAGCGGTCGACCGCAGCGACCACGACGGTCGATTGCGTAGGGTTCTGGGTCATGGTCAGACTGGGGTTTGGAATAAAGGCTGTAACTTTCTCATCCAATCTCGGAATGAGGTGATCTAAGATTCGTTGGAAAGATATTGAAGAGACCTACAACTTTTGTCTTATACACATTCTCAGATTCTAACTGAATTAGTATAAAAAATATAGAAACTCTCAACTGGTCATAATTTTCAGATTTTCACTCTTGGCCTTTGTGCATGTTTTGTGTATTTACACTCATATATTCACAAATATACATTGAATTGATCTCAAATAATTCCTATCATACTCAAACATCAAAATACATTATTTTCACCCTATAACATGTTTATAATTATTTATCACACTATATTCAAATTTTCGGGGTTTTACATTGAGAATCCTAAGGGGATTATGATGAGTTTTGGTTTAATCATATTCAAAATTAAATATTGTTCATACACATGTTGGATGTCGTTGATGAGCACAGCTTAGTACTATATGGGATAGTACGTCGACATACCAGATATACACAATTTATACATAAGGTAAATATCATTGATGAGCTCAGCTCGGTACTATATGAGATAGTTCATCGATATGCCAGATTTATACAGGTTATACATATGTCAGATATCGTTAATGGGATCAGCTTAGTACTATATGAGATAGTGCGTCGATATGCCAGATTTATACCGTTTATACACATGTCGGATATCGTTAATGGGCTCAGGTCAATACTATATGAGATAGTGTTGGCCTTCTTGTTTTGATGATGATTTACAAACAATTTACTACTAATGTTGTTTTGTCTAGTGTTTGTGTTTTCCTATGTGTTGTAGACAAACAACGTTGTTGGAGGATGGATGGAATAGAACTTCAACGATGATATCCAATGGAGGTTGGCGGATTTGTGGAGTGAAGCTACATACAATTCAAGTTAAAGATAAGTTTTGGTTTCTATGCATATATATAGTTATATATATACATACATGTGTTTTGAGTTTTTATGATTATATATATGAAATTATATATTTCATATTTTCTATTGTGTTTTTGAAAACATTGCATAGAATATGAAATTTTGTGAAAATATTGTATTCTTAGTTTGTAGACTTCAATATCAGTTTATACATGTTTTACTAAGTCTGTAAAAACATTTCATAAAGTTTCAAAAGTTGGTTTATGTCAAAACATCAAAATTTAAGTATCTCATATTTTCATGTTTTGGACTATTTTGCAAAATGATGATTTTTCACAAATGGGAAAAATGCAATTTGGAAAATTCTTTTTGTAACATGTTTATTTTCATGTTTATATACATTTCCCAAAGTTTCATTATTTTTGGACTTCATTTGTTATTTTTAACATATTTTCTAAAGTCTCAAAATCAGCTTCTAAAACCTGTTTTTCTGCATATCAGTTTTCGGTCGACCGATCCGGTCGACCGCTCATTTGTTCCTTCGTCAGCATGTGATAGATAGTTGGTCGGTCGACTGGTCCGGTCGACCGAAAGCTCCATCGGTCGACCGCACCGGTCGACCGACGATTGTCCAGAGCTGGTCTTCGTGTTTTTGCTCTCCATCGGTCGACCGACAGAATTTTCGGTCGACCGACAATAGATCCGTTGCACTCCAACGGCTATTTCTCTGAGCTGTTTGCTGGGGCTGTTTTTGTCTTTTGTTAACGGTTTTGACTGAGATTTAGAGTGGGTATAAACGTTTCTTCTTTGTGGATTATTTTCCTCTTTTTGGAGCAGTTGCTTCTTTTCATACCTTGCCAATCAGCTGTATGAAAAAAAAATACAGCAATAGAAAAAGAGAAACCAAGGAAAAAGAAGAGGATTTAAGCGGGCCACACATGATGGAGTGGATAATGTTGGCAGGCGGGCACAATGAAATAATAAAAAGTGAGGGCAAGACTTATTAAAAAAATCCTCTCTCTCTCTCTCTATTAAATGAATGAATGGTCGTTTAGTTCCTCATAAATCATAACAGAGAAATACAAATAGAAGAAGAGGGAGAGGGCGTAAATGTTGTCATCATCTATACAACATTGCTGCTGTTATTATCCAAGTTCCCGAAATACAAACAGAAACAGCGGCAGCAGGAGATCGTTGAGCCATCAACAGCGAGCTAACGCAATTGAGTCTCACCAAATTGCTCCCGTCGAAATTTCATGGCAAATTGCTGTTGGTTCTATAGGTACGCACGCGGCACGCATACATAATTATCCTTACCTTCACTTGTTTCAATATTAACTAATTCATACCGCATTTTCTTTCCCCCTCTCCTTAATTTCGCTTGCCACTTTCACTCATTTGCTGACCATTTATTTCATCTCCAGCTGGTATAACGCCCTTCATTGTTGCTGGAATTGAATTCAGCAAGCGAATTGTGAGTTTTGTATATTTTACATTTGAGGATTTCTTTTCTCATATTACACAAATCTTCATTTCCTAATTAGTTTACAATTTGAGTTGTTTCCAGTGTAACAGTACCCCTAATTAACAGAAATTTCATCCAAACCTACTCTTGTGATGTGATTTATTCTAAATTGTCCACTGATTAAACATAGGACAAATTTTCAAAACAGTCCTATTTGAACTTTTATTTGCAAAAAACGATCCGCTTCGAAGTTATTTTAAAAAACCGATCTGGTTTCAGCCATGTCGATGAAACCAGGTCGGTTTCTAAAATTTTTTTTTATGAGATTTCACGGGAGTTAAACTCCCATGAAGTTTAGCATATTTTTAAACTTCACGGGAGTTGAACTACTGTGAAGATTAAATTCTTCAAAAATCTTCCCGGGAGTTCAACTCCCGTGAAGATTTATTCAGAGAACAGACTTCACGGGAGTTGAACTCCCGTGAAGTCTGTTAGATGTTCGCATCGAAAATCGGTTTCATAGCTTTCGAATCCATTACAACTTCAAGCGTTACAACGATTCAAAAAAAAATTAAGTCTTTTTATAAGACTTTCCTTACAATGAAAAGAAACAGAAAGTTTTCCTGAGAACACACGCAGAGATCGTTTATCGGTCTTCTGCTTGTGTGGGATCTTTGCCTGTGCTGGGGTTAATCTGTGGACCACTGAGCGATCAGATCAAAAGAACGGTTTCGTTGCCTCGCAAAGGAGATAAGAAACTTAAGCGAATATCTCGGCAAAGCGAGATACCCACTCTTCTCGAGAATCACAACTAGGTACGATTTCGATGGAAGCGGATGAACCAGATGCAGATCTCTCGAGCTATTCCTCTTTATGCTGAATGAGTCACCGAGATATCCTTCTCCTCTCTAAAAATTCGTGCTCCTTCAGTCTCCTAACCGACAGGGCTTCGCCAAAGCTCGAGAATTTCAGATCTGTGCAAATAAAGGCCCTAGGGCTGTATTTATAGGCTTCAGAAGCCCTATTTTTAGATAAGAATGAACGATTTGCTCTTATCCTCAATTGTAACCATGTTCAAAGATAACTTTAAATCAGTTTGGGAGGTTACAGACAGAATCTTGGGTTGCGGATAGCGTTTTCGGGGCCGGGACGCCTGAGACTATGTCAGGACGCCCGAACGCCTGAGACTGTGTCGGGACGCCCGAGACTGTCTCGGGACGTAGTTTTCTCGTCCGATCTCGGAATGACGTGATTCAAAATGCGTTAGAAACCTAACAAAGAGACCTACAACTTTTATCTATTGAGATTCTTCAGATTCGAATCGTATCATGACAAAAATATGCGAGACATAATTAGTGTCTCGTAGGTGCGAAACAGTTTGTACTGTTTCGGGTATTTTGGCTCTAACTCCCTCGCCCGACCTCGGAATGAAGTAATCCAAGATGCGTTAGAAAGCTCATGAAGATCTCTACAACCTTCCATGGGTTAGACATCTATGGTATGAGTAAGACACGAGTGGTTCTTACTCCTTTGTGGGTGAAACGTAACCCCAGGTCGAGTCGCTTCTTTGTATGCTTTATCAACTCGCTTCGTGCATTTGTTAGATTATCTATAACATTAGATAATTCTCCTTGATTTGGATAATGACGTTCATCATCTTTTCTTTATCTCGAGCCGTGTGCGTGAATCCGTAGGTAATTTCTGACGCCTACAGATACCCCCTCAAAAGTGTTTCAGTCTCGTTTCTTTTATAGAAGAGCCTAAAATACTTTGGATGTAATCAATTCCACCTTCAGTCGGTGAAAAAGGACCAGTAGTTGATTTTGATTCTTGACTTCTTCGATTTTCGATCTATTTAATATTTTGACGAATAGCTGAAATTCCTCCGGCGCTGCGTTTATCGTCTGGCTGTTGTCGATGTCTCGAATGAAAACTAATGAGTTGGTTTTACCTTATGTCATTGAGTTGACTTTGAACTGACTATCTTCATCGAAAATTCATATCTGAACTTTGGAGTTGATCGGAGGCCATGCGTTGATCGGCATTAACCTAGGGCTACGTGTTGATCAGCATTGACCTAGGGCTACACGTTGACCGGCGTTGACCTTAGGGTTTTACATTGACCGGTATTGATTTTTTATCATAACGCGTTGACCGGTGTCTACACAGTTTATGCTCTTAAGGTGTTGGAGTGTGGCGGTCCCAAATGTTGGGGCTACAGGACCAACTGTTAAAGCTGATTCATCTACATGACTGGATCTTATCCTGAAGTTGTCGGATCCTTGAGTCATGAGACCAATTAATAGAGCTAGTGCATCAATGACTATCGCATTTATAGAATTTTTGACAAATTCTCAGCCATGAATGGGTTTGATTAGCCTTTACCGACTACCGTTTGAGTCGGGCTAGCATGCAGATTGTTCAAATCTGTTTTCCGCATAACGTTGTGCTAAAAGAGTTAACTCTTTTAGTGCTACGATATTGAATACGTAGACTTTATCTTTCTCCCATGAAAAAACTAAACGACAACATGTATTAGACGTAGACTTAGGATTTTTGGCAAATCCTCAACCTTTAACATATTTGGCTTGTCTTTACTGATTACCGTTTGAATCGGGCTTACATGCGGATTGTTTAAGTCCGTTCCGCATGTGACGTTGTGCTAAAAGAGTTAACTCTCTTAGTGCTATTATATTGAATACGTAGACTTTGTCTTTCTCATGGGAATAGACTACCCGGTAACGCGTGTTAGGCGCTGATTTATTTCTACTTAGGCTTCAGGATAAAAGTCCCCAGACTTGGATTCTGGTGTCTTCTTCAATCGATGAAAGACTAAACAAGCAACGCGTGTTAGGTACTGACTTATCCCTACTTAGAATTCGGGATAAAATTCCCCGCGCGTGTAAGACACGGATTTTAGGAGTTGAACGGTAGTGTCTTCTCTTGGGGCAAAGACGAACCCGATGCTGGAGAAGAAGAATTTTATATTCTATCTCTAGTTACAAAGAAATCTCAAAGTAGGATCTCCACTTTGAGAATCTGAAGAGTGAAACTCAGAGCGGGATCTCCACTCCGAGAATCAAAAAGATTCGGATAATCCTAACTATCAGAAGGTTTGATTGCCGAACTAAATATGAATTTCTCGTTTATTGAGAGTGAATTGTGGTTTTGGCCCTAACTATAGGAAGGTTTGACCAAGCGGGAGTTTGAATTGACCCTAACTGTAGGAAGGTTTGATCACTCGATTTGAAAGTGAAACTCTCGTTCATGAAAGGAATCGAGAGGAGCTTTTGGTTTTGGTCCTAACTGTAGAAATGTTTGACCAAATGGGAGTAAAAGTATAAATCACAGTAGGAGGGTTGACTTGTACGAATCACTCAGTGGGGGTTTTTGATGTCAAATGACTAGATCTTGACACGAAGGGGATTTGACAATCGCAATAGACCGTTTGAATTAAAATTTCCAGTGCTATGTCAGGACTCTAACAATAGGAGTTTAGTGTTTATCACTTTGTTCATAATGACCGGGTTATCCCTAAGAATATTACATGTAACATTCTTCCAGGAACTTACCATTATATGAATTATCCACCCCTAGTTTTCTTTGTGAAACTGGGTCCAATGAGGAGCACATTGTCCTCAGTCACATTTTCCGATTATCCTTAAGAATATAAGATTCTCGAGGAACTTTTCGTCAAAGGTAGGAAACAGTTTAGACTCATATACCTATTGGAGTATGCAGGGAGCAATTTAACATTATACACCTGTTGGAGGAATGAGAAGTAGTTTATACTCGTATACTCTTTGGAGTCTTGATACAGATTAATTTAACATTATAACGCCAGCTTCAACAAAGATTTGGATGCTATTCTTAAGGGTGAAACAAGCCTTGGTAGGATGAAGGATCCTCCTGTGGTATGCCCAGTAATTTAGATCCGAAGTATTATTAGCTTCCTCCTGATTTGTGATAGGTGGCAGCTTGATCTTGTTGTTTTCGAGGAGGGATTCAAAAATAGTCAAAACGTCTTCATTTTTGAAGGAGTCCTCTTTTTGGAGTCTCGGATCCGAAGTCTTTTGCTATCTCAGGGGTTGCTGTTGTGACGTCTAATTAACATCAATAGCTAGTGCATGTGACTTCCCTTTACCACGGGAAGCGAAGTTTGATTTCGGAGGGTTGGCTGCCGGTTGGCTTCTCTCAGCTTTCTTCCTTCTGAGGAAGCGTTCAGCTTGCTCTCTGTGCACCTTCAACTCTTTCTAAGTCTTGGATGGTGCTACTCCCATAACTTTCAATATATCAATGGACATGTTATTATGATAGGTTTGGAGGGAAGTCCTCTGTGATCGGATCTCGGTAATTTATCGCCTTATTCTGGAAACGCTTGACAAAGTCATCGACCATCTCTTTGTCTTCCTGTTTTTCCTCAAAAAGCATTCTGATTGATACCTTGGTGTCATCATCAAAGAAATTGCCAAGGAATAAGCTTTCCATATCGTCCCAGCTATTGATGCTTTCAGGCTTAAGACAGCGATACCAATCGAAGGCAGGCTCATGAAGGGTGTTAATAAATGATCGAACCATCAAGGCTTTATTACTGAAGATCATGCCCAAGTGGAACTTGAAGTAGATCAGATGCTGAGTGGGCAATCCTTTCCCATCGAACAATGTGAAGTTGATCAGGTTGAACTTCGCAGGATACGAGATCGACTCCCACTCTCTTGGGTAAGAAAACGAAATACTAGTCTTCTTCACCTCTCGAGCAGACATCAGAGCGTTGATTTTGCTCTCGAGCTCTTTCATCTTTTTGTCCTCATCTGCATCATGCTTTGGACGATTTTTAAAAGGAACAACGCAGCCACCCCCGGCATTGTCAACTTCGGTGCGACCACCACCAACATTATTGTCTTCAATGGGGCCACCCCCAGCGTTCTGGTCAACAGGAGGGTTATCAGCATTGAGATGTTCATCCATATCTGAATCACTACCTACTTGGTTAGCAATGTTGCGATGACTGGATTCACCAAGTTGATTGGACAGAGCCTGAATCTGTTGGTCATGTTCTTCCTTCATCCGCATCATGGTCATTTCCAATTCGAACTTGAAGTTCTCTTTTTGCTTAGCCAAAGCTTCCACGATGATTTTGGTCATTTGCTTGGTGTTAATCATGAACACTTCCCGAGTTTGTCCTACGCTAGACATTGTATCATCGGAGGTGATTGCGGAGCAAGTATCTGAAAGTTCATCCTCTGAAGACAGTCCTTCGTGCATCCTTGGGTCAACCCTATGTTTGATGGCTTCTAGCTGGAGACAAAACATCCATTGGGCTATTCCTAAATTGACTTTTCTTCCAGGAGAAAAGTCAGGATTAGAGCCATTTGAAACAATCGTAAATTTTCCTCTGTCAACCATATTGATAGTGACTTTAGGGAATTAGTTATCTTTACCGGTTGACTTTCTTTTACGGAAACACTTTGACTTACCCCCATCAACCATGGTTTTAACGCTTCAGGGGAAAGCCTATGGAATACGGAGATCCTTTGTGGAGCGGTCTTAGGGCAACTACATTCTAATAATACTGCCTGAATAATTTCGGTACACTAACAGTAAGAGTCCGCTTCTCGGGTACTTCTCTTTCGAGATTTGTTTGTACCCCTAGCCCGATAGTACAACTCATCAGCATGATTGTCAGAGTAGCCTATCGTGTGCTGGCACAACTTCCTAGGTATAACGTTACCATTGTCAGATGAATACATTTCCTTCTGGGGATATAACGCTTTGTTTGCATTTTTAAGAGTCATATGTTTGGAGTTACGTCTTTGTAAGCGCGGGACCACAACGGGCTCTTGGACTTCGACATGCAGTCCGAAGCGGTCAGTAATAGGGGGTTTTCCATTATAGGAAGCTTTCAAATTGTTGCAAAATCACGTGCGAACCCCAGCTCGATGAGTTATTCGAGGTTCATTCACTGGGCCCAAGTGTTCTCTGATTGGAACCTTACCTCAATCTTCATGCAAAGGACCTAGGCGGTTCGCCATTGTTTTCTTACCTTTGAATATGTCCATACTAACATGGAACTTTAATGGAGGTGTGGGGTTAGAAGGAGGGAGATTTGAACTTGACGAAAGCTGGGAACCAGCTTTGGATCTGGAATCGAGCGAGAGACACGACTGGTGTCTCTTGTCGAGTAGAAGCGCTGACTTAGCCTTTGGCACCTAAACCTGCTTAGATCTTGGTGGCCTTTTGAACACCTCTTCTTTTTGTAATTCTTGTTCTTTATGCACAAGGATCTGGGCGTGTGAAAGAAGTGTGCGACACTTATGGATGCGCTCCTCGAGAGAAGAATGGGTTCGTTTGACACGAACCTATTTGTCAGTTGACAGTTAGGATGAGGACCCCGATGCTTGTTGTGGTGGCGGCTTAGCCACTTGGTGCTTTCTGAACTTTAGATCCGCTTGGTAACAGAGTCCGTCCACCTGAACCCAAAGCCTTGACGAATTTGCGAGTGATATGTACAGCGCCTTTGACGAGCCCTTTACGTCAACAATAGTGCGTCTTCGACGGGCAACTCCTTGACCTTTGAGGAGTTGTCATGAACATCGGATCCGACCTTCTTAAGCGCCAAGGAGAAGCCTTAAGCAGTAATTGGGTGAAGATCGTCACCCTAAATCTTCAGATCTGAAGACCAACGAACCTTCTTAAGGGAAGCGGCCTTCCTGCGCTTGCAAGGAGAAGACGATCTGGAGGAGGAGGAGGAGGAGACATACTCCTCAAATTTCTACTAGTCAAACTCGTATTCGACCTCTTCATCCACGGGGATCTTAGTCGTCAGCTGCGGCATGACAGCCTTGGCAGTAAGGGTGTTGGCTCTCACTGTGATTGCCAGCATGTTCGCGTCAGCAATCAGTTTCATTTCTTTCAAATCCATTACAACTTCAAGCGTTATAACGATTCAAAATAAAAGAAAAATTAAGTCTTTTTATAATCTTTTCCTTACAATGAAAAGAAATAGAAAGATTTCCTGATAACACACGCAGAGATCATTTATCGGTCTTCTGCTTGCGCGGAATCTTTGCATGTGTCGGGGTTAATCCGTAGACCACCGAGCGATCAGAACCCGAGTTTCAATGTGGATTATGTTTGACTTAGAAAATACAAGAGAGTTGGGATGGGAAAGTCCATGCTCATGTGATCAGATAAGGTTGTTGATGTATCTTCCAGGCTCGCGCCAGTGAATTCGTGTAGTCACTGGGGTTGGTTTGTTGGGCTAAAGTGAATTTGTGTAGTCACTTTAGTCAGTGAATTTGTGTAGTCACCCGAGTTCTGCTTGAGTTCGGACCAGGCCGAAATCAGATTGCGTGTAGTCCTCTGACCAATTCGTGTAGCGGTATTGGATCTTCTGCTTGTGTGGGATCTTTGCCTGTACCGGGGTTAATCTGTGGACCACTGAGCGATCAGATCAAAAGAACGGTTTCGTTGCCTCGCAAAGGAGATAAGAAACTTAAGTGAATATCTCGACAAAGTGAGATACCCACTCTTCTCGAGAATCGCAGCTAGGTACGATTTCGAGAGAAGCGAATAAACAAGATGCAGATCTCTCGAGCTATTCCTCTTTATACTGAATGAGTCACCGAGATCTCCTTCTCCTCTCTAAAAATTCATGCTCCTTCAGTCTCCTTTACCGACAAGGCTTTGCCAAAGCTTGAGAATTTCAGATCTGTGCAAATGAAGGCCCTAAGGTTGTATTTATAGGCTTCAGAAGCCCTGTCTTTGGATAAGAATGAACAATTTGCTCTTATCCTCAGTTGTAACCTCTTAACCATATTCAAAGATAACTTCAAATTAGTTTGAGAGATTGCGGACAGAATCTTGGGCTACAGACAACAATTTCAGGGCCGGGACGCCCGAAACTATCTCGGGACGCCCGAGACTGTCTCAGGATGTAGATTTCTCGTTCGATCTCAGAATGACGTGATTCAAAATGCGTTAGATCTGACAAAGAGACCTACCACTTTTATCTTTTGAGATTCTTTAGATTTGAATTGTATCATGGCCAAAATATGCGAGATATAATTAGTGTCTCGCAGGTGCGAAACAGTCTGTACTGACTCGGGTATTTTGGCTCTAACTCCCTCGCCCGCCCTCGGAATGAAGTGATCCAAGGCGCTTAGAAATCTCATGAAGATCTCTATAACCTCCCATGGGTGAGACATCTATGGGATGAGTAAGACATGAGTGGTGCTTACTCCTTTGTGGGTGAAACGTAACCCCAGGTTGAGTCGCTTCTTTGTTATTGTACCATCCCATTGATTTGTATGTTTTATCAACTCGCTTAGTGTATTTGTTAGATTCTCTATGTCATCAGATAATTCTCCTTGATTTGGATAATAACGTTCATCATCTTCTCTCTGTCTTGAGCCGCGTGTGGGAATCCGTGGGTAATTTAGACTACAACTTCACGGGAGTTGAACTCCTGTGAAGTTGCAGGTTTTACAAAACATGCACAGGCTGCTGTGCTGTGCATGTTTTGTATACATCTACCTGCTTAACTCATATATATAACTATTTACCTGTTAACAATAATTACTATAATATATATATGATTCAACCATGAATTAAACACGCATGAATCAAACAATACTAAAAAAGAGTACATATATGAACAATAATTGATCCATAAAAGTATATTATTTGAAAATTCATAAAAGTTACAAATTTCAACAAAATAAGTTCAAATACAACCCAATATAGCTCCTCTCCTTCCTCTCCCTCTCTTCCCTCTCCCCCTCGCTCTTCCCCACCCTCTGTGGTCCTGCTGATGAGCCTCGACTATCTGAGTATCCGGCTATGTATGAGGCTGAGAAGTGTCGGCTCCATCAGCATGCGAAGTGCCGGCTCCATCGACATGTGAAGTGCCAGAATCATCGTCACGTGACCATCGGCGCCGAGTGTACGCCTGCCCAAATGATCGAGACGTGTCCTCACAGCCTGCGAACTCGTCGACATGAGTCTTATGAAACACCTGCGCTATGGTCTTCTTGATCCTGCTAAAGACCCCTAATGCCACCTGATCCTGAATCTCAGGCACATGCGCATCAGTATCAGCCTCAATGCTATCAAAAGCACGAACCTGTGAGGTAAATTATTTATTAAGTATTAACTCAATAAAAAATGTTATAATTTAGCTTAGAAACTTATGTAATCTCTCTCGTTCATCCCACTAGGGATGTAACTCTCTGTCGATGGGTGTGGTATGTGTCCAGCTGATGGCTGTGGGTCACGCGTGATCCATCTACGTGTGATATCCCAATATCAATGCATATATGCAGTATAGTCAATAGCTGTGGGTCTCGTATCCTGGATGAAATCCCACCTGTGAGCCCACCTGTCAATGTAGGCCGCACGGACTACAGCCCAGTCAGTACGGTGCGAAGTAGGTCGCCGCCGACAATCGATCTGCTCGACAGGATCTGGCACATGCTGAGAGAGCGTAAACTGTCATAGCACACGATCAGGGACATGCATCTCCACGATCTCCCAACAAATCAATGGAACTCTGGCTCTCCATAAGTCGGGAGTATTTTGACAGATGGGTGCAAGAGAATGCAAATCAAACTTCGGCGGTGTATAGGGTCTCTACTTAAACTGAAATAAAATAAAACATTTATCAGTATCAACAACAAAACTATAATATTCATAACGACTTGAGATTTATATTTACCTATTCATTATGGAGGCCATCAAGCTCATTTCGGTAAAACTCACGATGGCGCGTCGCTCATCGCACCACTCCTCAAGTCGGGAACCTGGTCAAGAAGCCTAGCACATACCTCAGGCCAACTATGATCATCGGTGTTCGTAACTACCGGTCCATCGATTCGGAGCCCAAGTATGACAGCCACGTCCTATAAAGTGATGGTGCACTCCCCTAAATGCATGTGAAAGGTGTTGGTCTCTGGCCTCCACCTCTTAATCAGTGCAGTGATAAGTGGCCAGTCAAGCCTAATATATCGAACCGTCGAACACTCCCAGAAACCGGCCTGAGCGATTAGCTCTAGTACTCTCACATCCTCAATGTCCCAAGCCGAATGACATTAGGAATGCTCGATCATGGTGATGTCTAGTACGGGCTGCACATAAAAAATGATTAAGTATATATATACAAAAATTTATATAAACTGTCACGCCCCGCTTCCCAAAATACAGGTTATCGGAAAGTGAACAAGCCCGCGACGTATTAGATTGAGAAGAAATATACACTTTTTTTTTCTTTTCTTCTCAATCCAATACGCTAAGCGTCAAACACATAAATCTTAATCACAGGTCCTCGATCACAATTGCAAGAATATAATAGACAAACTTAGAATAAAATAATACATATCACAAATGAATATCATCCAAGACATAATATTCGGGTCAACATGCCCTTATACAAAAAGATCTGAAAGTTGGAAAATATAAAATACAACGGTGGAGGATCTTCTGGTTCCTGTACGACTCCGAACTAAAGTTGTCTGTCTTCTAGATCTGACGTACAACCCGAGAGAACAGGAGTACGTCAGCGTGCATGGCACATGACAAGATCGCACAAGGGAGAAATAGGAATGGTCGAATGACCAAGGCAAAAATAGTAATAATAAATAAAAACATGCAGCTAGATACTAAAAACTATATGAAATCCACCATTGGTATTTAATAGTCAGAATCCAAGAAACTAACCAAGTAACAAGATCATGTAGATAGCCATCAGAATACTCATCCAAGTAATAGGGTCATACAACTAGATGAAAATAATATTTAAAAATCTACAACTCGAGACGTAGTACGTCGAGTAAAATAATCCAAACAAGGAAACCCTCATGTATATACCATATGTCTCAAATTGTAGATAATTAAATATTAATCCTGATTTATGTATGAAAGAAATATAACTGATCTACATCTCACAAGAATCCATAAATCCTAACCAAAGTGACGACACCAGTTCACCTTGACCCAACAAACCAACCCCATTGGCAACACCGATCCAACAGTAACAAGTCATGTAACTAGCCATCCTATAACAGGTTACTGGTTCAAATCTCACACAGAGTCAACGCTCATATTATCGGATAACTGACTGTTCACATATCCCCTACATGCATCCAATCAAATAAATTCATGAACCAAAGTAGCGACACCGATCTACTTTGACTCAACCAACCAGCCCCCAATGGCGACACTGATCCACTGTGACTCAACAAACCATCCCCAGTGGCGACACCGATCCACTGGTACAAGCCTGAAAGATATATCAACAGCCTTATCCAATTACATGAACCATGACTTCCACATTCCAACTCTTCTCGCTTCTCTAAGTCAACAATACACAGGTATCTAGGTCTTGTACACGACACGCTAGGCAACTAAGGACATGAACTACTAATGGTTCTCAACAAAACAAGAAATAATAAATAAATACAACTAATTTTATACAAATCATATGATGAACATGACTATATAAGCTAGCGATGAATCAGGTATGCATATATGACATGAGTGAGTATAAATAAGAGTGTCAACATGTCGGTGTCAATGTACATGAAATGTCATGTTCTTCAACTATTAATCACACGGTCATAATACAAAAATAAAATTTTTCCAAAATAACTTCTTTAAAACATTTCTCATTATAAAATAATTTCGTTCCACAACATAAATTCTAAAAATATTATAATTAATGTAAAATATTTTTGTTACCCAAAATAAATTCTTAATTTATTATATTTATCCATAAAATGCTATTTATTACATAATTACTATCCATTCAATATTATTCATCAAACCCACACAAGTAAATATTAAAAGATCTAAAATTATAGATAAGTTATAATAAATAGAAAAATTCAAATCTGAGAAATCGGGATCTTGCCTAGGGTATTGTCGAACGAATCGACGTTGACGTGCGTGTCCACAGGTCTGATCTGAGAGCGGGTCTGAAGAGCAGCAAGAGTCAGATCTGACACGGAGAGTGCGGCGTCGTAGGGGACTCCAACGAGGGGCAGCGGTGAGAGTAAAAAGCGGCACTGTGGCGAGGAGGGGCGAACGCAGGACTGTTGGAGAATTGGGTTTGGCAGGCCAAGGATTTGGGAGCTTACGACGGCTTAAGATCATCCGGTGGTGATGGGGAGAGGCCTGTCGTTGGCTAGAGAGCTTGCGCTGGGAATGAGGGAGCTAGATCTGGTGGTCGACCACGCGGGGGAGAGAGGTCTACGATCGGAGCTAGCTGAGGAGGTGGGGACGGCGGTGAAGTTTGCTGCTGTAGTGGTCGACACTGCGGATCTAGTGTGGTCGGAGGTGATGGTGGAGAGGAGGTTGAGGGCGTGGAGGTGCAGCGGTGGGCGCGGGTCTCGGCGGCAATGCGGGTCGAAAGGAGAATGGTGAAGGTGGTGGGTTGAGAATGAAGGGAGAAGCACGCGGCTCGTGGTGGGCTCGTCGTCGGCGAGCCGGTCGGACAAAAGAGAGGGGCTGCTTGGGGTTCATGGAGGTTGGCGACCAGGCGGATCGGAGATGGGCGGCCAAGGACCGGCGTGGGACTGGGCTGCTGTGCGACTATGGTATGGGGCGACAACATGGGGTAGGTAGGAGAGGGCTGGCGACGGTTCTCGAATGAGGTGGAGGCCGCGACGTGTGGGAGTGAGGGGAGGTCAAGGCGTCGGAGTGCGGTTGTCGTGCTGGCCAAGTAGAACAGTGAGCAGAGAGAGAAGTAGGGGGGCGGTGGCGTTTTGGGGAAGAAGAGAAGGAGAAGGAGGATTTTAGAAAAAGAAAATAAAATATACAATATATATATAAATATATATATAATATATATATATATATATATTATATATATATAATATATATATATATATATATATATATATATATATATATATATATATATATATATATATATATATATATATATATTTATGTAAAGGGATTAGTTTTTTTAAAAATTAATTAAAAATAATAATAATTATGAAAAAATTTAAATAATTACGTGAAAATTATCTACACATCAAAATGTACCAGTTGCAGTAATATAACCGATAATACATAACAGTAGAAATAATACAAAAAATTGCACAATTAAACAAGAATAATTAATAAAAAATATAATTACTTATTTTTAAAATCAAATAATTATGGGATAATTATCCACAAAGTAAAACGTATACGTAGTACTAATACGACAGATAATATGTAACAGTAGAAATAATACAACTAGTTGTACAAATAATATGTAATTTATAATACAACATATTATACGAAAATATACGTAATAATAAAAATAATACAACATATTATTTAAAATGACATGTAAAAGTATCGGTAACTCAACAGATAAATTGTAAAAAAATTTACTGCACTGAATAAATTTATAAATAATGAAATTATTTAAATAAATATAAAACTTAGACTTTAATTCATAGGAATTTGTAGAAATTCAAGAAAAATATAAATACACTTTTAAAAATCATAATTAAATATTTTAAAATACTAAAAAATTATGTTAACTGGTATCAAAATTCATGGTCCTTACATTCTACCCCCCTTAAAACAAATTCCGTCCTTAAAATTTAAAATAAAAGTGATGCATTTATATGCATCATTCAAGATAATAAAAGAAAGCTACATCATTAAATGTTATAACTAATCAGCTAAGTAATACGGCTCAAAACAGTATCATAAAAATAGTATAAACTATCACAAAAAGTATGAAGTGCCTAAAATACATGATAGTCATATCAAAGTCATAACATATTAGACATAATAATACAAAAGAACAAAAATTAATATCATGCACATATAGGCATCATAAACATAATGATATCCAACACCATTAAAATGTAGAAAGCACTAAAATGAAATTTCACCATAATAGATACATAGTAATTTTATATAACATATACATGATCACAAACTAAACGATATTAACATATTTAAGTAAAATAGCACAATAGTAACCATCAAACAAATCATGAAATAATATAATAATTTGCTGATTAATACAAAGAATATAATGTAAAACAAGAACAATACAGTATAAGCATTACAATAGGTTAATAGTCAAACAACACATAAATATTAATTGAGACAAAACAGTAAGCACAATCGTGAAAAGACAATGTGATATGACACAACAATTCATAAAAGTATATGTAGTATATCATATCAAAACAAAATAGATAATTATAGATGTATATTACAATAATAATTATTGAAACATACTTTATATAAGTATTATGACTATTGGGTACATAATATTATGACTAGAAAAATGAAGCAAATAAACTTGAACAATGAATAAAATATATATAAGTATTAAAATGAATAAGAAACTATATAAAAAAAATAAGTAACCAAAACATTAACAAAACTAAAAAGATGAAATGATTGATAAATTAAAACAAACAATGATGATACATGCAATTGAAAGTAAAGAATGGAATAAAATATACTAAATGAACTACTTTATATGTAATAAAACAAGCTAGATAATACACTTATAACATAATATACAATAGTAGACAATGATAATGTAAAATGACTAAAATATACTAAACACAAGAATGACATAATATCACTAGAAAAGCACAAGATATAAGACAAGAATGCAGGACAATCAGGCAGAAGGACAATAAAGATTATAATAAGGTATACAAAGCATACATAATCACAATTGAAATAACAAATAGAAATAAACATAGATAGAAACATATCAATACATATAGACAAACAAACAGAGGCAAATCATAATAATAATCAATAGCAGAATGAAACGATACACAATAATTATTAGCATACAAACAGTTATATAAAACAAAGTAAATAATACAAAATCATAGTTAGGCTCAAAGAAACACAAATAAAATCAAAGTATAAAAATAAAAGATATAAAAGCAAAATAGATAAACAAGATTTAGAAACATATGATGTGTATAACTAATATAATTATTATGTATAATAAGCGTTAAAAATAAAAACACATACATAATAATAACTATACAAAAGTCTGGATACTCATGGTACTAATCATGCTAACAAAAATAAAATTTGATGGAAAGTCACAAAATATTATATGATAAAATAGACATAAAAGTAAACACGTGATTCAAAATAAACATATTATATAAAACATAATAAGAAGAACATAATTATATATTTGACAAACAATATGATAAATTAGAAGTATTAGTAATATTCATAAATATAAACAAGATACAATAATATAATCATCACTATATAAAATTAATTTAGCCATAGTAGTATATTGTGTAGTAGTCAAAATCACATAAATACA
Source organism: Asparagus officinalis (assembly GCF_001876935.1). Classification (NCBI taxonomy): domain Eukaryota; kingdom Viridiplantae; phylum Streptophyta; class Magnoliopsida; order Asparagales; family Asparagaceae; genus Asparagus; species Asparagus officinalis. The sequence goes on from NC_033800.1 coordinate 98,339,049, forward strand.
ATCATCGTAATATACATAAATAAAATGTATAATACATAAAACATGAACTATGAAAGATAAAATAGATTTATAAACAATTAAAAACATATACTATAACACTATATGTGATACATAAAATAATATAATAAATAATATAGAATTCAATACAATCAAATGATACACAAGTCAAGTCAAAGAAAATATAGTGTAAAAATAATAACATATAAAATAATGATCGGTACGAGGATATAGGAGTTATACAAAGAGAGGGTAATCACGAAGCGATGGGATAAGAACCGTGAAAAACTCCGAAGACAAAGAGTGATATGATAGGGATGGAACGAAATCTATCAAGAAATAAGATAAGGGCTCAAGAATAGTATTATGAATAAAATATGATATGTATCTAAATTATCCGTTATATTCTCACTAGTGAGGACTCGTGTCCATGACCGGGACTGTGACCTGCATGGGCCACCAAAAAAACTTTTCACGCCCCACTTCCCAAAATACTAGGAATCGGAACGTGAACAAGCCCGCGACATATTACATTGAGAAGAAATATACACTATTATTTTTTTCTTTTCTTCTCAATCCAATACGCTAAGCGTCAAACACATAAATCTCAACCACAAGTCACCGATCATAATAGCAAGAATATAATAGACAAACTCAGAATAAAATAATACATATCACAAATGAATATCATCCAAGACATAATATTCGGGTCAACATGTCCTTATACAAAATGATCTGAAAGATGGAAAATATAAATACAACGGTCAGGCAGAAATGGAAAGTGCTATAAAAGTAAACTAGGGACCAACAGCTGATAAAAGAAATGACTAGGCTTCGATTTCTTCTGCTCGGTCTACAAAATACTCCTGTGGAGGATCTTCTGGCTCCTGTACGATTCCGAACTGAAGCTGTCCATCTTCTAGATCTAACGTACAACTCGAGAGAACAGGAGTACGTCAGCGTGCATGGCACACGGCAAGATCCCACAAGGGAGAAATAGGAACGGTCGAATGACCAAGGCAAAAATAGTAATAATAAATAGAAACACGTAGCTAGATACTAAAAACTAGATGAAATCCACCAATAGTATTTAATAGTCAAAATCCAAGAAATTAACCAAGTAACAAGATCATGCAGCTAGCCATCAGAATAATCATCCAAGGAATAGGGTCATACAACTAGATGTAATTAATATTTAAAAATCTACAACTCGAGACGTAGTACGTCGAGCGAAATAATCCAAACAATGAAACCCTAATGTATATACCATATGTCTCAAATTGTAGATAATTAAATATTAATCCCGATCTATGTATGAAAGAAATACAACTGATCTACATCTCACAAGAATCCATAAATCCTAACCAAAGTGATGACACCGGTTCACCTTGACCCAACAAACCAACCCCAGTGGCGACAATGATCTACTGGTAACAAGTCATGTAACTAGCCATCCTATAAAAGGTCACTGGTTCAAATCTCACACAGAGTCAACGCTCATATTATCGGATAACTGATTGTTCACATATCCCTTACATGCATCCAATCAAATAAATTCATGAACTAAAGTAGCGACACCGATCTACTTTAATCCAACCAACCAGTCCCCAGTGGCGACACCGATCCACTATGACTCAACAAACCAACCCCAGTGGCGATACCGATCTACTGGTACAATCCTGAAAGATATATCAATAGTCTTATCCGATTACATGAACCATGACTTCCCCATCCCAACTCTTCTCGTTTCTCTAAGTCAACAATACACATGTATCTAGGTCTTGTACACGACACGCTAGTCAACTAAGGACATGAACTACTAATGGTTCTTAACAAAACAAGAAATAATAAATAAATACAACTAATTTTATGCAAATCATATGATGAACATGACTATATAAGCTAGCGATGAATCAAGTATGCATATATGACATGAGTGAGTATAAATAAGAGTGTCAACATGTCGGTGTCAATGTACATGAAATGTCATGTTCTTCAACTATCAATCACACGGTCATAATACAAAAATAATCTTTTTCCAAAATAACTTCTTTAAAAACATTTCCCATTATAAAATAATTTTGTTCCACAACATAAATTCTAAAAATATTATAATTAATCTAAAATATTTCTGTTACCCAAAATAAATTCTTTAATTTATTATATTTGTCCAGAAAATGCCATTTATCACATAATTACTAACCATTTAATATTATTAATCAAACCCACACAGATAAATATTAAAAGATCTAAAATTGTAAATAAGTTATAATAAATAGAAAAATTTAGATCTGAGTAATCGGGATCTTGCCTCGGGTATTGTCGAACGAATCGACGTCGACATGCATGTCCACGGGTCTGATCTAAGCGCGGGTCTGAAGAGCGGCACGGGTCAGATCTGACACGGAGAGCACGGCGTCGTAGGGGACTCCGACGAGGGGCAGCGGGGAGACCAGATAGTGACGTGGTGGCCGGAGGAGGACGCGACGTAGGACTGATCGGAGACGGGTTTGCCGAGGCAGCGCGGGATGGAGCTCGCGACGCGCTTGCGATCTCGGTGGGGATGGCGGAGCAAGGGCTGTCGGCTGTGAGCTGGAGACGGAGGAGCTCGCTGCCGAGATGTGAGGACCTCGGATCATGGTTTAGTCGACTGACGCGGTGGGAGAGGTCCTTTGTCGACGTTCGGAGGTAGCTGAGTTAGGTCAGGACGGCGGCTGAAGTTGGCTGTTGTGTGTGTCGTCGGACAAGCCTGCGTGGAGGCGGCTAGTGCTGCTAAGAGAGGGGCCAGATCTGGTATGCCGTCGCGAGGTGATTGGCTGGAAGGAGCTGAGGCGTGGAGATGCGAAGCGGCGTTGCCCACGCGGTCTCAGGCGGCGGTGCGGGTGAAGGAGATGCTGAAGGTGCGTGGCGTTGACAACGAGGGGGAGAAGCAGCGGCTCGCCGGCTGGCGCTCGTGTCTTTGTTGTGCGTAGCCGGCGGTCAGGCAACGCGGGCTGTGGCCGTTCATCCGCTTACCGCCAGAAGTGCCATGGAAAGAGACCCCGTGCTCAGACCGCGCGTCGGAGAATGGGAGCGGCCATGCGCCCAGTGCGCGGCGTGGGACTGGGCTGCTGTTGGCTATGGTGTGGGCGAGGCGACGGCTGGGTAGGAGGACGAGGTGGCGACGTTCTCGGGCTGAAGGTGGAGGCCGAATTGCGTTGCGAGTGGGACGAGGTCATGGCGTCATGGGGGTGGTTATCGGCGCTGGCCCAAGAGAACCGCCGACGGAGAGAGAGAGAGAGAAAGCAGGCGCGCGGCAGCGCGCACGGTTTTTGGAAGCAAGAAGATAGAGGACGACGGCGATGCGGCGGGGGGGGTGGGGCGGGGGGCGGGAGAGTTTGTTAGGAAAAAGAAAAAGATATAAACACTAATATGATAGTATATAAGTTATATACGTATATATTATATATAATATACTATATATATATATTTAATTTTTAGTATATATATAATATATAATATATATATAATACTATATATTATATGAAGGAATCGTGCGGGGGGGCGGGGTGGTATTTAAAATTTAGTTAAAAATAATTAATAATCACAAAAAAATTAAATAATTACGTGAAAATTATCTACACATCAAAACGTATCAGTTGTAGTAATATAACCGATAATACACAACAGTAGAAATAATACAAGAAATTACACAATTAAACAAGAATAATTAATAAAAAAAATATAATTACCTATATTTAAAATTAAATAATTATGGGATAATTATCTACACAGTAAAACGTATATGTTGTACTAATACGACAAATAATATGTAATAGTAGAAATAATACAACTAGTTGTACAAATAATACGTAATTAATAATACAACGTATTATACAAAATATATGTAATAATAAAAATAATACAACGTATTATTCAAAATGACATGTAAAAGTATCGGTAACTCAACGGATAAATTCTAAAAAATTTTACTGCACTGAATAAATTTATAAATATTGAAATCAAATAAATATTTATAAAACTTAGACTTTAAATCATAGAAATTTGTAGAAATTCAAGAAAAATATAAATACTGTTTTAAAAATCATAATTAAATATTTTAAAATACTAAAAATTTATTTTAACTAGTATCAAAATTCGTGGTCCTTACATAAACCGAAGGAATATATACAAAAATTTTAACGTATTACTTGACCCGAGCCAATATGGTCTGAACAATCACTCTCCTGCAGAACAAAGAATTACGATTCGATTGTTCATCATTATCTCTGAAGAGTAAAAAATTCAAAAACAATATTACACGAAAATACTTTAAAATTTGATTGTTACTTACCATTAAATCCTATATCAATTTTAGGGAACCATAATTTTACCCAAATTCATATACCGATGTCATACATATGTAGTAACACTAATTTTTCATTTTTGTTAATTTCACCTCCAAATTTCTCAAATTTATTTAATTTTTATTCACAAAATTCTTAAATTATTCACAATGAAATTCTAAAATCTAACTGATGTCATACATATGTAGCAACACTAATTTTTACATTTTTTATAATGTCACCTCCAAATCGATAAAATTATTTAATTTTTCTTCATAAAATTCATAAATTATTCACAATGAAATTCTAAAATCTAATTGATGTGATACATATGTAGTAACACTAATTTTTGCATTTTATATAATTTCACCTCCAAATCCACAAAATTATTTATTTTCTTCACAAAATTCATAAATTATTCACAATAAAATTCTAAAATCTAATTGATGTCATACATATGTAGTAACACTAATTTGTTACATTATTGATAATTTCCCCTCTAAATCGATAAAATTATTTAAGTTTTCTTCACAAAATTCATAAATAATTCACAATGAAATTCTAAAATCTAAATTTTTACATGTAATCACCATGAAATAGTGAGAAAATACAAGAAATTAAGAGAATAAACTTTTTTGGACGATGTTTCCTTCAATCTGTCGAACTCCGGTGACATCGACGGGATCGGGACTACCGGCGACGACAGGATCGGGACTGCCGGCGACGGCGGTTGGAAATAGGGGAAGTTCTGGCGGTCGGAAATGGCCTGGGGTGGCGGCGGTTGGGACGAGGGAGAGAGGGCTAGGGTTTGGGGCGGCGGCGTGAGAAGTGAGATCGGGGTTCTTCACGAGTACGCCCGCGCTTATATAGGGGAGGCCAAAACTCCACGGGAGTTCAACTCCCGTGAAGTTAGAGACTAAATTTCCTAGAGAGCGATTCTCTGGGAAATTTGTCCTGTAACTCCACGGGAGTTTAACTCCCTTGGAGTTTTTAATACTCTAACAGACTTCACGGGAGTTCAACTCTCATGAAGTTTGCTCTCTGGATAAATCTTCACGGGAGTTGAACTCTCGGGAAGATTTTTGAAGAATTTCATCTTCACGGGAGTTCAACTCCCGTGAAGTTTAAAAATTTGCTAAACTTCACGGGAGTTGAACTCCCGTGAAGTCTCGTAAAAAAAATTTCAGAAACCGGCTGAAACCAGGTCGATTTTTAAAAATAACTTCAAAACGGGTCGTTTTTTGCAAATAAAAGTCCAAATAATACTGTTTTGAAAATTTGTCCATTAAACATATGGTTAAGAAAAGGTCAAAAATCCAAAAGAAAAGTTACGAATAACTCAATCCTTTCCCAATCTCTTCTCGAAAATTTCTCTCTGTGAGAAGCTTAGGCCAGGCATTTACAAATTGTCCTCAGCCCAAGTTGTAAAAACTTTAGACTTTCATGACATGTTTTTTTTTTGAAGCAAATAAGTGCAAGATACGATTTTTCTTATTAACTTTACTAACTATGCTTTACCTTTTATTGTTTTGATGGGAACTTGAACTTAAATGTTGTATGTTGAATATTTCAGAGAGCACAGAGAAAATGTGAAATTTGCAGAGGATCCGGACTAGTACAGGATGATGATGTCTATATCCGCTGCCCCAACTGCGGTAATCTTTAACATATCATGTTTGTTAACTTAAGAGTAAATCTATTGTTTTTTTTACTTTATTTTATTTTTTGGATATTTTATTCAACTTGCTTGCAGGTGGATTTTTGCCGTGGCAAACATGGAAAAGGTTTTTCACTGGCTAAGCTCTGCGTTTAGAGAGATTCCAGACTGTTCCAACATAATGTATCTCCAGCTGTTACTCCTTATAATGTTTTATACGCGTGTATATTTTGTGCACATATGAACATTTCTTAATAGAAATTAAATCCAGTGACTATGATATCCTAAAGGGAGAGACCAGGTCACGGATATGCGACTTGCATTCTAAAAATGATATATTTCATAGCCCTGACCTCGCATGTCTTGCAAAACCTCCTTAAACTTTCAAATTTTCCCACGCCTCCTAACTGCTTTTATGGATCAACAAGCTACATGATCAAAATAATAGCTGGCTACTCCATTAACACCAATAATGGTAAGTTGGGACATTTTGAAAGTTCCAGAGGGATTTGTAACAACCTCAAACTTTGAAAAAGTTTTCGTGGAAAAAAGTTCGTGTGGTTATCATGGAAACTCCAAAAATTTGAGGGTTTTTTCTCCATCTTCTTCTTCTGTAATTTGATTTGATTTCACTCATTGTTTACACACACTCACTTAAGCTTATTGTATTTTTATATATAGTATATTTGGATTGGTAAGAGTTATATCAATTGAGTGTGAGCTTTCATTGTGTTCTCATCCATATTAGAGAACAAACATTTGTTGTATCAAGCGTTAATTGTGAGGTTCACTTTATAATACACTTGTACACCGAGAGGAGTGTGTGGTAAGAGATGGGCTCGTCCCAAGATGAGTGGGGTAGGTGGTAATAAGTAGAGGTAGGTTGTAATTCCTAATACTTGAGTGAGACACGGGCTAGAGACCAACACTTGAGAGGGTGTAAAGTGTGATTGCAATAGTGTGAGATTGTAAAGTTTTCGGTGAACTAGAAAACCGAGTGTGAGGTGTAAACGTTATTCGAGTGAGTATAGGAAACCCGGTTGTGATAGTGGAGATCTCCTCGAGGTGAGGAGCGGAGACATAGGTCGTGAGGACCGAACTCCGTGATCATATTATTTGTTTGTGATTGCATTGGCACATTTATCTTTATGTTCATATCTTATATCACATTTGTATATTGCTTGTTGTTTATATTCCCCACTATCTAGTTTAGATTATTTACCCTTGTGTTGTTTGTATATCTTAATTTGCATAAATCTCATAGTATATCTCATTGCTAGGATATATCCCTTTGTTTATATTACTCATTCTTGCTCATAACATAATATATATCTATCTTACAAGAATAATATTTGAATTAGTTTTAATTAGCATAAAATCAGAATAGATTAGCATAAGACCCTAATCACCCCCCTCTAGGGTCTAACAGTGCAAACTGTTGCGTACATAAGACTACTAATAGCTGATGACTATGTCACTCTACTCATGTGCTCCTTCTCAGCTACTGTCTTGGGTGATTACTCCTAAGATAACTTGAACTGGATTCCAAGGGGTATGCCGATGGGTTTAGCATTCTCTATGTTGAACATCTGAAGTACCTTCTCAATGTATTCAGCTTGACTCAACTTCAATGCTTGTAGAACCCCGTAAATTTTTATATGAATATACATGAATTTTTAGTAAATAAATAATTCTTTTATGATAAATAGCTTAAGGTCATTGATGTGCATGATAACAAGTTATTTGAGATGATATGAGAGTATGGGTGTAGGGTTTTGTGCGTTGGTTTTGCAAATAAGTAAAAACATACATAAAAACAAAATTTTTCTAGATCAGTCGACTGATCAGTCGACTGATCGTGTCGGTCGATACGTAAGTCGACTGATACACTGATTTCCAGTTTTAACAGGTTTCGGGTCTGTTTTGTTTTGGTTCGGGTTCGGGTCGGGTTTAACTGTTTGTATATATCCCCTCTCACCCGAAAACACCCTCTCTCACCTTCAGACCAGAGAAAACCCTAGCCCCCTCTCCCCTATCTAAAACCCTAGGTTGTTCTTGGTGATTTAGGGAAGAACTTAGAGAATTTTCGGCGAAATCCTCACGTTGCAGCAGAGGAGATCCACTCTCTCTCAGATCCAGAAGCTTTTCATCACCCCAGAGGCGAGTAACATCTCGCCCAACCTTGCCCTATTTTTCTAAACGTTTTCAAAGAGTTTTTATGAGTTTTGATGAGCCAAAAATGTAATTTTTGTACAAAGAATTGATTTTTATAGCATATAGTGAAAGATATATGATTTCAGAATATTCAAAACCCACAAATGTTTATTTGAATCGGAGATCTAGATCTGAAACGTTTTTACAAGAGATTTAACATGGGTTTTGTAAAGACAGTCAAGTTGCGAGCGTCTGACGGGTCCGAGATAATTGTAGCCGCCTCTCAGGGCAACCGACATGCGGAATTATTTCTGGCGTACATCGAGGAGGTGATGCGACGGGATCAGGGTGCTGAGTTATTGGAGACTAGAGTTGTCTCAGAGTATTAGGATGTCTTTCAGGACATACCTGGATTACCTCCGGTGAGAGAGGTAGAATTCTGTATTGAGTTGCAGCCAGGCACATCCCCGATATCCCGTGCACCCTATCGCATGGCACCAGCTGAGATGAGGGAGCTTCAGATCCAGTTGGATGAGTTGTTATCTCAGGGTTTTATTCACCGGAGTCATTCTCCGTGGGGCGCACCGGTCCTCTTCGTGAAGAAGAAGGATGGTAGTATGAGATTATGCATAGATTATAGAGAGTTGAACAAGGTCACTATCCGGAATAGGTACCCACTACCTAGGATTGATGACTTGTTTGACCAGCTGCAGGGAGCGCGGTATTTCTCGAAGATTGATCTTTGTTATGGCTATCATCAGTTGCGGGTTCGGGAGATGGATATTCCCAAGACCGCCTTTCTTACTAGATATGGATCATTTGAGTTCTTGGTCATGCCATTTGGGTTGACCAATACACCTGCGGTATTCATGGACTTGATGAACCGGGTTTTCTATCCTTTCTTAGATCAGTTTATGATCGTTTTCATCGATGATATTCTTATTTACTCGAGATTGGAGGCAGATCACGAGGAGCATCTACGGATAGCGTTGAGGACTCTGTAGGAGCATCAGCTGTATGCCAAGTTCAGCAAGTACGAATTTTGGCTTTCAGAAGTCAGATTTCTTGGCCACGTCATCAGTAGAGAGGGCATAGCAGTAGACCCGGCAAAGGTCACGGCAGTTCTTGATTGGGAGCCACCGAAGACGGTGACAGAGATTCGCAGCTTTTTGGGCTTAGCTGGATATTATAGGAAGTTCATTCAGGACTTCTTGAAGATTTCGGTGCCGATTACACACCTTACGAAGAAGGGTGTACAGTTCATATGGAGCATGGAGTGCCAGAAGGCCTTTGATGTTTTGAAGGCTAAGTTGACTACAACGCCGGTTCTGACTATTCTGAGTAGTAATAGGACATTTGTTGTGTATACAGATGAATCATTGGCAGGCTTAGGAGGCGTATTGATGCAGACTCAGAGGGTAGTAGCCTATGTCTCACGGCAGTTGAGGGTGCATGAGCAGAACTATCCCACTCATGACTTGGAGTTAGCAGCAGTGGTATTTGCACTGAAGTCATGGAGGCACTACTTATATGGAGTGCAGTTTGAGTTATTCACCGATCATCAGAGTCTGAAGTACCTCTTTTCTCAGAAGGAGCTCAATCAGAGACAGAGGAGGTGGGTTGAGTTTATCAAAGACTACGAGTTCGCGATTCAGTATCATCCGGGGAAGGCGAACGTCGTAGCAGATGCCTTAAGCAGGAAGTGTCGACATCGTATTTCGGCTTTGAGGTGTTCACTTTATCGGGATCTTACCACTCTTAGCCAGTTTGATTTTAGACCCGAGATTGGAGGAACCAATGCATTTTTGGGAGCTGTGACAGTGCAGCCATCTTGGAGTGACAGAGTTGTCTGAGCTCAATTGGGAGACTCTTAGATTCAAATCCGAAAGGAGGAGATTTCCAAAGAGCCTAAGACTGTTTGGACCATTGGAGCTGATGGAGGTCTACGGATGAATGGTAGATTGGTTATGCTAGCCAGTGCAGAGCTGAAGAGAGAGTTATCTGATGAGGCACACCGTACTCGGTACACAGTGCATCCAGGAACCACCAAGATGTACAAGGACTTGAAGAGACATTTCTGGTGGAGCGGTATGTGTAGAGAGATTGCAGACTATGTGGCTAGATGTTTTACCTGTCAGCAGGTGAAGGCGGAGCATCAGAGACCGGCAGGGACACTTCAGCCTTTACCCATTCCAGAGTGGAAGTGGGCAGACATTTCCATGGATTTTATTGTGGGGTTGCCGAAGTCGAAGAAGGGGAATGATTCAGTTTGGGTGATTGTGGACCGGTTGACGAAGTCGGCCCATTTCATTCTAGTGAGGACTACCTATACTGCTGAGGCATATGCGAGGATATTTATCTGGGAGATAGTTCGACTTCATGGAGTTCCAGACACGATCATATCGGATCGAGGATCAGTTTTCACCTCGCATTTTTGTAGGAGTTTCTAGGACTCATTTGGTAGCAGGCTATCTTATAGCAGTGTATTCCACCCCCAGACGGATGGTCAGACAGAGAGGGTGAATCAGGTGTTGGAGGACATGTTGTGGGCATGTGTCATTGACTTCCAAGGCAGCTGGGAGGATCATATTCCATTGATAGAGTTCGCTTATAACAACAGTTATCAAGCGACGATCGGGATGGCCCCGTATGAGGCATTGTACGGGAGACCTTGTAGGTCACCGATATGTTGGGCCGAGCCGGAGGATAGCTTGATGCTTGGACCGGAGCTGGTGAGGCAGACTACTGAGAAGATAGCCTTGATCAGAGAGAGGATTCTAGCAGCTCAGAGTCGGCAGAAGAGCTATGCAGATAAGAGGCGAAGACCCTTGGAGTTTCAGGTTGGAGATTCAGTTATGTTGAAGGTATCGCCTATGAAGGGCGTGGAGATTCAGTTATGTTGAAGGTATCGCCTATGAAGGGCGTGCAGCGATTTGGGCGATGGGGGAAGCTTGCGCCGAGATATATTGGACCATTCTAGATTTTGGAGCGCATTGGAGTTGTGTCATACATACTAGATCTTCCAGTATCGATGTCTAGTATACACAATGTGTTTCATGTTTCTATGCTCAAGAAACACTTGCATGATGAGGAGCAGCAGCGAGTATTGGACACACCAGAGATTGAGCTTCAGGAGGATTTGACTACTGTCGAGATTCCCGTTCGTGTTCTTGCCAGAGAGGACAAGAGACTTAGAAACAAGGTAATTCCCTTGGTGAAAGTTCAGTGGAACTGAGGAGGCATTGAGGAGATTTCTTGGGAGCGCGAAGAGGATTTGCGTCGCGACTACCCACACCTGTTTGAACAGGTAAATTTAATTTTTTATGATACGTATCTTATATGATATTTACATTTAACACTAGAATGAGGACATTCTCGCTTAATTCTTAATACTTTGGAACACATGGTATATATATGGGGGTTTCCTTGTTTGGATTTTTCACCCGATGTACTAGTTCCACTAGATTAGGGTTTGAGTGGGAGTATTACCATTTTAGATCGTTAAGTATAAATATCTCTATATGTTTATTTGGAAGTTCATGTTGTGAAATGCATATAGTTTCTGAATTTCGAGGACGAAATTCTTCTAAGGGGGGAAGAATGTACAACCCCGTAAAATTTTATATGAATATACATGAATTTTTAGTAAATAAATAATTCTTTTATGATAAATAGCTTGAGGTCATTGATGTGTATGATAACAAGTTATTTGAGATGATATGAGAGTATGGGTGTAGGGTTTTGTGCGTTGGTTTTGCAAATAAGTAAAACATGTATAAAAACAAAATTTTTCCTTATCAGTCGACTGATCAGTCGACTGACCGTGTCGGTCAACACGTAAGTCGACTGATACACTGATTTCCAGTTTTTACAAGTTTCGGGTCTGTTTTGTTTTGGTTCGGGTTTGGGTCGGGTTTAACTGTTTGTATATATCCCCTCTCACCCGAAAACACCCCCTCTCACCTTCAGACCAGAGAAAACCCTAGCCCCCTCTCCCCTATCTAAAACCCTAGGTTGTTCTTGGTGATTTGGGGGAGAACTTAGAGAATTTTCGGCGAAATCTTCACGTTGCAGCAGAGGAGATCCACTCTCTCTCAGATCCAGGAGCTTTTCATCACCCCAGAGGCGAGTAACATCTCGCCCAACCTTGCCCTATTTTTCTAAACGTTTTCAAAGTGTTTTTATGAGTTTTGATGAGCCAAAAATGTAATTTTTGTACAAAGAATTGATTTTTATAGCATATAGTGGAAGATATATGATTTCAGAATATTCAAAACCCACAAATGTTTATTTGAATCGGAGATCTAGATCTGAAACGTTTTTACAAGAGATTTAACATGGGTTTTGTTTTAAAATGTTTTAAAACATAAATACACATGTTTAGGGTTTTGTTTATGTATTCACACATGAAATTTTTGTTTCAATTTAGTTCATACATGTTAATATCAGTATTTTCATGCTTAGGATTGATGGGAATGAGTTTAGATCGAATTTGGTGTATATAGCAATCTGTGCAGAGGTTCTACAGTCTGTCGGTCGACTGATCAGTCGACCGACGGGCAAATTTTTAGCCATCAGTCGACTGATCAGTCGACTGACGGACTGGTTTTGTTTTTCTCAGCTTCTCAGTCGACTGGTCAGTTGACTGGTGAGCTGAGGCTGTGTTGCCTGAGCATGATCAGTCGACTGATGAGTCGACTGATGTCATCAGTCGACACATCAGTCGACTGATGAGAGGTTGTACAGATTCTTGATCTGTTTGAGTTGTTTTTCGGGGTCTCTTCGATAACCTGACCCTAGCTTATCATGATAATGACTTATCTGTACATGTGGGTTGACTTTTGACACAAGTTTAGACATGTACACCGAGATGCGTGCAAGTTTAGATTATGTATATCTGTCTGCATATACTTTTCACATCTACACAGTCCTCGTGTTGGACTATAATCCATAGAAGTCCGCGTGTTGGACTATAATTCATTTCGATCCTCGTGTTGGACATTTGCTACTTATTCCATGTGTTTGGAAACCACAGTATTTAGTTCCTGCATCAGACATATTTTCTTAACCCTGTATATAACTTTCTCACAGGAGTTTATGACATGACACTTATGTAGATTATGACATGACATACATGTAAGTTATAACATGATGCTCATATAAGCTATGACATGGCACTGTATTTATGCTCTGAGATTTGTTGTATTTCTTTTATTATTGTTTCCTGTACTAGAACATCGGGTTTAGTGTTTAGGGATCTACAATCTGAGATATAAGGTATATACATGAGGGTTTTCTTGTTTGGATTATTTTGCTCGATGTACCTATGCTCGTATTGTAAATTTCTAAATACTAAAACCCCCTTTAGTGAGATTAATGATTTTAGATCTATTATGTATTAACTGTATTTTCTTATACAACGAGCCCTGTTCCCTTGGGGTTGGTTGTGATGTTGCTCGCTAGCGCTTTGACGCTCGTTGTCCCTCCCCTCTCAGGTAACGAGCCAGGAACCCGGAGAGTCGCAGGTTGATGGCGACACACTTTAGTGTTCAGCTGTCTATTTTAGCTATGTTATTTTGGAGCTCCACTGTAGTTTTTGTTTAGACATTTGAGAGTCTTATTGTAGAAGTTGTAATGGCGGTGTGCCTTATTTCCCCTTGTCAGACATCTAGATTTGAGACTTGTTAAGCATTCCAGTTATCTATTCAGACATTGACTATATATTTCTGTATTTTGGATGATGAGATATTCATGTGATCACTATTATTTCATCAGTTGTTTCTTGCAATATCTTTTACTTGCTTTTGTACCTACACCTGTTGTCGATTCTACTAGATAGATGTTAATTGTGATGGTGAAACATGTTGTTGCATGGTGTGGTGCATGGCAGGTTTGACATTCTTGGTTTCACCTTAGACTACAGCCTTGTGTGAACTCAGGGGCGTCACAATGCTCATTCAGCTTCATCTCTACTGATTCGCATTCCAAGAATTTGCTTCGCTACACCCAAATCCTTCATAGCAAACTCCTTCGCCAGCTACTTCTTCAAATTGTTTATCTCCTCTAAACACAGTCCTGCAACTAACATATCATCAACATACAATAATAATAAGATATAGCTGGACTCGGACCTCTTGAAGTGGCAACAATGATCTCAATTGCATCTTCTATAGCCATTGCTCCGTATGAAGTTGTCGAACTTCTTATACCACTATCTCGGAGCCTGTTTCAATCCGTACAAGCTCTTCTTAAGCTGACACACCATTTCTTCCTTTCCTTCTTTAGTGAAACCAACATGTTGCTTTATGTAGATTTTTTTATCCAAGTCACCATGAAGAAAGGCAGTCTTCACATCTAACTGCTCAAGATAGAGATCTATTACAGTTACCAAGCTCAGCGCCACTCTAATAGTTATAAGCTTTGAAAGCATACTAAAGGGGGGTGGATAGGGTGAATGCTAATTTAATCTGATTTAATGCCAATTTAAAACTAATTAATAAGTATCCTAGCAAGTATGATATTCAACAAGTTATATGCAAGGATATGTGTTGGGTCCTTTTGTTTTGATGATGATTAACAAACAATTTACAACTAATGTTGTTTGTCTAGTGTTTGTGTTTTGTATTTATTCTAGGCAAACAATATGTTGGAGGATGGATGAAAGCGAGCATTCACGATCATATCCAACGGAGTTTAGCGGAATTAGGGTATGAAGCCTATACAATTCAAGTTGAAGATCCAAGTTTAAATTTCATACGCATGTTTACCAAGTCGAGCTCATTGAAGACCTTCATCAAGCTTGGGTATATAGTTTATAGTGTTTGTAGTATAAGTTTATACTTGTGTGTTAATACTTTAAGCTCATATTAATTACACACACGTATTTGTTGATTTTATCAAAATATAGGTGTTTTTGTGAAAACATTATTTTATTAGTTTATAGACTTCAACATCACTTTATACATAGTTTATCAAGTCTATAAAAATATTTCACAAAGTTTCAAAAGTTTGTTAAGTCAAATGTCAAAAACATGTATGTTTAGTTTTCATGTTTTTGAACATATTTTAAAAATAAAGAGTTTTCATATTTGGGAGGTGATTTTTGAAAACCAGTTTTTATAGCATGTGTATTATCATGTCTACAATCATTTCTCAAAGTTTTACATTTTTTAGAATTTGTTTGCTATTTTTAAAAGTAGTTTAAAAATTAGATTTCCGCTTTCAACATGTTGTATACTTGTTATCAGTCGACTGGTCAGTCGACTGATGTAATTAGTTGACCAATCAGTCGACTGATGAAAGTGCCTGCAGTTATCAAAAGTTTTTGTTTTGTTTTGGTTAACTGACCAGTCGACTAATGAGGTCCTGAGTCGAGTGATAAGGTTCGTCAATCGACTGATGAGCTAGAAAATACCTTTAACAGTCAGCTCATCAGTTGACTCATGAAAGCCGTCAGTCGACTGATGTTGTAACGGTTAGTTTTTTCAGCCTTTTACAGATTTAGGTTTTTGGTCTTTTTACCTTGTTTTCTCCTGGCTTTGGGGTTCCTATAAATACTCCCACATACCCTCTGTTTTATTCATTAAGAAGAAAGTTTTTAAACTAGTTTATAAGGGTTTTAAGTTTGATTTTAGTTTGTTTCAAGAGTTTAGTTTGTGAAGAAATTTTCACAAGAGCAAAGAGGAGATCATCCTTTGGTGTTTGAGCTTCAACTAATCTCTCTCTCACTCTTGTCATTTATTGGAGAAGTTTTCTAAACTCAATCTAGCTATTTTATATGTTTGATTTTCATTTTCATAAGCTAGAATCTATATTGAGTTTAGTTTGATTTTGTTTTATTAAATCTCATTGTTACACACACTCACTTGAACTTTTAGTATCTTCATACATAGTATAATTAGGGTTGTGAGAGATTGTTACTTTGAGTTGTGTCTAATTAAGTTCTCACCTTGTATTAGAGAACAAATTATTTGTTGTGAGTTATTATTATGAGGTTCACTTTGTATTATACTAGTACACCAAGAGGAGTGTGTGGTGAGAGACGGGATCATCCCAAGAGGAGTGAGGTAGGTGGTAATGCCTAGAGAGAGGTTGTAATTCCTAACACTTGAGAGAGACACATGCTAGAGACCAACACTTGAGGTGGTAGTTAGTGTAGTTACATTATGAGTGATTGTGAACGTTGATCGCTGAGCGTTAAAAACCGACATTGTGAGGTGTAAACGTTTTTTGGGTAAGCTTAGAAAACCCGGTGTGATAGTGGAGATCTCCTCGAGGTGAGGAGTGGAGACGTAGGTCGTGGAGACCGAACTCCATGATCATATCGTTTGTTTGCGTTTGTCATTGGCGTTCATTTATAATCATGCTTATTGTTTATATTGCCATTGTCAATTGCTCCTTGTTTATCTTGTTTATGTTTATTTCACCCTTATGTTAATTGTATATCCTTGCTCATATCTTGTTGAATATCATTCTTGCTAGGATATATTGTTAAATAGTTTTAATTTGGTATAAATCGGATTAGATTAGCATAAACCCTATTCACACCCCACTAGGGTTCTTTTTTAGTGACATTAGGGTGCTTTCAATATGTCGTATAAACAATGATGAAATAAACATGCAACAATGGCGATATAGAATGAAACGCACAAAAGAAATACGCCAAGACAAATGCAAACACAAGGAAATCATCATGGAGTTCGGTCCTTCCGACCTACGTCTCCGCTCCCTACTCCCGGGGGGAATCCACTAAATAATAGGTTTTTGACGTTCACCCAAAAACATTTACACCTCCACACTCGATTTGATAGCTTACCAAAAACTTTACAACTCACACTTGTAACTACACAAATACCACCTCAAGTATTAGCCTCTCACGTGTCACAATCCTCAAGTGTTCCGAATTACTACCTCTCTCTAGGCTTTACTACCGACCCCACTCCTCTTAGAACCGACCACGTCTCTCACACTACAATCCACTTGGTGTACTTGTGTAATACTGTTGGGGCATAAACATGTACCAAAAATATTACAAGTGCACAACAGTGTTAAGTTATAGTATAAAAGTATTGATCCCACGAGGAAGGTGATTTTAAGAGATTATTAGAATTGGTTCTTATGTTTTGTGCGTGACAAAAATAGGATTAAAGAATAAGTGTGATTATGGAGAGAGATATGATGAGTGATTGTTTTGAATATATGCAAGTGACAATAAATTGAATTTGAGCGAAGAGAAGAAAGAATCAAAGAATAGAATAAAAAGCAAGAAAGAGAAAAATCAAGAAAACAAAAGATGGATGGTTCAATTAAAGATATGAGAAATCTAGAATTGAATCCACTAGCTAATCTCAATTATTAAATACAAACTATTCTTTTTTTGTCATATTTCAATTTAGATTTATTAAGTATAGACTATCAAACCAGTTAAGGAAAGAATAACCTACCGAATTTTCATCTAAGTCAAAATAAAAAACATGATAAGAACAAAAACAAGATAGTAATCCTAGAATTCGTAAGTTTAACCTATTAAACCACTCAAGATAAGCATAGATTATCAAATTCTTCTTCTATCAAATAGTTCTCTAGTTGATTATCTTAAACATGAATATTTAAGTGCAAGAGAATAATTTGCATAACATAAAGAAAATTAGACTAGTTTTATATAATTCTAAGATTACTATAAGAATTAATTTCACATCTTAAGAAATAAAAGCAAGAAGAAAAAGAACTAATTACAAAAATAAAAATAAAAATCTAAACTATTAACAAGAAATAAATCTAACTACAAAGAATTAAAATCTAAACTATAAAATAAATTATAAAAATTAAATGCAAGAAAATAAATCTACTCTACAAATTAAGGTGCAAAAATAAATAAAAAGACAAAAAAAAATAAATCTACAGTACAAGCATGAATGTAAATCTAACTAATAAGCAATAATAAAGAAATTACTAAAAATAAATAAAAGAGAAAAATAAAAGAAAAGCAAACCTTCAAACTTTTCTTCATCTCCATCATCATCATCCAACAAAGAGAAGAAGATTTGAAATGGAGAAATTTTTTTTTTATTAATTGTAACAAATGTTAGTAATTTGGATGATCTTCTCAATTAAGAGTAACCCTCCTCTCCAAATGGAGTTACAAAATTTTTCACACCTCCAACCCCTCACTCTCTATCCTTATTTATAGTAAACATCAATGAATGCGAGCCATTGGATTAAAATCTTATCTAAAAATAATAAATTTTAGCCCTTAATTCGTAACTAACTGTACAATGGTATCGATACCAGCATCGATAGAGGTGTCGATGCTGGCATCGATGCCCCCATCGATGCTGGCATCGATGTCAACTCGTTTCCAATTTTTGTCCGAACTTCATTCTTGTGTTTGTTCTTACGCTTGGGCCTTGGATATTTTCTTGGCATTTTGGGCTTTAACACTTCATTAAATATTTATTTGGTTTCATGGGCTTCATTTCTTCATGGCTTGATTCTTTTGATGGCTTGATTCTTTTGCTTTTGGATAAATTGGCAATTTGATTCTCCAATGGGCTTCTTGATTCCTCTTGTGGTTCATTTCTCCAATGGGCCTTTGTTTAAAGATGAGATTTTTAGGATTTATTCTTCATTAACCTGCATTTAAAGACAAAAACAATTATTAGTCGCATATTTATTCATATAAAATAGATAATAAGGGTAAAATTGTAATAAAATATGATTATCAAATACCCCCACCCCGAAACTTTTGCTAGTCCTCTAGCAAAAAAAATAAAAAGAAAATCCTAACTCACTTTCGCAGGAATCACGGTTGTATTTAGTGCATACAACAAGCCTTTAAACCCCTAGGTTACCCTAGTAGATGAGTTGTAGTCTCGTGAGGGTTTGCAGTGAATATACCCACAAAATTCGGTCAACTTGCCAAGTTAAATAAGTCAGTAAATAACTAATTTTCTTTGATATATTTAGACATTCTAATTGAAGCTAGTTAACAATCAAGAAAATATTTTTATATATAACTCCAATGTAAATATCTTACAAAATCTTTTTCATTATAGCAATACAAAACCAAGTCAAATCTTAGAGATTTAATTTAAAAGTTTTGAAAAGTCCATGCTAACTCTTTGTTGTAAATAACTTTCAAGTCTCATGATCAAAAATTATTTTCAAGACCATATATACAAAATAACAATATATATAAAAAAATGGTTAGTGTTATATATATATATATTTCTTGGTGATTGTTTTCTATTTTAATGGGCTTTCTAAGTGACCATTTAACGAGTTTTGGGCCAATGAATTGCAACCCAATTGGGCTTAGGTCATTAAGTATAGAGATACTTATTGGGCTTAATTACCCAATCAACTTAGGCTTTATAAGATAGAATCACTTTGAATTCAAGAGTTTTTTTTTGTGCCCATTTTTCGCACTCTTCTTTTATAAGGTTAGTTATTTTTTTAAATATATATATGTGTGTAAGTATATATAGTCTGAAAAAATGTGTAAATTAAGATAACTTGAAAAAAATATGTTTAACTCTAAGTTAAGTATGCAAAAATGTTATTATTTTTAATTAAAAGTCTAAGGTAAGGCTTAAGTAAAGTATACTACTTGAAAAATCATTTCTTAAGAAATTTATTTGGAGTTATTATAAAATGTGAACTTGAGTATATCACTAACTAGGAATTAGAAAATTTAAAATCTATCAATTAGATCAATTATTACTTAACTCTATTAATTTGGCAAGTGACATATTTTTATAATTTTTTTTAAGAAAAAGAAAAAAATGACAAAAAATACAAGTAAAAAGGTAAAATAAAAAATAACTAATTCCCACCCCCACACCTGAATTTTGCATTATCCTCAATGTAAACTCTATGATGCACAAAGTAATGCAGATAAGAAGTAAAGAACTTACATTTGTTCTGTCAACCTAGAACAATGATGATAAAGTTCTGAATTACTATTAGTATGAGGATGAAGAAATCAAATAAGAAAAAAAATTATAGTTATTATTATTATTATTATTATTATTATATATATATTTTTTAGAAAGGAGAAAAAAGAAATTGTTTTTTTAAATGAGAAGAAAAAGGAAAAAACCTAACTAAACAAAATTTTTTTTAGAAGAATAAAAGATAGTTTTTTTTTAACTAGGAAAAACCTAACTAAAACAAATCCTATATTTTTTTTTAAAAAAATACGAGTTATTTTTTTATAAGAATAAAAAGGAAAAACCTAACTAAAACAAATAAAAACAATAATCACTTTACAATCACTTTAACTCTAGGGTTAAACCTAACTCAGCTAGACCAGCTCCTAACCAAAAATTCCTTAAGTGAAAAGATAAAAGTTTTACTCGGTTAGTTAGCCAGCTAAGGATAGGAATAGAGGTTGATCAGAGATCAATTAAGTACATCGTTCCTTACAGAGCACTTTATGCAACCCTTAAATCTTACCTTAGACACCAACTAATCCAAGAAAACATAAACTAGTTCACCTAAAGATTCTTTGTTCCTTATTGAGCTCGATTCCTTAGGGCCAATGTCTAATGAGTTTTATTAGTCTTGGGTTGTGTAGTGAGGAATTAGTGATGTAATGACCGTAAAATTTTGATACTAGTTAAAATAAATTTTTGGTATTTTAAAATATTTAATTATGATTTTTAAAAGAGTATTTGTATTTTTCTCGAATTTCTAGAATTTTTTATGATTTAAAGTCTAAGTTTTATATTTATTTAAATGGTTTTTATATTTATAAATTAATTTAGTGTAATATTTAAAGTCTAAGTTTTATATTTATTTAAATGGTTTTTATATTTATAAATTAATTTAGTGTAATGAAATTTTCTGGGATTTATCCGTTGGTTTACCGATACTATTATGTATTATTTTAAATAATACGTCGTAATATTATTACTATTACGTATTAATTCTTGTATTATATTGAATTATTAATTACGTATTATTTGTGTAAATTATTGTATTATTTTAATTATTACGTATCAGCTGTCGTATTAGCATAACTGGTACGTTTTATCGTGTAGATAATTATCACATAAATATTTGATTTTAAATGTAAGTAAATATATTTTTATTATTAATTATTTCTGTTTAATTGTACAATATGGGTATATTTCGACTATTTCGTATCAACTGTTGTATTAGCTCACCATGTACGTTTTTATTTGTAGATAATTATTATGTAATTAGTTTAATTTTTAAGTACCCGAAATTATTTATTTTAATTATTTTCGCTTAAATACCTGAAACTATTTGAAAATACCCCAACATTATTTTGCTCCCGCGACAAACCCCAACAACCTCGTTCTCTCCCTCCTCTTCTTTTAAAAAAAAAACGGCTGCACGCGCATCTCACTCAATATTTTATTTTATTTATTTTGTTTTTTAATCTTTTTTTTCTATTTAAACCCCCTCAGCCCCTCTCTCTCTTGTACTCTCACTTTCTCTCTCTTCCTTTCTCTCTCTCTCTTGCTGTCGAGCTTGAGCTCGAGCTCCATCGCCGACCGCCCACCTCCGGCCATCTCCCCACAAAACTCCAGCCTCGCCCCACCAGATCCACTTCCCTTGCAACCACCGCCTCGCCTCCGAGCTCAGTCCCACCCCTGTTCGTCGCCCCGACCAGTTCTGCTGTTGCTTTCCTCGTCGCCGCTGCCGTCGCAGCCAGTGCCGCTGTTCCACACCCAGAAGCAGCCCATCGCGCCTCAGCCTTCAGTCCCGTCGCATCACATCCGCAGTGGCAACCCCCGCTGATTTAGATCCGTCGTACCGCATCTACACGGCGCCGTGTCGACGTCGATTCGATCGACAATAACCGAGGCAAGATCCCGATACTCTTTTGACTTATCATTCAATTCTTAGACCGCTCTGAATTAATTAGTTGCTTGCAAGATCCCTATTCTTGCTCAGTATAATTTTTAGATTGATTACAGATTTATTATGCATACGGACTCGTTACCCGAATAATTATTCATTACAAATACGAGACTGTCGTGAACATATTGGACTGAGAACTATAACGTATAGAACTGTCGTGAACGAAACGGACCGAGAACAATAACGTATGACCATTCACGTTGTAATACATATACTGCAAAGACTTGTACGGATTTATTTGACGAATGATACTAAAAATAATATTTTGATAATAGATATTGTAAAATAAAATAAAATTATTTTAGATTAATTTAAAATTTTAAAGAATTTATTGACAAAATAATCAATTTTAATTAATTATTATTTTGGTAAAAAATCATTTTAGAGTAATTATAATAAATTAATAGAATTTATTTGACAAAAGAATTTATTTTTAGAATAAGTATCAATTTAGAATAATTTCAATAATTTAAGAAAGTTTTATAAATATTTTTAAAGGATTTATTTTAGAAAAAGGATTATTATGAATTTTTTATGATCTATGTTTCTTAATTTTAATTATGTGATATGCTATGATCTTGTTGTATATGATTAGCTGCATTT
>NC_033800.1:98362677-98401520 GCF_001876935.1 Asparagus officinalis
CACATAAAGTTGTTAACTGAGTGCAATGACATCGATAATGAAGAAAACACCAACTTTCCCCGCGAACAGATTCAAATGGTAATCAATAAAGGTACGTCAAATTCGTTGATGGTCGAGGATTTGCTAAAAATCCTAAGTCTACGTCTAACATACGTTGCCGGATAGTCTATTCCTATAAGAAAGACTAAGTCTACTTATTCAACATCATAGCACTAAAAGTGTTAACTCTTTTAGTACAATGTTACATGCAGAACGGACTTAAACAATCTGCATGTTAGCCCGACTCAAACGGTAATAGGTAAAGGCTCATCAAACTCATTAATGGCTGAGGGTTTGCCAAAAATCCTATAAATATGAGAGTCATTGATGCACCAACTCCATTAGTTGGTCTCGTGACTTGAGGATCTGACAACTTCAGGATAAGATCCATACATGCAGATGAATCACCTTTAGCAGTTGGTTCTGTCGCCCTAATATTTGGGGCCGCTACAATCCAATACCTTAAGAGCTTAAACTATGTAGACTCTAGCAAACGTATGAATATAAACTGTGTTAACAGTGGCCAATGCGTTATAGCAAAGGTCAACATCGGACAACGCGTTATAATAAAGGTCGATGCTAGTCAGCCAGTCAACGTATCAATAATTTCGCCAAAATAAGGCTAAGAAAAATTCTGGGCTAAAGGATGATTCCAAGGAGTTCAATTGCAATTCAGATTTAATTCCTAACGAGGATGGTCAATTCAACATTAACTCAATTATAAGAGCTAAGTTCAAATGCTTATATACCAACTTCAGTTCAAGATTTTGATAGTGGTCAGATGATAAACGCAGCATCGGAAGTACTTCATCTATTCGACAAAATACTAAGTAGATTGAAAGCTGAAGAGGTCAAAAGTTAAAGCCATTCAGAGGTCCTTCTACTTGATCTCCTCGATAAAATACTAAAGGGATTGAATAGGGCTTATCTTATCCAAAGCATCCCAGACTCCTCTATAAAAGAACGAGTCTAAAATACTTTAGAGGGGGTATCTGTAGGCGTCTAAAAATACATTTAGGTGTCTGCATATAGATCGAGACGAAGAGAAGACAATGAACGTCATCATCGGGGTCAAGAAGGATTATCCGAGTGGCCCGCACGCCTATTGGAGTTGGTGGCCTACACGTTTGTCGGTCAGCTCCAATGCACGCACGCTTGTTAGTCAGCTCCATGTGCCCGCCGTGCTTGTCGGTCTGCTCCAAGTGCCCGCTACACTTGTAAGTCAGTTCCAAGTGCCTACACGCTTGTCGGTCAGCTCCAAGTGCCTGCCGTGCTTGTCGGTCAGCTCCAAGTGTCTGCCACTTGTCGGTCAACTCCTAGTGCCTGCCACACTTGTCGGTCAGCTCTAAGTGCCTGCACGCTTGTCAGTTAGCTCTAAGTGCCTACCTGCTTGTCAGTCAGCTCCAAGTGCATGCCGCACTTGTCAGTCAGCTCCAAGTGCCTGCTGTGCTTGTCGATCAGCTCTAAGTGCCCGCTATGCTTGTCGGTTAGCTCCAAGTGCCCACCGCGCTTGTCGGTCAGCTCTAAGTGCCCATCACGCTTGTCGGTCAGTTCCAAGTACTATAAAGAAGCTAACAAGCATATGAAGCAAGTTAATGAAGCGTACAAGTTAACAAGACGATCAAATATACAAAACGGCAGAAAGTACAAGTCCGGGAATGTCTGGAAACACCGAAAAGCTAGGAACTTGCGTGTTGCGCGGGTCACCCAAAGGTGACCCGTGGCCGCGTGGGTCACCGCAAGCGGGTCACCACTTGGTGACCCACGCACGCGTAGGTCACTGTGGTCTGTCCCGTGCCCATAACGTCCAAAAACACGTTTTAGGCTTTTTCGATCAGTTTTTTTAGTTCCAGAACCTCTCTAACTGCTTAGATATCTTATTTAAACATGGGTGGGCCATTATTGACTGAAGATAAGGCCAAATCTCCCATTCTTATCCAAATAACCATATCCGGGACTGTATAAATACAAGCCTAGTGCCTCCTTTCAGGGGGGAATTATTATCAAGAGAAGGAGGTGTTGCTGGATTGAAGAGTCAAGGAGCACGAAATTTCAGAGCAGGCTAGCTAGATCCCACCGAACTTCGATATAAAGAAGGAGTCTTTTGAAGGATCCAAAGTGCTGTATCCCCCTTTCCTTGAGATAAGGCTTAGTCTTAATCTCGAGAATAGTACTGATTTCACTTGGTCGATATCAGTATTTTAGCGAATACCTCCTTGGTGAAGTAGGAGCTCTGATCAATACTTCTACTAACCAGATCCGATCCGTAGGTGGTCCACGGATAAACCCCGGCACCGGCCAAGATCCCACGCAAGCAATAGGAGAAAACTGCTATTGTGTGTAGTTTGAAAGAAAGTTGTAATTTTTGATTAAAAGCCTTATAAAAAGGCTATTTTCTTGAGTTTGTTGTAAACGTCTAAAGTTGTAATGAACTCGTCAATGAAATCAACTTTCCACCCAAACAATGATCATTAGGGTAGCTTCTAATTTTATTTTTAACTTGTTATTATGATTAACTCATGCTTTAACCCTAATTTGTTGTTTAATTAAGATATACATTTAGGTATTTATCCTTAAACCCTAGGTTGATGATACCTGAGTAATATATGTATGTTTAAACAATTTTTCTACATCTCTTCATGTTTACAATTGATCATGCTATGATAATCATGTCCGTAATATATGAGTTAATTGAGAAAATTTTGGCTAATATTGTATCTAACCCTAATTAGTTTTATTCCAAGTGTTAGATCATGTAAATTAATCTCTATTAATTAATTATAGCAGTTTATAACATGTTTCCTAAGTTCCATGATAATTAGAACGAGTTTTGTTTGAGAAATAGCGTGAAAAACATCGAAATGTTAACTTGGGAGTCTACTAAGACGACTTGCTATAAGTCGACTTATGCCAGGCATAAGTCAACTTACGGTATATTTTTTCCAGATTTTCCTGAGTTTTGATTTTTCTATGTTTCAAGATGCATTTGCGGGATTCAAGCTGTACTTTTGTACACGTACATTCACGAATTCACAAGTACAGTGTCGTTGCACACACCTAGGTAGCCGAAGGGGATTATGACGAGTTTTGATCCGATTATATTTGAGTTAGAGATTGTTTATACACATGTTGGTGTAGGCGTATAAAACTGCTTATAGGTCCCTTAACACAGCTCGGCACGATGATTCAACAAACCAACGAACCATCGGGCGATGTATCCAAGCGTGATCATTAGACCGCAACATCGAAGCTAAGTGAGATGCGACGAAGCAGATTAACGAGGCAACGAGTGTAAACACCGAAGCGGATTTACTGCCAAATCAGGATCCGAACTACCAAATCAGAGTTCAGATCAACAAATCAGAGTTCGGATAAACCGCGAAACCGGAAAACGACGAAACGACGAACACCCGGGAGAGCTCAGCCAAAACCGAGTCACTCAGGTGGCTCACCGAGCCACCTTATGGTGGCTCGGTGGCCGAGCCACCCAAGTGGCGGAGCCACGAGCAGATCTGGGCCCAGATCTGAGCCCAGATCAACTTTCAGTGCCTATAAATAGAGGATGAAGGGCTCATTGTTTGAGGTGGGACTTTTTTGAGGCGAAACTCTGCTGGATTGAGATCTCAACTTTGGAGTTTTGAAGCTTTGAAGACTTGGACACTTTCAGATCTTCTTCTCGACGATCATCCACGCCAAATAAGGTGGGAGTTCGAGAGAGATCAGATCTGAGATCTACACGGTTTCCCTCCGGATCAGAGCTTGGTCTTTGATCCCGAGAAGAGTCTCGATTTTGCTTGGTCGATTTTGATTACTAAAGTCTATTATTTCCTTGATGAAATAGTACCCCCGGCTGTTATTTCCTTCATGAAATAACACCTGCTATACCGTGTAGATCCGACCGGATCAAGATCGTGCGGTGGTCCACGGATTAACCCCGGGGCAGGCAAAGAACCCACAAAAACGAGAGACCGCAAAACAGGATCTCGCGATTCGTTCGACATAAAAGGAAAGTTGTAATTTTTATTTCTTTTTTATTTTGTTGTAACCGGATCTTATAAAAAGACCGGATCTTTTGTAATCGAAAAACTATTACTTGAGAAAGCAATGGAATCAAAGAACACATTTTTTGAAGAATGTCTCGCATTGGTATTCGCAATGTAAAAGATGCGGCATTATTTGGTTGGACAGACAATTTACGTCATTTCTAACGTTAATCCAGTACGGGTATTTATGACGCAACCGGCCTCTATGAATTGGCGGTTAGCGAAGTGGGCCCTTCTCTTGTCCTAATATGATTTGCACTTCAAAAAGCAGAAGTCGATCAAAGGACAAGCGATTTGTGATCTTTTGGCGGCAAACCCGACGACGGATACGGCAGAAGTATATGATGACTTGTCGGATGAAACCCACGAGGTTAACACTACGTCGCACCAACAAGTATGGCAATTATACTTCGATGGTGCTTCGAGGGCAGTTAATAGGGCAATAACCCCCGATGTTCTACAGTTTCCTCCGAAGTTGGAGTTGTCTTAATTTCCCCGGGGAAGCATGTGATGCCTCGGGCTTATTCACTGACTAGTCCATGTTCCAATAACGTAGCCAAGTACAACACGCTTCTTATTGGACTCAGTTTCTCCAAGGAGCTGGGGGTCGAATATCTCGAAGCTTTTGGGGATTCTTAATTGATAGTCAACCAAGTCCGTGGAGAGTATGAAGTCAGGAACCAAGACCTAATCCCGTACCACCAGGAGGCCATCAAAATGGCAGATTCTTTTGAAGAATTCTTTATTGAATACATCCCTCGTCTCCAGAATGCTTATGCGGATGCACTGGCAGCACTAGCAGTATCACTTGCGCAGCCTCCCGAAACTGAACTATTAGTCATAGTAAGGACGTATCAACTCTGCATACCCATATATGATATGGATATTGAAGAAGAAGATGATAGAAACATGAGCGCCAAAGAGGTGAATTCAACTCAAATTGGGTCTGAGTCCCGAGATTGGCGTTTTCCTATCATTGACTACGTCCAATATGGTATTTTGCCAGAGGACGTAAAAGAAAGGGAATCAATTCACCGAAGAGCACCAAGATTCTTCTATAATACCGAGACTCATACATTATACCGTCGAGGGTACGATGGTTTGTTACTCCGATGCCTTTCGAATAAAGAAGCAGAAGAAGTTCTTAAGGAAGCACAAGAAGGAGAATGTGGTGCGCATCAGCCCGGTCGCAAACTGTATGATCGTATCAGAAGAATGGGATATTTTTGGCCAACAATGGTTCGTGACGCAATCGAATACGCCCGAGAGTGTCATGCTTGTCAAATACATGCAAATTATATGCACCAACCACCGAAGCGTTTACACACGTCAACCACATCTTGGCCGTTCGAGACATGGGGTATGGACATTGTCGGTCCTATCTTTCCCCCTTCAGTCAAAGGTGATCGATTCATTTTCGCAATCACGGATTACTTTTCAAAGTGGGCTGAAGCAATTCCGCTTAGAGAAGTGAAGGCGAACAATGTCATCAATTTCATCAAACATCATGTCATATACCGACATGGCGTGCCAAGACGGATCATTCATGACAACGGTCCACAGTTCATAAGAAACGCTTTCGTCAGGTTTTGTGACTAGTTCAAAATTCAAGATGTTTCGTCAACAGCTTATTATCCCGCTGCGAATGGATTAGCTAAGGCGTTTAACAAAATGATCATTAAGATCCTATCAAAGCTCGTGAAGACCAATAAACGAGACAGGGATGATAAACTCGGTGAAGCACTCTGGGCTTATTGTACCACCATACGCACACCTACAGGAGCTACCCCATATTCGTTGGTATACGGATGTGAAGCTGTGCTACCATTGGAGATCCAAATCCCATCCCTTCGGATCGCCCTCGCGACTGAGATGACGACAAAAGAACAACATCAATAACATCTCGAAGAACTCGAAAGGTTGGATGAAAAGCGCTTGGAAGCTCAACAACACATTGAGTTTTATCAAGCCAGAATATCTAGGGCTTTTAACAAAAGAGTCCAACAAAGAAGCTTCAAGGAAGGAGATCTGGTCCTCGCTGCTCGCCGACTGATAATCCTAAACTCCAAGAAGAAAGGTAAATTTGAACCCAAATAGGAAGGACCGTTTGTGATAGACACAGTCTACTCAAACGGTGCATATCGCCTGATTACTCAAGATGGCGCCAGGCAATTAATGCCAATAAATGGGAAGTTCCTGAAAAAGTACTATCCCTAGTATATTCAGGATAACCCATTTACCGGGAAGTTCCTTGAAGAATATTATACTTTTAATCATTTTCACCACCAAAATCCCTCACTGATCAATTTCAATTGACAGTGAGTCCACCAAAAATGTCTTTCTGGCCTCTTGACTCTTTCCATGAACAAGAGGTCCACTTTCAGTTCAGAGTCCCCTTTCGATAAACGAAAGAACTCCCTTCTTTTTCTCTTTGGTTAAGCCTTCTCATGGTTATAACCAAAGTTGAAATTTCACTTCGATAAACGAAAAACATATCTTCATATTAGATAATCAATCCTATAAAAGGTAACTTTATCTAGATCTTCCAGATTCTCGGAGTGGAGATCCCACTTCTAGTTTCTTTTGCGCTGGAAATAGAATATAAAATTCTTCCTTTCCAGAATCAAGGAATAGAATATAAAATTCTTCCTTCCTTGTATTCGGGTTCGTCTTCACCCTAAAAGAAGACCGGGAAATAGAATATAAAATTCTTCCTTTCCCGCAGCAACCTTTTCTAAGAATTTATCAATCTAGGATTCATCCTAGGAAGTTTATCCCGAATCCTAAGCAAGGATAAGTCTGCGCCTAACACGCGCTACCGATTTAGTCTTTCTCCGAAGAAAAAGTCACCAGAGTTCGATTTTGGGGTATTCTATCCTGAAACCTAAGCAGGGATAAGTCTGCGCTTAACCCGCGCTGCCGGTTAGTTCTTAACCGTTAAAAAGAACACCCGTCCGCATATTCAACATTCTGGCAGGTTGTTATTAATAACACCAAAATCCATGCCTTACACGCATGGGGAATGTCATCCTGAATCCTAAGAAAGGATATGCCGACGCCTAACACGCGTCGTCGGTTTAGTCTTTCTCCGTAGAAGAAGACACCAGAGTTCGATTCTGGGGCATTCTATCCTGAAACCTAAGTAAGGATAAGTCAGCGTCTAATACACGTTACCGGGTAGCCTATTCCCGTAACAATGGCGAAGTCGTCTAATACACGTTACCGGGTAGCCTATTCCCGTAACAATGGCGAAGTCTACGTATTCGAAGTCGTAGTAGCGAGTCTAAGGGAATTCATTCCGTTAGCACAACGTTACATGCGGAACAGATTTAGACAATCTGCATGCTAGCCCGACTCAAACGGTAGTCGGTAAAGGCTAATCAAATCCGTTGAAGGCTAGGGGTTAGCCAAAAATCCTAAAGTCAATGCCTAACACGCGTTGCCGGGTAGCCTGCTCCAGTAACAATGGCGAAGTCTACGTATTCGAAGTCATAGCATCAAGTCTAAGGGAGTTCATTCCTTTAGCACAACGTCACATGCGGAACGGACTTAAAACAATCCGCATGTAAGCCCGATTCAAACGGTAATCGGTAAAAGCATGTCAAATCCGTTGAGGGTTGAGGATTAGCTAAAAATCCTAAAGTCAACACCTAACACGTGTCGCCGGGTAGCCTATTCCCATAATAAATGGTAAAGCCTATGTATTCAACATCATAGCACAAAGTCTCAGAGAATTCACTCTCTTAGCACAACGTTACATGCGGAACGGATTTAGACAATCCGCATGCTTGCCCGACTCAAACGGTAGTCGGTAAAGGCTTATCAAACCCGTTGAAGGCTGAGGCTTTGCCAAAAATCCTGTGAGTATTATGGTCAATCATTCCAAACAGAATGAGGAATTATAATAAAGATAAAGATAAAACCATTCCCACTAAGAGGATCAAAAGTCAAAATATTCAGGAAATGAAATCACACATCAAGCCTATGGCTAAAAATCTGCTGACTAAACTTAGACAGCTTCTCATCATAAGCTTGCCTAAGCTCATCCTGCAATTCAGCTCTGAGGGACTCTTCAGTGGTAGCTAAAGTCTTCACAGCAATCTCCTCCGTCTCGACCAGCTTCTGCTTCAAGGATCTCAACTCCTCAGATAAGGCAGTGTGGGCTTGCTGATCCTATACCTTCGTCATCTGAAGAATACTCAAAGTCTCCTCTTCTTCACGAAGTCCTCTTCGGAACTGTTCTATCTTGGTCTCGCAAGAGGCAATAGATAAGTCAAGATTGTCAAGTGAAGATGATCTAACAGCAAGCTTGGCCTCAACTCGGTCTACCCGATCCTGCTGCACCTGAATCTCGAGCTTAGTAAGAACTCGAGTATCGTGCCATGTCTGTAAACGAGTATCCAAATTGGCAGCAATGAATGAAGAGGCACCTGCATCCCGGAGCTCACGTAACATCTGAAGCTCGTGCTCCAGGCAATCAAGGTCATCAACTATAGCCTTCGCCAGATTCGGATATCCTGCATCCCTTATTGAATTTATTCTGGGATCAAGAAAAGGTTTAAATTGGCGAAGGAAAAGTCTGCCATGGAAGAGTTCGCCAATCATAGTATTCACGAAGGAGAAGAAGGAGTGGACTTCTATACAAATGACGTTCTTTTCAGGATCGTTGTCTGATAACAACTCTTTCACGAGGACATGAAGCCGAGAAGAAGGCCCTACAAAAAAAAAGGTGTCAAAAGCCTTAATGAGGAAATAAATGACATTTCTCAGTTGCTTAATTTATACATTCTTCCCCCTTGAGTCACTGGGGGTAGTGGAGGTGTAACTGCTGTGGATGTATCAGCTGGTGTAGTTGGTCTCACAGCCGGCTCAACAGGATGAATTAGTCTGAATCAGGCTAAACCATTCCTGAACCAGTCTTGAACCAGGTTGAACAAGTTTGAACCAGATTTGAACCAAAATTCAAATTGGAGCTGAACCGAGTGTCGAAACGACTTCAAATCGACCGACGGTTCAGTCCCTTATTTATTCATTCCTCTCCCACACATTCGGAAGGGTCGGAAGATTTTTTTAGCCCAATTACTACCTTTTTTGGGACATTATCAGGCCGGTTCAACTCATTCTTAATACTCTAATAAGGTATACGAGTATAAACTATTCCCTATTTTTTTTGTTGAGAAGTTTCTGGAGAGTATTTTTCTAAAAATATTCTTAAGGATAACTCAACAACACTCCGAAAAGTATAAGAGTATAAACTGCTTCTCAAGACTCCAACAGACGCACGAGTATAAATTGTGTCAAACGACGGACAACGCGTTACCAACAACCGATGGTTAGTTCTATGTTGAAACAACAAACACGAGCTAAAGATTAGAAAATCAGGAATTGACTTCAAGTTCAAAATTCCGACAACGGTCAGATAATAAATGCAGCACCGGAACCCTTGCAGACATTCGACAAAGCACTGAATAGCCTGAAGGATTGAAGGAATCAAGAATAGAAGCCATTCAAAAGTCCCGTCATACCGATTGAAGGTTGGGGCAATCATATCCAAAGCATTCCAGACTCTTCTATAAAAGAACGAGGCTGAAATACTTTGGACGGGGTATCTGTAGGCGTATAAAACTGCTTATAGGTCCTTTAACATAGCTCGGCACGATGATTCGACAAACCAACGAACCATCGGGCGATGTATCCAAGCGTGATTGTTAGACCGCAACATCAAAGCTAAGTGAGATGCGACGAAGCAGATTAACGAGGCGACGAGTTTAAACACCGAAGCAGATTTACTACCAAATTAGGATCCGGACTGCAAAATTAGAGTCTATATCAACAAACCAGAGTTCGGATAAACCGCGAAACCGGAAAATGACAAAACGGCGAACACCCGGGAGAGCTCGGCCAAAACCGAGTCACTCAGGTGGCTCATCGAGCCACCTTGTGGTGGCTCAGGCTGAGCCACCAAGTGGTGGCTCGGCCGAGCCACCTTTTGGTGGCTCGGTGGCCCCTCTGCTGGATTGAGATCTCAACTTTGGAGTTTTAAAGCTTTGAAGACTTGGACACTCTCAGATCTGGTTCTTGGCGATCATCCACGCCAAATAAGACAGGAGTTCGAGAGAGATCAGATCTGAGATCTACACGGTTTCCCTCCGGATCAGAGCTTGGTCTTTGATCCCGTGAAGAGTCTCGATTTCGCTTGGTCGATTTCGATTACTAAAGGCTATTATTTCCTTGGTAAAATAGTACCCCCGGCTGTTATTTCCTTCGTGAAATAACACCCGCTATACCGTGTAGATCCGACCGGATCAAGAGTGCGCGGTGATCCATGGATTAACCCCGGCGTAGGCAAAGAACCCACAAAAGCGAGAGACCACAAAACAGGATCTCGCGATTCGTTCGACATAAGAGGAAAGTTGTAATTTTTATTTCTTTTTGATTTTGTTGTAACCGGATCTTATAAAAAGACCGGATCTTTTTAATTTTTATTTCTTTTTGATTTTGTTGTAACCGGATCTTATAAAAAGACCGGATCTTTTGTAATCGAAAAACTATTACTTGTATAAAAAGACCGGATCTTTTGTAATCGAAAAACTATTACTTGAGAAAGCAATGGAATCAAAGAACACAATTTTTCCCGCGAACAGTTGGATATCGCTAATGAGCGCAGCTCAATACTATATATGATAGTGCATTGATATACCAGATATACATAGTTTATACACGAGATGGATATCATTGATGAGCTCAGTTCAGTACTACGTGGGGTAGTGCATCGATATTTTATTTGTACATGCTATTGAGTCAGGTTTGGATGCTTTGTCTAGCAGTCCGTTCGTACGAGGGTGCGATGAGACTTATGAGCCATCTTTTAGGATACCTATATGGTACGTCGCCCCCCCCCCCTCATGTTACACACTAAGACCGTGATAAGACTAATAAGCCATGTACACTGTGTAGGATACCTACAGGGTTGTCCGATGCGCATGATAATACAATGAAATTAGAATCTTGCAAAGATTTGCATTGAGACGATTATTGATAGCCTGAGTCTTTGGCGGATGCCAGTTATATATATGACTCACTACTAAGATATATGACCGAGGTACTTTGCCCTTGAAAGTAAGTGTGATTTTATGCTGATATTCATCTTATCTTTCTAGTAATAGTGGAAGATATTATAAATACGATATTATGAGTGTCTTTACTTTATGTATTGCTTTATTTTATTTTTAGGTTGGAATCAATGATTAACGATTCACAATTTGAAACATATGGTATATACATGAGGGTTTCCTTGTTTGGATTATTTCGCTCGATGTAATAGTCTCATATTATGGGTTTCTAATTATTGATTTTATATAGATTGTTTATCTCTAGCTTGGTGTTAATGTTTAGATACCTATAATTTGAGACATATGATATATATATAACGGTTTCCTTATATGGATTATTTCGTTCGACGTACTACGTCTTGTATTTTTGGTGATTTCATTAGATACGGAAAAAATGATCTAGGTAGACTATGCTTAGCAGATAGAGCCTCAACTTCATCTAGTAGCCCTTCCCCAGGGGGCGGATGGAGGTAATATTGATTTAACGCTCTGACGCTCTTGTTGTTGTTCTTTTTGTTATTTCTAATTTTTTAGGCGGTTTAGAGCTTCGAAGAGCTACATGATGACGGAGTTCTGGCATAGTCACTGTCGCATGATTTTACTATTAGAGACTTCACTATAGTTTTGTAGTTTCATTCAGACATTAGAGTTTTGTTTTCATATTGTAAAGATAGTATGATTTAGTACGATTTTTAGTTGATTCATGTCGAGACACTTTCTTTATTCCATATATCAGATGTATTTCAGTTGAGACATGATTTTTATTTATGAGATATCTCTTTCCATATCATGTCTATTATGTTTATTTCTTTATTTTGCTGGTTTTGTACCTACACTTCTTTTGATTCCATTAGAGGATATTACTGTGATTGGTGAAACATGTTAATATACTGTACGGGTACATGGCAGGTTTGACATCCTTAGATTCACCTTAGATTGTAACCTTGTGTGAAACCTAGAGGCGTCACACGGATCCACCTCTATTCGTAGTGCTGCTCCCACTTCTTTGGCTATCCTTAGCATTGTCCCTGTTCTAGTACATCACCTCCTCGTTGAATATCACATATCTACTCCTGATGATTTTCCTGTTCTTCTCATCCCACAGATGATACTCGAACTCATCAATTCTATATCTAACGAATGTATACTTCTTTGACTTAGCTTCTAGCTTGTCCTTGACATGGTCACTGATATGAACATATACCACACAGTCAAATACTTGTAAGTGTGAGAGATTAGCCTGCAAACCTCTTCTCGAATCCCAAAATCCAATGGAACTAATGGCCCATGATTAATTAGATAAATTGTCATATGTATTTCGTCTGCCCAAAATGTCTTGGGTAGACCTGCATATCGACGCTTGCTCCTCGCACACTCCGTTAATGTCCTATTCATCCTCTCTGTAACACTGTTTTGTTGTGACATCTCTGGAGTAATCTTGTCCAAACGAATCCCATTTAGAGCACAAAACCTAAACTCCTCCAGCTCGTATTCTCCACCATTGTCTGGTCTCAGACACTTCACCTTCAGATCTTTCTTATTCTCCATCATAGCTTTCCACTTCTTGAAGATCCCAAACAATTCTTACTTGTGCTTCATGAAGTATACCCACACTTTTTTCGAGTGATCATCGATAAAGGTGACATAGTACGCTGAACCACCAAGAGAAGATATGCTAGCTGGGCCCCATATATCTGTATGAAGAAGCTCTAACTTTTGAGCTTTAGGTGGCCATCCACCCTTCTGAAAGCTGACCTTCTTCTGCATCCCGTAGATGCAGTCTTCACAGATACTAACTTTCACTGAATCGATGCCGGTTAGCTTTCCCTATGAGTTTAGAATCTTCATATCCTTCTCACTCATGTATCCCAACCTATTGTGTCACAGATCTACACTCTTCTTGCCAGCTACAATTGTGAGGGTGTCACTCATATGTGAAGTCAGGTAAATAGTTTCTATTTTGTTGCCCTGGGCAACCACCATAGTATTGTTGGAGATTTTCTACGAATCCTCGGTAAATGTTGAAACATAGCCTTTTACTTCAAGCTGGTCGACCAAAACAAGATTCCTGTTCAACTTTGGTACGTGTTTGATGTTCTTCAGATTCTACTTGGAGCCGTTCATCTGAATCTACACGTCGCCTCTTCTAACAATATTCCAAGGTATGTTGTCCCCCAAGTACACTTTCCCAAAGTCCCCTGCTACATAGTTTTGAAGAAGCTTCCTATTAGCAGTGACGTGGAAAGAGGCTCCTGAATCAATAACCAAACAATTAAAATCACTATCCATAGCAAGGATCAAGGCATCGTGCATGATATGAGCCTCCTGCTCATTCACATCCTTCTTTTGTGCTTTATAGACTAAAGACATATGACCCTCCTGGGCGCAGTTCTAACACTTCACTTTGATAGGTCTCACTTTCGAGTTTGATCTCTTATTCTTTTACTTTGACTGATAACTATTCTAATTACCCTTCTTATGGCTTCGGTTTCTCTGCTCGAGATTTAGGACTGAACTTGAACCTTCTAATTTCAAACGATTTCATTCGAACCTCCTTAGATCGAATCATGCTAACAACCTCGCTCAGCTTCAATTTCTCCTTAATTGCCGAGTTGCTGATTGTGGTCACGTAATCTACCCAACTATCCGGCAACTGCGATAGAATCAATAGGGCCTATACTTCATCATCAAATGTAATGTCCACGGAGATAAGTTGATCAACAATCGTGTTAAACTCGCAGAGGTGCATCGTGAAGGAGCATCCTTCCACCATCTTTGTTTGCGATGGAAATCTTTTTCATTGCTAAATCCATTACACGTTTATCGTCTTACAGATTCAAAAAAAGAAAGTTAGTATTTTTATAAGACTTTCTTACACAATAAAAACAAACAGGGGAATCTCCTAGAAACACACGCATGATCGTTTATTGATCGCTGCCTACATGGGATCTTTGCCTGTACCAGGGATTCTTTGATCCGTAGACCATTGAGTATCAGATCCGGTAGATTTTGTTTCACAGAAATAATAACTGAAGTAAATATCTCAACAAAGTGAGATAAGTACTCTTCTCAAGATCAAAATGAAGTCTAATCTTAAGGAAACATGTGAAGGATGCTAAAGGGGGCTACAAATCTCTCAAACTCTTCCTCTTTCTACTGAAAAAACTCCCCAAAGCTTGCCTTTAGATCTAAAATTCATGCTCCTTGCTCTCCAAAATGTTAAGGCTTCACCTCCAAGCCTGAAATTTTAGATCCCCGTGTATAGGGGACCAAGGAGTGTATTTATAGGCTTCGAGTGCCCTGTTTTTAGATAATAATTCACGATTTAATCTTATCTTCAGTTGATAACCACTTTTCCACATTCAAAGATAGCCTCAAATTAGTTGGGGATCCTCTAGAATGAACGAATCCTAAAATTCTATGGAAATATGTGTCGTCGGGAGGCTGAACAGGTGAACAGCCTGTGTGTTTCGCCCATGTGGACGAAACACACTTGGTGTTTCGCCCATGTGGGAGAAGCACGCAAGGTGTTTCACACATATGGGTGACACATACAAGGTGTTTCGCCCATGTGGGTGAAACACACTTAGTGTTTCACCCATGTGGGAGAAACACACATGGTGTTTAGTCATCATTTCACCATTTCGCGTGTTTCGTTGATTCATACGCTTCTCTAATTCACTTTGTGCCCTTGTTAGCTTCTCTATGACATCGAATGATCCTCTTTGACTCAGATAACGATGTTCATCACATTCTCTTCATCTCGAGCTACATGCGGGAACCTATAGGTAATTTTTGACGCCTATAGATACCTCATCCAAAGTATTTCAATCTCATTTTTTAATCGGATAACGATGTTCATCGCATTCTCTTCAGCTTTATGCTCATACGTTGACTAGAGTCTACATAGTTTAAGCTCTTAAGGCATTGGAGCGGGCAGGATCAGTTTATACTCATATACTCCTTAGAGTTTTGGGAATCAGTTTAACCTCGTATACTCGTTGGAGGTTCAATAAGATATATTTTATACTTGCATACTCATCGAAGTGTGAATACAAGCTTTGAATACATCAAAACGGGCAAAAACAATCGAAAACGGGCGAAAATATACCGCAAAACACCCGTGCACCCTCCCTTAAGTGCTCAAAATATGTGAGTGTCTCGTACACATGCAAAACACTCACAAGTGTTTTGCATGTGCGAGACACCTAAGATGTCTCGCATGTGGGGAGGAGAGAGTGGGCTAATTTTATAGATGGTTTCCAAGCATGGCTTTGGAGCATAACTGGTTGCACAGGGGCTACTTTCGCCCTCCTCGTGACAGGGCATAAGACACAACTTACTTTACTCTGTTGCATGTGGCTCATTGCTGCAAATGAGTCTGTGAGGTTGAAGCACATTGTAGAGTTGGAGGCCAAAGAAGAGGTTTGAACCGCCACTAGGACCGTCTTTGACACTGAGCTTCTGGGGAAGCGGGGGAAGGAGCCTCCAGACCTTCTGGCAAAGGCAAAAAGATAGTGGAGGAAGATGAGGAGATCCTTTCTACTGATGAAGAGGAGGAGACCTTGGAAGAATATGTCAATGATGGTGGGTGCATCGAGATTGCCGGTGAAGAGGAAGCTATCGAGCTAGGTCTGTCTAACTCCTTCTTTTCCTCAAGATCACTTATGAACCTGGTGATTATTTCCTAACCTTATTTGTTTGCTTTGTTTAAGCCTTTGACGACTCCAAAGAAGTCAAGGCAGTAGGTTTTATTTACTATTCATAATAAAATGAACGTTAACCTTCCAGATGGGTTAGCTGAAGAAAAAGCGCCTCGTCGCTTCCGTCGCACCAGATCCTGATCTACTACTGAGGCTTCTTTACGGGTCGAGTCATGCATCAGGTTCAAGAGGACAACACACTAGTCATATGTTCATCCTCGCGCCCTTGAGGCGGAGTCATTTGATGATGTACCTATTAGCGGAAAAGGTAACTCTTCATCGCTTAGTAGCCTTAAATCATTTTAACTATGAATGCTTCGGGTGTAACCATTTTGTACTCTCAGGGCATTGCGAAGAAGATGAACTCTCATGTGATCCTCTCCTTCCCGAGTTTGCTCAGTTCGAAGGTTCAAGCTTCGTGTAGCAGATGCGTGAGGCTATTTGTGACGGCCCAGGATTCACACAAGGCTACAGTCCAAGGTGAAACCCGGATTGTTAAACCTATCATGCATCCACATTGTACATTAACACATTTCACCAATCACAGTAATATCCTCTAGTGGAATCAATAAAAAGTGAAGGTACAAAACAGGTAAAATGAGGAAGTAAAAACAATAGACATGATATAGAAGGAGAGATCTCATAAATAAAAGAATCATGTCTCAACTAATGTACATCTGATATCTGAAATAATAAAATGTCTCAACATGAATTAACTAAATCTCATACTAAGGCACTCTGCATTTATAAAGTGAATACAAAAGTCTCAACATTGAACGTAACTATACAGTGGAGCTTCAGCTATTAAGACTATGTGATGGTGACTATGCTAGAACTCCGTCATCTTGTGGTTCTCTGAAACTCTGAGCTGCTTGAAAGAGATAATTTAAACAAAAAGAATAACAACAAGAGCGTCAGAGTGCTATAGCAAGATCACCTCCATCCGCCCCCAGGGGAAGGGCTGCTAGATAAAGTGGAGGCTCTACCTATTAAGCGTAGTCTACCTAAAATAATATTTCCCCATATCTAATTAAATTAATATTTAGACGCCTACAGACGTAGTACGTCGAGCGAAATAATCCAAACAAGAAAACCCTCATGTATATACCATATGTCTTAACTTGTAGATACCTAAACATTAACACCAAACTAAAGATAAAAAATCTAAATAAACCAATAATTAGAAACCCACAACACGAGACTGGTACATCAAGTGAAATAATCCAAACAAGGAAACACTCATGTATATACCATATGTCTCAAGTTGTGAATCGCTAATCATTGATCCTAACTAAGAAGTAAAAGAGAAGCAATACATGAAAGTAGACTATAACTCCAAACCTCAAACATGATGAGCAAATGTTACAATTTCGGACTACCCTCGGGTAGTGGCACAGTCATAAGGAAAATATCATCCAAAATAAACATCTCCATAGATCATGCCATGTATGCCAAAAGTATCTGAATTGTACCCTACTCTCGGGTAATCTAACATAGGAGCAAAACTACATCTGTGTATGTATATGCATATCTCTACATGAAATAATGATACCCTTGTAAGGTATAGCACACTACCATATGGAAATAACATCCTTACTCATTCTGCGGTAATAGGTATATCTCCCTATTCTGGATGATGCATCCAGATGATCGTACAGCGGAGTGTAGGCATATCCTAATCCAGAAAACCTCGATCATCTTCGAGTATTGGTAAAGTCGCGGTCTTATTACAGGAAAACACCCAATACTCCTTGTATGGTACAGCCGTGCTCTCATTATGGGAAAACATCCATCACCGAGCATCCACAACTAATGAATTATGCATTATCATGTGTTATACCAACACTATCAGAATTATGCATTATCATGTGTTATACCAACACTATCAACTCTAAACATGTGATACGACTCAAACAAAACGTGTATTCAACATGTTATACCAACACTATCAACTCTAAACATGTGATACGACTCAAACAAAACGTGTATTCAACACCCGCGAACATATCTCGATGTGCGGATCCACAACTCATGTTCACGACTACCTCATGTGTAAAATAATTAACAAGCAGTATATTACAATGCGTGTATATATTTTATTTCAAGCTAATCGAACAACATTTGTAAGAATCCCCTTCGGGATATTCATATGTGTGCTATGACACTATACATGTGTACTCAAGGCTGTACGTGTATTATCATGTGGCTCACACCTCGCGATCGCATCTAAAATGCAAGCAAACAACACTCAGGAAACTCAAAAGAGGTAGACCGATCGACCGCCCCAAAGGCGTTGGTCGACCGAACCAGGAATGCGCACAAAATAGAGATTTGTCGGTCGATTTCCCCTAGGGTGCTAGTCGACCGACCAGAGAAAAAATATGCTTTCTCAAGTTTTTAGGTTTTGTTGATTTATGATATCATAACTTATTCAAAAACAAAACTTTCTTATCATGAAATATATAACAATGATTAAGCTTTGATAATTACTTACAAAAATTATCTTGAACATGATTCAAACTCTTGGGTTAATCTAATTAGGGTTTAACAACCAAATTAATAAAATTCCTCGGGTAGAACATTATTTCTTAACATGTTTAACATATGCTTGCTTGTAGAAACTCATAGATCAGATATAATTTGATTTAAATTCGCTCATATTTTTATGTTTCACAAACCTAGGTTTTCAACATCTCTAATCAACATGTAATCTTAATTAAACATCAAATTAGGGTTTAAACATGATTAGAATATGATTAACAAGTTAAAAAAAATTAAACAACTCTAATAATCATGATCATGTTACTAACATAAACAACAAGAAAACAAAATAGATCTAACATTAGTTTAAGATTTAACATCAAAAATATCATCTTTTCACATCGGCTTAAGCTTAAACATGTAAAAACATTGATTTAAACATCTTAAATCATTTATTAACTAAGGGTGCAAGTTTGGGTGAAGATGATATTATCTTAAAATCATGTATCAAGTCTTTGAAACAAACAGCAAGCAATCCACAATTACAAACAACCCGTTCTCTCTTGCCACACGTCGATGATCTCGCCCTCGTGTCAGTATTGTGCTTTACAAAGCTCTCAAAATTCATAAGAAAAAGATCTAGGGTTTTTGAGGAGAGATGGTAGCTGCTAGGGTTTAGAGATATGGTAAAAAAAGAGGAATTTTCATAAAAAAAATATAGGTATATATAGAGGCAAACCCGAAACAAACCCGTTTGACCTGTACCAGGAAACCTAGTC
The DNA here is from genome assembly GCF_001876935.1 of Asparagus officinalis. Lineage (NCBI taxonomy): Eukaryota > Viridiplantae > Streptophyta > Magnoliopsida > Asparagales > Asparagaceae > Asparagus > Asparagus officinalis. The sequence continues at coordinate 98,381,835 of NC_033800.1, forward strand.
TAACTAGGAAAATTACCTTCAGTATTTTCTCATCCGACCTCAGAATGAGGTGATTTAAGATTTGTTGGAAAGTTATGTGACGCTCCAGGGTTCACACAAGGCTACAGTCCAAGGTGAAACCCAGATTGTCAAACCTGCCAAGCACCAAACACCATGCTACGACATGTTTTACCATCACGGTCACTATCTCTCTAATGGAAATAACAAATAGGTGAAGGTACAAAACAGGTAAATATTAGAAGTAGTACAAAATCAGATATGCGCAGAAGAAGTATATCAATAAAAGAGCCTAACTGAAATAGAATGAAAATATCTCTGAGTCAGAAATACATCTCAACACAATGAGTCAAATGAAATCTCACTAAGGCACTCAGCCTCTACAAAATGAATACAACTCTAAAATCTGAACAATGAACATAACTATATAGTAGAGCTTCAACTGCTAAAACTGTGCGACGGCGACTATGATAGAACTCCATCATCCTGTGGCTCTCCGAAATTCTGATCTGCCTGAAAGATATAATTTAAACAAAAGAACAACAACAAGAGCGTCAGAGCGCTATAGCAAAATCACCTCCATCCGCCCCCAGGGGAATGGCTGCTAGATAAAGTGGAGGCTCTATCTATTAAGCATAGTCTACCTATATTATTTTTCCCGTATCTAATGGAGTTAATATTTAGATACCTACAAGACGAGATGTAGTACGTCGAACGAAATAATCCAAACAAGGAAACCCTCATATATATACCATATGTCTCAAATTATAGATCCATAAATACAAATTCCAACTCTATGAATGAAAACAACACTCAAAAGAAAATACTCCAAGCCTAAATCATATAAAACCAATGTCATAATCTCGAACTACATTCTCAAGTAGTTGGCGCAATTATAAGAGAAAATCATCCAACTCAAAAAAATCACCATAGGTCATATCTTGTATGCCACGAAACAAAGAATGTACCCTACTCATGGGTAATCTAACATAGGAGTAACTATAACTGATAATACATATATGTGTGTATCTCGTTATGCAATAACGATACTCTTATAATATTCTTACTCCATCGCTCTGCGGTAATAGGTTTTTTCTCCCTATCCCGGATACATGGAATGACGATACTTTTGTAATTTCTTACTCAATCGTCCTGCGAAAATAGGTTTTATTATCTCCATATTCCGGATACATGTAATAACGATACTATTATAATACTCTTACTTAATCGTTCTGTGGTAATAGGTTTTATCTTCCTATTTCCGGATACATGAAACATCAAATACTAGTCATGTGTATTTATAAATTTTAACTTGTGACAAAAGTGTGTTAATTTAACACAAACTATTATAAATTTTAACTTGTGACAAAAGTGTGTTAATTTAACACAAACTAAGCATAAGTGCACATATCTCGATGTGCGTGTCCACATCTAGACAAAAGTGTGTTAATTTAACACAAACTAAGCATAAGTGCACATATCTCGATGTGCGTGTCCACATCTAAAGTTCACCATCATCCCAGGTGTTTAACAAGTCTTAAATGTTATAATACAGTAGTACAAGATCGAGAGACTCGCTCAAAGACCAAAACCACCGAACAAAACATGTACATGCTCAAAAGAGGTTGGCGGTTGACCGCAATTATGCGGTGGTCAACTGCGATAGGTTTTCAGGGTTTCCCAGGCTGCTACTTGGCACGTGGTTGACTGCCATTTAGGTGCGATCTACCGTGGACAGATTTTCCAGACAGTGTTTGTTTCTGCACTGTGTTGTATTCATGTTGATTTTTATGATCTAAACTAGTTTAAAACTTGTGAAACTTGCATAAAAACATGACAACAACAGATACATACTTCTAGAAACAATCTCAACATATATAGCATGAATATTTGCAAGAAGAAACATGTTTAACCCTTAAACTTTCATAAACAATAAAACAAACTCTTGTGTTAATCAAGTTAGGGTTTTTCCAACCTAATTACTCAAATTCTTCTATCTAAAACATGGACATTTAACATATTAAACATAAGCATGATTGCCAAACAACTTAGAAAAGATATACATTCATTAAATCATATTTCCAAACAACTTAGAAAAGATATACATTCATTAAATCATATTTTTAACACTTAGGTATCATAAACCTAGGGTTTTCTCATCTTTAATCCACATGCAAACTCTAAATCATATTTTTAACACTTAGGTATCATAAACCTAGGGTTTTCTCATCTTTAATCCACATGCAAACTGAATTAAAAGTCAAATTAGGGTTTAAACATGATTAGCACATGATTAGCAAGATAAAAATGAATTTAAAAGCAACCCTAATGATCATGATCATATTTCTATTATAAACAACAAGAAAAACATGTAGACCTAACATTTGTTTAAGATCTAACAACAAAAATCTAATCTTTTTCACATTAGATTAAGATCTAAGCATGTAAACACAAATTAAACTTCTAAGCTAGTTATTTAACTATGGGGATGGGTTTGGATGTAAGTGATCTTGCCTTAATCTCATGTGCAAGCCTCTGAAACAATCAACAAGCAAACAACGAGCATGAACAACCCGTTCTTCCTCGCTACACGTCGATGATCTCGCCCTCGTGCAGGTGTTTTGTTTCACAAAGCTCTCCAAATTCATAAGAAAAAGGTCTAGGGTTTTTGATGGGAGAGTGTGGCTGCTAGGGTTCATAGATATGATAAAATAAAAGAATTTTCATGAAAAACACAAGTATTTATAGAGGCAAACCCGAAACAAATATGTTTGACCCGAACCAGGAAACCTAGTCTGACTAGGAAAACAACCTTCGGTATTTTGGCTGTAACTTTCTCATCCTACCTCAAAATGAGATAATCTAAGATTTGTTAGAAATCTATTGAAGTGACCTACAAACTTGTTCTTTTACATGTTTCTAGATTCAGACTGTATTAGTGTGTAAAATATAAAAACTTTTAACTGATTATTATTCCCAGATTTTCACTCTTTTGGCCTTTGTGCATGTTTTGTGCATTTGCATACATATTTTCATAAATATACATTAATTTTATCTCAAATCAATTCTTATCATACTCAAACATCAAAATATGTTATTTTTACCATATAACATATTTATCATTATTTATCATAAAATATTCAAATTTACGTGGTTTTACATTCTTCCCCCCTTAAAAGAATTTTGTCCTCGAAATTCCACAATCGTATCTTAGGAATTAATAATATGAGAAAATCACTAAGAGGGAATAATCCAGACAAGGAAACCCTTCCGTACACATCTCGTACCATTAATCTCTAGATATGAATCACTAGCAATATTTATGCTTAACAATAAAAAATGTGAATACTCCCACTTAACCCCCTAACTAAACGAAACTAGTACGTCGAGCGAAAAATCCAAATAAGGAACCCCCTATATATATACCATGTATTCTGAATGATTAGGAGCTAAGTGTTAATACCCCCACTTTAGCGTTAAATATAAATATGACATAGAATAATCAAAAATCATAAACATCAATAAGATATAACCAAATCAATTTACCCACTCGAACAGTCGCGGGTAGTCGCGACGCATATACTCCTCGCTCTCCCAAGAAGCCTCCTCATCTCTTTTCTATCTCTATTGAACTTTATATTATGGTATTACTTCCTTTCTAAGCCTCTCGTCCTCTCTAGTAAGAATACAACCCGTGATCTCCACGGTAGTTAAATCTATCTGAAACTCAAATTCTGGTGCATCAATCACCCTCTGCTACTCCTTATTGTGCAATTACTTCTAAATTATCAAAACATGGAAAAACATCATGTTTACTCGACATTAATGCTAGAAGATCTAGCCCATACAAAACGGCTCCAAAAATATTCAACTCTCATGAACGGACCAATATATCTCGCGGTAAACCTTCCCCGTCTACCGAGTCACTGAACTCATCTGCGGTATTTTCAATAAGACATAGTCCTCAATATAGAACTTTAACGGTCGTCGTTTCTAGTCTACATAACTCTTTCGACGACTATGCGCTGCAAGAATGAGTTCCCGAATCTCTGTTATCTTTTCTGTAGTCTGCCTTACAAGCTCCTGTCTAAGCAATAAACTTTCTTGTAATTTTGTCCAATGAATAAGCAATCTATAATGCCTCCCATATTATGCCTCATACTATGGGATGACAATAGTCTATGATAAATGATATTATTATCACACTCAATCAATGGAATATGATCCTCCCAGCTATCCTACAAGTCTATAATACATGTTTGCTACATGTTTTCCGACACCTGGTTCACTCTCTTCATTTGTCCATCCGTCTGTGGGTGGACAACACTAGAATATCATAATTGGGTACTGAATAAATCCTAAAAACTCCTCTAGAAGTGTCTTTTAACATCTTTGTACATTTTCCTTGTGCCTGGATGCACTGTATATCTGTTACGATGTGCCTAAACTGTCGCGAAATAAGCCATACCCTCCGGGTCTGCATCAAAATACCTCGTAGTCCTACTAATGACATGACAAATGTTGTATCACTGCTCAGAAAAGTCAAAATTGTTATTGTAGTCTATCTAGCCTTAATAGTCTCAAAGGCTCCCTGGCACCCAGTACCCAAAGCAAACTATACACCATTCTTAGTAAGTTGTGTAAGTGGTATCATAATCTCTTATAGCCAAAACTCGTATTTGTTGAACTCGGTGTATCACTGATGCCTCTAATCTCGACTGTCCGCTATGCCCGCAATGAAAATAGAGGATGTCGCTCACGCTCTGCCTCCGATCTTGAAAAAATAATGATCTCGTCAAAAAAATGACTAGGTACTGGTCCTAGCATGGACGATAAAACCCGGTTCATCAAATCCATGAATACCGCGAGTGCATTGGTCAGCCCAAACGGCATGACAAGAACTCAAAAGACCCATATCGAGTCAGAAAATGCGGTTTTAAGAATATCCATTTATCACAATCGCAACTGGAAATAACCAGAACAAAAATTAGTCTTTGAAAAGTGCTACACTCCCCGCAGCTAGTCGAACAAGTGATAAATCCTCGATAGTGGATCCGTGATCCGGGAAGTGACCTTGTTCAACTCACGATAATCTATACATAATTACATGCTACCATCTTTCTTCTCCACGAAGAGGACCGGTGCCCCCATAAAAATAAATGACTCCGACAAATAAAATCCTGAGTTAACAACTCATCTAGCTAAGTCTGTAGCTCCCTCATCTTATCGGGTGCCATATGATATGATAGGGTGCTCGGAATATCGGTACAGTGCCTGCTGCAACTCGATACAGGGAAACAACCTCTCTCACTGGAGAAAACATAGGTATGTCCTGAACGACATCCTAATACTCTGAGATGACTCCGGTCTCGCTCAAAACTGTACCCCGATCCCGTATCATCACCTTCTCGACGTATGCCAGAAATGGCTCCGTATTCTAGTTACCCTACGAGGGTGCTACAATCTATACAATCCTAACGAATGCTCACAAGCATACTACTTTAGCAAAACAGTCATTACTAATATTGTAGGATGATAACCATTTCATACCAAGAATGACATCAAAATTCGAAATTCACAAAATGACCAGGTCAAAGATGAACTCAAACTCATCTATACTGATGACACACCTCCTACATTTACTCTCTAATAGGGACGCCTCCTCTAGAAGAGTAGAAACTGATAACAGAACATCTAAGGGATGTGTAACTAACTGAAGCCTATACATGAAGGCATGAGATATGAAAGAATACGAAGTTTCTGAATCAAACAAGATTCGAGCTGGATAAGAAATTACTATGAAAACTCTATTCGTACTATGATCACGTGGCGCGACTACATAAACTCTGCTGGTGGCCGGCGCCCGCTACGTTGCTGGCAGTGAAACACATGGGTCCATCTGACACTGATGAATACTCTGAATAGCACAATTTTAGCCTATTGGCCCCTAAATCCTCGGAATAACCGATAGTACATCTATCCTCTGATGCTGGCCGTAACCGCGGCCCTAAGACTATTGACCCTGACCTCTGTCATGCTGGTCTCCTACTAGTGTACTGCGACAATTCTTTAATCTATATCCGATCTTGTTACAATTGTATCATGTATCCTGAATCTTGTGCTGTTGCGTCGCTATCGAATCATGTTGTGCTCTCTTCTTATAATGTCTTTGTTGCTAATGGTAAAAATTCTTACCCCGCTGCTGTGTCCTCTAGATCCCACAATCGGCCTCTTGCCCTTGTCATTTCCATCATGCTGGTCTTGATTTCATTATTAACTATAGCCATATCTCACTGCTTTAATCGAACTAGCTCTAACTGCTTATCGAAGAAGTAAACAAAATTTTCCCAAATAAGTGATATTCACTGCTCCTGCGAAAATCTAAAGTCGTTGCTATCCTTTGCTACCATTCTCCGGTGATGATAAAATTACCGGTATTGCCTCTTCAATAGGCATGACTGGTACAATTGGTGGTGCAACTCTAGAAAATGATACTGCTGACGAAAATGGATGTGCCTCTCGCTCCTCGAGTATTATAAAATCTTACTGCAAATGGAGATATAAGGTTGATCAGATACTGTGGAGCCTATTATGGCTCGAGCTCTGCTTGCTTAGCTCTTCGGGTATGAGTTTTATCTCGACCGCATACTTGTCCCAACATTTAAAATATCAAGAGGAGAGCTTAATGGACATAGTAAATGACATCGCAAACATATGTACATATATATATAACGTATCACAATAAGTATTCATAGTATATAGTATTCACGCAAATACTTTAAATCAACATAAAATAATTGTCATAAAAAAATTTCAATTTTTGAAATATACACATATATCGTCCTCACTCATTCTAGAAATTTCTAGCGGACTCTATACATGAATCCTAGGAAAATCTATCCTAGCTCCAAAATTTGATACAGAAATAATCCTAAGGATGCTGGAACTAGAGCTCTGATACCAACTGTGACGCCTCAGGGTTCACACAAGGTTGCAGTCTAAGGTGAAACCCATATTGTCAAACCTACCAAGCACCAAACACCATGCTACGACATGTTTCACCATCACAGTCACTATCTCTGTAGTGTAAACAACAAATAGGTGAAGGTACAAAATAGGCAAATAAAAGAAGTAGTACAAAATCAGATATGCACAAAAGAAGTATATCAACAAATGAGCCCAACTAAAATAGAATGAAAATATCTGAGTCAGAAATACATCTTAACATAATGAGTCAAATGAAATCTCACTAAGGCACTCAGCCTCAACAAAATGAATACAACTCTAAAATCTGAACAATGAAAATAACTATATAGTGGAGCTTCAACTGCTAAAACTGTCCGATGACGACTATGCTAGAACTCCGTCATCCTGTGGCTCTCCGAAACTCTGATCTGCCTGAAATATATCATTTAAAAAAATAACAATAAAAAGAGCGTCAGAGCACTACAGCAAGATCACCTCCATCCGCCCCTAGGGAAAGGGCTGCTAGATAAAGTAGAGGCTCTATCTATTAAGCATAGTCTACCTATATTATTTTCTCCGTATCTAATAGAGTTAATATTTAGACACCTACAAGACAAGACGTAGTACGTTGAGCGAAATAATCCAAACAAGAAAACCCTCATATATATACCATATGTCTTAAATTATAGATCCATAAATACAAATTCTAACTCTATAAATAAAAACAACACTCAAAAGAAAATACTCCAAGCCTAAACCATATAGGACCAATGTCACAATCTCGAACTACATTCTCAAGTAGCTGGCGCAATTATAAGAGAAAATCATCCAATTCAAAAAAAATCACCATAGGCCATATCTTGTATGCCACGAAACAAAGAATGTACCCTACTCATGGGTAATATAACATAGGAGTAACTATAACTGATAATACATATATGTGTGCATCTCTTTATGCAATAGCGATACTCTTGTAATATTCTTAGTCAATCGCTCTGGAAGATACTTTTGTAATTTCTTACTCAATCGCCTTGCGGAAATAGGTTTTATTATCACCTTATTCTGGATAGATGTAATAATGATACTATTGTAATACTCTTACTCAATCGTTCTGCGGTAATAGGTTTTATCTTCCTATTTTCAGATACGTAAAAGATCAAATACTAGTCATGTGTATTTATAAATTTTAACTTGTGACAAAAGTGTGTTAATTTAACACAAACTAAGCATAAGTGCACATATCTCGGTGTGCGTATCCACATTTAAAGTTCACCATTATCCCAAGTGTTTAATAAGTCATAAATGTTATAATATAACAGTACAAGATCGAGAGACTCGCTCAAAGACCAAAACAACCAAACAAAACATGCATATGCTCAAAAGAGGTTGTCAGTCGACCGTAATTATGCGGCGGTCGACCGTAATTATGCGGCGGTCAACCGTAATTATGCGGCGGTCTACCATGATAGGTTTTTAGGGTTTCCCAGGCTTCTGCTTGGCACGCGGTCAATCACCATTTAGGCGCGATCGACCATGGACAGATTTTCCAAACTGTGCAGGATTCTGCACTGTGTTGTATTCATGTCGATTTTTGTGATCTAAACTAGTTTAAAACATGTGAAACTTGCATAAAAACATGACAACAACAGATACATACCAATCTCAGCATATATAGTAAGAATATTTGCAACAAGAAACATGCTTAACCCTTAAACTTTCATAAAACATAAAACAAACTCTTGTGTTAATCAAATTAGGGTTTTTCCAACCTAATTACTCAAATTCTTCTATCTAAAACATGGACTTTTAACATATTAAACATAAGCAGGATTGCCAAACAACTTAGAAAAGATATACATTCATTAAATCATATTTTTAATACTTAGGTATCACAAACCTAGGGTTTTCTCATCTTTAATCCACATGCAAACTCAATTAAAAGTCAAATTAGGGTTTAAACTTGATTACCACATGATTAACAAGATAACAACGAATTTAAAAGCAACCGTAATGATCATGATCATATTTCTATTATAAACAGCAAGAAAAACATGTAGATCTAACATTTGTTTAAGATCTAACAACAAAAATCTAATCTTTTTCACATTAGATTAAGATCTAACATGTAAACACAAATTAAACTTCTAAGCTAGTTATTTAACTATGGGATGGGTTTGGATGTAAGTGATCTTGCCTTAATCTCATGTGCAAGCCTCTAAAACAATCAACAAGCAAACCACGAGCATGAACAACCCATTCTTCCTCGCTACATGTCGATGATCTTGCCCTCGTGCCGGTGTTTTGCTTCACAAAGCTCTCCAAACTCATAAGAAAAAGGTCTAGGGTTTTTGAGGGGAGAGGGTGGCTGCTAGGGTTCATAGATATGATAAAAAAAGAATTTTTATGAAAAACATAGGTATTTATAGAGGCAAATCCGAAACAAACATGTTTGACCCGAACCAGGAAACCTAGTTTGACTAGGAAGGTATTTATAGAGGCAAATCCGAAACAAACATGTTTGACCCGAACCAGGAAACCTAGTTTGACTAGGAAAACAACCTTCGGTATTTTGGCTGTAACTTTCTCATCCGACCTCGGAATGAGGTGATCTAAGATTTGTTGGAAAGCTGTTGAAGTGCCTACAACTTTGTTCTTTTACACTTTTCCAGATTCTGACTGTATCGGTGTGTAAAATATAAAAACTCTCAACTGGTCATTATTCCCAGATTTTCACTCTTTTGGCCTTTGTGCATGTTTTGTGCATTTGTATACATATTTTCACAAATATACATTAATTTGATCTCAAATCAATTCTTATCATACAAAAATATCGAAATATGTTATTTTTCACCATATAACATATTTATCATTATTTATCATAAAATATTCAAATTTACGGGGTTTTACAAGTTATTGAAGAGATATGCAACTTTTGTCTTTTGAGGTTTTCTAGATTCCAACTGTATCATTGTGTAAAACATAGAAACTCTTAACTAGTCATTTTTTCTAGATTTCTCTTCGTGCATGTTTTGTGTATTTGCACTCATATATTCACAAACATACATTGAATTGATCTCAAATTAATTCTTATCATACACAAACATTAAAATATGTTCTTTTCAGCATATAACATATTTATTGTTATTTATCATGAAAATTTTCAAATTTATGAGGGTTTTACATTCTTCCCTCCTTAAAAGAATTTCGCCCCTGAAATTCCGCAATTGTATCTTAGAGATTAATAACACGAGAAAAGCTCTAAGAGGGGATTATCCAAACAAGGAAGCCTTCACATACACATCTCGTACCATTAATCCCCAGATTCAAAACATGAGCAACCTTTAAACTTAAAAATCTAAAATGCGTGCACTCTCACTTAACCCCTAATTAAACGAAACTAGTACGTTGGGCGAAAAATACAAACAAAGAACCCCCCCCCCCATATATATACCATATGTTCCTAATGATTAAGAGCTAAGTGTTAAGTGACTCATTCTAGCGTTAAATATATATGACTAAACAACATATATAACCATAACTACCAATGTATATAAGCACATATAAATATCAACATCTTACCTGCTCAAACAGGTGTGGGTAGTCGCGACGTACATCCTCCCCGCGCTCCAAATAAATCTCTTCGGCTCCATGCCGGCTCCATTGAACTTTTACTAATGGAATAATTTTATTTTTAAGCTTTTTATTCTCTCTAGCAAGAATGCATACCGGAATCTCTATGGTAGTCAAATCATCCTAGATCTTGATCTCTGGTGCATCAATCATCCTCTGTTGCTCCTCATCACGCAAATGCTTCTTGAGCATCAAAATATGAAAGACATCGTGTACACTCGACATCGATGCTGGAAGCTTCAATTTATAGGAAACAGCTCTAATATGCTCAATAATCATGAAGGGACAAACATATCTCGATCAAGTTTTCCCCGTCTACCAAATCGCTGAACGCCCTTCATCTGTGATACTTATAACATAACTAAGTCTCCGACCTGGAACTCTAGTGGTTGTCTCTGCTGATCTGCATAACTATTTTACCGACTCTGTGCGGTAAGAACGCGCTCTCTAATCAATGTCACCTTCTCTGTGGTCTTCCTAATTAGCTCCGGCCCAAGCAATAGGCTATCATCTAGCTCTGCCCAACATATAGGTGATCTGCAAGGGCTCCCATAAAATGCTTCATACGGTGCCATCCTAATAGTAGCTTTATAACTATTATTATATGCAAATTTAATCAATGAGATGTGGCCCTCCCAGCTACCTTGAAAATCTAGCACACATGCTCGTAGTATATCCTCTAACACCTGATTCACTCTCTATAACTAACCATAGGTCTGGGGATGGAAAACACTATTAAATGACAACTAGCTGCCAAAAGCATCCTGAAAACTCCTCCAGAAATGAGATGTGAAGATTGAGCCTCAATCTGATACGATCGTCTTTGGGACTCCATGCAATCGAACGATCTCTCGGATAAAAATCCTCACATATGTATTCGCCGTATAAGTCATCCTCACAGGTAAGAAATGCGCCGACTTCGTCAACCGGTCTACTATCACCCAAATAGAATTATTTTCTTTCTTTATTTTAGGCAACTCTACAATAAAATCTATGGAAATATCTGTCCACTTCTACTTGGGAATGGGTAAAGGTTGTAGGATCCCTGCAGGTCTCTAATGTTCTACCTTAACTTGTTGGCAGGTAAAACACTTAGCCACATACTCTACAATCTCTCTACGCATGCCACTCCACCAAAAATGTCTCTTCAGGTCTTTATACATTTTTCATCATGTCTGGATGAACTGTATACCTGCTACGATGTGCCTTCCTAAATAGATCTCTCTTCAACTGTGAATTGTTCGACATAACTAATTGACCCTTCATCCGAAGACCTCCATCTGCTCTAATAGTGCAATCAGCCTTAGGCTCCTTAGAAATCTCTCCCTTATGGGTTTGAATCCAAGAGTCCCCTAGCTGAGCTCCGATCACTCTATCGCTCCCAGATGGCTATACTGATAAAGCTCCTAAGAAAGCACTGCTCCCCCCAATCTCTAGCCTGAAATCATAGTGGCTGAGGGTAGCTCCTAAGAAAGCACTGCTCCCCCCAATCTCTAGCCTGAAATCATAGTGGCTGAGGGTATAAAGATCTTGATGTAATGAACACCTCAAACCCCCCAATCTCTAGCCTGAAATCATAGTGGCTGAGGGTATAAAGATCTTGATGTAATGAACACCTCAAACCTGCAAGCCCGCGACGTCACTTCCTGCTCAACGCAACTGCTATCATGTTCGCCTTTCTCGGATGGTACTGTATAGCAAACTCGTAATCCTTAATAAACTCTACTCATCGTTGCTGTCTCTAGTTGAGTTCTTTCTATGAGAAGAGATATATTAAGCTCTAGTGATCTGTGAATAACTCAAACTGTACTCCATACAAATAATGCCTTCACGCCTTCAGTGCAAAAACCACTGCTGCTAGATTCAAGTCCTGCGTGGGATAATTTTGCTCATGAGTTCTCAACTACTTCAAAATATAGGCCATAACTCTCTGGGTTTGCATCACAACACCTTCTAGACCTACTAACTATGCATCCGTGTAGACGACAAATATTTTATCACTACTTGGAATAACAATTATTGACTATGTATCCAATTTTGCCTTTAGAGACTCAAAAGCTTCCTGGCACTCCGTGCCCCCAATCAAACTGTACCCTTATGCGTAAGGCGTGTAAGTGGTGTTGTAATCTTCAAGAAGTCTTGAATGAACTTTCTATAATAGCCGACCAAACCTAAAAAAATTACAAATATCTGTAACTATCTTTGGTGGGTCCTAATCAAGTATTACTTTCACTTTAGCTGGATCCACTACAATTCCCTCCTTGCTGATAATATAGCTAAAAACCTGACCTCAGAACTGATGCTCCCACAAAGTCTGCAATGCCAAACAAAGATGATGCTTGTGCTCTACCTCGAATCTCAAATGGATAAGGATGTCGTCGATAAAGTAACTACAAACTGGTCCAAACATGGATGGAAAACCCAGTTCACCAAACCCATGAATACTGGTCCAAACATGCCAGAAATGACTCCGCATTCTGGTTACCCTATGAGGTTGCTACTATCTGTACAAACCCATTGAATACTCACAAGCTGACTATCTTTGCAAAATAGTCTATACTAATGTGGTAGGATAATAACTAATCCATACCAAAAATAACATCAAATATCATATATTCGTAGGATGATTAAATCGGCCACGGACTCAGACTCGTCTAAACTAATGACACATCTCCTATAGATACTCTCTAAGGAAGAGAGCCCTAAGACAGGAGAAACCAGAGACAAGGGTAAGAAAAAGCGGACATTCATAGGACCAGAAGGACCTCAGTTAGATAATCATAAGCAACTGAATAATGCCGGTCTAAGGGAACAACCGGATCAGGCAACTTCAAAGCAGCACAAATTTATTGGATTTTGTTATAACTGTAACAAATTCGGTCATAGAGCCACAGAGTGTCATGGTGAATCAATGAGAGGCAAGCAACACAAGGGACAGAAATCAAAAAAGGTACCAAGAGCGTTGAAACAGCGTAAAATGCAAGGTGCATGTTATAAATGCTACAAGATTGGACATAGAGTGAGAGATTGTCATGAAGCACCAGTAGGAGGATAGAAGGAAAGAGACCAGAATCATAAGCCGTAGAATTGCGGGCATGGCTAACTATAGAGAATCAAATCACCTCTATCAGCTTCGAGAATTGGATACATGCAAATCAGGAGCTACCTCCGAGTCAAAGAGATTCACATGCTACAAAACCCACAGTGCAGCAGAACATAACGATCAATCAAGTTTTTAAAATATACTATATGATTTTGATATGAACAAAATCGTAGTGGAAGGTATGTTCCCATGAACTCCTTCCAAATTCGTATCTTTTGGGAACTTCACAATATGCTATCATGGATAGCCTTTGGTTAGTTATACATTCTCTAGACGATCCTTTTCAGTCTTCTTTCCTTTGGGAGAGGCATCCCTCTTAGAGAATATTTGTAAGAGATGCATTATTAGCTTAGATGAGTTCAAAGTTGGTTAATCCATTTTGCATACATACCCGAGCTTGATGTGATGTTTTGGTACGGATTGAATATTTTCCTACCATGTTAGTATCGACTATTGGTGAAGATAGTCATTTTGTGAGTATTCGATAGATTTGTATGGTTTGTAGCAACCCCATAGGGTAACCAGAATGCAGAGTTGTTTCTAGCATACACGAGGAGGTGATCAGATATGATCGAGGTGTAGATTTGCGTGAGACATGAGTGGTCTCAGAGTATCATGATGTCCTGTTGGACATACTAGGTTTACCTCCAATGAAAGAGGTCGAGTTTTACATTAAGTTATAGCCAGGTACCACACTGATACCCCTAGCATCTTATCGTATAACACCTGTTGATATGAAGAAGCTTTAGATCTAGTTAGATATCTGCTATAGAGGATTTATGATTTGGTTGATCGGTAGAGCGCGGTTGGGCCTAGTTTCTCGAAGATTAACTTCGTTCTAGTTATCAATTGTTATGGATTCAGGAGATGGGTATCTGCAAGACCGCCTTTCTAACTCGATATGAGTCTTTCGAGTTTCTTGTCATGCCGTTTGGACTGACCATTGCACCCACAGTATTTATGGGATTGATGAATTGGGTTTTTTGTCCATACTTGGACCAATTTGTTATAGTATTCATCAATGATATTCCTATCTATTCGAGATCGGAGGCCGAGCAAGAACAGCATTTGAGGTTAGCATTACAGACATTGCGGGAGCACCAGCTATACGCTAATTTTTAGCATGTATGAATTCTAGTTATTTCAGATCTGAATTTTGGAACATGTTATCAGTCGAGAGGGCATCGCAGTAAAATCCAGTTAAGTTGTATATCGTTTTAGAGATTCATAACTTCTTAGTTTTTGATCAGCTATTATAGAAAGATACTTCAAGATTTTTCAAAGATTTCGACATCACTTACACGCTATACAAAGAATGATGTACAGTTTATTTGAAGCATAGAGTGCCAAAAAATATTTGAAGGTTAAATTGATTACAACACTAGTGATGGTTATTCCGACTAGTGATAAAAATTTTGATTGTTTACACGTATGTGAATGTATCAGGTCCTAGAGGTGTTTTGACGTAGACCTAGAGAGGAAAGATTTGTATTTTAAGATAATTAAGGACTCATGAGCAAAATTATCCCATATATGGTTTGGAGATAGCAGCAGTGGTTTTCGCTTAAACCAGTTAAAGATAGCATAACAGATCAAATTATTATCTAAGTAAAATTAACATTCATGAAAAGAAGAAGCACTAATATAGTAATTTTAAAATGCATAAGCATAATCTATCAAACCACTCAAGATAAGCATATATTATCAAATTCTTTTTCTATCAATTAGTTTTCTAGTTGATCATTTTAATCACAGAGAGAAATCTATAAATCATAAAAAGAAATCAAACTAGTTTCATATAATCCTATAATTCCTACAAGATTTAGTTGCACATTTTAGAAAATAAAAACAATAAAATAAAATCTAGGTAGAAGGGATAAAAGAAAAAGCATAAAAATAAAAATTACTACAAAAGTAAGAATAAGAATAAGAAAATAAAGATCTAAACTCAGTATAAAGAAAATATACCTAATAAAAGTAAAAAAGAAGCATAAAAATGAATCTATACTACAAAGGGAAAATGCATAAAAATCATAAAAGAACATGAAAAATAAACAACAAAATAAAAGAACATGAAAGTAAATCTAAGCTACAAGACATGAAATTAAATCTAATCCACCAATATAAAAAGTAATCTGAAACATGAATTTCTAAAATAGGAATATAGAAAAGAATAATGAAATATTACATTGCAAGAGGTTGGACCCTTGAATGAAAATCTTCATCTTCATCTATATCAACAAAGAAGAAGAAAAGAATATTTAAACGGTAGAAATTTTTTATTTATTATAAATAAAAAGTTTAAAATTTTGGAAGCTCTTCTCAATTAAGAGTAGTCTCCTCTCTAAATGAATTTATTACAAAATTTTCCACCCCCAAACCCCTCACTCTCTATCCCTATTTATAGCCAATAACAATGAACTATAAAACCCCACAAAAATAAGTTAATGATTGATAAATTGAATTAATATGTGATTAATTAATATAAGTGGATATTTATTATGATAAATATCATTAAATGGTATATGAGTATGATACCAAGTATTTTGAGTGTAAACAAGTTAGTGAATGAGAAAGAAACAAGTCGAAACATGCACAATGGTCAAAACCAGAAAATCTGGAAAACTCCAGTCCGATCGACCGCCATTGTCGATCGCGGTTCGTTCAACTGCCACGGTCGACCACAAAACCTAAAATCTATTTTTCCTGTTTTGACTTGGTTTCGGGTATTTGAGACCCATATTCATTTTTCTGTTATATATATAATATTCATGAGATTTTCAGTATTCTTTCATATTTTTGAAATCCTAGCAGCCACCAAACAATTTTACAAACCCTAATTTGATATTTGAGGAAGATTAAAGGCTTTTGAAGCGGGATTTTGGGTTATTTTTGGATTTTGGCTTGGAGATCTACATTGGCATTGCATCTTTCATGTTTTTCAACAAGTTTCAGATGAGTTTTATCTTTGCTAACCCTACTCACATGTTCTTAAACGTTTTTAATGAGTTTTAATGTGATTTTATTGAGCCTAATCGACTAGTTTGAGTACAAAAGCAAATCTTTTATATTATATAAATAAAGACCAGATCTTTTTGTGTTTAAAAGATTAAGAATGAATTTCTAGAGATGTTTTAAGACCTGAAAGTATTTAACAACGTCGTTTAACTGAGCTTTGATGATTTATTCTTTGTATCGATGTTTCGTGAATGTTTAAGAGTTTAAATATAATTTTTTTATGCTATTAATCATGTTTCACATGTGAAATAATTTCCTAAACTATTAAAATCTGATGTTTATAACGTTCTACACAAGTATTATGATGAATTAATCAAGTTAGATCATGAAAAACACGCACGAACACAGGTATCACAAAGCCTGCAGAGCATGCTGTTGTTTGCGGTGTGATCGACCGCCACTTATGTGCGGTCGACCGCGTGCCAGGCCGAAGCCTGGGTAGCTTCTGGACTGTGGCACGATCACCGCTTTATCATGGTCGACCCCCAGTCAGGCAGAAGCATGTGCATGTTTTTGACTCATGTTTTTGTTTTCGAGGGGTTTTCTCAATCTTTTTAAGTTATACTATGATACTTATGAGCTGTTTGATATTTGTGGTGTTAGTGAATACTAGATATTGATACGTAAACCAAGATTTGTGCACGTACACTTAGTATGTTATGATTTAACATGTATTGTCGAGATATTTAACACGCGTTAAGTTGATGAAAGTGAAATAACATATGATAACGCGTTTCTCATCAGTTATGGATGCTCAGTGTGGTTGTTTATCCTGTAATGAGACCTCGGTTGTACCACACTAGGAGTATTTGGTTGTTTTCCCATAATGAGACCTCGGTTGTACCAAATAGTCGAAGGTGATCGGTGTGTATTTCCGGGTTAGGATGATGTACCTATTAACCATTGTACGATCATCTGGAAGCATATCCGAAATAGAAAGATAAAACCTATTACCATAAAATGATTGAGTAAGGAAGTTGAACCCACATGTCATTGGTGAACCTTACAAGAGTATCGTTATTTCATGTAGCCGGAATTGGAAGATAAAACCTATTGCCGCAGAATGATTGAGTAAGAACCTTATAAGAGTATCGCTATTGCAAAAATAGATGCATACATATATACTGATGTAGTATGATCCTATGAGTAGGGTATACATTGGATATATGACATATATGACATGGTATTTTGTAATGTTTGAGATGGATAATATTTTCTTATGATGGTGCCAGCTACCTGAGGGTAGTCTGAGATTGTGACGAATTATTTTATTATGATTGAGGGTAGAAGCTGTAAAATTTCCGTTTGTGATGATTGTTCATATATAGATTTGAAGTTAGTAGTTAGAACTTCATAGCTCGAGATATATGGTATATACATAAGGGTTTCCTTGTTTGGATTATTTTGCCCGACGTACCAGTGTCGAGTTGTAGATTTCTAGTTGCTAATTTCACTTGCATTCTTAGTTGAGATTGATAGTTAGCGATTCATAATTTGGGATACGAGGTATATACATAAGGGTTTTCTTGTTTGGATTATTTTGCTCGATGTACCCATTCTCGTATTATGAATCTCTAAATATCAATTTCCGTTTAGCACTGTATTGATGACTTTATATTTATATATACTAGCCAGTATTTTCTTATACTACTACCCCTTCCCCTTGAGGCAGTAGAGATGATCTCGCTAGCGTTTTGATGCTCGTTGTTTCCCCTCTTTTCAAGCGACGATCAAGTATACAGAGTGTCGCACATTGATAGAGACGCATCTTAGAATCCACCTTAGTTATTTTATTAGTAGTTATTTACAGAGCTCTACAGTAATAGTTTATTTTTAGACTCTAGAAATTGTATATTTACTTTATAAAGGCTGTGTGCCTTAGAGAGATTTCTTTTGACTTTTGATTATGAGACTTGGTACATTTATTACGGTTCAAAGATATTCTAATACTATTTTGGTTGGGCTCATGTGTTGATCATTCTCATACTTTTTCTGTGCATATTCTATTCTTGTACTATTTCCATTATTTGTATGTTTTGTACCTTCACCTACTTATTGACTCTGCTAGAGAGATAGTAACTGATATGGTGAAACGTGTCGTTGCATGGTATTGGTGTTTGGCAGGTTTAACAATCCGGGTTTCACCTTGGACTGCAGCCTTGTGTGAATCCTAGGGCGTCACATGAACAAGAACCTTTGGATTTGGCTTGGAAAATAAGGATTAAATCTCAGCCATAAACTGATTCAGTTATAAACCAATCAGTTGACCAATCAGTTGGCCGACCAATCGGTCAATCGGTTGGTTAACTCGTAACCGAATTGCAAATTTTATTGACTTCCTATTCCAATTTCTTCTTGGTTCCTTGGGATTTTTAGGCTCCTTTTGTCTTCATATTGGGCTTCAATAAATGGTAGAAAATAAGGGAATGTGACTCTTTTGGGCTCTTATTCATTAACTCTTCATTAGCCTATAAATTAACATAAAACATGTTATTAATGATATATTTATTCAAATAAAATAGATAATGAGGGTATAAAAATATAATAAAATATGATGATTAAATACCCCTATACCTAAAATTTTTCCAATCCTCTAGAAAAGAAAATAAAAAAATAAAAAATTTCTAACTCATTTTCGCAAGAATCGTGGTTGTATGTAGCGCATATAACAAGCCTTTTCATATTCACTTGATGATGAGTCTCGTGAGGGTTTGCAATGAATGTACACGTAAAATTTGTTTATTTTGCCAATTTAAAGAGTCAATGAATAGTTAATTCACTTGATGTCTTTAAACAATCTAATTATATCTAATTTTTACTCAAGAAAATGTTTTTATGTATAACTCCAAAGTAAATCTCTTAGAAAAACTTTTCATTACAATTATACAAAACCAAATCTAACTTAGAAATTTAATTAAAATTTTTAAAAGAGCATGCTAACTCCTTGTTTCAAACAATTTTCAAGTCTCATG
>NC_033800.1:98402026-98421942 GCF_001876935.1 Asparagus officinalis
TGATCAAAATAATTTTTCAAGAGCATATATACAAATATATACATATATATACATATATATATATATACATATATATACATATATATATTGAAAAATATTTAGATTAAGAGAACTTAAAAAATTATTTTCCACTCTAAGCTAAGGATACACAAAATTCATTACTTTAATTACAAGTCTAAGTTGGTCTAAAGTGAAGTAAACTACTTTAAAAATCATTTCTTAAGGAATTTATTTAGAGGTATCATAAAAGGTTAACTTGAGTACAAAACTAACTAAGAATTAAGATATTTAAAATTTATCAAGTAGATCAGCTATTAATAAACTCTATTAAGTTGGCAAGTGATAATTTTTGGGATAGAAAATAAAATAAATATGAAATAGAAAGTAGAGAAAAAATGGTAAAAATGACTAGTCCCCACCCCACACCTAAATTTTGTATTGTCCTAAAAATTAAAGCACTTACATTTTTTAGTCAACCTAAAACAATGATGAAATGATAAAAAAATGTAATTATATTTGGTGTGAGGAGATGTAACCAAAATTTTTATTTTTTTCATTCTTTTCATCTTTTTTCCATCTTTTTTCATCTCTTTTTTTATTTTTCTCTTTTCCCCCCAAAAGAATACGAAACTCTCAAGTGAGAGAAGAATAAATTCTATTTTTTATTATTATGAAACAAAAAGTAGAGATGTAAAATAAAAGATAAGAAATAAAAAAACTCGACTCTACATTAAATCCTACCTTATTGCTGAAAATTCTACCCCGAATTTTAAAAAAGTCTAAATTAATAAATTCAAAGATATGCTTAAATTCTATATACTCTAATGTTTTTAATAATGTTTGCAGCATTTGAAGGCAGATAAGAAAGGGGTCATGCATTTTAAATTTTTGGTGTTGAATAAATAGAAAGCAAGTCCTAGATTTAAACTCAAGTTCCTCATGAATAAAAGTTTGTCCTAACACAACTAGTTCTTCTTAAAAATTTCCTCAAGCCTAAGAGTTGTTGTTGAGGTATAAATTGATTGTTCTATATTTTATAGGAACCTAACCTCATCAGCGAAAAGTTCTTCAAACCTAAGATTAGAGAAACTTGTATCGAACTCAATATCTTCCTTCTGAAAGCTAAATTGATTGTTCTATATTCTCACTATAATTCCTCTAATATCATTAGCACCTCACCAAATATTTTCTCAAAATTTAGGTCTGACTCACTCTCTTCTTCAAATTGTTCAATTGAAATTCCCTAGATGTAATTTACTTCTAGAGGTTGATAAGTGGGAGTATACGCATAAGGTATATATATGGGGGGTTCCTTGTTTGGATTTTTTACCCGACGTACTAGTTCCTTCTAATTAGGGGTTAAGTAGGAATATACGCATTTTAGATTATTAAGTTTAAATGTTTGCTTATATTTTACATCTGGAGATTAATGGTACGAGATATGTATGAGAGGGTTTCCTTGTATAGAGTATAACCTCTTAGTGCTTTTCTTGTATTATTAATCTTTAAGATGCGATTGCGGAATTTCAACAAAAAAATACGTTTTGGGGGAGGGGGGTTGAATGTGAAACCTCGTAAATTTGAGTTAATAAGTGATAATTAAAAATAATAAGTGATTAATTGTGATAAATGGATATTTATCATGATAAATATCATTAAATGATGTATGAGTATGATGCCAAGTATTTTGAGTGTAAACGAGTTTATACATGTGAAAAAATCGAGTCGAAACATGCACAAGCTAAGAAACCTGCACAAACTAAAAAGTTGTTGGCCTATCGACCGCCGCACACGGTTCAGTCAACCACCGATCGATTTTCTTGTTTTCCTAGTCTGTTTTGGAAACATATTCTTTTGCGGCACAGTTGCACATAGAAGTATATAAATCTCTTTTTCACATTTTTTCACATATGATATTAGATCTTTCAAACCCTAGCAACCACCTTTTCCTCCCCTAAACCCTAGATCAAATTTTTGAGTTTCCATGAGCTTTGTGAAGCAATTATCGACATGTAGGCAGGTTATGTTAAAGTGTGGCTTAAGGATTTGCTTTGGCATTGCAATCTCAGGCTTTCAACTAAGTTTTCAGGCGAGTTTCATCTCTGCTAACCCTACACCCAAGTTTTTTAAGGTTTTTAATGAGTTTTTATGTGATTTTATTGAGCCAAATCGACTAGTTTGAGTACAAAAGCAATTCTTTTATATTATATGAATAAAGATTAGTTCTATGTTTAATAGCTTAAGAACGAATTTACAGAAGTGATTTAAGATCTGAAAGTAAATAACAACGTGGTTTAACTTAGTTTTGATGATTATATCAATGTTTTGATGTTTTCATGCATGTTTAGGGTTTACATGTAATATTTAATGTTGTGATTCTTCTTTCATGTGTTGAATAATATTCAGAGGTGTTAATTTAGTATTTGCAATGTTCTATATAAGTTTTACAACAAGTTAAACAAGTTAGAATCATGAAACACACACAAACACGAACCTACAGTAAGCAATCTGAGGACCTCGGGTCGGTTGATCGCCGCATAAGGCACGGTCAACCGCCATGCAAATCCGAGTATGTGCATGTTTTGACTCATGTTTGATGTTTTCAATAAATTTTCTCGATCTATCTGAGATACAATATGATGTTTATGACTTGTTTAATACCTGAGGTGTTTGTAAACACGAAATATTGGCACGCACATTGAGATACATGCACTAATGCTTGATCTATTTTCTTAAATAAATATTTTTGCATAGTGGAGATGCACAATATATGTTTGAGTTGATAGGTATTTGCATAACACATGATAATACATACTTATCTATTGGGGATGTTTCGGTGTGGACGTTTATCCAGTAATAAGACCTTGGCGGCACCATACTTTGAGTATTTGGACGTTATCCCATAATGAGACCTCAGCGGCACTAATACTTGAAGATGATCGATGTGTTTCAGATTAGGCTGATACGCCTTTATTCCGCGGTATGATAATCTAGATGCATCATCCAGAATATGGGAGATAAAACCTATCGTCGCAAAACGATTGAATAAGGACGTTGAAATCCACATGTGAATGTGAGAACCTTACAAGAGTATCATTATGTAATAAAGACATATACACACAGTTGTAGTTTTCTCCCATGTTAGATCATCCAAGTTTGTGGTATATTTTGGATACATGACAAACATAATATGGATTATGGTGATATTTGAGTTGGATGATATTTCCTTATGACTGCACCAACTACTCGAGGGTAGATCGAGATGTGACATTGGTTCTTTTTGGTAGAGGTTTGGAGTATTTTTCTTCATGTACTGTTTTCATTCATAGGATTGGAATTGATATTTAATGATCCACAATTTGAAACACGGTATATACATGAGAGTTTACTTGTTTGAATTATTTTGCTCGACGTACTAATTCTCGTGTTGTGTGTTTCTAAATACCAATCTCTATCTAGAGTTAAATGAATGATAATTTAGCTATATGTACTAACAGTATTTTCTTATATACTCCTACCCTTTCCCCTTGGGGGCAATGGAGATGATCTCACTAGCGATTTGACGCTCGTTGTTTTTCCCCTATCAGGCAGTGAGTCCGACGCACGGAGAGTGTGATGCCCCCAAGTTCACACAAGGCTGCAGTCCAAGGTAAAACCAAGGATGTCAAACCTGCCATGCACCTATACTGTGCAATGACATATTTCACCATCATAGAAATATCCCTCTAGTGGAAACAAATAAGATAGTACAACTATAAGCAGATATAAAAGAGATGAAGACAAGGAATAGAACACATAAATATTTGATAAATCTCTAAATAATCATGTCTCAACAAATATAAAAGAAAATATGTCCAACAATCTGAAATAAATGATCCAAAATCTCAACTACAAGAGTCAATTGAAAAGTACATAAGCTCTCTCAGCTCTTAAAATATAATACAAATCTAAACATCAACTAGAAATATAAACATAAGCTCTCTCAGCTCTTAAAATATAATACAAATCTAAACATCAACTAGAAATATAAACTAAACATCTATGGAGCAGAACTACTAAACATATATCAAATCTAAACATCAACTAGAAATATAAACTAAACATCTATGGAGCAGAACTACTAAACATATATGATGCCGACTATGCTGAAAATCTGTCAACCTGCGGCTCTCCGAAACTCTACTCCGTTGCCTGAAAAGAAGTGAAACCACAGTGTCAGAGTGCTAGCAAGATCTTCTCCATCCGCCCCCAGGGGAAGGGCTACTAGGTATGATGGAGGCTCTACTTATAAGTGCATAGTCTACCTAGTTTATTTACCCTGTACTAAACTAGGGTTAATACTTAAAAACTCACAACACGAGACTGGTACGTCGAGCGAAATAATCCAAACAAGGAAACCCTCATGTATATACCACATGTCTTAAATTGTGAATCGCTAAATATTAACTCCAAAACTAAGAATAAATGAATACAATAAAGATAATACAGGAAATACCACATCATACATCTCCAAAAATGTCATATCAACTCCTCATACTACCCTTAGTGGGTAAATTAGATATTGACACAGTCGTGTATCTAAGTTGTAAAATACTTTCACAATGGATCATATCGATGATGTTAATATTCACCTACACTTAGGTTATTTATTGAATCGTCCTTCTCTGAAATAGTTCAACTCACCACACTCCCATGCGGATCGGTAAATAAATATGTCAGTTAATTACACTCCCATGCAGACCAATAACTAGGTATGTCAATTCATCACACTCCTGTGTGGACCGATAACTATGTATAATATCTCATCGCATAACCATGCGGACCGATAGTTAGGTATATCAAACTCTACGCATCTTCGTGTGGATCGATAGATAGTTATTTCAACCTCTGCGCATCTCCATGCGGACCGGTAGATAGGTATATCAACCTATGCACATCTTTATGTGAACCGATAAAGAAGAGTAGTCTATCTGCGGTCTCATTGTAAGACCCAACTAAAGCACTCAGAGTATAGTCCATCTGCGATCTCATTGCGGGACCTGACTAACCCCACCCAACCGATCATAATTATAATATATATAATAAAAGCCGTTACTCTTAACAATTGTAACCTACTTAGATACCCCAAATAATGTAATCATGCGTACTCAATACTCGTACGTGTACCCTTCGAACCATGTATGAATATCAGCTCACGTCTTGCATAAAAATGCTCACCAAACGAACACACAAGCAAAAGGTTCAATCTCACAAAAGCTGACCTGATCAGTCGACCGACAACTTCATTGGTCGACTAATAGGGTCGTTCACGAAATAACAGGACACACACAAGCCCGTCAGTCGACTGATGCTTGCCATCAGTCGACTAATGACCTCCCGTTAGTTAACTAATGTCAACTTCAATCGACTGAACAGGCCGAAATGCATAGTTTGTTCTTCTCTCGTGTTTTCTTCAAAAACTTAGGTTTTTATCATATTATATGAATAAAACTTGATTCCATTTTCATGTATACTTAACTAGGAGTTTGTTTAAACAAGATGAATCACATGAACACATAGATCTAGGGTTTAACATGCAAAACAACCTAATTCTTATTTATTTCGACAATCTAAAACATATAAATCATATTAAACTATAATTAACTTATTAAAATAAACCCTAATGATCATGATCATGTCAATATCTCAGTTTTAGATTTGTTCTATTGTGCTTGACATAAGATTTAATCATAAACATCACATGTAACATGTTTAACATTAGATTTAAACCCTAAACATAAAGTTAAACATATAAATCTCTTAAAATCATGATTTTTATTCAATGGAATTGTTTGGACAGAGGTGATCTTGCCTTTGCACATGTACAAGCCTGTGAAATGAACAACAAATGATCCAAAAGTGCAGATATATATATATATATATATATATATATATATATGCAAACCTGAAATAAACCAGTTTGATCCGAACCAGGAAACCTAGTCTGACTAAGAAATTAACCTTCGGTATTTTGGCTGTAACTTTCTTATCCGACCTTAGAATAAGATGATATAAGATTTGTTAGAAATCTGTTGATAAGACCTATAACTTTGATATTTTGAGTTTTTTTAGATTCAAACTGTATCAGTGTGTAAACTATAAACTCTTAACTGGTTATTTTTCTAGATTTCTCTTCGTGCATGTTTTGTGCATTTGCACTCATATATTCACAAATATACATTACATTGATCTCAAATAAATTCCTATCATACTCAAACATCAAAATATGTTATTTTTCACCATATAGCATATTTATTTTATTTTTCACATAATATTCAAATTTTTAGGATTTTAAAGAGAGTCGCAGGTTGATAGGATTGCATCTTAGATTCCATCTAGTTATTTATAGGTTTAGTTATTTTAGAGCTCCACATTTAGTTGCTTATTTTCAGACCCTAGAGATTGTGATTCTATTTTGTAGAGGCTGAGTGCCTTAGTGAGATTTCGTTTGACTGTTGTGTTGAGACATATTATATTTTATTTCAGATTCAGAGTTATTTTATTCTATTTCAGTTGGACCCTGATAAGGGTTATTTTACATTTCTTTTGTGTTTAATCTATTCATTGTACTATTTTACTATTTTTTGTCTATTTGTACCTACACCTATTTATTGATGCTTCTAGAGGGATAGTAACTGTGATAGTGAAACATGTTGTTGGACGGTGTTAGTGCATGGTGGGTTTGACATTCTGGGATTCACCATGGACTGCAGCCTTGTGTGAACCATAGGGCATCATAGTTGGTATCAGAGCTTTAGTTCTAATATCCCTAGGATTATCTCTGTGTCATATTGTGGAGCTAGGATAGAGTTTTCTAGGAATCATGTATAGAGTCTGTTAGGAATTCCTAGTATAAGTGAGGACATTATATATATAAACGAAAATTACAAAAAAATTATGATGAACTATTTGCTTTGAAGTCTAAAGCATGCGGTGAATGATAAGTGATACTATTTTCCTATTGATATATATTTTATTTTATGCCTGAGATCCTATTTATTGTGTTTAACAAGCCCAACTCCTAAACTTATAGATGTCAGGAAGAGAATGTGGTCGTAGAGGTACTCATGCTCAGGGAGCTAAGGAAGCTGATGGGGAGCTCGAGTCGCAGCAGGCTCCGCAGTACTTAGTGGATCTCATAGCACATTTGGCAGCATGACTGGTAGCGATTGAGGAGCAGTTGGCAAATCAGGCTCAGCATGAGACACCCATTCCAGAGGAAACACCGAAAGAGACACCGATAGATACCCCACCACCATCAATAGATGATAGAGCTACTGAGCAGGAGACTTAGCTTCGTCTGGTAGAGAAATACCAGAAGATGAAGGCACCAGAATTTCATGGCTCATCAGATTCTATTGCTGCACACAAGTGAAAGGAAGATGTGAGTAACATCTTGGATATGCTTAATGTGAACACTGTGCAGAAGTAGAGGCTAGCAGCTTTCAGACTCAAGGGGGATGCAGGAGGATGGTATCGACTCAGATTTACTCTTGAACAGAGGATGACGGTTTCATGGGAGACCTTTGTTTATTTCTTCGACGAATAGTATGTGTTGGCTGCAACTAAAGTCGGGAAGGAGTTGGAGCTAGCTCGGTTAGAGCAGGGGGATATGTTTGTGATGGATTTTGAGAGTAAGTTTATGACATTACTTAGATTCACGGACATGTGGCACACCGATGAGCGGCAGGCTCATATGTTCTTGATGGGGCTTCGCCCGAGTTTGCATCGTTATCTTATGTCGAGGAGATTTCATTCAGTGCAGGAGGTGGCCGATGTCACCATATTTTAGGAGACAAAGGCGGTCATGTTTCAGAAGAGCAAGGATGGGAACGCCAAGTCAGGACAACCCGGTGACAAAGGTAAAGGTAAGAGGTCGTTTGCAAGACTAGGAGGACCTCAGCAGCAGGGTAAGGGTCCATATCAGTAGGGTCTCCATAAGAATGGACATCAATAGGAATAGAGGGTGTAGCAGCAGTGCAGATTTTAGGGGACTTGTTTCAACTGCAATAAGTTTGGACACAGAGTAGTAGAGTGCCATAGCGCATCCACAGCAGGCCAGCAGGGCAAGAATCAGCAGCAGCAAAACCATGCTCAGGGCTGAGGATAGGGCCAACAATTGAGGATTAAGGCACCTCCAACAGTCCCGAGGATTGAGGGATAGGTGCGAACTATTCAGGAGGTTCAACAGGGATAGATAGTCTCATACATTCAAGGCGATGCGGCGTAGCAGCCTTTGGCTACCAGCAGAGTCTATGTAGTTGTTCCTCGCGATCATGACGCGAGCGGGGCCGCAGTGGAAGATACGTTCCTTGTGAACTCCTTTCCAGCCCATATTCTTTTTTATTCTGGCACTTCTCATTCTTTCATCTCCTATGATTTTATGAGTAGTCTTCAGCTTGTAGCACAGCCTTTAGATATCATGTTATCTGTATCTACTCTTTTAGGAGAGGTGTCTCTCTTAGAGAGTGTTTGTAGGAGATGTGTTGTCATCTTAGATGATTTCGAATTTGTGATTGATTTGATTGTGTTACGTATGTCTGAGTTTGATGTTATCCTTGGTATGGATTGGTTATCTTCCTACCATTTGAGTATTGACTATTTTGCGAAAACAGTCATCTTATGAGCTTTTGATGGATTTGAGTTGGTGATAGCGACCTCGCGGGGCAACCATATTGGAGAGTCATTTTTGGCATACGTCGAGGAGGTGATGTTGTGAGATTAGAGTGCATATTTGAGAGAGACGCGAGTGGTCTCAGAGTATTACGATATCTTCCAGGATATACCAAGTTTACCTCTAGTGAGAGAGGTCAAGTTTTGCATAGAGTTGCAGCCAGACACCGTACCGATCTCCCGAGCACCTTATCGTATGGCATCTGTTGAGATGAGGGAGCTCCAGATCCAGTTAGATGAGTTATTATCTAAGGGTTTCATTCATTGGAGTCATTCTCCGTGGGAAGCGTTGATCCTTTACGTGAAGAAGAAGGATGGGAGCATGCGATTGTGTATAGATTATCGTGAGTTAAACAAAGTTACCATCTGAGATAGGTATCCACTACCGAGGATTGATGACTTGTTAGACTAGTTGTAAGGAACATAGTGTTTCTTAAAGATAGATCTTCATTTCGGTTATCATCAGTTGCAGGTCCGGGAGATGGATATTCCCAAGACCATCTTTCTAACTTGATATGGGTTTTTCGAGTTTCTTGTCATGCCATTTGGGCTAACCAATACACCCGTGATATTCATGGATTTGATGAATCGGGTTTTTCATCCATACTTGGACCAGTTCATGATCATGTTCATCAATGACATTCATATTTATTCAAGATCGGATGCTGAGCATGAGCAGCATTTACGGTTGACACTACAGACTTTGCGGGCGCACCAGTTGTATGCTAAATTTAGCAAGTGTAAATTTTGGTTATCCGAGGTCAGATTTTTAGGCCAAGTTATCAGCTGGTAAGGCATTGTAGTAGATCCGACTAAGGTGGAGGCCGTTCTTAATTGGGAGCTACCGAAGACCGTTACCGAGATTCGTAGCTTTTTAGGTCTGGCAGGCTATTAAAGGAAATTCATTCAGGATTTCTCGAAGATTGTGATGCCACTTACACACCTTACAAAGAAGGGTGTACTGTTTGTTTAAGGCACAGAGTGCCAGGAGGCCTTTGAGACTTTGAAGGCTAAGTTAACTTCAGTGCCGGTGTTGATTCTTCCAAGCAGTGACAAAACTTTTGTTGTCTATGCTGATGCGTCGTTATCGGGTCTTGGAGGTGTTTTAATGCAGACCCAAAGAGTTGTAGCCTATATTTCAAGATAGTTGAGGACTCATGAGCAAAATTACCCAATGCATGACTTGGAGCTAGCAGCAGTGGTCTTTGCACTAAAGACTTAGAGGCGTTATTTGTATGGAGTGTAGTTCGAGCTATTTACTAATCACCAAAGTTTAAAATACCTCTTTTCACAGAAGGAACTTAACCAGAGACAATGGCGATGGGTCGAGTTTATAAAAGATTATGAGTTTGTAGTTCAGTACCATCTGAGAAAGGCGAATGTAGTAGCAGACGCATTAAGTAGGAAGCATCGTTACTGACTTATAGCTTTGAGGTGTTCATTACATCGAGATCTTTACACCCTCAGCCGCTATAATTTTAGGTCGGAGATTAGCGGGAGTAGTGCATTTTTAGGAGCTATATCAGTACAGTCATTTTGGAGTGATCGAGTGGTCAGAGCTTAGCTAGAAGATTCTTAGATTCAAACCTGAAAGGGGAATTCCAAAGAACCCAATGTTGATTGGACTATTGGAGCAGATGGAGGGTTTCGGATGAAGGGCCGGATTATCATGCCGAACAATTCATAGCTGAAGAAGGATTTATTTGATGAGGTGCATCGCACTAGGTACACAGTGCATCTAGACACAATGAAAATGTACAAGGACATGAAGAGGCATTTTTAGTGGAGTGGCATACGTAGAGAGATTGCAGAGTATGTGGCGAAGTGTTTTACTTGTCAGCAAGTTAAGGCAGAACATCAGAGACCTCCAGGAACCCTACAGCCTTTATCCATTCCCGAGTGGAAGTGGGTAGATATTTCTATGGATTTTATCATAGAGTTACCTAGATCAAAGAAAGGAAATAATTCTATTTGGGTGATAGTAGACCGGTTGACAAAGTCAACATACTTCTTACCGGTGAAGACGACTTATACATCAGAGACGTATACGAGGATTTTTATCCGGGTTCGATTGCATGGAGTCCCAACGATGATTGTATAAGATCAAGGCTCGGTCTTCACATCCCATTTCTAGAGGAGTTTCTAGAATGCATTCGGCAGCCAGTTGTCATTCAGTAGCGTTTTCCACCCTCAGACGGATGGTCAGACAGAGAGAGTGAATTAGGTGTTAGAGGATATGCTGTGAGCATGCATTATAGATTTCCAGGGTAGCTGGGAGGATCACATTCCATTAATTGAATTTGCTTATAATAATAGTTATCAATCTACCATTGGTATGGCACCATATGAAGCATTGTACGGTAGGCCTTACAGATCGTCTATTTGTTGGGCACAACCAGAGGATAGCCTATTGCTTGGGCCGGAGCTTGTGAGACAAACCACAGAGAAGATGGCATTGATTAGAAAGCATATTCTTCCTACTCAGAGTTAGCAAAAGAGCTATGCGGATCAGAAGCGACGACCTCTAGAGTTTCAGGTTGGAGACCTTGTCATGTTTAAAGTATCGCCGATGAAGGGCGTTCAGCAATTCGTTAGATGGGAAAAGATTGCCCAGAGATATGTTGGTCCAATCAGGATTATTAAGCATGTTATAGCTATTTCTTATGGATTAGATCTTCCAACATCTTTGTCAAGTGTATACGATGTCTTTCATGTTTCGATGCTCAAGAAGCATTTGCGCGACGAGGAGCAGCAAAGAGTGATTGATGCACTAAAGATTGAGATCAAGGATGATTTGACTACCATAGAGATTCTGGTTTGTATTCTTGCTAGAGAGGCTAAAAAGATTAGAAACAAAGTTATTCCATTAGTGTAAGTTCAGTGGAACTGGCAAGGAGCCAAAGTAGCTTCTTGGGAGTGCGAGGAGGACGTACGTCGCGACTACCCACACCTATTTTAACAGGTAAGATGTTGATGTTTGAGTATGCTTATACTCATTTCTATTTACGTTATATTATTCAGCCACATTTATATTTAACACTAGAATGGGGTACTAACACTTAGCTCCTAATCATTCAGAATATAAGGTATATATATGGGGGGTTCCTTGTTTGGATTTTTCGCCCGACTTACTAGTTCAGTCTAATTAGGGGTTAAGTGGGAGTATACGCATTTTAGATTGTTAAGTTTAAATATTTGCTTATGTTTCACATTTGGGGATTAATGGTATGAGATGTGGAGAGGGTTTCCTTATCTGGATTATCCCCTCTTAGTGCTTTTCTCGTATTATTAATCTTTAAGATGTGATTGCGGAATTTTGAGGATGAAATTATTTTAAGGTGGGGTGAATATAAAACCCTATATATTTGAGTTTATAAGTGATAATTTGAAATAATAAGTGATTAATTGTGATAAATGGATATTTATCGTGATAAATGGATATTTATCATGATAAATGGATATTTATCATGATAAATATCATTAAATGATGTATGAGTATGATGCCAAGTATTTTTAGTGTAAATGAGTTCATACATATGAAAGAATCGATTCGAAACATGCACAAGCCAAGAAACCTACACAAACAGAAAAGTTACTGCTCGGTCGACCGCCGCACAAGGTTCGGAAGCCAAGAAACCTACACAAACAGAAAAGTTACTGCTCGGTCGACCGATGCACAAGGTTCGGTCGACCGCCGATCGATTTTCTAGTTTTCTCAGTCTGTTTTCGAAACGGGTTCTTTTGAGGCCCAGTTGGACACAGAATTATATAAACCTCTTTTTCACCTTTTTACACATATGATATCAGATCTTTCAAACCCTAGCAGCCACCTTTTCCTCCCCAAAACCCTAGATCAAATTTTTGAGTTTCCAAGAGCTTTGTAAAGCAATTTTCGACGTGTAGGCGAGTTTTGTTGACGTGTGGATTAAGGATTTGCTTTGGCATTGTACTCTCAGGCTTTCAACCAAGTATTCAGGCGAGTTTCATCTCTGCTAACCCTACACCCAAGTTTTAAAAAGTTTTTAATGGGTTTTTATGTGATTTTATTGAACCAAATCGACTAGTTTGAGTATAAAAGCAATTATTTTATATTATATGAATAAAGATCAGAGCTTTCTATGTTTAAAAGCTTAAGAACGAATTTTTAGAATTGATTTAAGATCTAAAAGTAAATAACAATGTGGTTTAACTTAGTTTTGATGATTCTATCGACGTTTTGATGTTTTCATGCATGTTTAGGTTTTACATGTAATATTTAATGCTGTGATTCTTGTTTCATGTGTTGAATAATCTTCAAAGATGTTAATTTAGTATTTGCAACGTTCTATACAAGATTTACAATGATTTAAATAAGTTAGAATCATGAAACACAAACAAACACGAACCTACAATAAGTAGGCTGAGGACCTCGGGTTGGTTGACCGCCACATAAGGCGCGGTCGACCGCCAGGCAAATCCGAGCCTGTGTATGTTTCGACTCATGTTTGATGTCTTTGAGAAATTTTCTTGATCTATCTGAGATGTAATATGATGTTTATGAACTATTTAACACCATAGGTGTTTGTGAACATGAAATATTAGCACGCACATTGAGATACGTGCACTAATGCTTGATCTATGTTCTTAAATAAATATTTTTGCATAGTGGAGATGCACAATCTATGTTTGAGTTAATAGGTGTTGATATAACACATGATAATGCATACTTATCTATTGGGGATGTTTCGGTGTGGACGTTTATCCCGTAAAAAGACCTCGGCAGCACCACACTAAGAGTATTTGGATATTATCCCGTAATGAGACATCGACGGTACCAATACTCGAAGATGATCAATGTGTTTTTGGATTGGGCTGATATGCCTTTATTCTGCGGTATGATCATCTGGATGCATCATCCGGAATAGGGGAGATAAAAACCTATTACAGCAGAACGATTGAGTAAGGACGTTGAAATCCACATATGAATGTGAGAACCTTACAAAAGTATCGTTATGTAATAAAGACATATACACACAGTTTGTTGGGTTATATACATATAATTCAAAATTAATCATGCAGCAAAAATTAAAATAAAACCCAAACAGGATCCATGCGATCCAATTGATTCAAAAAGAGTTTAACATTACGAACATGTTCGTGCGCAGATTACCGAATTAACACCTTAATTCGATTGGACTCTAGGTGCTGCTCAAGGAACGAACGCCCTCTATCAGAATCCACACACGAACGATCACAAACGGATGCAGGGGTGCTAGCTCCTTTCTGCGTCGGCTAGGGGTTTTCTTTTTTATGAGAGATTATCAAATCAGGGCATCACAAAAGTCTATTTATAGCCACGTTAACCCTAACATGTAGAGAGATATTTTGTGGATATCTTATTCAAAATAACAGAAATTTGTTTCTTATTCAGATAATAAGAAATTATATTTTATCTCTAAAATATCTCAAAAATAATAGATTTTTATTTTGAATTTTACATTTAAAATTCGAAATTGCTCAAAGAAATCCTAGCGCGTTCATCACGTTCTTTGTGTACAACCCAATAGATTAATATTATGTTAGCAGTGGGCCCAATCCCATTATAAACCCACAAGTCATAAGTGGCCTCTAGCAAGACATTATGACTACCCAAATAATATAAATATCGATAGTCCGATTTTAACCTAACCAATAGTACATGTTATAACCCTTTTGTCACATGATATCTTGTTTGAACATAAGTCATGGTACATATCAAACTTATATTGTTCAAACATATAATTCTCGATCACTAAGTAGACTGATAATTCAAATGATATTGATTACACTATTAATTTATTTTAGCATGACCATGCATTTCTCAGTCCTACTTATCGAGGGGCCCAATAGATATCTCTCTCATAAGAGGGACAAATTCCATCTTTATTATTCACTATCC
Organism: Asparagus officinalis; assembly: GCF_001876935.1. Lineage (NCBI taxonomy): Eukaryota > Viridiplantae > Streptophyta > Magnoliopsida > Asparagales > Asparagaceae > Asparagus > Asparagus officinalis. The sequence goes on from NC_033800.1 coordinate 98,416,656, forward strand.
TCTGTATAATTCTCATCATGTCCAATCATAACCTTTATGATTATCCGATTAAAGATAATGTTTGATTATGTTAAAACACGATGTTCCTCATGTAGGAATCTGTGATAATCTCATGTCTAAGGATTCGATAACATAACTATTATAAGATCACTTATGACACTAACCCATGTAGTAATCTCATAGTGGGTCTATCCAGTGCCTTATTCTCTAACAAGTACCTAAAGGTTTGATTTATATTACCATATATAATTATCTCATGTTTATCAATCAAAACCCATACTAGTCTTAATTTATCTTTATGCCCTTTAGTGATAAATAACTAGGTATAACATGAATAACATAGTTATTCATAAACATTATAATAAAGTAACATGCCAATAATACTAATGTGGAGAAAACCATTCTTTAAATGAAAATATAATCATTACATCAAGGTCTAAATATTTGGCCTAGGGCATAACCACTAACACAATTGTAGTTTGCTCCTATGTTAGATTACCCAAGTGTGGGGTATATTTTGGATATATGACATATATGATATGGCTTATGGTGATATTTTTTTGTGACTGCGCTAACTACCCGAGGATAGTTCGATATGTGACATTGGTTCTTTTTAGTAGAGGTTTAGAGTATTTTTCTTCATGTATTGCTTTTCATTAATAGGATTGGAATTGATATTTAGCAATCAACAATTTGAGACATAGTATATACATGAGAGTTTCCTTGTTTGGATTATTTCGCTCGACGTACTAATTCTTGTGTTGTGGGTTTCTGTGATGCCCCAGGGTTCACACAAGGCTGCAGTCCAAGGTAAAACTCGGATTGTCAAACCTACCATATACCCACACAGCGCATTAACACATTTCACCAATCACAGTAATATCCTCTAGTAGAATCAATAAGAAGTAAGGGTACAAAACAGGCAAAAGGAAGAAGTAAAAACAATAGACATGATAAAGAAGGAGAGATCTCATAAATAAAAGAATCATGTCTCAACTGAAGAACATCTGATATCTAAAATTATAAAATGTCTCAACATGAATAAACTAAATCTCATACTAAGGCACTCTACCTTTATGAATACAACTCTAAAGTCTGAACAATGAATGTAACTATACGATGGATCTACAGCTACTAAGACTGTGTGACGACGACTATGCTAGAACTCTATCATCCTATGGCTCTCCGAAACTCTGAGCTACTTAAAAAAGATAATTTAAATAAAAAAAACAACAACAAGAGTGTCAGAGTGCTACAGCAAGATCACCTCCATCCGTTCCTAGAGGAAGGGCTGCTAGATAAAGTGGAGGCTCTACCTATTCAGCATAGTCTACCTAGATCATTTTCTCCGTATCTAATGGAATTAATATTTAGACACCTACAAATGAGATGTAGTACGTCAAACAAAATAATCCAAACAAGGAAACCCTCATGTATATACCATATGTCTCAAGTTGTAGATACCTGTAGGAGTAAAATTTGATTTCCCGAAACGGAGATCTCGTTTGTATTGATAAGAATAGCTTATTACAAACTAATGAATCAAAATTATGACAAAAGCAGAGGGAAGGCCCTCCTTGTTTAACGTGGGGTCTTTGGTAGTAATAGGATGCCTTGCTCAGTTCTCACACCGAGTTTGTTTTCCTTGGACGATTCGATCGAGGTTGCAGGTGAGCTTCAGTATGTAGTGGAAGCTCGTGTTGGTCGAGTTCGAGTGTCCGAGCTCAATAGCGATCAAGGCCCGGAGCTAGAAGGAGATGCTACAGTGCAAGAACAATGCAAAGAGCCAGGCTCGATTCTCTTAGAGCTTAAGAGAACTGATTGCCAAGGAGCCAAATAGGTTCGGTCTTAATCAAGAGTTCATGACCTCTCTTTTGATAGCCATCATTGGCTATTTATAGTGGAGGAGAAGTATGGCCACTCCCTCAAATTGGACCTCTCTTTTGATAGCCATCATTGGCTATTTATAGTGGAGGAGAAGTATGGCCACTCCCTCAAATTGTGGGATTGTGGTTGAGGGGGACCATAACTCCATCATAGTGGAGGAGAAGTATGGCCACTCCCTCAAATTGTGGGATTGTGGTTGAGGGGGACCATAACTCCATACCTTAAATCTTGGGATGTGACCATTAGAGGTGAGAAGAACCATACTTCATCCCTTAGATCATGGGGAGTGGGTGTACCCACTCCCACATTTTAAGCTCAAGTGGCTGACTTAGTCCAGCCGTGCAGGCGAGCTTGACATTGAAGGACAGCTGGCGAGCTTTCAGGCGAGCATGTGAGCTTGGGTCTGCAGGCCAGCCTGGAGGGCTTTGGCATACAGGCGAGCCTGGGTGCTACAAGCGAGCTCGTCCTTCAGGCGAGCGTGGATCATACAGGCGAGCTAGGTCTTTAGGCGAGCTTCAAGCATTCAGGCGAGCTTCAAGTCTTCAGGCAAGCCTGGATCATGCATGCTAGCTTCAAGCTGTCAGGCGAGCTCTGGATGCGAGGCTGTGCAGGCGAGCTTGCCTTATGGAGGCAAGCTTCAAGCCTTCAGGTGAGTTTCAATGCTATCAGGTGAGTTTGTCCTTCAGGTGAGCCTGGGTCATGCAGGCGACCTTCAAGCTGTTAGGCGGGCTGAGCTATGTAGGCGAGCTCTGAGTGTTGACATGCGAGCTTGCTCTTCAGGCGAGCTTGGCCCTTAGGCGAGGTTATGCGGGCAAACCTCGTAGGCGAAGCTGTGCAGGCGAGCTTCACTTAGTTCGAGTGAGCTCCAATGTTTAGGTGAGCTCTAGCCTTGCATAAGGACTTCCTTATAGGTGAACTTCACCCTTTTCTGGCGAGCTTCAGCCTTTAGGCGAGCTTCAGAACATGCATCGAAGAACAAGCCATAACTTTCAAATCGTAAGTCGGAATTGGACGAATTATATATGAAAATCGACTATCTCGATGAGACGGAGCCGACCAAACTAACCTTATAGTGTTAGGTTTTATCCTGTCTATTTTTCTAAATTCCTTACGGTTTAAGAGATATTAGTGTTTTCCCGTTATTGCTCTTTTAGGTAAGGTTTTAGCAGTCTTGTTCTGAACTTCTATGATAGGGATTAAAAGAAATTTTTATTGCCTACAATACCTAAATATTAATACCAAACTAAAGATAAATAATCTAAAGAAACTAATAATTATTAACCCACAACACGAGACTGGTATGTTGAGTGAAATAATCCAAATAAGAAAACCCTCATGTATATACCATATGTCTCAAGTTGTGAATCGCTAATTATTGATCCCAGCTAAGAAGTAAAAGAGAAGCAATACATGAAAGTAGACTATAACTCCAAACCTCAAACATGATGAGCAAATGCTACAATCTCGGACTACCCTCGGGTAGTGGTGCAGTCATAAGGAAAATATCATGCAAAATAAACATCTTCATAGATTATGCCATGTATGCCAAAAGTATCTAAATTGTACCCTACTCTCGGGTAATCTGACATGGGAGCAAAACTACATCTATGTATGTATATATATATCTCTACATGAAATAACGATACTCTTGTAAGGTACAACACACTATCTTGGGGGAAAAACATCCTTACTCAATCGTTCTGTGGCAATACGTATATCTCCCTATTCCGGATGGTGCATCCAGATAATCGTATAGCAGCGGAGCGTAGGCATATTAGCCTAATCCAGAAAACACCGATCATCTTTGAGATTGGTACAACAGTGGTCTCATTGCGGGGAAACGCACAATACTCCTAGTGCGGTATAGCCATGGTCTCATTGCAGGAAAACACCCAATACTCCTGGTGTGAAACAGCCGCGGTCTCATTGCGGAAAAATGTCCATCACCGAGCATCCAAAAGTAATGAATTATGCATTATCATGTGTTATACCAACACTATCAACTCTAAACATGTGATACGACTCAAATAAATTTGTATTCAACACCCGTGCACGTATCTCGACATGTGGATCCACAACTCATGTTCATGACTACCTCGTGTGTAAAATAATCAAAAAGTAGTATATTACAATGCATGTATATCTTTTATTTCAAGCTAATCGTGCAACACTTATCATAATCCCTTTTGGTATACAAATATGTGTGCTATGACACTATACGTATGTACTCAAGGCTGTACGTGTATCATCATGCGGCTCACACCTCGCGATTGCATCCAAAATGTAAGCGAACAACACTCAGGAAACTCAAAAGAGGCAGATCGATCGACCGCCCCAAAGGCGCCGGTCGACCGAATCAGGATCATGCACAAACAGAGATTTGTCAGTCGATCGCCCCTAGGGCGCCGGTTGACCGGCTAGAGAAAAAAAATCTTCTTCTTCAAGTTTTTAGGTTATGTTGATTTACGATATCATAACTTGTTCAAAAACAAAACTTTCTTATCACGAAACATATAACAACACTTAAGGTTTGATAATAACTTACAAAAATTATCTTGAACATGATTCAAACTCTTGGGTTAATCTAATTAGGGTTTAACAACCTAATTAACAAAATTCCTCGATTAGAACATGACTTCTTAACATGTTTAACATATGCTTTCTTGTAAAAACTCATAGATCAGATATAATTTGATTTAAATTCACTCATATTTCTTATGTTTCACAAACCTAAGTTTTAAGCTTCTCTAATCAACATGTAATCTCAATTAAACATCATATTAGGGTTTAAACATGATTAGAACATGATTAACAAGTTAAAAATAAAATTTTAAACAATCCTAATGATCATGATCATGTTTCTATTATAAATAGCAAGAAAAACATGTATCTAAAACCAGGTTAAGATTTTATTTCAAAAATCTACTTTTTATCATGTTAAAATTAGATCTAAGCATCAAAATAACCATATTACTTCATAAACACATGTTTTAAACTACGGGTAAGGTTTGGATGCAGATGATCTTTCCTTAAACTCATGTGCAAGCCTCTGAAATAAAAAAGCAAGCAATCCACAAGTGCAAACAACCCGTTCTCCCTTGCCACACGTCGATGATCTTGCCCTCTTGTCGGTGTTGTGCTTCACAAAGCTCTCAAAATTCATAAGAAAATGATCTAGGGTTTTTGAGGGGAGATAGTGGCTACTAGGGTTATGTAATAAAGGAGAGTAACTTTTGTGAAAAACACAGGTATTTATTATAATAATCTATTTTTTTATACTAGTCATTTTTGAGGCCCACATGATGTAAGGTAAAAAAACAAAAACAAAAAACAAAACAAAAACATATGACACAAAAGGGCCATTTGAGTGTTAACTTAGTAAGCCCAATATACAACTCAT
>NC_033800.1:98421962-98441672 GCF_001876935.1 Asparagus officinalis
ATATCATGAGAGTTTGTTTGGTGATAAAAGACCTAACTAACCCCTTGATCTCCATTTATCTTCACTAAAATACCCAGCAACCACTTTAAAATCACTCCTCTTCATATTCCTTCTCACGGAAACCAGAGAGAGAAAGTCAAGAGAGAGAGAGAGAGAGAGAGAGAGAGAGCAAGGCTAGAACGTGATTGAGAAAGAAAAGGGGGGATTTTTTTTCTTGCTTCGGAGTTTCACACGAATTTAGGCAAGCATTTTTTTCTCTCAAATATTTTTTTCGTATTATTATTTGGATTTCCTTCGTGCAAGTATCTCTTTCCACAATTAATTTATAATTTTTTATGTTTATGCTTCAGGCAACACCATTTTTTTATTTTTTTTGTTTTTCCTTCTAGTTCATAGAAATAAATAGTAGAATTCATGTTTATTTTTTTTTGAGATTTTTTTTTGTTATATCTTATATGGGAAATAAATAATAGGATTATCTTAGGATCTATTTTTACTATCTTATTTATTTATTATACTTTTCCCTCCATGATCTTATAATTATTATTGATATTATTACTATTAATTTCACATAATTTTTCGTACAAATCAGAAGATAAAATTTTTGGCTTATATAAGATATATGAATTTATCACTTTACTTATTTGAAAGTATTTATTTAGGAATTTAACCGAAACCCGAAGTTTAGTTAGTATCGGCATCACACATGAAATTAAAGGTTATGGTTGTGGTGGTTAGTTGAAGTGGACAATGACACACGAGTCTAGAGTTCAAACCTTAGATTCTTCATTTTCACACATAAATTTATTTTGGTTCGGTTTGAACACAAACTTGTACCTTTCTGTATCACTGGCGTCATATTAGTGAAGTTGGTGTTGTGGTCAGATGCCTTAGATGATAACTCTTGGGTTCGGAGTTCAAATCCCACAGCCATCAAAAATTTTAGTTGGTGAGCCTGAGTTTTTAGTTGTTGGGCCTTAGTTTCTCTTGTGGGCCTTGACTTTTTACTAGAGTTTCATGTTTATTAAGAATGTGATGTTTGCCAACAGAAAAGGGAATAATGCTGGTTTTGGGTGTAGGGTTAGGATTAGTAATTTTTGTTTAGGGTTGGGTGATTATTTATCAAATTCTATATTTTTGTCATTCAAAATATTAATTTATTTACCAGTTTTTAGGGTTGGGTGATTATTTATCAAATTCTATATTTTTGTCATTCAAAATATTAATTTATTTACCAGTTTTTAAACTTATATTATTTTAGTGAACTTTCTATATTTTTGTCATTCAAAATATTAATTTATTTACCAGTTTTTAAACTTATATTATTTTAGTGAACTTTTTCGCTCATTTTGAGTACCTTGGTATACTTTGTAATAGATTGTGTGGTTGAAGTCCGTGTTGATCAGTAATGTCATCAAATAGGCTTGACTATGCATGAAGATGATTTCCATCAAAAATATGATTTATAAGCGTGCTTTCATAGCACGGCTATGTTCTCGATATCGATATCCCGATATGTGATTTTTCCTTGGCTATTACTACTATAGCATCGACTAGACGATGCACCCCTCTTGATTGGACATGTTCTGGATCACAGTTATCTTTTATAGTTTTACGAAAGTCGTTCTACGGTAACTCTGTGGTTAGTGCACTATATTTTATGCACAGTCACTTAGATTAAACAGAAACATGGGGTTTATAAAGGGGAGTTGGATGGAGAATATAACATATATATAAACGGGCACATGCACATTCCAGATATCCTGAGTTATATATATATATACAAAGGCCAAAGGGCCAATACTTGACTTGAAGCCGTGTTCCCAGGACGGTTTACATGGAACCGATTTATATACATGAAAATATTCTTCACTAATTCAAATAACGTCTAAATAATAATAATACACTTGCATGTTTGGTGATGGACATTATCTTGTTCTCTATGTTTAGCGTTGACTGGCGTTGACCTAGAATTACGCGGTGACCGGCGTTGACTCTAGGGTTTCGAATCGCCATTAACACAGTTTATACTCGTACGTTTGCTGGAGTATACACAGTTTAAGCTCTTAAGGTATTGGAGCATCGCGGTCCCGAATGTTGGGGTTGCAGGACCAACTGTTAAAGTTGATTCATCTGCATGTGTGGATTTTGTCCTGAATTTGTTGGGTGCTCAAGTCACGAGACCAACTAGTGGAGTTGATGCGTCAATGACTCGCAGTTATAGAATTTTTGGCAAATCCTCAGCCATCAACGGGTTTGACAAGCCTTTACCGACTACCGTTTGAGTCGGGCTAGCATGCGGATTGTTTAAGTCCGTTCCGCATGTGACGTCGTGCTAAGAGAGTTAACGCTCTTAGTGCTACGATATTGAATACGTAGACTTCGTCTTTGTCACGGGAATAGACTACCCGGCGACGCGTGTTAGGCGTTGACTTTAGGATTTTTTGGCTAATCCCCAGCCTTCAACGGATTTGACTAGCCTTTACCGACTACCGTTTGAGTCGGGCTAGCATGCGGATTGTTTAAGTCCGCTCCTATGTGACGTTTAAGCTAAAAGAGTTAACCCTTTTAGTGCTACGATATTGAATACGTAGACTTCGTCTTTCTCACGGGAATAGACTACCCGGCAACGCGTGTTAGGCGTTGACTTTAGGATTTTTGGCTAATCCCCAGCCTTCAACGGATTTGATTAGCCTTTACCGACTACCGTTTGAGTCGGGCTAGCATGCGGATTGACGAAATCCGTTCCGCATGTAACGTTGTGCTAAGAGAGTAAACTCTCCGAGACTTTGTGCTATGACGTTGAATACATAGGCTTCGTCTTTCTCACGGGAATAGACTACCCGGCAACGCGTGTTAGGCGTTGACTTATCCCTACTCAGGCTTCGGGATAAAATTCCCCGTGCATCGAGTGCCCGGATTTGACAATCGTGTCTTTTCTAAAAGCAAAGACAGATTGAGAAACGGGAGAGGAAGAATTTTATATTCTATCTCCCGGTGCTGAAGAGGAAGAATTTTATATTCTATCTACAGCTGGAAAGGGAACTTGAGGTGGGATCCCCCACCCCCAGAATCCGGAATGATGAACTGGGAGTGGGTTCTCCACTCCGAGCATCGGAAAGGTCCGAGGAGAGGAAGAATTTTATATTCTATCTCCCGGTGCTGAAGAGGAAGAATTTTATATTCTATCTACAGCTGGAAAGGAAACTCGAGGTGGGATCTCCACCCCCAGAATCCGGAAGGATGAAACTAAGAGTGGGATCTCCACTCCGAGAATCGTAACAATTCGGATAACCCTAACTGTCGGAAGGTTTGATTACCCGATTTGGAAGTGGACCTCTCGTTCATTGGGGGAATCGAGAGGAGATTTTGGCTGTGGCCCTAACTGTATGAATGTTTGACCAAGCAGGAGTTTGAGACGACCTAACTGTCGGAAGGTTTGATCGCTCGATTTGAAGGTGGACCTCTCGTTCATTGGAGGAATCGAGAGGGGATTTTGGCTTTGGCCCTAACTTTTATAGGTTTGACCAGAACGCAAAGAGAGTGGAATACGAGTAGCAAAGAAAGTGCCAACTCGTATCATCACTCAAAGGGAGATTTTAACGCTAGGCGTTTAGGACCTAGCATGTTAAATCTGAGAAATGCCAATGACTGGCAGATGGAAATGTTGGTGGGTCCACTGTCGTTTGATTTGATCAGCGGATGGTTTGGTGAGGAAAGATTAACCTATCAGAAGATTGGATCTCCTCTCACAAAAATAACTCATAAGAGTTAGAGAATAAGAAGAGACATTCTGACCTTCAGAGTTCGAACGTGAATTTCTTATTCACCAATTCCACAATGATTGGGTTATCCCTAAGAATACCCATGTGGTATTCTTTCGGGAACTTCCCGATGCATTGGATAATCCACCCCCAGTTTCTCTCTTGGAACTGGGTTTGACTTGGTTGTCCGACCGGGTTATCCTTAAGAATATTAGCGTAATATCCTCCAGGAACTTCCCGTCAATGGTAGGAAATAGTTTAGACTCATATACCTATTGGAGTATCAGGGAGCAGTTTAACCTCATATACCGGTAGGAGGAATGAGAAACAGTTTATACTCGTATACTCTTTGGAGTGAGAAGCAGTTTATACTCTTATACTTATCGGAGTATTGAGGAACAGTTTATACTCTTGTACTCTTTGGAGTATTGAGGAACAGTTTATACTCTTGTACTCTTTGGAGTATTGAGGAACAGTTTATACTCTTGTACTCTTTGGAGTATTGAGGAACAGTTTATACTCTTGTACTCTTTGGAGTATTGAGGAACAGTTTATACTCTTGTACTCTTTGGAGTATTGAGGAACAGTTTATACTCTTGTACTCTTTGGAGTATTGAGGAACAGTTTATACTCTTGTACTCTTTGGAGTATTGAGGAACAGTTTATACTCTTGTACTCTTTGGAGTATTGAGGAACAGTTTATACTCTTGTACTCTTTGGAGTATTGAGGAACAGTTTATACTCTTGTACTCTTTGGAGTATTGAGGAACAGTTTATACTCTTGTACTCTTTGGAGTATTGAGGAACAGTTTATACTCTTGTACTCTTTGGAGTATTGAGGAACAGTTTATACTCTTGTACTCTTTGGAGTATTGAGGAACAGTTTATACTCTTGTACTCTTTGGAGTATTGAGGAACAGTTTATACTCTTGTACTCTTTGGAGTATTGAGGAACAGTTTATACTCTTGTACTCTTTGGAGTATTGAGGAACAGTTTATACTCTTGTACTCTTTGGAGTATTGAGGAACAGTTTATACTCTTGTACTCTTTGGAGTATTGAGGAACAGTTTATACTCTTGTACTCTTTGGAGTATTGAGGAACAGTTTATACTCTTGTACTCTTTGGAGTATTGAGGAACAGTTTATACTCTTGTACTCTTTGGAGTATTGAGGAACAGTTTATACTCTTGTACTCTTTGGAGTATTGAGGAACAGTTTATACTCTTGTACTCTTTGGAGTATTGAGGAACAGTTTATACTCTTGTACTCTTTGGAGTATTGAGGAACAGTTTATACTCTTGTACTCTTTGGAGTATTGAGGAACAGTTTATACTCTTGTACTCTTTGGAGTATTGAGGAACAGTTTATACTCTTGTACTCTTTGGAGTATTGAGGAACAGTTTATACTCTTGTACTCTTTGGAGTATTGAGGAACAGTTTATACTCTTGTACTCTTTGGAGTATTGAGGAACAGTTTATACTCTTGTACTCTTTGGAGTATTGAGGAACAGTTTATACTCTTGTACTCTTTGGAGTATTGAGGAACAGTTTATACTCTTGTACTCTTTGGAGTATTGAGGAACAGTTTATACTCTTGTACTCTTTGGAGTATTGAGGAACAGTTTATACTCTTGTACTCTTTGGAGTATTGAGGAACAGTTTATACTCTTGTACTCTTTGGAGTATTGAGGAACAGTTTATACTCTTGTACTCTTTGGAGTATTGAGGAACAGTTTATACTCTTGTACTCTTTGGAGTATTGAGGAACAGTTTATACTCTTGTACTCTTTGGAGTATTGAGGAACAGTTTATACTCTTGTACTCTTTGGAGTATTGAGGAACAGTTTATACTCTTGTACTCTTTGGAGTATTGAGGAACAGTTTATACTCTTGTACTCTTTGGAGTATTGAGGAACAGTTTATACTCTTGTACTCTTTGGAGTATTGAGGAACAGTTTATACTCTTGTACTCTTTGGAGTATTGAGGAACAGTTTATACTCTTGTACTCTTTGGAGTATTGAGGAACAGTTTATACTCTTGTACTCTTTGGAGTATTGAGGAACAGTTTATACTCTTGTACTCTTTGGAGTATTGAGGAACAGTTTATACTCTTGTACTCTTTGGAGTATTGAGGAACAGTTTATACTCTTGTACTCTTTGGAGTATTGAGGACGGGTAGAGCACCGATACGGTTGTTCAGAGGATTCCTAGACTTGGGGAAATCCACGCTACGGTGGGGCTTTACCGGAGGGTCGGGATCTGAAATTGACGAAGGTTGGAGAGCAATATTACCTGCTTTTACCTTAGGCGTTGTTTTGGCCTTTGGCACCCAAACTTGTTCGGATCTCAGCGATTTCTTAACGGCCTCTTCCTTTTGCATTTCTTGTGCTTTTCGCATAAGGGTCCGGGCATCCGCAAGCAAGGTGTGACGCTTCTGGATTCGCTCCTCGAGAGTAGAGCGGGTTCTCTCCTCGAGAGTAGAACGGGTTCTTTTGACATGAACCCATTTGTTCGTTTCTGCTTTGGAGGAGGGGCTGGTTGTTTGCCGTTGTTGCTCTTGGCGATGTCTGGGCTTGAGATCTTCATTGTAGCGGATCCCGTCCATCGGCTCCCAAACCTTGGCCAGCTGACGAGCAAGGCTTTGACGCCGTCTTTGTCGCGCTCTCTTTGACAATGTTGTAGCGTCTTCAGTAGCCATCTGAAGGACCTGCAAACATTTATGAAAGAGGTTACCTTTCTGTACCCGTTTGGAGAGGCGGATCTGGAGGAGGAGGAAGAGAGGCCTTCTTTGAACTGTTGTTGATCGAGCTCGTGTTCTTCATTCACCCGGAGGACCTGCAAACATTTATGAAAGAGGTTACCTTTCTGTACCTGTTTGGAGAGGCGGATCTGGAGGAGGAAGAAGAGAGGCCTTATTTGAACTGTTGTCGATCGAGCTCGTGTTCTTCATTCACCCGGATCTTGAATGTCGGTTGCGTCACGACGGCGTTGGTAGCGATGCCGTTGGCTCCCACTGTGGTCGCCAGCTTGTTTGCGGAAAAAGTTGCTGTATTCATTGCTGCATTCATTACAACTTCGATCGTTACAATGAAACAAAAAGATAGCCTTTTTATAAGACCGGTACACAATGAAAACAAAAGAAATACAACTCCTTTCAAACAAACGCAAGATCTGTTTATCATCTCTTGCTTGCGTGCAATCAGATCCGCTCCGAGAAAATCGAGCAGAGCTTCGTCTATCCGCGGAGGGATATAGAAGCAGAACTTCGTCGATCCGCGTGAGATCTAGAAGTTTTAAAGCGTATACCTCGGCTAAAGCGAGGTATTAGCTCTTCTTAGTATTAACGCCAAGGGCTAATACTAAGGATCGGATGATGAAGGCGCGGATGTAGACCTCTCCTCTTCTTGTTGAAGCGCACGGCCACTCTCCACTGCAGCAGGGCTTCGCCAAGGCTCTCCAAAAATCCAGATCCTCAAAAATGAGCCAAGGTGTTGCTATTTATAGGCAATGGGGCAATGAGCCCAAGGTTTGCTATTTATAGGCAAATGGGGGCTTGGGGCGTCTCCACGAATCCGAGACACCCCTGGGGTGTCTCCACAGATCTAAGACACCCTTGGGGTGTCTCCAAGAATCCGAGACACCCTTGGGGTGTCTCGGATTTTCTGAGACACCCCTAGGGTGTCTCGGAAATTCCGAGACACCCCTAGGGGTGTCTCGGATTTCTTGAGACACCCTAGGGGTGTCCAAGCCCCCTAGAGGTCCCCTAACACCTATAAATACCCCCCTTACCTCTTTGTTTTGGAGGAGGAATTTCGTTGACCGGCGTTGACCTAGGGTTACGCGTTGACCGGCGTTGACCCTAGGGTTTTGAATCGTCGAACGTTGACTTTCGCTTGCAGCGTGTTGACTGGCGTTGACCTAAGGTTACGCGTTGACCGGCGTCCACCCTAGGGTTTCGAATCGTCGAACGTTGACTTTGGTTGCAACGCGTTGACTGGCGTTGACCTAGGGTTACGCGGTGACCGGCGTTGACTCTAGGGTTTCGATCGTCGAACGTTGAATGGTGTGGATATTGAATCCTCGAACGTTGACTTTGATTGCAACGCGTTGACTGGCGTTGACCTAGGGTTACGCGTTGACCGGCGTTGACCCTTAGGGTTTGAATCGTCGAACGTTGACTTTTGTTGCAACGCGTTGCTTGGCGTTGACCTAGGGTTACGCGTTGACCGGCGTTGACCCTAGGGTTTACGGATCGCCATTAACACAGTTTATACTCGTACGTTTGCTGGAGTATACACAGTTTAAGCTCTTAAGGTATTGGAGCATCGCGGTCCCGAATGTTGGGGTTGCAGGACCAACTGTTAAAGTTGATTCATCTGCATGTGTGGATTTTGTCCTGAATTTGTTGGGTGCTCAAGTCACGAGACCAATTAGGGGAGTTGATGCGTCAATGACTCGCAGTTATAGAATTTTTGGCAAATCCTCAGCCATCAACGGATTTGATTAGCCTTTACCGACTACCGTTTGAGTCGGGCTAGCATGCGGATTGTTTAAGTCCGCTCCTATGTGACGTTTAAGCTAAAAGAGTTAACCCTTTTAGTGCTACGATATTGAATACGTAGACTTCGTCTTTCTCACGGGAATAGACTACCCGGCGACGCGTGTTAGGCGTTGACTTTAGGATTTTTGGCTAATCCCCAGCCTTCAACGGATTTGATTAGCCTTTACCGACTACCGTTTGAGTCGGGCTAGCATGCGGATTGTTTAAGTCCGCTCCTATGTGACGTTTAAGCTAAAAGAGTTAACCCTTTTAGTGCTACGATATTGAATACGTAGACTTCGTCTTTCTCACGGGAATAGACTACCCGGCAACGCGTGTTAGGCGTTGACTTCATCCCTGTCTTTTCTGAAAGCAAAGACAGAGGAAAAGTTGCTATGATTTTGAATACATAGACTTCGTCTTTCTCACGGGAATAGACTACCCGGCAACGCGTGTTAGGCGTTGACTTCATCCCTGTCTTTTCTGAAAGCAAAGACAGAGGAAAAGTTGCTATGATTTTGAATACATAGACTTCGTCTTTCTTACGGGAATAGACTACCCGGCAACGCGTGTTAGGCGTTGACTTATCCCTACTCAGGCTTCGGGATAAAATTCCCCGTGCATCGAGTGCCCGGATTTGACAATCGTGTCTTTTCTAAAAGCAAAGACAGATTGAGGAACGGGAGAGGAAGAATTTTATATTCTATCTCCTGGCGCTGAAGAGGAAGAATTTTATATTCTATCTTCAGCTGGAAAGGAAACTCGAGGTGGGATCCCCCACCCCCAGAATCTGGAAGGATGAACTGGGAGTGGGATCTCCACTCCGAGCATCGGAAAGGTCCGAGGAGAGGAAGAATTTTATATTCTATCTCCCGGTGCTGAAGAGGAAGAATTTTATATTCTATCTACAGCTGGAAAGGAAACTCGAGGTGGGATCCCCCACCCCCAGAATCTGGAAGGATGAACTGGGAGTGGGATCTCCACTCCGAGCATCGGAAAGGTCCGAGGAGAGGAAGAATTTTATATTCTATCTCCCGGTGCTGAAGAGGAAGAATTTTATATTCTATCTACAGCTGGAAAGGAAACTCGAGGTGGGATCTCCACCCCCAGAATCCGGAAGGATGAAACTAAGAGTGGGATCTCCACTCCGAGAATCGTAACAATTCGGATAACCCTAACTGTCGGAAGGTTTGATTACCCGATTTGAAAGTGGACCTCTCGTTCATTGGGGGAATCGAGAGGGGATTGTGGCTTTGGTCCTAACTTTTTACAGGTTTGGCCAGAAAGCAAAGAAAGTGGAATACGGGTAACAAAGACAGTGCCAACTCATATTATCACTCACAGGGAGGCTTTTAATGCTAGGCGTTTAGGACCTAGCACGTTAAGCCTGAGAAATGCCAACGACGGGCAAATGGAAACGTTGGTGGATCCCCTGTCGTTTAATTTGATCAGCGGATGGTTTGGTGAGGAAGGATTAACCTATCAGAAGATTAGATCTCATCTCACAAAAATAACTCATAAGAGTTAGAGAATAAGAAGAGACATTCTGACCTTCAGAGTTCGAACGTGAATTGGGTTATCCCTAAGAATATCCATGTGGTATTCTTCCGGGAACTTCCCGATACGTTGGTTTATCCACCCCCAGCTTTTCTCTTGGAACTGGGTTTGACTTTGTTATCCGACCGGGTTATCCTTAAGAATATTAGTATAATTTCCTCCAGGAACTTCCCGTCAATGGTAGGAAATAATTTAGACTCGTATACCTATTCGAGTATGTAGAGAGCAGTTTAACCTCATGCACCTGTTGGAGGATTGAGAAACAGTTTATACTCATGTATTCTTTGGAGTGTCAAGAAGCAGTTTATACTCTTATACTTATCGGAGTTTCAAGGAGCAGTTTATACTCTTATACTTGTCGGAGTTTTGCCGTTTTCAATTAGCTTACCCTAGCGTTATAACGCCGGCTTCAACCAAGGTCTGAATGCTATTCTTTAAAGCAGATCAAGCCTTGGTGGGATGAAGAATCTTCCTGTGGTACACGCAGTACGTTGGGTCTGCAGAATCGTCAGCTTCCTCCTGATTCGTGATGGGCGGCAGCTTGATCTTGTTGTTTTCAAGAAGGGTCTCGAAGATAGTGGGAACGTCTTCGTCCTTGAACGAGTACTCGTTTTGGAGCCTCTCGTCCAAATTCTCCTGCTGTTCCCAGGACTGCTGTTGCGACGTTTGATTATCGTCAATAACAGCTGCAGGTGCGTCCCCTTCATCATGAGGTACGAGATCCGAATCCAGAGGGTTGACCATCAGTTGGCTCCTCTCGGCTTTCTTCCTTTTGAGGAATCGTTCGGCCCTTCAACTCTTTCCAGGTATTGAGCGGCTCTATTCCCATCACGTCCAAGATGCTAATGGACAGGTTGTTCTGACAAGTCTGCAAGAGGAATTCCTTCGTGACGGGATCCCTGCAGTTCATTGCCTGATTGCGGAAGCGTTTGATGAAGGTATCCACTGACTCTCCGCCTTTTTGTTTCTCGTCGAAGAGTGTCCTGATTGACACCTCGGTGTCATCATCGAAGAAATGGGCGAGGAACTTGCTTTCCAGGTCCTCCCAGTTGTTGATGCTTCCGGGCTTAAGACGGCGGTACCAATCGAAGGCGGGCCCGCGAAGGGTGCCAACGAATGACCAAACCATCAAGGGTCCGTTGCCAGAGATCACCCCCAAGTGGGACTTGAAGTAGATCAGATGCTGAGTGGGGGAGCCCTTCCCGCCGAACGGCGTGAAGTTGATCAGGTTGAACTTCGCCGGATATGGGATCGAATCCCATTCTCTTGGGTAAGGACACGGAATGCCGGTCTTCTTCACCTCTCGAGCAGACATCAGGGCGTCGATTTTTCTTTCGAGATCCTTCATCTTTTCGGCCTGATCTACATCCTGTTTTGGACAATTGTCGAGAGGAATGATACGGCCACCCCTAGTGTTGTCATCACTGGTGGGTCCACCCCCAGCGTTGTTATCTTTAGTGGGGCCACCCCTAGTATTCTTGGGTGGTGCGTCGGCCATGACGACTTCGTCCACTTCCGGATCGCTGTCAATTGTGGCGTTCTGGGTGCGACGGCTGGATTCCACTAGCTGATTTGACAAAGCTCGGATTTGTTGGTCGTTCCTTTGTCTCATCTCTTGCATAGCCATTTCCATTTCGAACTTGAAGATTTCCTTCTGCTTAGCCAGGGCCTCTTCAATGATTTTGGCTATCTGTTCGGTGTTGGCCATGCACACCTCTCGAGCTTGCCCTATGCTAGACGTTGTATCGTCGGAGGCGAGCGCGGAATGAGAATCTGAGAACTCATCATCGGAATGGACTCCTTCATGGACCCCATGGTCATTGTTATATCCGACGGCTTCTAGCTGAAGCTGAGCTACTCCCGAATTGACTCTGCTTCTTGGAGAGTGTTTAGGGTCGGAACCACTTGAAATGATTGGGGATTTTCCGTTGTTGACCATGTTGATGGTAACTTCTAGGAGTTCATCATCTTGAGCAGCCGATCCTCTTTGGTGGGAATGCCTTGATTTGGGCTCCGTCATTCCCTTGGGGATTCTCTCGAATATCGAGACCCTCTGCGGAGCGGTCTTGGGGCAGCTACATGTTGATAATACTGCCCTTATAAATTTGGTACACGGACAGTGAGAATCCGCTTCTCGGGTGTTGCTCTTTCGAGACTCATTCGCACCCCTAGCCTGATAGTACAACTCATCGACGCTGCGGTCGGAGTAACCTATCGGTTGCTCACGTGGGTTCTTAGGTATAACGCGTTTGTCTGTCCGACACGTTTTCTTCTGAGTAAACATTGCCTTGTTGGCTTTTACAGGAGTCACACGTTTGAAATCACACCTTTGTGAGGATGAAACCTTAACGGGCTCCTGATTTTCTGCACGCATCGCCAAGCGGGTTGTTGCAGAGATCGATTTGTTTCGATTTGTTAGGAGATCGTGTACGACCCCCAGTCTGGATGTTGGCTTGAAGCTCCTTCAGCGATCCCCAGCTTCCCTTGACAAGCGTTTTTCCTCGATTCTCGGGTAGAGCATCGATACGGTTGTTCAAAGGGTTCCTAGACTTGGGGAAATCCACGCTGCGGTGGGGCTTTACTGAAGGTTCGGGACCTGAAATTGACGAAGGTTGGAGAGCAATATTACCTGCTTTTACCTTAGGCGTTGATTTGGCCTTTGGCACCCAAACTTGTTTGGATCTCGGCGATCCATTAACTGCCTCTCCCTTTTGCATTTCTCGTACTTTTTGTACCAGGGCTCGGGCATGCGCACGCAAGGTGCGGCGCTTCTGGATTCGCTCCTCGAGAGTAGAACGGGTTCTTTTAACATGAACCCATTTGTTCGTTTCTGCTTTGGAGGAGGGGCTGGTTGTTTGCCGTTGTTGCTCTTGGCGATGTCTGGACTTGAGATCTTCATTGTAGCGGATCCCGTCCATCGGCTCCAAAGCCTTGGCCAGCTGACGAGCAAGGCTTTGACGCCGTGTTTGTCGCGCTCTCTTTGACAACGTTGGAGCATCTTCAGTAGCCATCTCCTCGGAGGAAGAGGAGTCCGGCTCTGCGATCTTGACCACGTTGGACGACGCGGGGACGTTACGTGGTGCAAGTGCAGAGGAGGAGTCCGGACCTGCGATCTCGACCACGTTGGACGACGCGGAGACGTCACGTGGTGCAAGTGCAGCGGCGGCAACGGGGTCTTGGATTTTTGAGCCGAAGGACCTGCAAACATTTATGAAAGAGGTTACCTTTCTGTACCCGTTTGGAGAGGCGGATCTGGAGGAGGAAGAAGAGAGGCCTTCTTTGAACTGTTGTCGATCGAGCTCGTGTTCTTCATTCTCCCGGATCTTGAATGCCGGTTGCGTCACGACGGCGTCGGTAGCGATGCCGTTGGCTCCCACTGTGGTCGCCAGCTTGTTTGCGGAAAAAGTTGCTGTATTCATTGCTGCATTCATTACAACTTCGATCGTTACAATGAAACAAAAAGATAGCCTTGTGACGGGGACGTTGATATCCATGGACCACCGGGCAATCAGATCCGCTCCGAGAAAATCGGGCAGAGCTCCGTCTATCTGCGGAGGGATATAGAAGCAGAACTTCGTCGATCCGCGTGAGATCTAGAAGTTTTAAAGCGTATACCTCGGCTAAAGCGAGGTATTAGCTCTTCTTAGTATTAACGCCAAGGGCTAATACTAAGGATCGGATGATGAAGGCGCTGATGTAGACCTCTCCTCTTCTTGTTGAAGCGCACGGCCACTCTCCACTGCAGCAGGGCTTCGCCAAGGCTCTCCAAAAATCCAGATCCTCAAAAATGAGCCAAGGTGTTGCTATTTATAGGCAATGGGGCACCTAGCCCCTTGGGGTCTCCAAGAATCCGAGACACCCTTGGGGTGTCTCGGAAATTCCGAGACACCCTTGGGGTGTCTCGGATTTTCCGAGACACACCTAGGGTGTCTCGGAAATTCCGAGACACTTTGGGGTGTCTCGGAAATTCCGAGACACCCCTGGGGTGTCTCGGAATTTCTGAGACACCCCTGGGGGTGTTTTGGAACTCCTGAGACATTCCGGGGTGCATCCGATTATTTTTGCCGTAAACTCTTCGTCCGAACTCGGATTTGAGTGATTCCAAGTGCGTTGGATGCTTGACGAAGAGTTCTATCTGCTCCAATGGTTGGATTATCTGTGAAATGAACGAGACTCGAAGGGTGTTGTCCTCTTGGTGAACAGTGTCGGGTTCCCGATCGGTCCGGGTCTTCGTTGTTCCGAAATCCTATCCGCTCATGTAGCTCGTCGATTCACTTCAGTCGTTCGTCGACGTCAATTGAACTCCTGTGGATCGGATGGTGACGTTCATCGTCGCTCTCTAACACTGAACCGTTCGTGGAGACCTATAGGCAATTTTCGATGCCTACAACGGTTAATTTAGAATTTATCTTTTATTTATATTTGTCACATACACTTACGCGCACACAATTTCCTCATTTTACATGTTTGTTGAGAGTTTCCTGACTCCCCTGGGGTTTGTGTGCTCCAGATTTGGGAATCGTTTTTTCTTCACAGGACCGAGAGTATTTCGCGGAGCAGGCTCAGCGGTAGTGAACGCCATTCATTCTATCAGTTCTTCAGTTTAGCTGCTTTACGTGGTTATTTGGTTTAGGCTTTCTCTTGAGTTCCATGTGATTTTTTTCTAGACTATGATGTCAAAATTTTCTTGACTCTTTTCCATAGTGGATAGTTGTGAACTCGTATTCGAACTCTGTTCTTTTTTATTTGGAGATTTCTTCATCTATACATTTCTTTTATTATCTTGGTTACATACTCTATGGTATAATTTTGGCTTTATTTTGGTATACAGGATAATATAAAGGCGTGAATGTGTCGAATGGTTGCATTTGCCAGCCGAGTCATGTTCCATAACTATTAGTTTGGAACTGGGACATGACAAGGTTTTTATTGGTATCAAAGCCAGATTTTACGCATTATTGTCTCGTCCTATATACAAGTAGAAACTAAGATTGAGCTAAAAATAGAGCATGTATAGAATGAGTTCTTTCCTTTCCAGAAATATGTCCTTTGACTCCCATTTCTCTGATTCTCAAGTCCTAATCTGGACCAATCTTATTTTCAGGTGATCACTATGGCCCCAAAATGTCGACCCACTACTCCAGTTGTCCCTGAAGGACACCAAGTCGATCAAACTAATCTTACAGAAGCGATTAGGGACTTGGTAGCTCACAATCGTCAAAGGGATGAGCAGTGACAGGTTGCAAGGCCGGGCAATGTGTCTGATTTTCGGAAGCTCAACCCGCAACACTTTGCTGGGACTGAAGGCGGATATGAGACCGAGATGTGGTTGTAGACAATGGATCACTTATTGAGGGCAAAAAAGATACCGAATGAAGACCGAGTTGATATTATTCAATTGCAGCTCATTAATGTAGCCAGGACCTGGTGGGACGCAGAGGAGGAGAAGCTGCCTAATCCGATTTCATGGGAAACATTCCGAGAGAGTTTTCTAGAGGTATTTTTCCCAAAGACAGCTCATCTTGAGACGCAGAGGACATTTGTTATGCTGAGACAGAGAGCTAGTAATTTAGATGAGTATGCAGCAAAATTTGCCAAGCTCAGCAGATTTGCCCCGGGGATGGTATCGAATGAGATGGATAAGGGACAAATGGTCATGCAGGGCCTAAACTTTGAAATCCAGACTCAGATTTACAATCAGAAGGGGTTGACACTTAAGTGGATGTCCTAGAGGCAGCTCGGAAATAAGAACAGCTAATTAGGATCATGAACTCGGTGAAGAGAAGGGAAAACAAGCACCCTGCAGGACAGAACTCGGGAGGTAACCAGCAGAAGCCTCAAATGGGAGGAGCACCAGCCAACCACCAGCTGACAGGGACTCAAATACCAGCTCCTCGACCAACCAGCATGATTTATCATTTTTACAATAAGCCGGGGCACTTGATGAAGGACTGCAGGAGAGCTAACGGGTTGTGCTTAGCATGTGGGGAGGTAGATCATCAGATAACCACTTGTCCTAGTAGGGGAGTTTCAAGAGGAATTTCAGGCAGAGCGATAGTGCCAGCAGGCCAGACTAGACAAGGTGGACAACTGTTGAGGCCACCACTTCCCACATAGCAGCAGATGTTTCGAGGACATCAGAGGGGTCAACAATTTTAAGGCTAGAGATAGTGGAGAGGTCCTCATTTCCAGCAGTCATATCAGCTGCAATATCAGCAGAGACACCTAGGGTAATATGGTCTGCAAGTTCAGCAGCAACAGAGACAAGGTCAGGTTATGACACTTACCACTGAGCAGGCAGATGCATCTGGTGATGTAGTCACAGGTACCACTTTAGTTTATTCAGTCCCTGCATTTACCCTATTTGATTCTAGGGCATCGCACTGTTTTATATCTGCTTAGTTCGTTGCATGACACACCATACCATGTGATAGTTTAGAGGCGAGCTAGAATATCAATACTGGTAGTAGGGTGTTAATGTCTAGTAGAGAGTGTAAGAGATGCCCAGTGGTAGTTTGTGGTAGGGAGCTATTTGCAGACTTGTTTGTGATTGACACTAATGGGTTCGATGTTATTTTGGGGATGGATTGGCTCTACAACTTCTATAAGACGATCGACTACCGATGCAAAAGCATAGTTTTAAGATACCAAGTCACCCAGAGTTTGAATTCATGAGTGGTAGCAAAGTGATGGAACACCCAGAGTATTGAGCAGGCATGGATGGAATATTAACCTGTATAAAGGTAGAGGAGAAGTCCCTACCAGAAATTGTCGAGTTCCTTGATGTTTTTCCTAATGAGTTGATGGGTCTGCCACCAGATAGAGATATAGAGTTCGTCATTGATGTTATTCTAGGGGTTGCAACTATTTCAAAACCCCGTTACCAGATGCCGATAGAAGATTTAGAGGAGTTAAGGAAGCAGGTTCAGGAGTATCTTGATAAAAAAAATTTAGATTTAGTGCTTCACCTTGGGGAGCACCAGTGGCATTAGTGCCAAAGCCGGATGGTAGCCGAAGGATGTGTATTGACTACATAGAGTTGAATCGGGTTACCATCAAAAATAAATACCCAATTCCCAGGATTAATGATCTTTTTGATTAGCTCGGTGAAGCTAGAGTGTTTTCTAAGCTGGACCTCATTTTAGGTTATCATCAGCTAAAGGTAAGGAAGGAAGAGATACCCAAGACCAAATTCCAAACACGGTATGGGCACTATGAGTTTTTGGTGATGCCATTCGGAGTGAAAAATGATCCATCTACATTTATGAGCTTGATGAACAAGGTGTTTTCCTAGTATCCTTACTAGTTTGTTGTGGTGTTCATCGATGACATTCTTGTGTACTCCAAGACCAAGGAAGATCATGCAGAGCATCTAAGGACGGTGTTGGAAATCCTACGGAAGGAGAAGCTTTATGGAAAATTGAACAAGTGTGAGTTTTGGTTGGAGCAAGTGTCCTTCTTGGGGCGTGTGAATTTAGGAGCGGGTATCTCTGTGGACCCGAAGAAGGTTGATGCAGTGTTGAGATTAGATCCACCTACATCTCTGACAAAAGTACGAAGTTTCTTGGGGATGGCTGGATACTATAGGAAATTCATAAAGGATTTCGCTAAGATTGTAGGACCACTTACTAGGCTGACTTGAAAGAAGGTCAAGTTTTTGTGGACTCAGGAGTGTCAAGCAATATTTGAGGAGTTAAAGAAGAAGTTGACAACAACACCTGTTTTGACAATTCCTGATGAGTCAGGAGGATTTGTACTGCACACGGATGTTTCTGGTTTGGGTTTAGGTTGTATTCTGATGCAACATGGAAAGGTAGTAGCTTATGCATCTAGGCAGTTGAAGACACATGAGAGAAACTACCCAGTTCATGATCTGGAATTGGCGGTGGTGATTTTTGCATTGAAGCTATGGCGGCAGTACCTTTTGGGGCAGAGAGTAGAAGCGTACACAGATCATAAAATCTTAAAGTATATCTTCACTCAGAAGGAGCTCAACATGAGACAACGCATATGGTTAGAGCTTATGGCAGATTATGATCTTGATTTACAATATCACCCAGGACGAGTTAATGTGGTGCCAGATTATTTGAGTAGGAAGCCTGTGGCGATAAGACTCACCAAACTGCAAGAGTTGCTAGCTGGGTTCTGGAGGATGAACATAGAGGTTATATTACCTAGAGCAGGGAGACAGTTGATAAGGTTACATTTACAGTCAACTCTGATGGACCGGATCAAGGCTACCCAGTTCGAGGATGCTCGGTAGCAAAAATTCAAGAAACAAGTGGAGTCTGGAGAGAGAATTGATCTACAGATACATAAGGATGGATCCTTGCGATTCCGTGGTAGGTTGTGTGTGCCTAAGGGTGATGTTAGACGAGAGCTGTTGGAGGAGGCGCATAGTTCAATGCTTTCTATTCATCCAGGAGGCACGAAGATGTATCGGGACTTAGAGAGCATTACTGTTGGCCAGAAATGAAGATGGAGATAGCCCAATTTGTGTCAAAATGCCTAACATGTTAGCAGGTGAAGGCTGAGCATCAGAGGACAGCTGGGTTATTGCAACCCCTTCCTATTCCCGAGTGGAAGTGGGAACATGTTACGATGGACTTTGTCACAGCTCTGCCGAGGAGCCAAAAGGGAAACAACAATGTATGGGTAGTAATAGACCGACTCACTAAGTCGGCTTGATTCATACCATTTCGAGTTGGACAAACGACGAAGAGTTTAGCGGAGCTTTACATGAGGGAGATAGTACGCTTGCATGGGTACTAGTTAGCATTGTTTCTGATAGAGACACGCAATTTTTATCGCACTTTTGGAGGAGATTGCAGCAGTGTCTTAGGACTAGACTAGTTACAGCACAGCTTACCACCCTCAGATAAATGGGCAATCAGAGAGGACTATACAGATTCTGGAGGACATGTTGTAGGCATGCATGCTAGATTTCAAGGGCTCTTGGGAAGAGCACTTACACTTGGTGGAGTTTTTGTATAATAACAGTTTTCAGGCCAGCATCCAGATGGCACCCTACGAGGCATTATATGGGAGAAAGTGCAAATCTCCTACATGTTGGGATGACTTAGGAGAGCGGCGTTTGCTAGGTCCTGAGATGATAGTGCAGACAGTAGATAAGATAAAGACAATACGGGAGTGCCTTAAATCAGCTCAGGATAGATAGAAGAGTTAGGCTAATGCTAAGAGGAGACATCTACAGTTTCAGGTTGGAGATCATGTTTTCTTGAGGATATCCCTAACTAGAGGAGTTATCAGATTTGGAAGCCACGGGAAGCTTAGTCTATGTTTCATCGGTCCCTTTGAGATATTGGAGAGAGTAGGAGAGGTGGCATACCGACTAGCTTTGCCTCCGTCATTGGAAGGAGTGCATAATATATTCCACGTATCACAGCTTCGACGATATGTGCGAGATGAGAGTCACGTCCTAGACATTGCAGAGCTTCAGATTGGGATGAACTTATCATATGATGAGCGACCAATGAAGATTTTGGATCGACAGGAGAAGCTCCTCAAGAACAGAACTATTCTGCTTGTCTTAGTATCTTGGGGACATCATGGATCTGGTGAGGCAACCTAGGAGCGAGAGGACAATATTCGTCAATGCTATCCACATCCCTTTACTACAGGTAACTTTTAGTTCTTGCCGGAAAAATTTCGAGGACGAAATTTCTTTTCTTTAGGTGGGTAGGATGTAATAATCTATTTTTTTATACTAGTCATTTTGGAGGCCCACATGATGTAAGGTAAAAAACAAAAAACAAAAAACAAAACAAAACAAATAACACAAATGGCCAATTAGAGTGTTAACTTAGTAAGCCCAATATACAACTCA
>NC_033800.1:98441682-98545396 GCF_001876935.1 Asparagus officinalis
GTCATGAGAGATTGTTTGGTGATAAAATACCTAACTAACCCATTGATCTCCACTTATCTTCACTAAAATTCCCAACAACCACTTTAAAACTAGCCCTCTTCATATTCCTTCTCACAGAAACCAGAGAGAGGGAAAGTCACAAGAGAGAGAGAGAGAGAGAGAGAGAGAGAGAGAGAACACAAGGTTAGAACATGATTGAGAAAGAAAAGGGGGTATTTTTTCTTGCTTCGGAGTTTCACACGAATTTGGGCAAGAATTTTTTTTCTCTCAATTATTTTTTCGTATTATTATTTGGCTTTCCTTCATGCAAGTATATCTTTCCACAAATTTTTTTTTATGTTTATGCTTCAGGCAACACCATTTTTTCCCTTTTCCCTTCTAGTTCATAGAAATAAATAGTAGAATTCATGTTTAAATTTTTTTTAGGATTTTTTTTGTTATATCTTATATGGGAAATAAATAATAGGATTATCCTAGGATCTATTTTTACTATCTTATTTATTTATTATACTTTTCCCTCCATGATCTTACAATTATTATTGATATTATTTCTATTAATTTCACATAATTTTTCATACAAATCAGAAGATAAAAATTTTGGCTTATATAAGATCTATGAATTTATCACTTTACTTATTTGAAAGTATTTATTTAGGGATTTAACAGAAACCCGAAGTTTAGTTTGTATCAGCATTACACATGACATTAAAGGTTATGGTTTTGGTGGTTAGTTGAAGTGGACAATGACACACGAGTCTACAGTTTGAACCTTATAGAGTCTTCATTTTCGCACATAAATTTATTTTTGTTCGGTTTGAACACAAACTTGTCCCTTTCTGTATCACTGGTGTCATATTAGTAAAGTTGGTGTTATGGTTAGATGCCTTAGATGATAACTCTTGGGTTCGAAGTACAAATCCCACAGCCATCAAAAATTTTAGTTGGTGAGCCTTTTTTAGTTGTTGGGCCTTAGTTTCTCTTGTGGGCCTTGACTTTTTACTATAGTTTCATGTTTATTAAGAATGTGATGTTTGCGAACAAAAAAGGGAATGATGTCGGTTTTGGGTGCAAGGTTAGGATTAGTAGTTTTTTTAGGGTTGGGTGATTATTTATCAAATTCTATATTTTTGTCATTCAAAATATTAATTTATTTACCAGTTTTTAGGGTTGGGTGATTATTTATCAAATTCTATATTTTTGTCATTCAAAATATTAATTTATTTACCAGTTTTTAAACTTATATTATTTTAGTGAACTTGCTATATTTTTGTCATTCAAAATATTAATTTATTTACCAGTTTTTAAACTTATATTATTTTAGTGAACTTGTTGGCTCGTTTTGAGTACCTTGTTATACTTTGTAATAGATTGTGCGGTTGTAGTCCGTGTTGATCAGTAATGTCATCAAATAGGCTTGACTGTGCATGAAGACGACTTTCGTCAAAAATATGATTTATAAGCGTGCTTTCATAGCATGCCTATGTTCTCGATATCGATATCCCGATATGAGATTTTTCCTTGGCTATTACTACTATAGCATAGACTAGACGATGCACCCTCTTGATTGGGCATGTTCTAGGTAACGGTTATCTTTCATAGTTTTATGAAAGCTGTTCCACGGTAACTCTGCAGTTAGTGCACAACATTTCATACACAGACACTTAGATTAAAACAGAAACATGGGGTTTATAAAGGGAAGTTGGATGGAGAATATAACAAGTATATAAACGGGCACATGCACATTTCTGATATCCTAAGTTATATATATATACAAGGGCCAAAGGGCCAATACTTGACTTGAAGCCGTGTTCCCGGGACAGTTTACGGGGGACCGATTTATATACATGAAAATATTCTTCTCTAATTCAAATAACGTCTAAATAATATTAACACGCTTGCGTGTTTGGTGATAGACATTATCTTGATCTCTATGTTTAGCATTTTCTTTTATCACGGTTAATTTAGAATTTATCTTTTATTTATATCTGTCACCTACACTTACACGCACACAATTTCCTCATTTTACATGCTTGTTGGGAGTTTCCTGACTCCCCTGGGGTTTGCGTGACCCAGATTCGGGAACCGTTCTTTTTTCATAGGACCGAGAGTATTTTGAGGAGCAGGCTCAGTGGCAGTGAACACCATTCATTCTGTTAGTTCTTCAGTTCAGCTGTTTTAGGTGGTTATTTGGTTTAGGTTTTCTCTTGAGTTCCATGTGATTTTTTTCTAGACTATGATGTCAAAATTTTCTTGACTCTTTTCCATAGGGGATAGTTATAAACTCATATTCGAACTCTGTTCTTTTTTTTAGAGATTTTTTCATCTATACATTTCTTTTATTATCTTGGTTACATGTTCTATGGTGTAGTTTGGCTTTATTTTAGTATATAGGATAATCTAGAGGTATGAATGTACCAAATGGTTGTATTACTGGCCGAGTCACATTCCATAACTATTACGTTTGGAACTGGGGCGTGACATTTATAGAGGAAAATCCGAAACAAACCCGTTTGATCCGAACCAGGAAACCTAGTCTGACTAGGAAAACCACCTTCGGTATTTTGAATATATCTTTCTCATATGACCTCAGAATGAGGTGATTTAAGATTTGTTGGAAAGCTGTTGTAGAGACCTACAACTTTTGTCTAGTTCTTCTATATTCTAACTATATTATTATGTAAATCATTTAAACTCTTAAGTAGTCATTTTTCTAGATTTCAGGCTCGTGTATATAGTGCATGACTTCACTCCTATATTCACATATATACATTGAATTGATCTCAAATCAATTTCTAGTATACTCAAACTTCAATAAATGTTATTTATCATTATATAACATATTATTATTATTTATCATAAAATATTCAAATTTTCGAGGTTTTACATTCATCCCCCTTAAAAGAAGTTCGTCCCCAAAATTCCGTAATCATATCTTAGAGATTAATAATACTAGAAAAACATGTTGAGGGGATAATCTAGATAAGAAAACCCTCATATACACATCTCGTACCATTAATTTCCAGATATGAAACATAGAAATATCTTCACTTAACAATCTAGAATGAAAAATATTCTCACTTAACCCCTAACTAAGTGGAACTAGTACGTTGGGCGATGCATAACATCTTCGCGCTCCCAAGAATCTTCGTCGATATCTATACTTAACTATCTAGAATGCAAATACTCCCACTTAACCCCTAACTAAGCGAAACAAGTACCTCGGGTGAAAAATCCAAACAAGGAACCCCCCATATATATACCATATGTTATGAATAATTAGGAGCTAAGTGCTAATACCCCCATTCTAAAGTTAAATATAAATATGACCATATAGATAATCATGAACACCAAACAAAATCAATTAATTTACCTACTCAAACAGGTGCGGGTAGTCATGACGCATATTCTCCTCACGCTTCCAAGAAGCCTCTTCAGCTCCTTTCTTGTTCCATTGAACTTCATCCAAAGGTATCACTTTGTTTCTAATCTTTTTGTCCTCCTTGGCAAGAATACAAACGGGAATCTCTATCGTAGTCAAATCATCATGAAGCTTGATCTCTGGCGTGTCTAACATGCACTGCTGCTCTTCATCGCGTAAATGCTTCTTAAACATCGAAACATGGAAATTATCGTGTATACTCGACATCGATGCTGAAAGATCTATCTGATATGAAATTGCCCCAATGCGCTCAACAATCCTGAATGGATCAATATACCTTGGGGCAAGCTTTTTCCCGTCTACTAAAATGCTGAACTCCCTTCATTGGTGATACTTTCAATAATACATAGTCCCCGACCTGGAACTCTAACGGTCATAGCCTCTAATCGGTGTAACTCTTCTGTCTACTCTGTATTGTAAGAATGTGCTCCCAAATTCCTACTACCTTCTTTGTAGTCTATATCACAAGTTCTGATACAAACAATAGGTTGTCCTCTGGTTCTGCCAAACATATAGGTAATCTATAAGGTCTCTCGTACCATGCCTCATACGGTGCCATGCCAATAGTCGCTTGACAACTGTTGTTATAATCAAACTAAATCAAAAGAATGTTGTCCTCCCGACTACCCTGAAAGTTAATAACACATGCTCTCAATATGTCCTCTAATACTCGGTTCACTTTTTGTTTTTTTCATTTGTCTGTGGTTGGAGAACACTAGAATACCATAACTGGCTACCGAACGAATCCTAGAAGCTCCTCCAAAAATGTCTCTTTAGATCTTTGTACATTTTTATTATGCCTAGATACACTATGTATCTGGTACGATGTGCCTTAACTTTCATGAAATATAAGCCAAAACTCTCTGGGTCTGCATCAAAACACCTCCTAGACCATTACTGATGATGTATTCATGATAATCATATTTTATTACAATTTTATACCCTCATTATCTATTTTATATGAATAAATATACCACTAATAATTGTTTTTATCTTTTAATTGTAGGTTAATGAAGAATAAATCTCAAACTCTCATCTCTCAATAAAAACCCCTTTATTAAATGAAGAAATAAAGCAAAGAAGCCCATTGGAAAATCAATTGCCAAATTATCCAAAAGCCTAAGCTAAAAAGAAGAATTAAAGCTCAAAATGCCAAAGGCCCAAGCCCAAAAGCCAAAACACAAGATGAAGCTGCGGGCTGAAAAAGGAGAGCTCTTGACATTAATGCCAGCATCGATGCCCATATCAATGCCAACATCGATACACCTATCGATGCTGGCATAGATACCTCCGGTAGTTTGTTACAGATTAGTGGCTGAAAATTGTTGTTTTTTGATAAGATTTTAATCCAATGGCTCTCATTCACTGATGTTTACTATAAATAGGGGTAGAGAGTGAGGGGTTAGTGGTGTGAAAATTTTTGTAACTCTATTTGGAGAAGAGAGCTACTCTTAATTGAGAAGGCCTTCCAAATTTGTAATTTTTGTTACAATTAATAAAATAATTTTTTCACCACTTTAAATTTTTTTTTCTCTTTGTTGGATGATGAAGATGGAGATGAAGATTAATTTGGAGGTTTGTTTTATCTTTTATTTCTCTTTTATTGTTTATTAGTTTAGATTTATTTACATGCTTGTAGTTAGATTTTATTTTCTTGTTTAAATAGCAAAGAGGCTAGAACCCTCTTGCCTTAGATTTATTTCATGCTTATAGATTAGATTTATTTTATGCTTATAGAGTAGATATATTTTCTTGTCTTTAATTCTTACAATTTATTTTATAGTTTAGATTTTGCAATTTATTTTGTAGTTAGATTTTAATTTCTTGTACTATTCACCTTGAGCCTAGAACCCTCTTGGGTTTAGTTTTCCTTTTTATTCATTTTCATATTCTTTGATTCGCCTTTAGGCTAGAACCCTCTAGGGAATCACCCTTTTATAAGAAGTGAATTCAATTCTAGATTACCCATATCTTTAATTGAATCTGCCATCTTTACTTACTTGAATTTTATTTTCATTCTTGATTTTTATTTGTTTCTTGATTTTATTCATTCTTCTTTCTTGCCTTGTTGATCACATTTATTTTTACTCACATCCACTCTCAAACATATTTATTTACACACTATCACGTTCACTCTCATTATCTCTCCACAATCACACTTATTCTTCACTCCTATTTGTCACGCACACAACATAAGAACCAATTTATATTTTCTCCTACAAAACACCTTCCTCGCGGGATCGATAACTTTTTATACTATAACTTGCCACGGTTGTGTACTTGTAACATTTTTGGTACATGTTTATGCCGCACTAAGTTTTTAGCGTCGTTGCCGGGGAGGGTGCTTAGTAGGATTTCATTTAATTTGGTTCTTTAAGTTGTGTGTTTTTTGTGAAAGAACCGCTTAGAGCTTGAAAATCGCGGATTGGAGATCTAGAACTTGGAGAATTGCTTTTAGGTAACTCTTCTTTCTATCATTTTCAATTCCACCCTCTTTAGTTACCTTCACAATTAGAGACAATTAGGATTTAAAAAAAAGGATTTTTTTTGTTGACCATAATAAAATTCACCTTTTATTTGGACAGTAACTAACAAGATAATAAACTCAAACAATGTTCACCCTTTTCATAGTTGTTTGATTGTTAACCCTAATAAAAAATATAAAGATTTTTTTCATCCTTTTTAGTCACTTTTAATTTCTAGGGTTGCATTTCATATAGTTAGTAGGAATTCACCAAAGTGATTTGAGCATCTTGATTTGACACAAACCTAAAAATATTTTTAAGGGTAAAACTCCATAATCAAGATAAGGTGAGGGATTTTATCACCCTTTCCTTAGCCTAAAAATCACTAATTCCTCACTACACCACCCAAGCCTAATAAAACTCATTAGACGTTGGCCCTAAGGATTCGAGCTTAATAAGGAACAAAGAATCCTTAAGTGAACCGGTTTAAGTTTTTTTGGATTAGTTAGTGTCTAAGGCAATGTTTAAGGGTTATGTAAAGCGCTCCGCAAGGAACGATATACTTAATTGATCTCTGATCACCCTCTAGTACTATCCTTACCTGGCTGACTACCCGGGTAAAACTTTAATCTTTTCACTTTAGGAGTTTTTGGTTAGAAGCTGGTCTAGTTGAGTTAGGCTTAACCCTAGAGTTAGAGTGATTAAAAAGTGATTGCTTTTGATTTGTTTTAGTTAGGATTTTTCTTTTTCTTCTCATAAAAAACTAATTTTTAAAAAAAAATATAAAAAGAAGTTATTTTGGGTGTATGCAAACGTGGATTAGGGATAATACACATCTATTAATTCGTTGTGAACAAATTCTAGAAATGGCATATCCTAATTCACTCATTCTTCAAGATATGTGCTATCCCACTAGGAATGCAATCCCCTCTTGCATTAGGTTCCCCGAGGCAAATGGAACTAACTTTGAGCTTCGATCGTAATATATCAACATGCTTCCAAAATTTCTAGGGAATGAAACTGAAGATGCATATATTTTTATCTCATAATTTGAAGAAGTATGTATGATGATTAAAATAAGAGAATTAACTGAAGATGCAGTTAAACTCAGATTTATTCCTTTTGCCCTCAAAGACAAAGCAAAAAATGGCTATACAGCTTACCCATAAATTCTATCACATCTTGGGAGGAATTTATCACTGTTTTTCTTAAGAAATTTTTTCCGATCCATAAAACGGTGAAGCTAAGAAATAGCATCATGAATTTTAAAATTGTTTCGGGAGAACCTTTTTGGAAGTATTTTGACCGATTTAAAGATCTTCTCATCCAATGTCCTCATCACGGTTTAGAAAAATGGCAATTGTGCCAAATAATTTATGAGGGATTAGATTATTCTTCAAAAACTTCCTTAGAGTCAATGTGCCATGGGGATTTCATGAGGAAAAATGATGATGAAGCTTGGGAGTTTTTAGAGAGTCTTTCTGAAAAAACCATGCAATAGGAACACTGTGATGACCAAGTGTCATCAGTTCCTCAACCCAAGTCTAGTGGTATTTCCTTAGAATCGAACATTGCATCTGAAGCTAAGATGGACACAATCATGCGTAGGTTAGAAGCCTTAGAAATCAAGGAAAGAGCCACGGCTCAAATTAATCATGTTTCAGCATCAGGATGTCACAACTGTCTGTCACCATCTCATGTTTCAGAAGAATGTCCCCTCTTAGGAAATAATCAGCCATTAGAATAATCAGCCATTAGGACAAGTCAACGCTACATTCCAGCGTTACGCAAATGAACAATTCTCTCCAACCTACAACCCAGGTTGGAGAAATCACCCAAACTTTGCATGTAATCAGGGAACTCATTCCGGAACTCAAAACTTCACTCTCTCTTCAAACCAACAATTTCCTAGGGGAAACACAGTTCCTTTCAATTCTCATCCATAACTTCAACAACCTAATCTGCCGTATCAAAATTAGTCTCCTCTTCATCAATCTGTAATTCAGACTCCTCACAATCCAGATCAGGATAAACGTCTCAATGTCTTGGAAAGGGGTTTGGAAACCATAATTAAAGCCTCCACTCAAACCACGAATATGTTGACTCAAACGTCCAGCACTTTGAATTCCTTTATGCAATCAACCGGATAAATACTCAACTCCAACACTCAAGCTATAGCTAGATTAGAATCCTAACTTGGTCAACTAGCTAGTGCCGTGAGTGAAAGAGAGAAAAAAAAAATTCCGAGTCAACCCATGGTCAACCCTAAGGACACAGGATGCAGTTCATCCTATGAAGCTCAAGTGAATGCAATCCATTCACTTCAATCAGGTAGACAGGTCGATAGTCAAGTAAGAACTCCTCTAAGTCAAACTCTTAATCCAGTACAAATTCCTTCTCCTTCTCCTTCTAATGAATCTATTCAACAATCACCCCCCTCAGATGACCAAGAACCTGAACCCGAACCTGAGCCTGCTTTTGATAGGTTTAGACCAGTTGCTCCTTCTCCAGATAGACTCAGGCCTAGGAAACACTCCCCTTAAGTGGAGAAGATCCTAGAAACATTCAAGCAGGTTAAGGTCAATATTCCTCTCTTAGATGTAATTGAACAAATTCGATCTTATGACAAATTTTTGAAAGAATTATGCACTAAGAAGAGGAGAATAAATATTCCAAAGAAAGTCTTTTTAGTCGCCAATATCAATGATATGCTCTCAAATCCCATACCTTTAAAATGTAAGGATCCAGGTTCTCCTATCATTTCATGTGTCATTGGTAATACTCACATTGATAAGGCGCTTTTAGACTTAGGGGCCAGTGTCAATTTGCTTCCATATTCAGTCTACCAGCAATTGGGTCTAGGTGTACTGAACCCAACCCGCTGTACTTTGCAGTTGGCTGATAGATCTGTCAAGGTCCCTATGGGTGAGTTAGAGGATGTTCTAATTAAGGTTGGAGATTTTATTTTTCTAGTAGATTTCATAGTCTTGGAAACACAGCCCGTTTCCAATCCCAAAGGACAGACATCTGTCATCTTAGGACGACCATTCTTAGCCACTTCTAATGCTCTCATCAACTGTAGAACTGGTCAAATGAAGCTGTCCTTTGGGAATTTGACTGTTGATCTTAACATTTTCAATCCAGAGGACCAACCAAATAATCAGCCTCTAGAAATAAATTACATTCAGGAAAGATCAGAAGAAGAAGAAGAAAAAGAAGAGTCTGATTTGAGTTTTGAGGAAATTTTTGTTGAGGAGTTGGAAATTTTAGAAATAGCAGACCAGGTCTTTGAGAATAATATAACTATGTTAAACATTTGTTGCTTTGAATTAAATTTTAATGAACTCTTTCTTGATGAATTTAGATTCTTGGAGAATAATCAAGAACCAAATTTTTAGAACTCAACCATGAATCTTGGGATTGAGAAAAATGCTACAGAAGAATTGATTGTTAGAAAACAAAAATTCACAGTACAAGAGTCTAAGTTCATTAAAAAATGCAAAATGCATGACACCAATAATACCTACCTTACTTTGTTGCAAGAATTACTAAACACCCCGAAATACTTGAAATTTCACATTATTGATTATATCATTCTGAATTTATTTAAAATCCGGGGAAGAATTTTTAACAATAAGGTAGGATTCAATGTAGAATACGAGCTCTTCATGTTGAACACTTCATACTACATTGTTTGTTTTGTTTATTTTAGAATAACAAAAGAATTTATTCTTCTCTCATTTGAGAGTTTCTTGTTCAGTTGTAAAAAAAAGAAAAAAAAGAAAAAAAAGAAAAGAAGAAATAAAAAAGAAAAAAAGAAGAATAAATTTCTGATTCTATCCTCCTCAGACCAAAGGTAATTACAGATTTTTATCAGCCGACCAAATATAAGTGCTTTACTTCTTATCTGCTTTACTTTATGCATCATAGAGTTTGCATTAAGGACAATGCAAAATTTAGGTATGGGGGTGGGAATTAGTTATTTCTTCTCTTTATTTTAAATTTTTAGTTGCATTTTTGTCATTTTTTCCCTTTTTCTAAAAAAAAAAATTATCGTCACTTGCCAAATTGATAGAGTTATGTAATAATTAATTTATTTGATAAATTTTAAATTTTCTAATCTCTAGTTTGTTATTTACTCAAGTTTACCTTTTATGATAACTCTAAATAAATTTCTTAAGAAATGATTTTCAAAGTAGTATAACTCTAAATAAATTTCTTAAGAAATGATTTTCAAACTAGTATACTTTACTTAAGCCTTAACTTAGATTTTTATTTAAAATAATGAAATTTATGCATGCTTAGCTTAGAGTTAAAAATAATTTTTCAAAGTGTCTTGACTTACATATTTTTCAGAATATATATACATATACATATAAAAAAATTGCAAAAGAAGAGTGCGAAAAATGGGCACCAAAAGAAGAAAAAAAAATTCTTAAATTCAATGTGATTCTATCTTATAAAGCCTAAGTTGACCGAGTAATTAAGCCCAAGGAGTATTTTCATACTTAATGACCTAAGCCCAATTGGGTTGGGATCCATTGGCCCAAAACTCATTAAATGTTCGCTTAGAAAGCCCGTTAAAGTTTAAAAAAAATTACCAAGGAAGAAAGAATCAAAAAAATATAAAAAATAAAAATACTAATAAATCTTTTATATATATAGTTATATTTGTATATATGGTCTTGGAAAATATTTTAGATCAAGCAACTTGAATATTATTTTAAACAAAGAGTTAGCATATTCTTTTCAAAACTTTTTAAATTAAATTTCTAAGTTTGGTTTGATTTTGTGTTGCTATAATGAGAAGATTTTCTAGGAAATTTACCTTAGAGTTATATATATAAATGTTTTCTTGAGTAATAACTAGCTTCAATTATAAAGTAAATTTAGTTATTTACTAACTTCTTTAATTTGGTAAGATGACCGAATTTTGTGGGTATATTCACTGCAAACGCTCACGAGACTACAACTCGTCCACTAGGGTAACCTATGGGTTTAAAGGCTTGTTGTATGCGCTAAATACAACCGCGATTCCTGCGAAAGTGAGTTAGATTTTCTTTCATTTTTCTTTCTTTGCTAGAGGACTAGCAAAAGTTTAGGTGTGGGGGTATTTGATAATCATATTTTATTATAATTTTATACCCTCATTATCTATTTTATATGAATAAATATATCACTAATAATTGTTTTTATCTTTTAATTGCAGGTTAATAAAGAATAAATCTCAAACTCTAATCTCTTAATAAAAACCCCTTTATTAAATGAAGAAATAAAGCAAAGAAGCCCATTGGAAAATCAATTGCCAAATTATCCAAAAGTCCAAGCTAAAAAGAAGAATTAAAGCTCAAAATGCGAAAGGCCCTAGCCCAAAAGCCAAAACACAAGAAGAACCTGCGGGCTGAAAAAGGAGAGCTCTTAACATCGATGCCAGCATCAATGGGGACATCGATGCTAGCATCGATACGGGCATCGATGCCCGTATCGATGTTGGCATCGATACGCCTATCGATGCTGGCATCGATACCTCCAGTAGTTTGTTACAGATTAGTGGCTGGAAATTATTGTTTTTGGATAAGATTTCAATTCAATGGCTCTAATTCACTGATGTCTACTATAAATAGGGGCAGAGAGTGAGGGGTTAGTGGTGTGAAAATTTTTGTAACTCCATTTGGAGAAGATGGCTACTCTTAATTAAGAAGGCCTTCCAAATTTGTAACATTTGTTACAATTAATAAAATAATTTTTTCACCACTTTAAATTTTTCTTCTCTTTGTTGGATGATGAAGATGGAGATGAAGATTAATTTGGAGGTTTGTTTTCTCTTTTATTTCTCTTTTATTATTTATTAGTTTAGATTTATTTACATGCTTGTAGTTAGATTTTATTTTCTTGTTTAAATAGCCAAGAGGCTAGAACCCTCTTGCCTTAGATTTATTACATGCTTATAGATTAGATTTATTTCATGCTTATAGAGTAGATTTATTTTCTTATCTTTAATTCTTATAATTTATTTTATAGTTTAGATTTTGTAATTTATTTTATAGTTAGATTTTAATTTCTTGCACTATTCACCTTAAGGCTAGAACCCTCTTGGGTTTAGTTTTCCTTTTTGTTCATTTTTATTTTCTTTGATTCGTCTTTAGGCTAGAACCCTCTAGGGAATCACGCTTTTCTAAGAAGTAGATTCAATTCTAGATTGCCCATATCTTTAATTGAATCCGCCATCTTTACTTTCTTGAATTTTATTTTCATTCTTGATTTTCATTTGTTTCTTGATTTTATTCATTCTTCTTTCTTGCCTTGTTGATCACATTTATTTTTACTCACATCCTCTGTCAAACACATTGATTTACACACTATCACTTTCACTCTCGTTATCTCTCCATAATCACACTTATTCTTCACTCCTATTTGTCACGCACACAACATAAGAACCGATTTATATTTTCTCCTACAAAACACCTTCCTCGTGGGATCGATAACTTTTTATACTATAACTTGACACGGTTGTGCACTTACAACATTTTTGGTACATGTTTATGCCACATCAAGTTTTTGGCGCCGTTGCCGGGGAGGGTGCTTAAGTAGGATTTTATTTAATTTGGTTCTTTAACTTGTGTTTTTTTTGTAAAGGAACCGCTTGGAGCTTGAAGATTGCGGATTGGAGATCTAGAACTTGGAGAATTGCTTTTAGGTAACTCTTCTTTCTAGCATTTTCAATTACACCCTCTTTAGTTAGCTTCATAATTAGAGATAATTAGGATTTTAAAAAAAGGATTTTTTTTGTTGACCATAATAAAATTCACCTTTCACTTGGACATTAACTAACAAGATAATAAACTCAAACAATGTTCACCTGTCTCATAGTTGTTTGATTGTTAACCCTAATAAAAAATATAAAAAAAATTCATCCTTTTTAGTCGCTTTTAATTTCTAGGGTTGTATTTCATATAGTTAGTAGGAATTCACCAAAGTGATTTGAGCATCTTGATTTGGCACACACCTAAAAATATTTTTAAGGACAAAACCCAATAATCAAGATAAGGTGAGGGATTTCATCATCTTTTTCTTAGCCCAAAAATCACTAATTCCTCACTACACCACCCAAGCCTAATAAAACTTATTAGACGTTGGCCCTAAGGATTCAAGCTCAATAAAGAAGAAAGAATCCTTAAGTGAACCGGTTTAAGTTTTTTTTGGATTAGTTGGTATCTAAGGCAAGGTTTAGGGGTTGCGTAAAGCGCTCCGTAAGGAACGAGGTACTTAATTGATCTCTGATCACCCTCTAGTACTATCCTTACCTGGCTGACTACCCAGGTAAAACTTTAATCTTTTCACTTTAGGAGTTTTTGGTTAGGAGCTGGTCTAGTTGAGTTAGGCTTAACCCTAGAGTTAGAGTGATTAAAAAGTGATGTCGTCGATAAAACGACCACAAACTGGTCCTAACATGGACGGAAAACCCAGTTCATCAAATCCATGAATACCGCGGGTATATTTGTCAGCCCAAATGGCATGATAAGAAACTCGAAAGACCCATATCGAGTCAGAAAGGTAGTTTTGGTAATATTCATTCCCCACACTCGCAACTAAAAATAACCAGAATGAAAATCAATCTTCGAGAATTGTTATGCTCCTCGCAGCTAGTCGAACAAGTCCTAAATCCTCGATAGTGGATACCTGATTTGGGGAGTGGCCTTGTTCAACTCATGATAATATACATAATTATATGCTACCGTCCTTCTTCTCCACGAAGAGGACCGGTGCTCCCATTAAAATGACTCCAACAAATAAAACCCTGAGTTAACAACTCATCTAGCTGAGTCTATAGCTCCTTCGTCTCAGCGGGTGCCATACGATAGGGTGCTCAGAATATCGGCACGGTGCCTGCTACAACGCGATGCAGGAAAACAACCTCTCTCACTAGAGAAAATCTCTATATATCCTGAAAGACATCTTGATACTCTGAGATGACACCGATCTCTCTCAAAACTGAACGCGATGTTGTATCATCACCTCCTCGATGTATGCTAGAAATGACTCTGTATTCTGGTTACTTTATGAGATTGCTACTATCTATACAAACCCATTAAATGCTCACAAGCTGACTGTCTTTGCAAAACAGTCTATACTAATGTGGTAGGATAATAACTAATCCATACTAAGAATGACATCAAACTCGGACATTCGCAGGACGATCAAATCTATCACGGACTCATACTCGTCTAAACTAACGACACATCTCCTATAGATACTCTCTAAGAGAGACATCTTTCCCAAAGGAGTAGAAACTAATAATAGAACGCCTAAAGGCTGCACTACAAGTTGAAGTCTAATCATGATATCACGATAGATAAAAGAATGTGAAGCTTCTGAATCAATAAGATTCGAGCTAGAAAGGAAATCACTAAGAAAGCTCCGCTCACACCATAATCACGCGGTATGACTGCATAAACCCTGCCAGTTGTTGACGATTGCTACGCTGATAGTGGTGGAACATATGGGACTGACTGTCCCTCAGGAATCTCCTGGATAGCGCGCATCTGGCCTACTGGACCCTCAATCCTTGAGACGGCTGGAGGTGCCTCAAATCCTCTGCTGCTTGTCGTAATCGTGACCCTAAGACTGCTGATTCTGACCTTTGACATGCTGTCCTCTTGCTGGTGTACTGTGACAATCATTCACTCTATGTTTGATCTTATTACAATTGTAATATGTACGCCGAATTCTGCGCTGCTGTGGTGCTCTAGAATCATGTTGTAGGTTGTGCTCTCTTCTTATGTTGTCCTTATTGCTGGCGGTAAAAATTTCTCAACCCGCTGATGGGGCTCTCTAGATTTCGCAATAGGTCTCTATCCCTTGTTATTGTCATGCTTGTCATGATTATATAATTAACTACATGCATATCTCCATGCTTTAATCGAACTAGCTATACTGCTTGTCAAAGAAATAAACAAAATTCTCCCCAAAAAGTGGTATTCGCTGCTTCGGCGAAAATCTAAAGCCGGTGCTATCCTTCGATGCTATCCTCTAGTGATATCCTCTACACTAAATACATCTAACTCTGCTTTAGTACTGAGTCGACGTCATGAAATTTTCACATATTTCTTCCATTTATGGACTGCAAATGAATCCAGTGTGCCCCAAAACTATGATGCTCTCAGTGTTTAATGTCTTTCTTATTCTTACAGAGCCAAGTCTCCTGCTCTATGGATCTATCGACAGCTGAATGTGGTGATGGTGAAATCATTGGTATTGCCTCTTCAATAGGCACGACTGATACAACTGGTGGTGGAACTCCAGATAATGTTATTTGGCTATTTACTCGCTCCTCGAGTGTTGCTAGTCTCTGCTTCTGCGATCAGCGTTATGAAGTCGATCATATACTGTGGAGCCTACTGCGGCTCGAGCTCTGCTTTTCCAGCTCTCCGGATATGAGTTTTATCTCGACCGCATCCTCGTCCCAATATTTATAATATCAAGAGGAGAGCTTAATGGACACAGTAAATGAGGTCGCAAACATATATACATAACATAATTTATAATATCAAGAGGAGAGCTTAATGGACACAGTAAATGAGGTCGCAAACATATATACATAACATAATGTATCACATAGTATTCACGCAAATACTTTAAATGAGGTCGCAAACATATATACATAACATAATGTATCACATAGTATTCACGCAAATACTTTTCAATAAAAGTAAGGTAGTCATAAAGAAAAAAAAAATTCGTAATTTTCGAAGTATACATATTATGTCCTCACTCATTCTAGAAATTCCTAGCAGACTCTATACATGAATCGTAGGAAACTCTATCCTAGCTCCACGACTCAATACAGGATGATCCTAAGGATGCAAGAACCTGGCTTTGATATCAACTGTGGTGCCCTAGGGTTCACACAAGGCTACAGTCCAATGTGAAACCCAGATTGTCAAACCTACCATGCACCCACACAATGCATTAACATGTTTCACCAATCACAGTAATATCCTCTACTAGAATCATTAAGAAGTAAGGGTACAAAACAGGCAAATGAGGAAGTAAAAATAATAGACATGATATAGAAGGGGAGATCACATAAATAAAAGAATCATGTCTCAACTGAAGTACATATGATATCTGAAATAATAAATGTCTCAACATGAATGAACTAAATCTCATACTAAGTCACTTTGACTTTATGAATATAACTCTAAAGTCTGAATAACGAACGTAACTATATGGTGGAGCTTCATCTACCAAGACTGTGCGACGATGACTATACTAGAACTTCGTCATCCTGTGGCTCTCCAAAACTCTGAGCTGTCTGAAAGAGATAATTTAAACAAAAAGAATAACAACAAGAGCGTCAGAGCACTACAGTAAGATCACCTCCATTCGCCCCCAAGAGAAGGGCTACTAGATAAAGTAGAGGCTCTACATATTAAGCATAGTCTACCTAGATCATTTTCCCCGTATCTAATGGAATTATATTTAGATACCTATAAACGAGACATAGTATGTTGAGCAAAATGATCCAAACAAGGAAACCCTCATGTATATACCATATGTCTCAAGTTGTAGATACCTAAACATTAACACCAAACTAAAGATAAATAATCTAAAGAAACTAATATTTAGAAACCCACAACACAAGACTGATACGTAGAGCGGAATAATCCAAAAGAGGAAACTCTCATGTATATATCATATGTCTCAAGTTGTGAATCGCTAATCATTGATCCCAACTAAGAAGTAAAAGAGAAGCAATAAATGAAAGTAGACTACAACTCCAAACCTCAAACATGATGAGCAAATGTTACAATCTCGGACTACCCTCGGGTAGTGGCGTAGTCATAAGGAAAATATCATCCAAAATAAACATCTTCATAGATCATGTGATGTATTCCAAAAGTATCTGAATTGTACCCTACTCTCAGGTAATCAAACATGGGAGCAAAACTACATCTGTGTATGTATGTATGTATGTATATATATATATATATATATATACATGAAATAGTGATACTCTTGTAAGGTACAGAATACTATCGTACTATCGTGTGGAAATAATATCATTACTCAATCGGTCTGCGACAATAAGTATATCTCCCTATTCCGGATGGTGCATCCAGATGATCATACAGCGGAGTGTAGGCATATCAACCTAATCCGAAAACCCCCGATCATCTTCGAGTATTGGTACAGCCATAATCTCATTACGAGAAAACACCCAATATTCCTGGTGTGGTATAGTCACGGTCTCATTGCGGGAAAATGTCCATCACCAAGCATCCACAACTAATGAATTTTGCATTATCATGTGTTATGCCAACACTATCAACTCTAAACATGTGATATGACTCAAACAAAATGTGTATTCAACACCTGTGCACGTATCTCCACGTGCGGATCCTCAACTCATGTTCATGACTACCTCATGTGTAAAATAATCAACAAGCAGTATATTACAATACATGTATATCTTTTATTTTAAGCTAATCAGACAACACTTATCATAATCCCGTTCGGGATACTCATATGTGTGCTACGACACTATACGTATGTACTCAAGGTTGTACGTGTATTATTCTGCGGCTCACACCCCGCGATCGCATCCAAAATGCAAGCAAACAACACTCAGGAAACTCAAAAGAGGCAAACTGATCGACCGCCCCCAAAGGCGATGGTCGACCGGACCAAAAACGTGCACAAACAGATATTTGTCGGTCGATCGCCCCTAGGGCGCTGGTCGACCGGTTAGAGAAAAAAAATCTGCTTTCTCAAGTTTTCAGGTTTTGTTGATTTATGATATCATAACTTGTTCAAAAACAAAACTT
The DNA here is from genome assembly GCF_001876935.1 of Asparagus officinalis. Classification (NCBI taxonomy): domain Eukaryota; kingdom Viridiplantae; phylum Streptophyta; class Magnoliopsida; order Asparagales; family Asparagaceae; genus Asparagus; species Asparagus officinalis. The sequence continues at coordinate 98,459,415 of NC_033800.1, forward strand.
TCTTATCGCGAAACATATAACAACACTTAAGCTTTGATAATTGCTTACAAAAATTATTTTGAACATGATTCAAACTTTTGGGTTAATCTAATTAGGGTTTAACAACCTAATTAACACAATTCCTCAATTAGAACATGATTTCTTAACATGTTTAACATATGCTTGCTTATAAAAACTCATAGATCAGATATAATTTGATTTAAATTCATTAATATTTCTTATTTTTCACAAACCTAGGTTTTAAGCTTCTCTAACCAACATGTAATCTCAACTAAACATCAAATTAGGGTTTAAACATGATTAGAACATGATTAACAAGTTAAAAATGAAATTTTAAACAACCCTAATAATCATGATTATGTTTCTATTATAAACAGTAAGAAAAACTTGTAGATCTAACATCGGGTTAAGATTTTATATCAAAAATCTACTTTTTATCATGTTAAAATTAGATCTAAGCATCAAAATAACCATTTTACTTCATAAACACATGTTTTACACTACGGGTAAGGTTTGAATGTAGATCATCTTGGCTTAAACTCATATGTAAGCCTCTAAAACAAACAGCAAGCAATCTATAAGTGCAAACAACTCGTTCACCCTTGTCACACATCGATAATCTCGCCCTCGTATTGGGATTGTACTTCACAAAGCTCTCAAAATTCATAAGAAAAATATCTAGGGTTTTAAGGGGAGAGAGTGACTGCTAGGGTTCAGAGATATAATAAAAAAGAGGAATTTTCGTGAAAAATAGAGGTATTTATAGAGGCAAATGCGAAACAAACCCGTTTGGCCTGAACCAGGAAACCTAGTCTGACTTGGAAAACTACCTTTGTTATTTTGGCTTTATCTTTCTCATATGACCTCAGAATAAGGTGATTTAAGATTTGTCGAAAAAATGTTGACGATACATACAACTTTAGTCTTTTGAGTTCTTCTAGATTCCAAATGTATCATTGTGTAAAATATATAAACTCTAAACTAGTCATTTTTCAATATTTCAAGCTCATGTATATAGTGCATGATTTCACTCCTATATTCATATATATACATTGAATTGATCTCAAATCAAATTCTAACATACTCAAACATCAATAAATATTATTTATCACCATATAACACATTATTATTTATCATAAAATATTCAAATTTACAGGATTTAACAGTTGATAAATATCAATCTCCATTTAGTGTTATATGAATGATTTTTTATAGCTATATGTACTAATAATATTTTCTTATATACTCCTACCCTTTCCCCTAGGGTGGTGGAGATGATAACGCTAGTGCTTTGACGCTCGTTGTTCCCCTCCTTTCAGGTGGCGAGTCAGGCGCATGGAGAGTCACAAGTTGATGGGATTGCATTTTAGATTTCATCTAGTTATTTACAATTGTAATTATTCCAAAGCTCCACATTTAGTTGCTTATTTTTAGACCCTAGATATTGTGATTCTATTTTGTAGAGGTTGAGTGCCTTAGTGAGATTTTATTTGACTCTTGTGTTGAGACATATCACATTTTATTTCATATTCAGAGTTATTTTATTCTATTTCAGTTAGGCCCTGATAATGGTTATTTATACATCTTCTATGTTTAATCTGTTCATTGTACTACTTCACTATTGTTTGCCTGTTTGTACCTACACATGTTTATTGATTCTTCTAAAGAGATAGTAACTGTGATGGTGAAACATGTTGTTGCACGGTGTTGGTGCATAGCAGGTTTAACATTCTGGGATTCACCTTGGATTGCAGCCTTGTGTGAACCCTGGGGTATCACATTCCACCACGGATCTTCGTGACTACCTCACACGCAAACATAGCATGAGTCAGATGTAATCTCATTACTATTGTGAGAAACTTATTTTCGCAGTGCTTTCCCGGTGCTCATGTAGTGAATCGCCACAAAAATCTATGGTTTTTGAAAGATTATCAGAACCATCAGTGATTTTAACATCCAGAAGAAGATCCTTTCGTCCTAAGAAACAAGTGTCACTACTGGAAACAGGACTTTTAGCGACGAAAAAATCCGTCGCTAAAAGTCCAAAATCCGTCGCTAAAACTTTTAGCGACGGAAAAAATAAAATTCCGTCGCTAAAATACCGACACTACATTGAGGGTCCCTAATATGACTATTAGCGACGAATAATCCGTCGCTAAATATTAGCGACGGATTTTCCATCGTACTTTTTTTTTAAATTTTAAAAAAAAATCTTTAGCGACGGATTTTCCGTCGCTAAAGATGTCTTTAGCAACAGATTTTCCGTCGCTAAAGATATTTTAGCGACAGAAAATCCGTCCCTAAAAAGTGACCAGTATCTTTTTAAAAAATATTTTGAAATTTGAAAATACCTTGTACAAAAACATAATAATCCCTGTTCAATCAGCAATACCACATATGTATAACACATATTTCAATAAAAACAAATAAAAATACCCTGACATAATACATATTGTTTATACAACTATTGTCTTTAAAGTTAAATTATTACAAATCATTCATCGCCATCATCCTCATCACCAGCTCCACCATGACTACCCCCAGCTCCACCTTGTCTAGAAGTCCCGGTCTGCAAATATAATGAAATACCCAACATTATAATAGTATAAATAACAGGAAACTATCATTAACAATTTTATAGATAAGTAAATTTTAAAGTTTCTGATCCTCATTTAAAATACATGGTGAACATCAAAAATATAAACACGTTCAACAATATTTATCAAAAATAATAGGGAGGAAGGAGAACATGAAATGTCATTAGGCAAGCCATCACAGTATGCAAACAAGCTCATATAACCAGCATTAGGCAACCACGAGTGTTGTATAAGTGGCCTATGAGACCATATAAGCTCTATGAGAAACTAGTTTGTGACAAGTTAACATTTCACCTTATATCACCAGACAAAAGCATGTCTTTTGAGAGCATATAATACAATAAGACATATCTTTAGAGGGCATATAATAAATAAATACAAACATCAAAGTAAAATAGTATACCCATATGCAAAAGGAGCATAAAATGGAGGTGGCATGTAAGGCCTTCGTGATCGAAAGCCCATATATGGGCTTGCTCGACGACCCCGGTACTGTTTCATTCCTGGTACATTAGTCCTTTTAGCTGACACCTGCACCACAACCAAATCAGTTGGATGTTTACATTGTAAAGTTTAACCTAATCAAATTAATGCAAACCTTTAGCTGATGACCATGCAATTCCGATTCATTCAACGGCAGAGCATTCTGAACAGCCTCTACTTCAACAAATTCCACATATGCAAATCCCTTGGGCTGACCAAACTTGTCTGTTAAAATTGTTACTCTGTTTACAGTCCCACAAGACTGAAAATGTTGTTGCACTTCCTCAGGAGTGCAGGCATAGTCCACCTAACAATCGGTATGAGAAGTATAATTCATAATACTCATAAGATTGATTAAAATAAAAGGGATACTACCAAAAAGAAAGAAAATTTGCTTCACTAGTTAAGACTGTTCTACTGCTAACATTTCACTAAGATGCATGCTACCAAATACCTCCATCTGTCATCTTACATCTTCAAAAGAATATGAGCAATAAGCAGTGCATCCATTAAAAATGGGATGTGACTACGAAACTGTATACTGGTAGTCACAATATAACAAGAACGTCAACTTATCCAGCACTAAGCAATCAAAAATTAGAGTGAAAGCACAAGGAAATGTTAAACCAAGGAGCAAACATAATCTTCCAATAAGAGACTGTAAGAGCACACAATCAACAAAGCACGCACAATGACTGTAAGTATACAAGAACTGAACTACAGGGCAGCTTTCTCGGAAAACATAGTGTACCGAAACCCTAATCCCGAACAAAGTGGCTCCGGCAAAAACCCTAGAAAACGAGAAACATAGGGAGGAGGGAAAACCAAACCTTGAACAACAGACATATCCTTCTCGACCTTAGCATGCATCTCTTGCAGGGCTCCAGCTTCCTCCTCGATCTCCTTCAACCTCTGCTTCATCACCTCCAAGTTCTACTCCAACAAGATACCATCTTCAGTCTTTCTAACTAAAGAAATCAAAATCTAGGGTTTCGGAGCTACCTCCTTAGAGGATTGGGGATCTTGGTCATCGGCATCGGCGGCGGCCATCTCGTCGTCTGCCTCCATCTCCCCTTCTTCTTCTTCTTCGGAGAGCGAAGGATGGGCCAGGTGCGGTGACGTGAGGAGGAGGAGGACTCGAGGGTGGCGATGCGGTGGGCGAGGGAGCGGAGGATGGGGGTGAGGGTTGGCGGCGGTTGTGGTGCCGACGAAGAGAAAGGGGAGGGAGAGAGGGGGGGAGGGGGGGAATGAGGAGAGGGGGGAAATGAGATAAGGATTTAGGGGAAATCCCTCTGTCGGGCGCGGGATGCCCAATTTTTTTGGGCAAGCCCGTGCCCAAAATTTTTCTTTTTCTTTTATTTTTTAGCGACGAAATTTCCGTCGCCAAAAGTTGTTTTAGCTACGGAATTTCCATCGCTAAAAGTAGTTTTAGCTATGGAATTTCCGTCGATAAAATTTGTTTATTAGTAACGGAATTTTCATCGCTAATAATAACAATTCCGTCGGTATAAGTGTATTGCCGATGGAACTATAGTGACGGAAATTTCCGTCTATTGCCGACGGAACTATAGCGACGGAAATTTCCGTCGCTATAAGTGGCCTTATAGCGACAGAAATTTCCGTCGCTATAGTTCCATAGTTAATACTCATATTTGTAGTAGTGTGTCTAAGAATCGTCACATTGAAGTGATGATTAACAAGGTTGGTAAAGGCAAAGGCAAAGCTTTAACCGATTCCTCAGAATCCTCCGACCCTGAATTTTCCCCGGGGTTACGAGGAGCGCTTATTGAAGGACAGGGCATTTATCAGCATACCCATACTCGTACCAGAGTAATGGTTCATTTAGACTATCGATGCCTTTCTGGCATATCTGATGATGTCAATGAAGAACCTCAGAACTCTGCCATTGCAACATCACAGCCTTCTAGTACCGATCAAAGTGAACAGGCGAGTGCTCACATGGCGGAAAATGAAGAAGATATGGAAAGGAGACTAGAAGAACAACAAGCAACTATCCTCCAAAACAAGAGTCTATCAGGCGCATGGAAGCAATGATAGAAAAACTTCTTGGAGAAAAGAAAAAGAAAAAAGCTACCACCAAAGCCTTAAGATCAAGGCGTAGGCGACCTTCACTTGCTGCTAAAGAAACTAACCGTTGGAACCAAGAGGGAAATAATGAAGAGGATGAGGAGGAAGAAATCTTCAAAATTCATTCTAAGTCATCTGAGGTTGAATCCAACCCTCGTGCAAAACAGCGAGACTATAAATTGGATGACTTCCATAAATAACTGGATGCGCTAAAGCTACAAGGAAACTTCAAAGAGCTGGGGTGACCAAACCATATCCTTCTAAATGGGATGACGTCCCTTATCCTCCAAAGTTCAAGCCACTCAACCTCGTGCAGTTCAATGGCAAGGGTTCCCCTTCATGACATTGTTTGTTGGAAAAATTGTAAAGAAGAGACTAAAGAAAATGTGACTTTGATTCCTTTGATCTCGGTTACAACTTGATTACAAAAGAGAGGAAAACGAATTTGATTTTCCCCTTTGTTTAAAACTGGGTTCTTCTTGGCAGCAATGGAGTGCTTCCTTCGATTGATTGCGTCGAACTTGCTCTCCGTTGACGATCCGACCGTCTTTATCTCGTGGGAACGATGAACTTTCGTGGAAAGTTTTATGAATAACTCTGAATGAGTTTAAGAACTCTGAACGAGTTTGAACTCTGTGAATAGAGTTGTTGGAACCGAAAATTCGGTTAAGGATCAAGCTGTTTTTCTGTTGTCGAAGAATCCTCTCAGATTTGATCTTCTGAGGTTGATTCAAAAATCCTATCTCCAAGGATTTCGTTGCTGTCGTTGCCGAATCTCCAAACCTGAGTGGTTTTGATGATAAAGAATCCAACCTCTAATCTGATTATCAAAAATCCGATCCTTTAACTCTGTCGAGTTTGTTTTAGAACTGAAAATCTCCAACCTGTATGGTTTAGATCTTTTGAATCCAACCTGTGTGGTTCAGATGCCAAAAATCCAACCTCTAACTCAGTTGAGTTCGTTGAGCTTTTATAGGGGGATAAGAGGTTGTAACTAACCCCTATATCCGCTCCTACGTGGGCGAAAATCCCTCAGAACGTGGGATAAACGGTTTTGGAACCGTTCGACTTATGTTTGAATAAGTCAAACGCCCATTCTGGCGTTTAGAACTCAACTTCGTGTTCTTTGAATTGAGACGCGAAGTTGGGTGTTAGCTGAACACCATTGAACGCGAGGGTCGCTCACGTTTGGCTTGTGCATTGACGACGCGAGGGTCGCCTTCATTTCCAAAGTTATGACGCGGGGATGACACCCGCGTTTCAGAAGGAGTTAGCTGATTTGTAACTTCTTCTGTAGAGCGTTGCAAGGACCGTTGTTCAATAATCCTAGTTTTAGTTGTTGTGGGGTGTGAAAGCCGTCAGATTGTAACTTTCACTGTAGATTGTGAAGACTGCTGCATAGAGTTTTCATCAGTCGTCAGAAGTGTCGTTGAATTGTAAAAGTCCTCTATTTACCGCTTTCGACTGCCGACCCGAAAACTATTTGATTGTAGCTTTCGTTGTAGGAGCTAGACGGGAATCAACATCCATAGTGTCTTAAAGATGAATATTCGCCCATAGCTCTCTACCAAGCAACTATTCGACTATATGTTTCGATCATCGACCCGAAAGCTATTTGATTGTAGCTTTCGTTGTAGGAGCTAGACGGGAATCAACATCCATAGTGTCTTAAAGATGAATATTCGCCCATAGCTCTCTACCAAGCAACTCACCAACTGAGTCCAACTTTTTAGTTGTCGGAAGTGTCGTTGGATTGTAACCTTTCTCGATCTATGTGAAAAGTCCTCTATTTGCCGCTTTCGATCACCGACCCGAAAGCTATTTGATTGTAGCTTTTGTTGTAGGAGCTAGACGGGAATCAACATCCATAGTGTCTTAAAGATGAATATTCGCCCATAGCTCTCTACCAAGCAACTATTCGATTATATGTTTCGATCATCGACCCGAAAGCTATTTGATTGTAGCTTTCGTTGTAGGAGCTAGACGGGAATCAACATCCATAGTGTCTTAAAGATGAATATTCGCCCATAGCTCTCTACCAAGCAACTCACCAACTGAGTCCAACTTTTTATTTCTGAAATCGTCCCACTGCTCATCAGCATCTCTAATAATTGCTACGATATTAGCCATGCTGTTGTCACAGCCATCAAGATCAATCATCTCAGAGGTGAGGTCGCGTTTGTGGCAATTGTGGAGTTGCGGATACAGTGATTGGGAAGTCGTCTGATTGTGACCTCCGTTGTCGGAGCTTGTTTGAATAAGCTATCTATTGTGATTTTTAGACAGCCTACAGACATGTCTACTATTTTCAGGCGTAGACTGGACACATAACGGGCAACGATCCTATCGTGGCCTGTTTATTCATTAGCACCCTTAAGGGGGTTACTTTTGAATAGTTTAGAAGATTGGAGCCTGGGTTCAGAAAATGTTGGAAGGACTTGGAGAGACTTTTCATGGCCAGGTTCTTTGATGATGACATGGAAGTGTCTATGGCTGCTCTCCTGGCTGAAATGCAAAAGAAGACAGAGTCCGTTAGTGACTTTGTCAAAAGATTCAGGAATCGATCACTACATTCTCATGATCAGGTCTCTGAGGCTACACTCATGAAATGTGCAGACATAATATCTCCATCAATATACTTTCAAAGATGGGCACTATTGAAGCTGGCACATGGAAGGACTTGGTGTGGCAGAGAGAACAGGTCGAGAATATGTGCAAGAGGATGGAAGCTAAAGAACCTCATGAGTCTTGCCTGAAGAAAGGGGGTAACCAGAAACAATCAAAAGGAAAGGACACATTGGCGGTGGAAACAAATCCCTCCCCTAAGACCATTCCTAAGAAGAAAAACAATTCGTCTTATAGTCGTCCTCCGAGGAGGTATGACTTCAAGGAGGACAAAGTCATCCCGATCTTCAAATCTCTAATGAAGATGAACAGGCTTAAGCTCCCAGAGGCGAAAAAGCCTGCCTGAAGAAGTGTCAAAAACAAATGATCCCAACTACTACATGTATTATAGAATGGTGCATCATCTAACAAAAGATTATTATATCTTGAAAGACAAGATATAGGTTTATTAGAGGCAGGTGGTCTAACCCTCAGAGAAGATCAAAAGAAAGTATCTGCAAATATGATTGTCTTGCAATTTGGAGATTTTGCTAAAGTTCAAGTCCAAGATGGTGTAAAACCAATTCCCAGGATAGAGACTCGGGTCATGAACCTTGACCCTCATCAGCAAAAAGAGAAGGGCATGATTCCTTACACCACTCCTAAAGGCAAGGTTATGTTGGTCAATTCTGACCTACTAACAGACGAACAGTGGACTTTATCAAAGTCGAAATCCTGCAATGTTGTTTCTGCTATCCCAGATGAAGGGGTAGAAACTACTTCCCTCGGTAGTTCTGGTGAGGAGCAATAAACATTCGTCGCGCAACATACACAGGCACTAGGCACCAGGGGAGGAAAAGAATTCTTAAAGAAGTACCCTGAAGAGGTAGTTATGCCACCAAAACTAATGAAGGAAGTAGCAGAAAAGACACAAGTACCGTCCAGCGACCCTAAGACAAAGGAACTTCGTTACAACAAGGCACTCAGGAAGGATGCTCCCGATACCTCGAAGGGCCCCTATCAGTTTGATGTTTTAGCTCAACTATCCAACATCCCTGCAAGAATTACCTTGTTCAAGCTCTACGCCACTCCCGGTCTACCAGAGAAGCTTTGTGTGAAGCGTTGGCGGACAATGAGACATTTCTTGCTCATTTCCCGCCTAATCAAGCAAACACACCAGCAGGGATGTGCGCTCAAGTCTTTAAAGGACTGATGCCTTGCATCACCTTCTCCCCAGAAGACATGCACGTGAAGAATCCAAAGCACGATAGACCCTTATACTTCACGAGATATATCGGTTCCGTTCGGGTAGACTAAATTCAGGTCGACCATAGGTCTTCTTTGAGCATCATACCACTGATACTCATGCATCACCTCGGAGTCCCACTTGATCACTTGTTGGAAATGGGAACTACGATTTATGGTTTAAATACTTCCAACACTTGTCCCCTTGGTAAGATCTGTTAGGTCCTTTTGTTTTGATGATGATTTACAAACAATTTACATCTAATGTTGTTTGTCTAGTGTTTGTATTTTTGTATTTATTATAGACAAACAATAAGTTGGAGGATGGAAGGAATCGAGCTTTCATGATCATATCCAATGGAGATTGGTAGAATAGTGGAGTGAAACAATGACATTCAAGTTAAAGATCCAAGTTCAAACTTCATCCGCAAGTTTACCAAGAAGAGCTTATTGAAGATCAAGATCAAGCTTTGGTAATTTAGTTTAGGTTTTATATTATGTGTGTTAAGTACTCTAAGCTCAATCATATACACACACATTTTTATATATATATATAGTTATATAGTTATATAGTTATATAGTTATATATATACATGTTTTGGTTTTATTGTTTTCAAGTTTATACAAAAATAATTTTGTGAAAATATTGTTTTATTAGTTTATAGACTTAACAATCATAAAATACATCTTTTATTAAGTCTATGAAATCAGTTTATGAAGTTTCAATACATGGTGTAGTCAAAATGTCAAAACAAGTATGTTTCATCTTCATGTTTTGGACTATTTTTGTAACATTTGTATTTTCATATTTATAATAATTTCCCAAAGTTTTATAATTTTTGGAATTTGTTTGTTATTTTTAAAGGTAGTTTAAAAATAAAATTTCTATTTCAAAACAGGTTGATAACCTGTTATCAGTCGACTGGTAAGTCGACTGATAACATCAGTCGACTGATGTGTCGACTGAAGAAATTGCCTGGAATGTTAAAAGTTTCTATTTCATTTTGGTCAACTGACCTGTCAACTGATGATCCATCAGTCGATTGATAAATATTGTCAGTCGACTGATGAGCTGGAAAATGCCTCTAACGGTTAGCTCATCAGTCGACTGATGTTGTAATGGCTAGTTTTTTCAGCCTGTTCCAGTATTAGTTTTTTGATCTTTTTGCCTTGTTTTCTCTTGGTCTTGGGGTTCCTATAAATACCCCCACATATCATCGGTTCTATTTACTGAAGAGAAAAGTTTTACAAGTGTTTTAAAAGTTTGTTTAAAGGTGTTTAAGCCTTGTTTAAGAGTTTTGTTTGTGAAGATAATTTCACAAGAGCAAGTGGAGATCATCTATTGGTGTTTAAGCATTCAACTCTTTTCCCTCTCTCTTGTTATCTATAAAGAAGTTTTCTTAAACTTAATTCTAGCTATTTATTGTTTTGATTCTAATTTCCATAAGTTGGATTTCATTATTGAGTTTAAAATGTTTATTGATACTCTTTGTTTACACACACAACCATTGAGCTTACTGTGTTTACATTCATAGTATAATTTGGGTTGTGGGTTTGTGACTTAGAGTGTGAGCTTACATTGAGTTCTCATCCATATTAGAGAACATTTTGTTGTATCGAGCTTCATTGTGAGTTGCACATTATATTACACTTTGACACCGAAAGAAGTGGTTGGTGAGAGACGGGGTCAGTTTCAAGAGGAGTGGGGTCGGTAGTAAAGCCTAGTGAGAGGTGGTAATTCCGAACACTTGAGGAAGGTGACACGGGCTAGGCCAACACTTAGAGGGTGTGAAGTGTATTTGTAATTGCGTGAAGTGTATTAGAGTGCCTAATTGTGAAGTTCACCTTGTATTATACTAGTACACCAAGAGGAGTGTGTGGTGAGAGATGGGATCGTCCCAAGAGGAGTGGGGTAGATGGTAATGCCTAGAGAATTTGTAATTCCTAACACTTGAGGGAGACACGGGTTAGAGACCAACACTTGAGGTGGTAGTTAGTGTATTTACATTGTGAGTGATTGTAAAGTTTTCAGTGAACTAGAAAACCAAGTGTGAGGTGTAAACGTTTTTGGGTGAACGTTGAAAACCCGATGTTTGCATTGTTCATTTGCGCACTATCACTCTTGTTTGTTTATTGTTTATTTCACCCTTGTGTTAGTTTATATATCCTTGCTCATATCTTGTTGAATATCGTTCTTGCTAGGATATATTATTAAATAGTTTTAATTTGGCATAAATCGGATTAGATTAGCATAAACCTTATTCACCACCCCTCTAAGGTTCTTTCCTAGTGGCATTAGGGTATTTTCAAGATCAAGCTCAAATGCCAAATAGAAGACTAGTGGATGGATGTTACCTGCTATGTCATCAATGCAGAGACATCCTAAAATCTGTTACTGGGTCGACATTGGATCCGTAATAATTTAATCATTCCATCTACTCTACATCAATGTATGAAGTATGTAGATGAGAGAGGAAAGCTCAAAACAGTGGTCGCGGAAAAGAAACCATTCAAAGGAGTGGAGAATTACTTTAATAATTATATCCATTACCTTGATGGTTAGTCTACCGACGTATCACTTGTTGAAGACCTTGATAGTGGTAATGAGGCTGACACAGAGTCTGGCTGCGAGTGGGGATTTGTCTTTAATGACATTGAGCCCATCGTAATCGGCTTTGATAGTCTTGATGTAAACAATGCTGAGGATGATGACATTGGGCTTATCTTTAGTAATAATGATGATTTAACTTACTTATCGTGTGTTGAATGTAACCCTAATATGTCATATATTAGAACTGATGTGATATCAGATCCCCTTCCATGACTGTATGTTGAATCTGCTTTGCACATGCTGATCCAATCATCTTTCGTGACAAGTCGGCAACAAGTCGAATCCTCACAAGAAGTCTTCATGGTACTAGCCAAGAATAATAGTCAAAAAGACATCATCTTTAGGCAAACTGAAGGTCAACTACAAACCCTTTGGAAGAATTTGAAAAAGAAGAAAGAGCCCCTCAATTCTCATACTTTGCGCCAACAGCGTGATATCTTATGAGGAAAATGGGATACAACTTCACCTGCAAAGAAGGTTTAAATTTTAGCAAAGGATGAAAGACACCTCCTAAACCTGCATATGCTCTAGAAGGGAAACCTAACAAATACTATCACAAAACTCGCAAGGGATTGGGGTATGAATCGCCACCTTTAACATGGTGTTTCAGAGGAAACGGAGGGTCAGAGGATAACTACATCAACTCATCCTCCAAGTCAAATTACTTGGATTCTAATACCAGTACAGGAGCAGTATTCAAAATGCTCATGGCCAATATAACCTCAGCTCTTCCAATTGAAAATCAAGAGAATGATCACTTACCTTTATTTGATGATCCACTGAGTCGACAGTTTGGCATGCAATGGGAGTATCGCTTTGAGCAGCGTGAACCTCCTATGGATGACAAAGGTAATTTAGGTAAACATGAGAGACGAGTCTAACCCGAAACCCATATTCATAAGTGACAGTCTGTCATCTGAAGATAAGGAAGACCTCATTACTCTTGTGTGGGAATACATTGATGTTTTTGCCTGGAATTATGAGGATATGCTTGGTCTTGATCCTCAAGTGGTTATGTATCACCTTAATATCAAATCAGATGCTAAACCCGTCAAACAAATACAACAACTATACTGTCCCCAAATCATAGAGGCCATTGAATTTGAGATCAAGAAACTCATCGATTCAGGACTTATCCGTGAAGAGCAACATCCTGATTGGGTGGCCAATATCGTCCCTATTCTAAAAAAGAATAGGAAGATTTGAGTATGCATTAACTTTCGAGATTTAAACTCGGCATGTCCAAAAGATGATTTTCTATTACCTATCACGGATGTCATTATTGACAATACATGCAGGTTTGAAAAGATGTCCTTCATGGATGGATTCTCAGCGTACAACCAAATCAAGATGTATCCTGACGATGAGAAGAATACTTCTTTCCAAACACCTTCAGGGATATACTGTTACACAGTAATGCCCTTCGGGTTGAAGAATGCTAGCGCTATATATCAGCATGCCATGACTACTATTTTCCAAGAACATTTAAGGAATATTGTGGAATGTTATGTTGATGACCTAGTTATCAAAAGTTGTGACAAGAGAGATTATTTACATGACTTGAAAACGATGTTCGATCTTATGAGAGTGCATCAATTAAAGATGAACCCAACCAAATCATTCTTAGGAATGGCCAGCGGTAAATTCCTTGGGTTCGTAGTCACAGCTAATGGAATTCTCCTTGACCCAGGTAAAGTCAAATCTATTCAAGAGCTTTCACCTCCTAAAAACCTTAAAGAGCTTTGTGGTCTACAGGGGCGCTTAGCATTCATCTGCAGGTTTATCTCTAACTTGTCGGGTAAATGCTAACCATTCTTAAAACTTATGAATAAGGGTGTATCCTTCATCTAGGATGAAGCTTGCCAAAAGGCATTCGAAGAGATTAAATCATATCTCTCTAATCCACCGGTGTTAGTTGCACCAAAATCAGGAAGGTCATTCCTGATCTACATTCGAGCTACGGAGCATGCCTTAACAGGACTCTTAGCACAAGATAATGATAACGGCCATGAAAAGCCATCTATTATCTCAGTAAAATCCTATCGGGAGCTGAACACCGTTATCTTCCTATTAAGAAGGAACGCTTGGCCCTGGTCTTCACAATCTAAAAGATACGACATTACCTGGTCTGACAAATAATACAAGTCATCTCCAAGATCAACCTTATACGGGTATTCATGACACAGCCTGATGCATTGAAATGGCGACTTGCAAGATGGGTACTGTTGTTGTCCCAATATGACATTCACTTCAAACCTCAAAAGGCAGTGAATGGTCAGACTATTTGCAATCTTATGGCTAACAATCCATTGGACGGGAAGGTTGACTTGTATTAGGCTATACCTGATGAGACGTATGAAGCTAATATAGTGTCGAGAGAATAGAAATGGCAATTATACTTTGATGGCGCAGTAAGAGCAAGCCCTAGCAGCCCCGTTATTGCTGGGTTGGGGGTAGTCTTGATTTCCCCTCAAAACCATGTACTACCACGAGCAGTCTCTCTAACAGAACCATGTTCTAATAATATAGTTGAATACATTGCTTTGCTGATTAGCCTCGACATAGCCAAGCAGCTAGGGGTAGAACACCTGGAGGCGTACAGCGATTCACAGCTCATTGTCAATCAGCTAAAAGGGGAATATGAAGTTAGAAATGAAGATCTCATTCCCAATCATACTACAGCCATTACGTTGGCCAATTCATTTAAAGGATTCTACATTGATTATGTACCTCACCTCAGAAATACATATGCTGATGCATTGGCATCACTTGCAGCTATATTAGCTCTGCCTGAAGGAGCTACCTAACAAGTCATTGTAGCTAGCAAGCAGTTGTTCCGACCCAAGTATGCACTACAAATTAACACAGTCGACGAAGCGTCGGAACCTCTTGAACTTAGAGATTGGCGATTCCTAATCATTGATTATTATTAGACCCTAATTCCACTAGGAAAGAACCCTAAAGGGGGGGTGAATAGGGATTATTCTAATCTAATCCGATTTTATGCTAATTAAAACTAATTAACAAATATATCCTAGCAAGTATGATATGCTACAAGATATGTGCAAGGATATATAATATAAACAAGGGTAAACAATATGATCATGCAACAATGGCGATATAACAATATGCAAGAATAAATGCGCAAATGCCAAACCCAAACACAAGAAAATGATCACAGAGTTCGAACTTTCCGTCCTACGTCTCTGTTCCACACTCCCGGGGAGAATCCACTACACAATCCGGTTTAGAAGCCGGAACTTCTCTACACACTCGGTTTTCTAGCTAACCGAAAACTCTACACACTTGGTTATCAAGTCAACCGACAACTCTCACAAATCCTCACGATGTACATACACAAGCAACAACCTCAAGTGTTGGTCCTCACGTATCGACTCCCTCAAGTGTTCGGAATTATCATCTCTCACTAGGCCACCGATGCCACTCCTCTCGGTATCGACTATGTCCTCACCACACACTCCTCTCGGTGTACAAGTGTATTACAAAGTGAACTTCACAAATTAAGCATAACAAATGATTGTTCTCTAAACAAGGTGAGAACTCAATTAGGCTCAACTCAATGTTACTATCTCTCACAACCCTAAATATATTATGAATGCAAATACAATAATCTCAAGTGGGTGTGTGTAACAATGAGATTAATCAAATCTAAACTCAATATAAAACTAGCTTTAATAAGATGATAATCAAACAAATAAATATAAAGCTAGAAAATAGTTTAGAAAACTTCTTAATAGATGACAAGAGATGGAGAGAGAATAGTTGATTGCTCAAACTCCAATAGATGATCTCCTCAAGCTCTTGTGGAATTGAATTCACAAACTCAAACTCTCAATTGCTTAAAAGCTTCTTAAACAAACTCAAACCAAACTTAAACCCTTGTTTTAAAACTTTTTTAAACTTGTTTAAAACATTTCATTATTTAGATGAAAAATGAGAGAAATAGGGTATTTATAGGAACCCAAAACTTCAGCAAAAACCCCAAGAAAAAGACCAAAAAAGCCCTCAGATAACACTGTTGGAAACTAGCCGTTACTGTGCAACAGCTCTTTCATAAGTCGACTTATGAGTCGACTCATGAGTCAACTAATGAGTCGGCTTATATGAGTCAACTCAGCAGAAGAAAAATCACAACTCCGCTGCACTTCGTGAGTCGACTTATGAGTCGACTCATGAGTCGACTAATGAGTCGACTAATGAGTCGACTAAACGTGTACAGATCTGAAATGCACAGAAAAACTTAACTTCAAACCATGTTTAAAAATATCAAATAAATTCCAAAAATTATGAAACTTTGGGAGATGATTGTAGACATGATAATAAACATGCTACAAAAACTGGTTTTTAAAAAAGACCTCCCAAATGAGAAATATCATCATTTTGTAAAATAGTCCAAAACATGAAAATGTGAACACATGAGTTTTAACATTTAAGCTTAACCATGTTTTGAAATATTCCAAAATGATTTTTTTAGACATACTAAAAGATGTGTATGATTATTGTTAAGTCCATAAACCAAGAAAACAATATTTTCTCAAAATTGCATATTCTATGCAATATATTCTTAAACAAAATAGAGTATGAAACATATGATTATATATATGAATGTAAATTTGTTTCATGTCTATATAGTTAAACCAAAACACAATAATAAATATGTAATCTCATATTTATAAGCATAAAAACTTAAAACTATAAGTAATCTCATATTTATAAGCATGAAAACTTAAAACTATGTATGTATATATATATAACTATATATATACAACAAAACTTGTGTTGTATATATATATAACTATATATATACAAGGAAACCAATATAATGTGTGTGTATATAATTGAGCTTAATGTACCAACAAACATATTATAAACCTAAACTAATGTTACCCAAGCTGGATTTTGATCTTCAATAAGCTTGACTTGGTACATATTACGAATGAAGCTAGAACTTGGATCTTCAACTTGAATTGCATAGGCTTCACCCACTATTCCGCCAACCTCCATTTGATATGATCTATATGGCGCAATCCATCCATCCTCCAACTTATTGTTTGTCTACAATAAATAACAAAACACAAACACTAAATAAATAATATTAGATGTAAATTATTTGTTAAATCATCATCAAAATAAGAAGGCCAACAATCTCCCCTTTTTTTATGATGACAAACAATTTACAAAAAAAGATATGTGCATGAATAAAAATAAATATATAAATTATAATTCACATGCATATAAACAAGGAAATGTATACTCATAATATTTCTCCCTGTTTGACAACATCAAAAAGGGGAAAACAATAAGAAAGAAGAGAGCGAAAGCTCCCCCTATCAATATGCATAAGTGAGTATAAAACAAGTATAGGGAATAGCTCCCCCTATCAAAATGCCATATAGAATATATGAAATGAAAGCTAAGGCAAAAACATGTGAGTAAGCATAAATGAAAGATATGCTAAACATAACTCACATACAAACAAGACAATGAGAACACATATTAATATGTCATTTATGAAAGAAGTGTCTCATTACACAATTATAAAAACATAGTGTATAAAAATAGATTTATGAAAACAAAGGAATGAGGAAAACATGAGAACCATGAAAAAAGTTTTCAAGTGAAAACAAATCACTCAAATGAAGTCATAAATCAAGATTTGAGTCCAAAAACAATATTTGATCAAAGAGGAAAATTTTCTTTGTATAACTTGATCAAACCACTCATAGAATACATTATAAGATACGAATAGATGATCCATAAGCACAGACACATAAATATCATCATATAAGTGAAATATAATGAATTCAAAGCAACAAATCAAAATATAATTTTTAAGAAAGGCAACAATATCAAGATCTTGAGCTTGTTCCAACCCATATAATCATTTTAGCACCCGGTAAACATGATTTGGGAAATAAACCCCTAATAAACCCGGGGGGTTATATAAATACAAACCTCTCAATAAAAATCGAAACTAATAATCATGAAAACAAAAGAATTGATCAAAGAAAAATTGTTCTCATATTAAAAAAAATTTAAAACATAATTTTTAAAACCAAGAAAAATTAAAAATTAAAAATAATACAATTCATGGTTTTAAAAAGATTTTGGCACCCAAGCATTCTTGGTGCAGGATTGGTTAGGGACATGACCCCTATCAATAAAGCTCAAAGCCCTAGGGTTATGAACCATTTTGGGCATATTTGGTGCACTAATTCGGTCATAACAATAATTACTCAAATGACCCTTCCGATTGTAATTTGTACAATGAAAGAGACTCATTTATTTTTGTGGACCATATGCTCGTGCACGGGAACCATTTGCAAACAAAGATTATCTTTTAAAATTATTTTGCAAATGGGAAACATTATCAAACAAAGGTGGTTTACTTAGGAAATTTGGCAAGTTTGAACATTTTTCAAATCATAACAAAACTTGGCCAAATGGCCAAATCTATCACAAATATCACATTTAAAAATATGTGGTCTACTAGAAACATTTGGCAAACGTGATTTTTTTAAATTAAAACAATATTCGGACAAATGACCAAAATGACCACAATGATCACACTTGAACATACTAGCATGCTTATGATGAACTTTGTGAGAATGAGCATGTGAATGTGTAAGTGTACAAGATGAAGAAGCTACATGAGATGCACAAGGAGCATTAGAATTCTTATGTTTGTGTGCATCATAACAGAACTTAGCTAATTGACCTTGACGGCCAGAAATAGAACACTTATAAGTTTTGCTATACATGTGTGCATAATGAGTGGATGATTTTGACTTAGTCTTGGTTTGGCGAAACGGAGGAAGCGAACCGAAGCCTTTGGCTCGGTTCGGATGACTCCATCTCGTCGAGATAGGTGATTTTCATATATAACTCGTCCAATTCCGACTTACGGTTTGAAAGTTACGGCCTATTCTTCAATCCATGCTCAGGAGCTTGCCTGCATACATGTGTGCATAATGAGTGGATGATTTTGACTTAGTCTTGGCACACATATTCATAAGCTTCTTATGGTTGTTAATGCAAGTAGTTAGAGTTGAATCTAAAGAAGAAATATGATTTTTAACATTGTTCAACACATCAATAGGCACATATGCATTAACATTAGAAGTAGAACATAAATAGCCATTTATGAAAGAGGCAGTATTATTTTTTATGTTCTCCACTTCTAACATGGTATTATTTTTAGCATGAGATAAGCTAGTGATGGATGAGGTTAACTTTTCATTTTCCAAATTTAACAAGTCATTGTTTTCTTTAAGCATAGTATTTTCTTTTGCAATGACATCAAATTTGGACACTAGCTCATCATGATCGAATTTTAATGCAACATGCTTGCTTTTAAGATTAATAAAATTATTATGCAACTTAGTATAGGCATGCATTAATCTCTCATAGGCACAAGCGAGTTCATTAATGGATATATCACTATCGGATTCCGAATCGCTTACTACACTAGGGCAATGGATATATCACTATCGGATTCCGAATCGCTTACTACACTAGGGCTATCGCCTAGTGGCCGTGTGCAAGATGATAAAGCTCCACATGAACTAGAAGTTAAATCCTCCAAAGCTTGTCGGATCGCCTCCAAATTCCCTTGATGTGCTTCTATAAGTTTCCATAATGTGTAAGCACTATCAAAAGAATCAAGCTTGTTAGACATAGATGAATCGAACGCATTATGTAAAAATTCTAACAAAAGCTTATTCATGGTAAACATACGATGATCATTTTTATTCCACTTGGATTTCTCCGAAGTGGGCATAATATAAACATCATCTATAATTTCCCATAAATCAAAGTGTCTAGATCGAACAAAAAGTTTAAATCTAACACACCATTAGGCATAGGGGAAATTATCTAATATAGGAGCAATATTGATGGCATAACCTAAACAAGGTGCACCGTGTATATCCATAATGTATATATATGCAAGCAAGATAACAATAAAATCACAAAACTAGATTAGCATAAAAAATAACTAGGATCTTTAACTCAAGGCGATTAGACCTTAAATCAAAGAGCACCAAGATCTGATACTAATTGTTAGACCCTAATGCCACTAGGAAAGAACCCTAAAGGGGGGGTGAATAGGGTTTATGCTAATCAAATCTGATTTTATGCCAATTAAAACTAATTAACAAATATATCCTAGCAAGTATGATATGCTACACGATATGTGCAAGGATATACAATATAAACAAGGGTAAACAATATGATCATGTAATAATGGCGATATAACAATATGCAAGAATAAATGTGCCAATGCCAAACCCAAACACAAGGAAATGATCACGGAGTTCGGACCTTCCGTCCTACGTCTCCGCTCCCCACTCCCGGGGAGAATCCACTACACAACTCGGTTTGGAAGCCGAAAATTCTCTACACACTTGGTTTTCTAGCTAACTGAAAACTCTACACACTCGGTTATCAAGTCAACCGAATCCTCTCACAAATCCTCACAATGTACATACACAAGCAACAACCTCAAGTGTTGGTCCTCACGTATCGACTCCCTCAAGTTCTCAGAATTATCACCTCTCACTAGGCCACCGACGCCACTCCTCTCAGTATCGACTCTGTCCTCACCACACACTCCTCTCGGTGTACAAATGTATTACAAAGTGAACTTCACAAATTAAGCATAACAAATAATTGTTCTCTAAACAAGGTGAGAACTCAATTAGGCTCAACTTAATGTTACTATCTCTCACAACCCTAAATATATTATGAATGCAAATATAATAATCTCAAGTGGCTGTGTGTAACAATGAGATTAATCAAATCTAAACTCAATATAAAACTAGCTTTAATAAGATGATAATCAAACAAATAAATATAAAGCTAGAAAAGAGTTTAGAAAACTTCTCAATAGATGACAAGAGATGGAGATAGAATAGTTGATTACTCAAACTCCAATAGATGATCTCCTCAAGCTCTTGTGGAATTGAATTCACAAACTCAAACTCTCAATTGAGATGATCTCCTCAAGCTCTTGTGGAATTGAATTCACAAACTCAAACTCTCAATTGCTTAAAAGCTTCTTAAACAAACTCAAACCAAACTTAAACCCTTGTTTTAAAACTTTTTTAAACTTGTTTAAAACATTTCATTAGTTAGATGAAAAATGAGAGCAATAGGGTATTTATAGGAACCCAAAACTTCAGCAAAAACCCCAAGAAAAAGACTAAAAAAGCCCTCAGATAACACTGCTGGAAACTAGCCGTTACTTTGCAACGGCTCTTTCATAAGTCGACTTATGAGTCGACTCATGAGTCGACTTATGAGTCGACTAATGAGTCGGCTTATATGAGTCGACTCAGCAAAAGAAAAATCATAACTCCGCTGCACTTCGTGAGTCGATTTATGAGTCGACTCATGAGTCGACTAATGAGTCGACTAAACGTGCACAGATCTGAAATGCACAGAAAAACTCAACTTTAAACCATGTTTAAAAATATCAAATAAATTCAAAAAATTATAAAACTTTGGGAGATGATTGTAGAATGCTAATAAACATGCTACAAAAACTGGTTTTCAAAAAGAACCTCCCAAATGAGAAATATTATTATTTTACAAAATAGTCCAAAACATAAAAATGTGAACACATGAGTTTTGACATTTTATCTTAACCATGTTTTGAAACATTACAAAATGATTTTGTAGACTTACTAAAAGATGTATATGATTATTGTTAAGTCCATAAACCAAGAAAACAATATTTTCTCAAAATTGCATATTCTATGTAATATATTCTTAAACAAAATAGAGTATGAAACATATGATTATATATATGAATATAAATTTGTTTCATGTCTATATAGTTAAACCAAAATACAATAATAAATATGTAATCTCTATTCATAAGCATGAAAACTTAAAACTATGTATGCACATATAACTATATATATACATAGAAATAGAAACATATATGTATATGTATGACTACATATACATAGAAACCAAAAACTAAAATATGTATGTATATATCTATATATATATAAGAAAATAATATTTTCACAAAATACAATAGAATATGAAACAAGTGAATGTGATATTTGTTTCATATCTATAAAACTAAATCAAAACAACTTTACCATATGAAACCAAACATGTATATATATAAATATGTATTTGTTTCATATTTAAACTTGAAAGACAATTTTCCAAAACTTGTGTTGTATATATATATATAACTATATATATACAAGGAAACCAATATAATGTGTGTGTGTGTGTATATATGATTGAGCTTAAAGTACCAACACACATAATATAAACCTAAACTAATGTTACCCAAGCTGGATCTTGATCTTCAATAAGCTTGACTTGGTACACATTACGGATGAAGCTAGAACTTAGATCTTTAACTTGAATTGCATAGGCTTCACCCACTATTCCACCAACCTCCATTTGATATGATCGTTATGGCGCAATCCATCCATCCTCCAACTTATTATTTATCTATAATAAATAACAAAACACAAACACTAGACAAATAATATTAGATGTAAATTGTTTGTTAAATCATCATCAAAACAAGAAGGCCAACAATTACGTCTTGTATGGTTTACTGCCTGAAGACATCAAAGAAAGATAATTTGTTCGCAGACGAGCGCTAAGATTATATTATGACTCCCAGTCACAAACCTTATACCGAAGGTCATATGATGGATTACTACTCCGCTGCTTATCAAGCAAAGAAGCAGGAGAAGTTCTCAAAGAAGCCCATGATGGCATCTGTGGGGCTCACCAACCTGGACCCAAATTGTGGGACCGGCTGCACAAACTAGGATACTATTGGCCAAGCATGGTTAGGGACGTTGTTTCCTATGTTAAATAATGTCATGTCTGTCAGGTACATGCTAACTACATGCACCAGCCGCCAGAACATTTACACCCGTCAGTTACATCATAGCCATTCGAGACATGAGGTATGGATATTATTAGCCTAATATCCTCACCGTCTTCGAAGAAACATCGCTTCATATTAGCTATAACTGACTACTTTTCCAAATAGGCTGAAGCAATCCCATTGACATTAGTCAAAATGAGTGATGTGATTAAATTCATCCAACACCACATCATATACAGATATAGAGTCCTGAGGCGCATCATTCACGATAATAGACTCCAGTTCGTCATTCATGCTTTCACAAGATTCTGCGATAAATTTTGGATCATAAACTTGGCATTAACAGCCTATAACCTTGCTACGAACGGACAAGCCAAAGATTTTAACAAAACCATCATCAAAATTCTCACCAAAGTAGTCTCTGCACACAAACAATACTGGGATGACAAGCTGGGACAAATTTTGTGGGATATCGCACAACGGTTCGTACGCCTATAGTTGCTACTCCATAATCCTAGGTATATGGTTGTGAAGCTGTCATGCCACTCGAAGTCCAAATTTCATCTCTTTGGATAGCACTTGCAATGGATATGACAACTGAATAAAGTCATCGCCTACGTCTCAAAGATCTTGAGGCATTAGATGAGAAGCGTTTGCAAGCTCAGCAAAATATCGAGTTCTATCAACCTCGAATTTCTAAGAAATTTGATAAAAAAGTCAGACCCGGTATTTTTAAGGAAGGTGACCTGGTCCTCACCGTTGGATGCCCAATGATCCTAAACTCCAAAAAGAAAGAAAAGTTCAAACTAAAATAGGAAATACCATTTGTAGTGGATAATATCTATTCAAATGGAGGATATCACCTAATCAACCAAGATGGTCATAAGATCAAGATGCCCATCAACAGTAAGTTTCTAAAGAGGTATTACCCTTAGACTTTCTTCAAATCTACACGAGGTGAACTAAGGTAAGAATTTCATTCCTCAACACCCTCCAAAATCTCCCACCAATCCTATTTTACAGGATGGTTGGTCCATAAAACTATCACGTTAATGATTACCTCTGATAGTTAATCTCTTTTGAAAAACCCCTCAGTTAGTGGCCTATAAAGCGATGTGCCACTATTCTAATTACTATCGTCATACTTCTATGTTACTGAACGACATGATATTTCTCAACGTCGTTATTCCCAAATGACATTTGTTTTTCTAATAGTGGACTACCAAGCTATGTCACACTATTCAATCACTGTTGTCATACTTATATGTTACCGAACGACATGATATTTCTCAACATCGTCATTCCCACAAATGATGTTCGTTTTTCTAATAGTGGACTACCAAGCGATGTCCCACTATTCCATCACTGTCGTCGTACTTATATGTCACTGAATGACATGATTTCTTAACGTCGTCATTCCCATAAATGATATTCGTTTTCTAATAGTGGACTACTAAGCAATGTCTCACTATTCCATCACTGTCGTCATACTTATATGTCACTGAACGACATGATTTCTCAACGTCGTCATTCATACAAATGATGTTCATTTTTTCAATAGTGGCCTACCAAGAGATGTGCCTCTATCATTCCAACGTCGTCATTCTTACAAATGATGTTCGTTTCCCAACAGCGGCCTACCAAAAGTTGTGCCTCTATTTTAACCACTGTCGTCATACTCTTAAGTCACTGAACGACTTGATCATTCTAATATCGTCATTCTTATAAATGATTTTCGTTTCCTAACAGTAGCCTATCAAGTGATGTGCCTTTGTTTTAACCATTGTTGTCATACTCTTAAGTCACTGAACGACGTGATCATCCTAACATCGTCGTTCTCACAAATGACGTTTATTATCCTAGCAAACCTACCATGTGATGAGCATTGCTTTCAAATTCCTAGCACTTGATTATAACTTAGTTGTTATTATCACACATCTGATCAATTGCCTAGAATGGCTAAGGATAGAGGAGAAATTTTAGCTCTTAAGTCAAAAAAAACTCCTCGACAACTCATCATGCTGAGGGAAAAAATATGACTAGTCCAACCCAAACGGTAGTTGGTAAAGACACATCAAGTCCGTTGATAGCAGAGCGTTTGCTAAAAATCTTAAGTTGCGATTATTAATTGCATAAAAAGAAAAGAGCAATCAATTGATAAAACTATAAATTTTATTCATATGAGGATTGAAGTTACAGCTACAAAAAGTCAAATTACATAGATCGAACTTAGAAAAAAATCCAACTACACTATGAAGTTCGGTTATACGTTTTTCAACGACCTTCGACGCTCTACTTCAGTCTTGTCTAACGCCTTCTTGTGCAACTTATCGTCATAAATTATTACCAAACTTCGTACAATGGTGTTGAGCTTCGCTTCTGACAACGCTGTGACTCTTGTTGTTGAACTTCCATCTTCCATTTCTTGGCATGAAGTCTTTCCCATTGCCGACTTTCAGCTTTGGTGCTAGTAGCACACGCCCATCTGCTTGGGTAAACTGAGTACTAATAGAAACACCACAAGCTCTAAGCATAGAATCAGCACCTTCCCCATTCCTAACTTCCAACAGGATGTGGATGAGTTACAGAGTGAGGGGATATTACTAAAATTATTACTGATGCTCGCGAGAAGAGGAACAAGAGTTTCAGTGGGTCTGTGAAGCTGCCACATACCCCGAGGCTTAAAATGAAGGATTGTATGCTTGGGGATGCTCAGTATGTGGGAGCATTTCGTCAAGATTACCTTTGAGAGAATAGCAAGCTACTGAAGCACTTCCTGACTTCGATTCTGAAAGATTGGAAAATTCTCAAGATTAGCCAGATGGACAACTACAGAGAACAAGAAAACAAATTTAGTTCAAAGCGAATCTGATCTAAGTGGTGATGTCGAAGCTCACCCGTTAGACGAGCTTTATCAAACGAGTTTCGTCAAATAGACAAACCTCATCAGATAGATGAGCCTCATCAAATGGATGAACTCTATCAATCATGGAGCTGAATAACTTCGACTAATAGAAGGGTCTCACCCGATTAGCAAGGCTCATTGAGCGCATAAGCGAACCTCGGCAGACAAGCATGCCTCGCTCAATAAACAAAGTTTGTCAAAATAGACAGAACTTCACTCATCAAGCAAGTCACACCAGTCTGACAAGCTCTACTATGCAAAGAACCGCATTGAGAAGTTTAAAGAATAGATGTTCATCTCCCTAGAACAACTAAGCCCCAAACAGAGGAGCAATCGTTTAAGTGTTGGAAATTTGAATGTTCTAAGAGCAAGCACCATGCTCACAAGATCAAGGGTTTGATTAATCAAGTCAAAACTCTACCTGAAAGGAGGATTGAAACAACAGTGTTGGTCGAATCATCCAAGACTCCCATACTTTCTTTGCCGACAGCAATCGACAAGATCAGAAAAGCCTGAAGCTTTGAAGAGACAGAGAAAGAGAGATTTGAAGAACGTGAGTTCTCTTGAGCCATCATGGCTCAGAGCTTGAAAGGGAAGAGGATAAGTCTTCTTGCGAAACAATAGCCATATATATATATATATATATATATATATATACTTATATATATATATATATTATATATATATATATATATATATATATATCAGGACTTATATAATATATATTATAAGTGCTATTCTACAACGCAAATCCCAAAGCGTCAGATGGTCAAAGGGCCCTGGACCCGAAAGGACACATTAAGCACTAAGTATTTAATGCTAACCATGCGAGACGATTGGTCCATGTAGATCAATAGCTCGGGAACTGTTAAAGTTCATGATTTCGATGGAACTCATTTAATAAGATTAAGTCTCGTTCCAAATTTCAAAATGACGAAGGCCACTATTTCAATCAAGCTTGAATATCGAGGCTTGATTGAGATAAATTTGAGCCTCATCTTTGAAGTCCCAGATGACAAAGGTCACTATCTCAATCGAACTCGAATATCAAGAATCAGTTAATATTAGTTTGAACTTCGCCTCTGAAGTCCTAGAGGACGAAGGCCATTATCTCAATCAAACTCGAATATTAAGACTCAGGTGAGATTAGTTCGAACCTCATCTCCAAATTTTATAGTTCAAACCTCGTCTCCATATTTTAAAATGACGAAGGGCACTATCTCAATCGAGCTCAAATATCGAGACTTAATTAAAATCAATTTGAGCCTCGTCTCTGAAGGTCCAAATGACAAAGGTCAACATTTCAACTAATCTCGAGTATCGAGATTCAATCGAGATAAATTTGAACCTCGTCTGGAACTCCCGAGAGTTGTCTTATAACTTCAAGGTGATGAAACCCTTTGAGATCAACGAACCTCGCCCCAGAGCGATGAGGCTCGTTAGGACAACTATGAAAAGTCGTAAGTGTTGAGACTCGTTAAGAAAAGTCTCATGCCCTCACATAAACATACGAACTTTGTCAAAGACGAGTTAAAATACACAGAGAGAAGAGTCTAGCGGATAAAACCATAATTTCATTAATGGAAAACCACTACAAGGGCTAGCCTACAAAAATTAAGGAAATCCAACAGTTTTGCTGATTTCCTCAACGAGTTTGTTCAAAGACTCTTGGTGCTCCAATTCAACTTTCGCCATGGCCTGCTTACGCAGCTCATCATCAAAAAATACTTTCACATTGCTTACAGCATTTTCTAGCTTCCCCAAATCATTGAGCTCAACCTGAAGCAATGTTTGATGTTTCGACTGCTTGGCTACCAACGTCTGTCGCACTTCCATTAAGCTTGTTAACTCATTCTCTACTTCTGCCAGCTTAACTTGGATGTTAGTAAGCATGGCTTTATAAGATTCAACTAAGAGTTGCTGGTTAAGTTCAGTATCAGGGACCTTTTTGTCCTTACTAGATAACTTTTCGCTAACCCCCTCAAGCTCTTTGACCCTCTGCTTTTTCTCAAGTACTTGGCGTTCAAGATCAATCAGAGAATTATCCCTTTGCCTTAAATATTACATAGCTCGTTCTTCAGCTAGAGGGAAGAGAGATTGATTGCAGCGATCCTGCCACTTTCTGAAAAGGTTTCACCTTTGCCAAATGCACCAAATATGGCAGCACGGCTATACTACTAGACAGATTCTGCTTCAGATGCAGAAGAGGTTCTAGTACCACCTTAATCCCATCAAAATCTCTACCATAATCCAATACTTGAGTAGGGGATTCCATGATCCAATACTTGAGTAGGGGATTCCTTTAAAATAGTGAGAAAAGTCTTTCGAACCATTGACACCCTAAATTCTTTTGCCAAATTGAAAGAGGAAGAGGGAGTAGTGTCGGAAGGCACCATTGGGAGTAGCGTCAGAAGGCACCATTTCTGATTGGCCAGCAGATGAAACCGTCACCTTTGTAGAAACTGACGACAGAGTAAACACAGTGGTTGTTGCAATAGCTGCAGGAGCAGCAATGATAGTGGTAAGAGCAGCAGCAACTCAGTTAACATCGGGGCTAGAATTTTCGTTAAGGTGGTAGAGCTAGTTGGCACAATAGTTGTAGCTACTTTAGTCCCGATTCTGAAAACTACATCCAAAGCAACTTCGGCTTCAACAGCTATGTCAAGAGCAACGGCTGTGTCCACAGCTGCTCTAGTTTCAATAGTCGCCAGAGAAACCTTCAGCTTCGATAGAATTGCAGCTTTCAGCAGAAAAACTAAAAGGGACGTTCAGCTCCAATCAGCACAAGAAAATCTAAAAAAATAAACAAATGTGAAATTATCTTACCAGGAGCAACACGAGCATCCTCAACACCCACACTTAGTTCAGAGCACGATCCCAGGCGGAGTCGAGATAGAGGAATATCATCCTCAGACTCTGACTGTCAACTCCGATTTGTTCTATAGGAGGAGGGATCATCAGTGGAGCTTCTTGCCTTTGCTTCTTCACAAGACGTTTGAACTTTCGCATCAACCCCAGCTCTTTGGACTTCTCCCGCACTTGCCTTGAAGCTTCATCTCCTTCACTTCCTTCTGCAAAAGGAATGTCAGAGGTTAAACAAAAAATGGCAATCCAAAGTTTAAGATAAGCTGAGATTGGTATACCAATGGGTCCCATGGCTAAGTCGGGTTCTCCAAACGTAGCTTCAGTGGATTGTTAAGAGAAGCCTTTTGCGACAAGACTAACAGGTGGGGTATACTCTCAGAAGTCTCATGCTGAAAGTGCTCAAGTTGCTCATCAACATGAGCAGGATCCCCGAACTCACTAAAAGCAGCTCCAGTTCCGAAAGCCTCACCCTCCTCAGTAGCGGCAGTGTAAGGAGCATAAATTTTGATACTAGTTAAAATATTTTTTTTAGTATTTTTAAAATATTTAATTATGATTTTTAAAAGAGAATTTATATTTTTCTCAAATTTCTATAATTTTTTATGATTTAAAGTCTAGGTTCTATATTTATTTAAATGATTTAAATATTTATAAATTTATTTAGTACAGTAAAAAGAATTTTAAAATTTATTTGTTATGTTATCGATACTATTACGTATCATTTTGAATAATACGTTGTATTATTTTTACTATTATGTATTATTCCATGTATTATACTGAGTTATTAGTTACGTATTATTTATGTAAATTATTGTATTGTTTTAGTTATTGTGTACCAACTATCATATTAGCACAACTGGTACATTTTATCGTGTAGATAATTGTCCCATAATTATTTGACTTTAAATATAAGTAAATATATTTTATTTATTAATTATTCTCGTTTAATTATACAAAATGTGTATATTTCGACTGTTTCGTATCAACTATTGTAATAGCACAACATGTACGTTTTTAATTGTAGATAATTATTATGTAATTAGCTTAATTTTTAAGTACCCAAAATTATTTATTTTAATCATTCACCCTAACCCTAATATACCCTATATATATACACTTTATTTTTTCTTTTCCCTGTTCATAGCAGCCGCCACTGTCCCTCTCCTCATCTCCGTTCGACTGAACCCCACACCCAGCTCCCACCGCTCGGCCTTGTTGGGAAAATGGTTGATGTTACAATATCTCTTGTATTTTGATGATAACAAATCATTGTTTATCTAACATATTTTACTACAGATTCAAGATATACATCTCAAAGCAACAATCAAGATATTAAGGCTATATCAAAGACAAGATTTCAAAGATCAAAAAGATGAAGTTAATCAAGTCACTTCGCGCTTCAAGAAGAAAATATACTTTACAAGAGTGATGTAATTTTGTCTTTTATTTTAGAATCTTTGTACAAGCCTTGATCACACACACAACACGCACTACTCACTTAGAAGATCATAGAAAATATTCTAAGTATAATCCTAAGTATAATCAACGAATGAATGACATTTTAGACTATTGAAAATATGTATAACATAGTTTCTGGCCGACCAAAGAAATGTCTGGTCGACCAGATACAACAACCAAAAACAGATATTCAGAAATATCTCTGTCTGGTCGACCAGATATGGACCTGGTCGACCAGATACAAATTCCAGAAAGCCTTTCTGGTCGACCAGGCCTCAATCTGGTCGACCAAACAGTCTTTCTAACTGTCATTTTCTTTCAAATAACATGAACGTTTTGGCAGTTATTTTGAAATATTTTGAACTAAACTTGTGCCTATAAATAGGTGTTAAGTTCTGAAATTAAAAAAAAGATTCCTTTCCATAAACTTTAGTTTTTCTTTAGTTCTTAACTCCATTTTTGAAGAGAAAAACTGAGTGTTATTTTCAGTTTTGTTCTTGATTAAAAATCCATTACTCTAGAACAAAAACCATTCTTATAGCCTATTATAAGTCACTCACATCTACACATCAAGGCTTATAGGAAGAGAAAGAGTTGTACCATTTTGTTTCAGTTTGATAATCTCTTGAAAGAAGAGATTGTTGTGGCATTGGCAATTGAAGATTGTCAAGGTTGTACTGTTTGCTTGCGGGTTGCAAGTGCTTGCGGTTTTGCAAGTGGAAATAGTGGAGAAATCTCAAGCGAGGCTTGGGGACTGGATGTAGGTCTAGAGGACCGAACCAGTATAAATCCTTGTGTTTGCGTATGCAATTTTCTTTGATTGTCTACACATTGGTTTGATCTTTCTTACTCTTGGTGATATTATTTTATTGAAATTTAAAGTTTCCGCATTAGATTTCATAAACACTATTCAACCCCCCCCCCCTTCTAGTGTTTAAGTGCCATTGCAGCATCTCTCAGGCCTCCACCCCGAGCCACCCGCAGGACCGCCGCCTCCGACCAACGCCCGCCAATGCCGCCCGCCTTGGCCATCGCCAGCTTTTCTTCCCCTCCACCCACTGCTCACCCCGCAATCCCCACCCGAGGGGCCCATTGAAACAACCCCGGCCTTCCCCACTGGAGGGAGCCCCCTGAGTTTGCCGCTCAGCAGTGCTAACCTCCGACCCCCGACCAGCCCACGAACCCGACTGCTCGCCAAGTTCCGCCGTCCAGCCCCCTCGCCCTCTTGATGCCTCTCCCCAGATCGGCCTCCCCAACAGCCCGCCACGCCCGCCCAGCTCTGTGTCGTCGCTGCCCAAGCTTCCACCTTGAGCTCAAGCTCTACCCATATAACCTACACAACCCTCCCTTGCCTTATCGCTCGCACCCTCAGCGGACCCCTCCGACCCACCACCCTCCATGCTCCGCTGTGCAATCTGCTGCCCCAAATCGACATCCGCAAACCTTCGCCTCGAGCCGCTTCAACAATCATCACCGTGTTCAACCGAGTCTCCACCTCGCCTCGCCCATCGTCGAACCCATCCTTGCAGCTCGCTTGTCGCGCTGCCGCCTCACCGCCGACCCCCACCCATCAACGCCGATTCGTTCGACAAAAACCCGAGGCAAGATCCCTATTCCCCGATCGTATTTCATTACAATTTTAGATCTATAGTAAATTATTTATATGCAAGATCCTGATATTCCTTAACTCGTCTTGTCTATATTTATATCTGATATTTATTTGTTGTAATGTGAATATTGTGATATCGTGCGTGGATTTGTCGTTGAATGATACTAAAGAATTTTAAAGGAAATTGATTTGTAAAAAGATTATTTGGATTATTAAGAAAATAATTTTAAAATAAATTATTTAGTAATGAAATCATTTCATATGATTATAATAAATTAAAAGAATTTATTTTGGAAATAGAATAATTTTAGAATAATTATAAATAATTTAAAGGAATTTATTTTGCACAAGAAATTATTTTAAGTATATATCTTAAAAGGGTTTATTTTGGAAAAAGCGAATATTTGATTATGATGAGAAATCAAGTAAAGGAATTTATTTTGAAAAAGGATTATGTTACGTAAATAAATTTAATTATTTTTTTAAGATTAATTTAGAACAATTTCATGAGATATGATTCTTAGATTTATTTATGTGATAGGCCATGATATTTGCTCATGATCAGTTACATTTATTATTTTCCTTGTTGTGAATGAGAAACATTAGTAGTTCATGACTTAGTGACCTCGTGCGTCATGAACAGACTTAGTGACATGTGTGTGTGTGTGTGTGTGTGTGTGTGTGTGTGTGTGTGTATTGATTGAATTTAGGTGGTGAACCCGAGTTTCAATGAGGATTATGATTGACTTAGAGAAACGAGAAGAGTGGGGATGGGGAAGTCCATGTTCATGTGATCGGATATAGCTGTTGATGTATCTTTCAGGCTCGCCCTATGATCCAGTGTAGCTTGGGGTTAGTTTGTTGGGTCAAAGTGAAGCCAGTGTAGTCACTTTGGTCCGTGAATTTGATATTCACCCGGGTTTTGCTTGAGTTCAAACCAGGCTAAAAATGGATTGCGTGTAGCCCTCTGACCTATCCATTGTAGCGGCGTATTGCGTGCACGTAGAGGATTTGTGAATAGTTAGTTATCCGATGATATGAGCGTTGACTCTATGTGAGATGTGAACCAGTAAGTTGAGATAGGATGGCTAGTTACATGACCTTGATTCTTGGCTAAGTATGATTCTTGTGAGACGTAGGCCAGTTGTGTTTCTTTTCATACATAGATCGGGGTTAATATTTAATTATCTACAATTTGAGACATATGGTATATACATGAGGGTTTCCTTGTTTGGATTATTTCGCTCGACGTACTACGTCTCATGTTGTAGATTTTTAAGTATTAATTTCATCTAGTTGTATGACCTTGTCACTTGGATGATTAGACTAGTCGCTAGCTACATGATCTCGTTACCTGATCGATTTTGGATGCTTTATATTATCATGATTTAGTAGTGTTTCATGTGGATTTGTGGATTTCAGTTGTACGTTCTTTTGTTGTTTCTATTATCGTATCGTTTTTCGCATTGGATTTTCATTCGTTCTATTTTCTTTGTGGGATCTTGCCATGTGCCATGCACGCTGACGTACACCTGTTTTCTCTGGTGTACGTCAGACTTAGAGGAAGAATAGGTCCTGATGGGAGATCGCCAGGAGCGAGAGGATTCTCAACAATAGTGCCTTGTAGACCGAGCGGAAGAAGCCGAAGTTTAGTTATTTCCTCTAGTTGTTCGATGATCTTAGTTTACTTTCGTAGCATTTCTTTTCCGCCTGATCATTGTATTTTATATTCTCTAGTATTTCATTCAGATAGTTTTGTATAAGGGCATATTTGACCCGTATTATTATGTCTTGGATGATATTCATTTGTGATATGATATTTTTATTCTGTGTTTTGTCTATTATATTCTTACTATCTGTGATCGGGGACATGTGCCTTTGCATTGTATTTATTTCCAGACGCTTAGCGTATTGGATTGAGAAGAAAAGAAAAGAGAAAAAAATGATAGTGTATATTCTTCTCAATCTAATACGTCGCGGGCTTGTTCACGTTCCGATTCCTAGGTACTTTGGGAAATGGGGCGTGACAGGTTTTTTTGGTGGCCCATGCAGGTCACGGTCCCGAGTCCTCACTAGTAAGAATATAACGGATAATTTAGATACATATCACATTTCATCCGTAAGACTATTCTTGAGCTCTTTTCTTATTTCTTGATAGATTTCGTTCCGTCCCTATCATATCACTCTTTGACTCCGGAGTTTTCCACAGTTCTTGTCCCATCGCTTCGTGATTACCCTCTCTTTGTATAACTCCTATATCCTCGTGCCGATCATTATTTTATATGTTATTATTTTTACACTATATTTTCTTTGATTTGATTTGTATATCGTTAGATTGCATTGAATTGTGTATTATTTATTATATTATTTTATGTATCAAATATAATATTATATTGTATGTTTTTAATTGTTTATAAATCTATTTTATCTTTCATAGTTCATGTTTTATGTATTATACAATTTATTTATGTATATTACGCTGATTGTATTTATGTGATTTTTGACTACTATACAATATACTACTATGTCTAAATTGATTTTATATAGTGATGATTATTATTGTAGTATCTTGTTTATATTTATGAATATTACTAATACTTCTAATTTATCATATTGTTGATGAATATATAACTATGTTCTTCTTATCATGTTTTAGATAATATGTTTGTTTTGAATCACGTGTTTACTCTTATGTCTATTTTATCATATAATATCTTGTGACTCTTTCCATCAAAATTTATTTTGTTAGCATGATTTGTACCATGAGTATACAGACTTTTTATATGCTTATTATTATGTATGTGTTTTTATTTTAACGCTTATTATACATAATGATTTATTTGTTATACACATCATATGTTTCTGAATCTTATTTATCCCTTTTGCTTTTATATCTTTTATTTTTATACTTTAATTTTATTTGTGTTTCTTTGAGCCTAACTATGATTTTGTATTATTTACTTTGTTTTATATAATTGTTTGTATGCTAATAATTATTGTGTATTGTTTCATTCTACTATTGATTATTATTATGATTTGCCTCTGTTTGTTTTGCCTATATGTATTGATATGTTTTTATCTATGTTTATTTCTTAATGTTATTTCAATTGTGATTATGTATGTTCTGTATACCTTATTATAATCTTTTTTGTCATTCTGCCTGATTGCTCTGCATTTTTGCTTTATATCTTGTGCTTTTCTAGTGATACTGTATCATTCTCGTGTTTAGTATATTTTAGTCATTTTACATTATCATTGTCTACTATTGTATATTATATTATAAGCATATTATTAACTTGCTAGCTTGTTTTATTACGTATAAAGTAGTTTCATTTAGTATATTTCATTTCATTCTTTACTTCCAATTACATGTATCATCATTGTTTGATTTTATTTATCAATCATTTCATCTTTCTTAGTTTTGTTTATGTTTTGCTTACTTATTTTCTATATACAGTTTCTTATTCATTCTAATACTTACTTTTATTTTGTCCTTTGTTCATGTTAGTCTGCTTCATTATTTAGTCATAATATTTATATAAAGTGTGTGTTTTCGATAATTATTGTTGTGATATACGACTATAATTATAATATTTATATAAAGTGTGTGTTTTCGATAATTATTGTTGTGATATACGACTATAATTATTTATTTTATTTTTGATATGATATACTACATATAATTGTGATATACGACTATAATTATTTATTTTATTTTTGATATGATATACTACATATAATTCATTTCTTATATATTGTTGTGCCATATCACCTTGTCCTTCCATGATTATCTGTTTTGTATTGTTTTGTATATCATATCTTTTTGGTTTATGTTCAATTACCTTCTAATATTTCACTTGTATTGTGCTGCTTATTTTTACATAATTATATTGTTTGTTGTATTCTAAATTTCTGTGTATACAATTTGTAAATTCCCAATATTTGTGTAATAAATTATTTATCTGATAAATTTTGTATATTGCTTTACATGATTATTTGATTGTATAATTGTTTTAATAATTGTGTTTAACTAGTTATACTTGACTGTCTTTGTATCTTTTCTATGTTTCAGACTACTTTTCATCATTCCACTAATTAAATATGTTTTCTTTTATTTGTGTTTATTTTGTATGTATTATTATTCTAATTGCTTTATGATTGCTTTCCTATTATCTTTGATTTATACTTATTATTATATCATTCTATTTTGTTATATGATACTGTTGATGTTCGTTTTTCTCTCGTTTACTCGTTTTTATTGATTTTATATCTTACATTGTGTTTTTTAATATCTTTAGTTTGAACCTGTATTGATTGTGTTTTTTTCATAACTAAATTTCCTTTTGTTTTTGATTAACCATTGTTATACCCTGCTATTATGTTTTGTTTAAACTGTCATGTATTTTAGATTTTTCAACTTTTCTTATTATGTTATTTATGTTTCTTTCTGTTTCTATTGTATTTGACTTATTTTTGTGTTTTCTTTAGATTTATTGTTCGTACTTGACTTTATTCTTACTTAATATGTTTATTCTTTGTTTCTATGAATGCTTGTATATTATTTGTATGATTAACTCTATATAATTGTTTATTTATATTGTACCTATTTGTTTTGATTCTATATTATTGCTTATCTTATACTTTATACTGATTAGCTTGCTTATATATTTACAAATATTGTATAACAAGTTCACACAGTTAATGTGACGCCCCTGGGTTCACACAAGGCTGCAGTCCGAGGTGAAACCAAAAATGTCAAACCTGCCATGCACCACACCGTGCAATAACATGTTTCACCATCACAATTTCTATCTCTCTAGTGGAATCAATAACAGGTGTAGTACAAAGCAAGTAAAAGGTTATACAAGGAATTTACAAGGAACGTACCCTCCACAACTGCTCCGCTGGCACCGTGATCACGGGGAACCACTGCATATACTTTGCCTATGGCTGAAGACTGCTCTGCTGCTAATGCTGGAGAATATGGGACAATCTGCCCCTGGGGAGCCTCCTGGACTGCTCGAACCTGTCCCTCTGCCCTCTGCGTCGCTAGCGGTGTCTCAATCCTGGGCTGCTGACCCTGACCTCTGCCCTGCTGTCGCTACTGCTGGTGGTTCGGGCCCCTGCCCTGCTGAGCTCCTGCTGGTGCACTACGACACTCAGATGCCTTGTGCCCGACCTTATGGCAGTTAAAACAAGATCCCTGGAACTTGCGATGCTGATGCGCTCTCTGATCCTGATGGGGTCCCTTCTTATGAGGTCCCTGCTGCTGCTGATGCTGATGCCCTGTCAAAGGTCTCTTGTTCTTACCCTTATCCCCGCTCTGCCCTGCCTTGGTCTTCCCTTCCTTGTCCTTCAGGAACATAGTAGTCTCAATCTCCTGTGAGGTGGCGGCCTCAGCTACCTCCTTAACGGAATAGAACCTCCTCGAGACGAGGTACTGGTGAAGATTAGGGCGTAGCCCTGCTAAAAATATCTGAGCTTGACGTTGTCCTGTCTGCCACATACCCGTGAAATGCAGCAACTCCATAAACCGGCTCTCATAATCTGCCACTGTTATGTCCCCCTGAGTCATCCGGGACAACTCAAGCTCCTTCCCAGTCCGGGCTGTAGAAGAAATATACTGCCCATCAAAGAAGTAGATAAAATCCTCCCATGTGAGGGTCATCCTCTGCTCTGGGAATATACTGCCCATCAAAGAAGTAGATAAAATCCTCCCATGTGAGGGTCATCCTCTGCTCTGGGGTAAATTGTAATCGGTACCATCTCCCGGCATCTCCTTTCAGACTGTAGGATATCAACCTCTGCTTCTGGACCGAATCTACACTGAGTATGTCAAGTATATTACTCACATCCTCCTTCCACTTGTGTGCTGCAAGAGGGTCTGGTGACCCATGGAACTCAGGTGCCCTCATCTTATGATACCTCTCTACTATACGGAGCCAAGCTTCCTGATCTGTGGCTCTGTCTGGTACTGCTAATGGAATAACTACAGGTGCTACCTCTGGGTCTCTCTCTCTGATTGGGACGACTGGTATCCCCTACTGCTGAGCTACCGGTGGTGGTGGTGTCCGTGGTGCTATGTGAGTCGTTACTAACTCTTCAATGGCTGTCATCCTGGCAATAAGAGGATCCATGATATCCACCAAATAATGAGGAGCCTGCTGCGGCTCTGGTGGTGGTGGTGTCCGTGGTGCTATGTGAGTCGTTACTAACTCTTCAATGGCTGTCATCCTGGCAATAAGAGGAGCCATGATATCCACCAAATACTGAGGAGCCTGCTGCGGCTCTGGTGGTGCCTTCTCCTACTCGGGTGGAGCCTGCTGCGGCTCCGGGGGGGCCTGTAGACGTACATACATAGTTCATCACAATATGATTTTCACATCACATAATATTCGCACATGTACTTTAAGCAAAAATAGTTGTCATAAAAAAAATTTTTCTCAAATTTTGAGATATACGCATATATCGTCCTCACTCATACTAGGAAATCATTAGCGGACTCTACACATGAATCCTAAGAAACTCTAACCTAGCTCCACGACTCGACACAGGATGATCCCAAGGATGCTGGAACTAGAGCTCTGATACCAACTGTGACGCCCCTGGGTTCACACAAGGCTGTAGTCCGAGGTTAAACCAGAAATGTCAAACCTGTCATGCACCACACCGTGCAATAACATGTTTCACCATCATAATTTCTATCTATCTAGTAGAGTCAACAACTGGTGTAGGTACAAAACAGGTAAAAGACATTACGAGGAATACTGATGAAATGATAATAGTCACATAAATATCTCATCATCCAACAACTACAGTGGAGCTCAAAGAAAATATAACTAAAATAGATGGCTGAAGCTAAAGTGCATCACCGTCAACCTACGACTCTCCGGGCTCCTGGCTCGTTACCTGAAAGGGTGAGGGACAACGAGCGTTAAAGCGCTAGCGAGCAACATCACAACCAACCCCAAGGAATAGGGCTCGTTGTATGAAAATACAGTTAATACATAATAATATAAATCATTTACACAAACATATATGGGTTTTAGTACTTAGGGAAATACAACACGAGCATAGGTACGTCGAGCGAAATAATCCAAACAAGGAAACCCTCATGTATATACCTTGTATCTCAAATTGTAAATCCCTAAATATTAAACCCGAGATTTGTCACAAGCAAAAATAAAGAAATGAATACAAACCTATCTCTACCAATAAAATGTAAACCTGTCAAAGCTACAATAGGTGACATGTCCAGCCTAAGTAGCTATTATGTCCCAGGCTCATACAATATGTCGTGTACCCAAACTTGAGTTAGTAACATGCTCAAGGTTTAGCAACAGTGTAAAACATGACAGTAATGGATTATAGTCCAACACGAGGACTTTAATGGATTATAGTCCAACACGAGGACTTAAATAGATTATAGTCCAACACGAGGAATGCGTATAAGAAGGTATGCATGTCATATTCCTGTACGCACCCTGCTGTACCGACTCAAGCTTGTGTCTGAAATGTCATCTTACATGTACCGGTGAAATCATAATCACTACAATTAAATACTCAATAAACAAGGCACTCCTCAAGTTCAAACGTGATAGACAGTACCCTTGAATATGTAAACACTGTATATATATGAGTCGACTCATGACAGTCATGGGTCGACTCATGACTTATGGGTCGACTCGTATACTGACGAGTCGACTCAGCAGAAACAAAAAGACAACACAACTAGACTTTGTGAGTCGACTCATGACAGTCATGGGTCGACTCATGACTTATGGGTCGACTCGTATACTGACGAGTCGACTCAGCAGAAACAAAAAGACAACGCAACTAGACTTCGTGAGTCGACTCATGACAGTCATGGGTCGACTCAACCTGTTGAGTCGACTCATGATGAGCCGTGGGTTGACTCACGGGCTGAACAAAGCATTTCTCCCAACTGTAACTTGTTCAACACGATCCACACTTCCAATTTTCTGATCTACACTTCTTTAGCCATCGATTCTCGACTATAATACAGTGAGAAAAACATATTTATTATGAGAAACGATTTTCTTGTATATTAAATCTAACATTTAACTCCTATACATGAAAGAAAGCATTTATTCAAAATAAAACTCACATTCTTATTCTTTAAATAAAATTCCAGATCTGGGTTTTCATGAAAAAACTTGTTAGTGGGGATTTAAAATCCGAAATACATGATCTCTAGCATTAACCCTAACAAAGATGTTGATTTATACTTGAAAATAAGTCTTAGGCTCAATAAAACTTATGAAAAACAGTTGTAAACAATTAGAAACATGGGAGAAGGGTTGGGCGAGATGTTACTCGCCTCAAAAGTGATGATGAACAATCCCCTTCGCTGCAATCCACGAAAAGCCACTGAAAATCCCCAAATATCGCCCAAGAAATCCCAAAAACGAGCTAGGGTTTAGAGGGGGAGAAGAGGCTAGGGTTTCTCTAGGGTTTTCTGATGAACAAGAGTGTTTTCGGGTGGGGAGAAACATATATGAGTGGATAAAACCCGACCCGAAACCCAAACAAACCCGACTCAGAAAACCAAAAAAACCCCGATGAGTGGACTCATGGCAGTCGTGGGTCGACTCATGACTCATGGGTCGACTCATGATATAATGAGTTGACTCAGCAGAGACTAAATAACAACAGGACTCGATTTCGTGAGTCGACTCATGACAGTCATTGGTCGACTCATGGACTAGAAACTGCATTCTCTGACTCTGTTGCATATGATTGAAATCTAGCACACTCAACTTCATTACTGATGTACATATACATACTCAAAATCTACGGGGTCTTACAGTTAATTATGTTGGTATCATGGTATATTTTTGGATTTTGTTGCGAGTCTGAAATACAATAGTGGTATCTTAGCTATCACATCTTGTATCTTACTTTGTGTCATTTTTGTTTTATATTCTACTCTATTTATGGATATCGTTCTATATGTCTGTCCTTGGATTCTTTCTGCATTACTTCTATTTTAATTTCGATGACGAAATTTGTTTTAAGGGGGGTAGAATGTATGGACCATGAAATTTTGATACTAGTTAAAATAATTTTTTAGTATTTTAAAATATTTAATTATGATTTTTAAAAGAGAATTTATATTTTTCTCAAATTTCTATAATTTTCTATAATTTAAAGTCTAAGTTCTATATTTATTTAAATGATTTAAATATTTATAAATTTATTTAGTGCAGTAAAAAAAATTTTGAAATTTATCCGTTGTGTTATCGATACTATTACATATCATTTTGAATAATACGTTATATTATTTTCACTATTATGTATTATTCCATGTATTATATTGAGTTATTAATTACGTATTATTTGTGTAAATTATTGTATTATTTTAATTATTACATATCAGCTATCGTATTAGCATAACTGGTATGTTTTATCGTGTAGATAATTATCCCATAATTATTTGACTTTAAATGTAAGTAAATATATTTTATTTATTAATTATTCGCATTTAATTGTACAAAATGTGTATATTTCGACTGTTTCGTATCAACTATTGTAATAGCACAACATGTACGTTTTTAATTGTAGATAATTATTATGTAATTAGCTTAATTTTTAAGTACCTAAAATTATTTATTTTAATAATTAACCCTAACCCTAATATACCCTATATATATACACTTTATTTTTTCTTTTTCCTGTTCATAGCAGCCGCCACTGTCCCTCTCCTCATCTCCGTTCGACTGAACCCCACACCCAGCTCCCACCGCTCGGCCTTGTTGGGAAAATGGTTGATGTTACAATATCTCTTGTATTTTGATGATAACAAATCATTGTTTATCTAACATATTTTACTACAGATTCAAGATATACATCTCAAAGCAACAATCAAGATATTAAGGCTATATCAAAGACAAGATTTCAAAGATCAAAAAGATGAAGTTAATCAAGTCACTTCGCGCTTCAAGAAGAAAATATACTTTACAAGAGTGATGTAATTTTGTCTTTTCTTTTAGAATCTTTGTACAAGCCTTGATCACACACACAACACACTAATCACTTAGAAAATCATAGAAAATATTCTAAGTATAATCCTAAGTCTAATCAACGAATGGCGGACCCGCACCGTTAACGCCGATTCGTTCGACAAAAACCCGAGGCAAGATCCCTATTCCCCGATCGTATTTCATTACAATTTTAGATCTATTATAAATTATTTATATGCAAGATCCCGATATTATTTGACTCGTCTTTTCTATATTTATATCTGATATTTATTTGTTGTAATGTGAATATTGTGATATCGTGCGTGGATTTGTCGTTGAATGATACTAAAGAATTTTAAAGGAAATTGATTTGTAAAACGATTATTTGAATTATTAAGAAAATAATTTTAAAATAAATTATTTGGCAATGAAATCATTTCATATGATTATAATAAATCAAAAGAATTTATTTTGGAAATAAAATAATTTTAGAATAATTATAAATAATTTAAAGGAATTTATTTTGCACAAGAAATTATTTTGAGTAAATATCTTAAAAGGGTTTATTTTGGAAAAAAACGAATATTTG
This sequence comes from Asparagus officinalis, assembly GCF_001876935.1. Taxonomy (NCBI): domain Eukaryota; kingdom Viridiplantae; phylum Streptophyta; class Magnoliopsida; order Asparagales; family Asparagaceae; genus Asparagus; species Asparagus officinalis. The sequence continues at coordinate 98,501,343 of NC_033800.1, forward strand.
ATTATGATGAGAAATCAAGTAAAGGAATTTATTTTGAAAAAGGATTATGTTACGTAAATAAATTTAATTATTTTTTAAGATTAATTTAGAATAATTTCATGAGTTATGATTCTTAGATTTATTTATGTGATAGGCCATGATATTTGCTCATGATCAGTTACATTTACTATTTTTCTTGTTGTGAATGAGAATCATTAGTAGTTCATGACTTAGTGACCTCGTGCGTCATGAACAGACTTAGTGACATGTGTGGGTGTATTGACTGAGTTTAGGTGGTGAACTCGAGTTTTAATGAGGATTATGGTTGACTTAGAGAAACGAGAAGAGTAGGGATGGGGAAGTCCATGTTCATGTGATCGGATATAGCTGTTGATGTATCTTCAGGCTCGCCCCATGATCCAGTGTAGCTTGGGGTTAGTTTGTTGGGTTAAAATGAAGCCAGTGTAGTCACTTTGGTCCGTGAATTTGATATTCACCCGGGTTTTGCTTGAGTTCGAACCAGGCTGAAACGGATTGCGTATAGCCCTCTGACCGATCCAGTGTAGCGGTGTATTGGGTGCACATAGAGGATTTGTGAACAGTTAGTTATCCGATGATATGAGCGTTGACTCTATGTGAGATGTGGACCAGTGAGTTGAGATAGGATGGCTAGTTGCATGACTTCGGTTCTTAGCTAAGTATGATTCTTGTGAGATGTAGGCCAGTTGTGTTTCTTTTCATACATAGATCAGGGTTAATATTTAATTATCTACAATTTGAGACATATGGTATATACATGAGGGTTTCCTTGTTTGGATTATTTCATTCGACGTACTACGTCTCATGTTGTAGATTTTTAAGTATTAATTCCATCTAGTTGTATGACCTTGTCACTTGGATGATTAGACTGATCGCTAGCTACATGATCTCGTTACCTGATCGATTTTGGATGCTTTATGTTATCATGATTTAGTAGTGTTTTCATGTGGATTTGTGGATTTCAGTTGTACATTCTTTTATTGTTTCTGTTATCGTATTGTTTTTCGCATTGGATTTTCGTTCGTTCTATTTTCTTTGTGGGGTCTTGCCATGTTCCATGCACGCTGACATATACCTGTTTTCTCTAGTGTACGTCAAACTTAGAGGAAGAACAGGTCCAGCTGGAAAATAGCCAGGAGCGAGAGGATTCTCAACAAGAGTGCCTTGTAGACCGAGCGGAAGAAGCCGAAGTTTAGTTATTTCCTCTAGTTGTTCGATGATCTTAGTTTACTTTCGTAGCATTTCTTTTCCGCCTGATCATTGTATTTTATATTCTCTAGTATTTCATTCAGATAGTTTTGTATAAGGGCTTGTTTGACCTGTATTATTATGTCTTGGATGATATTCATTTGTGATATGATATTTTTATTCTGTGTTTTGTCTATTATATTTTTGCTATCTGTGATCGGGGACCTGTGCCTTTGCATTGTATTTATTTCAAGACGCTTAGCGTATTAGATTTAGAAGAAAAGAAAAGAGAAAAAAAATAATAGTGTATATTCTTCTCAATCTAATACGTCGCGGGCTTGTTCACGTTCCGATTCCTGGGTACTTTGGGAAACGGGGCGTGACAGGCAGGCATATGACTCCTGTATTCATCGATATAAGGAGATCTCCAAAGTGTGCTCCTATCTTGAGCCGCATCCACCTCTTCCTGAGTTTCATGAGGCCTAGGAAGTTCAGATTCTTCCATTCCAACATTTTCTTTGGCATGTAAGGACTCCTTGAGTCCCAGCATGCGACTCTTTTTAGAAGTATCCCCAGATCTATAGCGACGACGAATGATTCGTAGTCTCGATGAGTTGATATTGAAATTCGAGATCACTGCATTTGCCATATAATGCTACTTGTAATAAGCACGTGTTGTTCGGGGTCAGAGATTCTGTTGTGGGAGTGAGAAACGAGCGCATGTACCCCCAGCGATGGTCCAAAACCAAGCCTTCGCTCCGTCAATTAGTTTACAATCCTCAATCTGTAGTTGAGTGTTGTGGTTGCCAATGTACAACTGGTCATAACCAAATTAGCGAGGGAAGCGGCAAGGCAGATATAGCTCTAACACACACACAGGGCCGAAATGATAAAGAAGGTACCGTGGGCGAATATTCATGAGCCACATGAAGCAGGTAAGGGACAAAGTAGTATAACCATGACCATTTGAATCATCTGCTACAACCTGGCCATAGCTGATCCCGGGAAAATGAGAAAAACACCGGTTGAACTCAAAATTCTTATGGTCTCTGAGCGCATGTCTCATCATCGCCATATAGTGCTTACTCCAATCCGAGTTTTCCAACCTCTGGATGAAGGGAGTAACTTGGCCTTCTACGTCAGCGGAGGGCGTGTTCATAAGTGTGGGGCAATGCATGACAAACCACGCCATGAAATAAGCGTAGGGTAATTCCACCCTTAGGTTCTTAGCACCATGGAAAAAGTATAACATAATCGCCACAATCCCCAATGGATACGTGCAATCATGGCAAGGAGGAGGGCATATGAACGGCCGTGTGCCAAACAAATGGTCAGGAATACTACTTCTTTCTATAAAGAATCAAAACTGTTGGAGGGAACAATGGTGTGCTTTAACCAAAGCATTAAATATCCTCCAACACAGCCTTAGATGAAATTGGTTCTCTACTTTGGTAAAAGAAGCTTTCAAACTCGGTACCCATGACATATTCGTGTTCTTATGAAGGCGTTACGTAAGACTTAGGAGGATGAGCAAATATACGACATACCAGGTCACCCTCCTTGCAAGGACCTAATGGCACTACAAGGTCCTTCTTTCAATCCAAGTTCTTAAAGAGATAATGCACCCAAATGTTATGGCTGATGGATTTTTCACCCTTCTTGTCAGCATGTCCTTCCATCGCCAAACAAATATGGTAATGGCACATTACCTCCCAAAATGTTTCGCCCACTTGGAGGTGATCCCTCTCCAAATCAACCAGCTCCTTATACCCCAGAATATATTCTTCATAAGGATATCTCTCATATGGCAACCCCGAGACTTCAGCCATTTCGTGAAGGGGAATTCCTAACACCCATCCGGAGTAAAGAAAGTGCATGTGTCAAGATTATACAACTCCAACATACTGAAGAATTGATGAGAGTTGGTCCATAACCCAAGCTGTGTTATCCTAATAGGCGCATAGAGGCTAAATTTCTGCAAGTCATCATGATTCTCCTGTGAGATGTATTCAGTGACTCGAGGCCACCATGGTGTAGGACTCCAACAAGACCAACTGGAAGTCCTAAAATCTTTAGCAGGGAATTTTGCCCCTTTGCTTTGAAGAAGGCACGGCCAAAGGTGTTGCCTTCTTTAGCTGTTTCACCAACGGGTAATTCTCTTTGAAATAATCCTAGGAGTAGCCCGGTCACGTAGCGGCCACTACTATCTATTTTAGCACCATTTCTAGAGAAAAAACCACATTTAACCCCATCTTGTGCCGGGGTTAAATCCTAATCCATTTTCCTTAGGACAGAAGCTGCTTTGAGGGCAGTAAGAGAGCAGTCATGTTCCATAGGAGGCAAGAACATACGGTGTCCGTTAACAGTCCTAAGTCATTGATAAGTTACAACTTCCAATAAGTCGGGATCATCTGAAGAGTCTCCAAACAGGAAAGGAGGCTTTGAGATGTAGTCATGATTGACTAATTCTAGAGAAGCATCCGTGATTAAATGCCTAAGCATCGAACTCGAATGATCAAAAAGAAGTTCAAGCTCTCCTTGTTCTTAATCTACAAACATAGGGATACTTACGAGGGCGAAATAGCATGGATGATATTCCATTGCCTGAGTGACATCTGAACCAAGATCACCACGTGGAGGAATTAGAACGGAAGGGTACACGACTACAAAAGAAGTAAATAGAATTAGTTTAAAAGATTCAGCTGGTATGTAATAATTCAGAAAAGAATGAGTTGCACCCAAGTGATGGCATGAAGGTCATTTCATAGACGAACTTCGTCTGATTGACTAACCTAGTCAAACAGACGAACCTCGTCAAGCAAACGAACCTCATCATACATGTGAGCTTCGTTCAAACAGATGAACCTCGTCAGATAGACAAAGCTCATCAGACAGACGAGCCTCATCCAATAGACGAACATAGTCAAACAAACGATCCTCGTCAGGAAGATAGGATTCATCAAATAGACAAAAATTCATCTAAAACATCATCTTTCAAATGAGTTTTCAGAAATGGAAATTGTTCATCTCCCTCAAGAAACTCAAATCCGAAATAGGTAGAGTTCAATTGCTTTGAAACACAAAATCTTGCGTTCAGATGCACTACCCGAAAAAGTAGGCGGAGTGACGGGTTCTTCAGAAGAACCAGCAACTTTCTTGCCTTGCCAATAGTTTAGGGGACATTGATTTCGATGAAAAGCTTGAAGTTTTCAAGAAAGAAAAGGAAAAGAGAGAATTAAAAACCTAGAAGATGAAAGCTTTGACGGCACGAGGAATTTGAAGAAGAGGAAAGGACTCTCTAGGTCACCACACCCTATATATAGAGGCGGAAAAAGATTGAATCAATGGCCGAGATTTACGGCCGAAATTGGCGAACGCGGTCTCTTGCAGGCGAGATTTGCGGACGAGATCTATGGAGGAGATCTCGAAGCTCCAACTGGCATCCACCTATCAGGCCTGGAAAAGGTGCGAGGATGGAAGCCATCATATTTAATGCAGACAAGCCTGATTGTCAGACTAACATGGGCCTGACAAAGCTCGTATGAAGTGATGAGACTCAACAAACTGCTGAGCCTCGTCTCAAAACGCCTAGAAACAATGAACCACGAGGTTCATTTCAAAGTATTGAGGCTAGATCCATCATATGAAATAATCTCATGATAATCGAGAGAGTTCAAAGTATTTCAGACTTCATATAACCCAATTCAAGTCTGAAAAGTTTGAAGGGGGTCTTGTAGACACCCAAATGCCAGAAGAAAGACGAGAGTCATACCTTGTTACAAATAACCTCGCAAGTGAAGACGAACATCATCTAGAAGTTCGTTCAAAAGCATCGAAGCTCATTTTCAAAGATGAGGTTCATTACGCAGCAAGGCTCGGCATCTAGATGAGGTTCTCTATGCAACAAGGCTCCACATCAAGGATGAGGTTCGCCATGTAGTGAGGCTCCTTATCAAATACGAGGTTCTCCATGCAGCGAGGCTTCACATTAAAGACGAGGTTCGCCACGCAACGAGGCTCCACATCAAGATGAAGCTCACCACGCAGCGAGGCTCGATATCAAGACAAGGCTTGCCACACAGTGAGCCTCGACATCAAAGACGAGGCTCGCTACATAATGAGGCTCGACATTAAGGATGAGGTTCACCAATGCAGCGAAGCTTATCACCCATATTAAATCAGATTGTAACGGCCACGAAAACCCAGTCAGCCATGTGGGCTAAATCTCTGGAGTTGGTTACGCTCATGACCCCACGATTGTAGCACATCAGTTACATGCTAAAGCTCTATAAATACCCGCAAGCAGCTATGAGGGAGGGGACACCAAGCAAAACTCTACGCACAAGCCTAAGACCCGAATTTCAGTCCCTGCAGCCTAAGCCATTGTCAGAAGCTCTTGTGATCTGTTTTTGAGCGTCAATAGGAAGCAATCTCGACTCAAGGATCGAGTGAAGCATCCTCTTGCCACTTAGAACCCACCTTAAACAAAAGAGAAGTCAAATCTATCTTCTCTTCCTCTGTAATCGAGAGAGTGAGTGATTATAAAAGTTCTTACCAAGTGATAGAACCCATTCTTAAAACAAGAAATCCAATCAACTTCAATTTTTTGACCCTACACTTATAAGCTCAACTCACACACATGTTTTTGAGAAAATATCAATTTTATGTGTTATGAACTTAGCGACAAGATTTTATACCTTTATCAAGTCCGTTAATCTACTCAAAAGTGTTTTCAAATATGTATACAATTATTGTGTTAAAATCAAGTATTTATGAACTCGTATTTTTAACATTTTTCACAAATCAATGATTTTTCATAAAAATGAGGTGCTTGTAGGCAATAAAAATTGCATTTACACAAGAGAGCTCAAGCCTCGCCTGTTTGAGTACGCTTGCGTGCTCAAAGCAAGCAAAAGATCACATATTGGTTTGACTTGCCAGCACAAGTCAAAGCTCTCCTGCATTTAAAAGGCCAAGCAAAGCTTGCCTGCATTCAAGTGGCCAAGCCAAGCTCGCCTGTTTGCTTGGCTCAACTTCTCGAGTCGAGCCAAACCTTTCCTGTTTGTTTGGCTCGCCTGTATGAGCTAAACCTCGCCTGCTCAAGACAAACCTCGTATGTTTGATTGGCTTGCCTGCATGACCCAAACCTCGCATGTTCATTTGGACTCGCCTGCACGTACTAAACCTCGCCAACCGTGTCTGTTTGCTTGACTCACTAGCACAAGTCAAGCTCACCTGATTATCGAGCTCTCCAACACGAGTGTGACCTTGCCTAAACACCTTTCTCACCCACACGAGTCAAGCCCACCTACAGTGAGTTCACCTACACGAACTCAGCTTGTCAACGAATGTCACCCCGCCTGTTCACTAAGCTCACCTGCAAGCTCGCCTGAACATTCAAGCAGCTCTCAAGTTGTCTACAAGCCTGTCAGCCCCGCTTGAACAGTGCAAGCAGCTGCTTGCTCGTGGGAGTAGGCCCACCCACTTCCTACATCCTAGGTAATGAGGTATGACTCCCATCATCCCTATAGTGGTCACATCCTATAGCTATAGGGGGAGTATGCTACTTCTTACTCCTATTGGTGGTCACATCCCACAAATCAAGGGATGGCTTATGCCTTCCCTCTTACCTAATTATAAGACCCCTTTGCTAACGTGAAAGGGGTTCAACCAGGAATTGTGTGGAGAAGCTTGGCATTTTCAAGACTCTTTTACTAGGGGGCTAGATCATTTGGAGACTTGGTCTTAAGTCTCTTGGCTTCTTCCTTTTGGAGATTAGCTAGTTAGCTCCCTCAAGGATCTTCAAACAGAGATCTTCATTGGCTTGCTTGGTAGAACCTCCCTAGCTATAAACTTGGATTGTTGAAGTAGACTCAATCTAAACTCTCAGCTTTGAGACTCATTAGCTCTCTGCAAACTCTTGCATTGTAGCCCTCTCTAAGCTTTCGGCATTGATACTCATCAAGCTTAGGTGTAATCGAACTCAATCACACAAGAGCTTCTACTGCGTACTGAAGCTCAATCGTAATTTTGATTGGATCGTCCAAGGGAAGAAAACTCGACGCAAGCATTCGAGGGAGGCATCATATCGCTAGCGAAGAACCCATGTTAAATAAGAAGAACTTTCTCTTCACTTCTGTTGTAATTGTTGATCCTTAGTTTGTAATAAGCCATTCTTATTAATACAAACAAATCCCTTTTCGGGAGTCAATTTTTACACCGAACAGAAGATGGCGACCATAGTGGGAGAAACTATATCTTCAACAGAAATGGTGGTGGCACAATTCAATAAAGTTGCGGAGGGGACGACAGTCAAGCTCCTTGTTATTGAGTTCGACCAAGCTAAGTACGAGGAGTACTTGTCCTCTTCCTCCTCTAGCGGTAAAGCTTTTCGCTGATACCGCAGAGTTGTGCACGTGGCCTAGCCCCAAGTAGCCGAGGCAGCCATGCCCAAGAGCTCTACCCGAGCAACAGCAGGGGGTTCTTGTTCGCGGTGAAAGTCGTTTTCATTGAATTCATTGTTCTCTTCAGCAACAGTTTATCGGTTACAAAAGATCCGGTCTTTTGATAAGATCCGGTTACAATAAAATCAAAGAAAAAAAATAAAAATTATAACTTTCCTTCTTCCGAACGAATCGCAAGATCCTGTTTTGCGGTCTCTTGCTTGTGTGGGTTCTTCGCCTTTTCCTTCTTCCGAACGAATCGCAAGATCCTGTTTTGCGGTCTCTTGCTTGTGTGGGTTCTTCGCCTGCGCCGGGGTTAATCCGTGGACCACCGCGCGATCTTGATCCGGTCGGATCTACACGGTATGATGGGTGTTATTTCACAAAGGAAATAACAGCCGGGGGTACTATTTCGTCAAGGAAATAATAGCCTTTCGTAATCGAAATCGAGCAAGCGAAATCGATACTCTTCTCGGGATCAAAAACCAAGTTTTGATCAGGAGGATAACCGTGTGGATCTCAGATCTGATCTCTCTCTCGAACTCCTGCCTTATCTGACATGGATGATCGCCAAGAACCAGATCTGAAAAGCCAAGTCTTCAAAGCTCCAAAACTCCGAAGTTTAGTTCTCAATCCAGCAGAGTTTCGCCTCAAAAAAATTCCAACCTCCAAAATAATGAGCCACCAAGCCTATTTATAGGCATTTAGAACCAGATCTGGGTTCAGATCTGGGCCCAGATCTGGGCTTGGCCCAGGTGGCTCGGCCACCGAGCCACCTCCTGGTGGCTCGGTTTTGGCCGAGCCACCAGGTGGTGGCTCGGCCACCGAGCCACCTCCTGGTGGCTCGGTTTTGGCCGAGCCACCAGGTGGTGGCTCGGCCACCGAGCCACCTCCTGGTGGCCTCGGTTTTGGCTGAGTCCTCCAGGTGTTTGCCATTTTGTCGTTTTCCAGTTTCACGGTTTATCCGAACTCTGATTTGTTGATCTGGACTCTGATTTGGCAGTCCGGATCCTGATTTGGCAGTAAATATGCTTCGGTGTTTAACCTCGTCGCCTCGTTAATCTGCTTTGTCGCATCTCACTTAGCTTCGATGTTGTGGTCTAATGATCACGCTTGGATACATCGCCCGATGGTTCATTGGTTTGTCGAATCACCGTGCTGAGATGTGTTAAGGGACCTATAAGCAGTTTTATACGCCTACAGATACCCCCTCCAAAGTATTTCAGTCTCATTCTTTTATAGAAGAGTCTGGAATACTTTGGATATGATTGTCCCAACCTTTAATCGGTATGACGGGACTTTGGAATGGCTTCTATTCTTGATTCCTTCAATCCTCCAGGCTATTCGGTGCTTTGTCGAATGTCTGCAAGGGTTCCGGTGCTGCATTTATTGTCTGACCGTTGTTGGAATTTGAACTTGAAGTCGATTCTTGATTTCTTGACTTTTTGGCTCGAGTTTGACCTTTCCGAATATATGGGAGAGGAATGAATAAATAAGGGACTGAAATGTCGGTCGATTTGGAGTCGTTTCGACACTCGGTTCAGCTCCAATTTGAATTTTGGTTCAAATCTGGTTCAAACTGGTTCAGAACTGGTTCAACCTGGTTCAAGACTGGTTCATGACTGGTTCAGGACTGGTTCAGCCTGGTTTAGCCTGGTTTAGCCTGGTTTGGTCTGGTTCAGCCAGGTCTGGTCTGGTTCAACCTGGTCTGGTCTGGTTCAGCCTCATTTGAACTGATTTAGTCTGGTCTGGTCCGGTTTAAGACTGGTTCAAGGCTATAAAAGAGCATCTTTTCCTCTATCTAGGGCTGGCCCCCCTTCTCCCCTTTTTTGAAATTTTCTTTTCCCTCGTGCATCTTTTCTCCTTCAAATCTTCAAATTCATCTTAGATCTACCCTTCCTCTTGATCTTAGACTGAAAAATCCCTCAAAATTTCCATATATAGAATTTCTCTCAGGCCCCTCGAGCACATGGTTCGAGCCCCTTTCAAGATCTGATTTTTTGTCGGATCCTCGAGCTTTTCCTCAGGTAAATCCTCCATAATTTTGGCATATTTCATGTTTAATTTAGTACATGAATTTGTGGGATTGCATATGAGGGTTAGGGTTTGTAATTTGGCGCCTCGAGCTCATCTTTCAGGGGGTAAATTTTGGAGATCTGAGGGATTTAATTATAATAAAGAGGGGATAAATTTTTAGGGTTAGAGTTTGTCACCCTAACTAAAATTTTTTCTGTATCTGACCCCCTGATTTACTTTGCAGATCATCATGTCGCATATCCCTCCAGGTTGATCCCCTACTGCGTTGGCTGATGGCGTGCTTCCCTTATATGCTGGTGAGCTCCTTGTTTTGGCGTATTTCGTAATTTATCAATTTAATCCTTTTCCCCCATTTTTTTCTCCTTGGTGAGGCAATCGGGAAGAGCATTTATTCTCCTTGGTGAGGATCGACGCTTTAAAGATGGGTTTTGCTTGGTCAAAACCATATCTCAAAATAAATAAAGGGGGCGTTTTGACGCTGCATTGTGCCTTATAAGGCAGGGGTATGTTTTTGATATATCCTACCTTATAAGTGCATAATGTAGCCAAATCGTCTCACCCTTTATAAGGCAGTGACTCTATCTTATCCGTTCATAGGATGAGTTCAACTTCCTTTTATAACTGAGACTAACAAACACTTAATTGCCTGTTTTCAGTGGAATATCCCTCTAGAGCGTTCTCATCTCATGCAGTGGACAGACGTCGTGACGAGTATTACTCAACCTCCGATGATTTGATAGAGGTTGCCCAAGTGGTGAAGGAAGGTGGACATCGAGCTCTTTGACAGTTGATTACGGATGCGCCTTTCGTGAAGGATGCCAGTTCTGTTCAGCCTCTTAGGAAGACTGACTTTTTATTTGGCGACTCTGTCAGAGATCCTGATGCAGTGTTTATTAACGCCGAGCAGTGGCTTCATAAAAATGGTGGTGGTTTCCTATATTTGCTGAAGATTCCTCGACACCGCTCGTTGACTGAGCTCAGGCGTCAGGCTGTGACACGGGAGATGTCGTGGCGCTTGACGGAGGAGCATGAGAGCATTCACTGTGGCTATATCACTCATCAGGCAGCTCCAGGTTCGAGCAGGAGTCATATCATTGGATTACGTCCTGGAGTATTGGGGCTGGATGCACCGCCGCGTAACGAATTTCTTGCTTCTGCTTCTACTTTGAAGAATCGCCTCGCTGACTTAGGACGGGAGATGCCTGCGATGCGCCACAGATTCTATGGCTGGGTCCATTCTCTAGACAAGCTTTGGTGGGCTCGTATGACGAAGTATGTCTTAAGCCGATGGAGCGAGGAGTTGCACGCTTGTGGTCTATATGCAGCCATTCGTTCCACCATGTATGGCTTACCTGTCAGCGCGAAGCATTTCTTCGCTTTGTGCGAGCTCTATAACCCGGATTCGAACACTTTTCTGACTAAGCACGGAGAGTTGGGCTTGGCTCTCCATGAGATGCACAGGATTTCTGGCTTGCCCATGGGTCAGATGCTATATCAGGAGTACTTTCCCTCCAACCATGAATTGAGTCAGCTGAAGGACCGCATGCCCGACCGCTATGAGACTTTATGGGATCTCACATGTCACTATCATATTGCTTTGGCGCAGTCCGAGTCTTTAGCGAAGAGGACTAAGTCATACGTGAGTCTGAAGCAGTTTGCATGTTATTTGTTCAGAAATCTAGAGAGCAATTTATGGCATGTGACCGCATCGAATCAGCCGATGACCCTTCTCGCCGGTTACCTCGCTATCTGGTTAAAGAAATGCGTGGTCCCGTATCAGTCCAGTGACATTTTGCCATTGGAAGTGCTCTACCTAGTGGTTCAGCTTGCCTACAAAAAGGAACTTTTGCTTCTTCCGGTGATGGTAGCTAACATTCATCGAGGGCTTCGACAGATTTCTAGTACCTTCACACAGAAAGAAGATGCACCGTCGGCTCGGATTCCTCTTTCTAAGGTGGAGCTCCCATACACCTATTTGATGGCTTGGTTCGTCCTTCATCGTCCTGATATGATGTCGGTACCTAGCACCGTAGACCGCTCTGTTCCCCTACTACAGTTGTTTGAGAATGGTAGGTGGGAGGGGCGAGGATTCCTTGACATCAGAAAGCAGCTACAAGTCCATAAATGTTGGGCATTTTCCACTTGCTTCGCGCAGTTCTTCAGCCGATATGGCGAGTGTTTGATTGATGAGGAGAAGCCGAGGGAGTATCGGACTCATTTAGATATCGGCTGCTTTAATTGGCTAGTGAACATTAGGCCGGGTTATCTGACCTTCCGGGTGAGGAATCAGTGTTTTATAGAGCCATATCTACCCTGCCGATTTGCCCGCCAGTTTGGTTATGATCAGCTTTATGTCGGGAATCCACGTCAGCAGCTTCAGACTCATGGCGGTTTGGTGGGTGGTCTCCGAGCATGGTTGTGGACCGTGACGGGCTGTACTGGTGCTAAGTTCAGTCTCCCGAGTACTGAGCGGCAGTTGGTGGACCGTGACGGGCTGTACTGGTGCTAAGTTCAGTCTCCCGAGTACTGAGCGGCAGTTGAATCTCACTTTCTTAAGCTGCAGGTGGTTGTTAGCAGCTAATAAAACTGTCCCCGTAAAGTCGATTGTAGAGCTAGTGGTCGAGGAAGCTTCTCAGGCTGATTCTCGTGTGATTTGGGAAAATGCTCGGTCACAGAGGACACGGAGCAAGACTCGTCGGATTGACGAAGAGGGAAAGAAGATCTTCCATTCTACTGATGAGGCTTCAGGCGGAGATCTTGAAGATTACGAGGACTGTTCCGAGCGAGGTTAGCTACCTATTCTTTCCTTCTGTCTTCCAGAATTATTAGTCTTGCTAGTTGCTTGATGTTTCAGGGACCGCAGTTGACAAAGATGAAGAATTCCGTCCTTTTTCCCAGGCGAGACCTCCGATTGTTGTCCCCGCTGCTAGGCAGAAGAGATTAGCCCATAAGCCGCATGCAGATTCGCGAGCATTTGAGATGGATTTGTCTGGTGAAGATCCCGCTAGCGACAGAGGTAACATCTACCCTATAGATCATCCTCTTGATCATTCAGAACTTCGACTCATGCTTTTCCATCTCTATGTAGGAGAGCGTGGGGATAGCGAGATGAGTCCTGATCCTGCTCCTCATGACTGTGTATTTTCTGGTGAGCCTGACTCACCATACCAGGTAGAAAAGCCTACAGAAGCTGTCGACGTTAGGGAGACCATCAATGTAGGACCCGATTCAGCGAATCCAGGTACATCTACCATTGAGAATGTACCCTTTAGATGGCACACAAAGGAGTTGAACGATTCAGAATTCGTGCATTCCCTAATTGTCTCTATGCTTCTTGCTCTTTTAGACAAATTGCAGGAGGCAAATGTGGATCTTGGGAATAGAGAGGCTAACACACCCATAAGAGGTAACTCATTTCCATTGGTCGTAGTCTCTTTATTCTTCTTTTGCACTTATATTCTCTTGTGTCAGATTTCTCGACTGATGATTTTGACGAGGAAGGTTTGCTTGTGGACACTCCTATGCTCCACTTCATGTATGGCTCTCCTCAGATTGATGACCAGATGCCTAAAGATATGTTTCCTGAGTCTACACTCCCTAAGAATCCCGAGGATGGTCCTTCTGAAGGTACGTGCCTCTTCTCAAGTTAATTATAGGACTAGCTAATTTTTGACTAATGCAGCTATAATGTGATGCATTTGAGCATTCTGTTTTGTGTTTAACAGGAACTTTTGTCGAGACTGATCCTGTTGAGCCGGCTGTGAGACCAACTACACCAGCTGACACATCCACAGCCGTTACACCTCCACTCTACCCCCAGTGACTCAAGGGGAAGGAGGTATAAATTAAGCAACTGAGAAATATCATTTATTTCCTCATTAAGGCTTTTGACAGATTTCTCCTTTTTGTGTAGGGCTTTCTTCTCGGCTTCATGTCCTTCTGAAGGAGTTGTTATCAGACAATGACCCTAAGAAGATCGTCATCTGCATAGAAGTCCGCTCCTTCTTCTCCTTCGTGAATGCTATGATTGGCAAACTTTTCTACGGCGGACTTTTCCTTCACCAGTTTAAACCTTTCCTTGATTCTAGAATAAATTCAATAACGGATACAGGATACTCGGATCTGGCGAAGGCTATAGTTGATGATCTTGATTGTCTAGAGCACGAGCTTCAGATGTTTCGTGAGCTCCGGGATGCAGGTGCTTCTTCATTCATTGCTGCCCATTTGGATGCTCGCTTACAGACATGGCGTGATACTCGGATTTTTGCTGAGCTCGAGATTCAGGTGCAGCAGGATCGGGTAGACCGAGTTGATGCCAACCTTGTTATTAGATCATCTTCACTCGACAAGCTTGATTTTTCCATTACCTCTTGTGAGACCAAGATAGACCAGCTCAGAAGAGAACTCCGTGAAGAAGAGGAGACTTTGAGTATTCTTCAGATGACGAAGGTACAGGATCAGCAAGCCCACACTGCTTTATCTGATGAGTTGAAATCCCTGAAGCAGAAGCTGGTTTAGACGGAGGAGATTGCTGTGAAGACTTTAGCCTCCACTGAAGAGTCCATCAGAGCTGAGTTGCAGGATGAGCTTAGGCAAGCTTATGATGAGAAGCTGTCTAAGTTTAGTCAGCAGATTTTTAGCCATGGGCTTGATGTATGATTTCATTTGCTGAATACTTTGACTTTTGATTTTCTTAGTGGAACTGGTTTTTATCTTTATCTTTATTATGATTCCTCATTCTTTTTTAAATGATTGGTCATAATACTCATAGGATTTTTGACAAACCCTCAGCCCTTAACGGGTTTGATAAGCCTTTACCGATTACCGTTTGAATCGGGCTAGCATGCGGATTGTCTAAATCCGTTCCGCATGTAACGTTGTGCTAAGAGAGTGAATTCTCTGAGACTTTGTGTTATGATGTTGAATACATACATAGGCTTTCCATTTGTTACGGAAATAGGCTACCCGGCGACACGTGTTAGGTGTTGACTTTAGGATTTTTGGCCAACCCCCAGCCTTCAACGGGTTTGATAATCCTTTACCGACTACCGTTTGAGTCGGGCTAGCATGCGGATTGTCTAAATCCGTTCCGCATGTAACGTTGTGCTAAGAGAGTGAATTCTCTGAGACTCACATGCTTCCCCGGGGAAATTAAGACAACTCCAACTCCGGAGGAAACTTTAGAATATCCGGGGGTTATTGCCCTATTAACTGCCCTTGAAGCACCATTGAAGTATAATTGCCATACTTGTTGGTGTGATGTAGTGTTAACCTCGTGGGTTTCATCAGGCAAGTCATCATATACTTCTGCCGTATCCATTGTCGGGTTTGCCGCCAAAAGTTCACAAATCGCTTGTCCTTTGATCGACTTCTGCTGTTTGAAGTGCAAATCATATTGGGACAAGAGAAGGGCACACTTCGCTAACCGCCAATTCATAGAGTCCGGTTGCGTCATAAATACCCGTACTGGATTAACATTAGAAATGACGTAAATCGTCTGTTCAACCAGGTAATGCCGCATCTTTTGCACTGTGAATACCAATGCGAGGCATTCTTTCTCAATCATCGGATATCGAGACTCGGCACCTACCAAGGTCCGACTTAGGTAATAGACTGTCTGTTCGTGACCATTATCATTGTCTTGTGCTAGTAAGGCACTTATCGAGTGGTTCATCACCTTAAGGTAAATCAAGAACGGTCTACCTGATTTTGGTGCAATGAGAACAGGAGGATTCGTCAGATAAGTTTTGATATCTTCGAATGCTTTTTGGCAGGCGTCGTCCCAAATAAATGACACACCTTTCTTGTTTAGCTTAGAGAATGGTTGGCACTTCCCAGAAAGATTTGAGATGAACCGTCGGATGTAAGCTAAACGCCCTTGCAATTCTTTGAGCTCTCTTAGATTTCTAGGGGGTTGCAGTTCATGTATCGCCTTTACCTTATCAGGATCGATATGTATACCTTTAGTGGTGACGACGAATCCAAGGAATTTTCCGCTGGACATTCCAAGGAAGTATTTAGTGGGGTTCATCTTCAATTGATGACTCCGCATGAGATCGAACATCGTCTTCAAGTCCTTGATGTGATCTTCTTTGTTGCGGATTTTTACAACCAAATCATTAACGTAGCACTCGACTGTTTTCTTGAGATGTTCTTGGAAAATCTTAGTCATTGCTCGCTGGTACGTGGCGCCTGCATTCTTTAGACCGAAAGGCATCACCGTGTAGCAAAAGACACCAAGGGGCGTTCTACCGAGGGGCGTTCTGAACGCTGTATGCTTTTCGTCATCTGGGTGCATCTTAATTTGGTTATATCCTGAAAAGCCATCCATAAAAGACATTCTCTCAAATCCGCACGTATTGTCGATAATGACATTTGTGATTGGGAGAGGAAAGTCGTCTTTTGGACATGCCGTATTCAGGTCCCTGAAGTCTATACATATCCTGATTTTACCGTTCTTCTTCATGACTGGAACAATATTGGCTAGCTAGTCTGGATGCTACTCCTCTCGGATAAATCCTGATTCGATCAATTTCTTAACCTCTGCCTCAATGGCTTCCATAATCTGTGGACGAGACCGTCTTTGCTGTTGTTTGACAGGTTTGACGTCCGACTTGATATCGAGGTGGTGCATTGCCACATTGGGGTCGAGCCCTGGCATATCTTCATAGTTCCATGCGAAGACGTCAATATATTCCCTGATGAGAGCAATTAATTCCTCCTTCTCATTTGAGGGAAGACTATCGCTGATGAATATAGGCTTTGGGTTGGCCTCGTCACCCATGTCAATTTGAACTATTTTATCTTCAGTGGGGGTTCCCTTTGTTCAAACCTATCGCCATACTGCATATTCAGGTGATGAACCCACGGATCTTCCCATGTTGGCATTTGATCATCGTTCTCCATTGTGGACGGATCAGCTGTAGCCATGTTCACCATTAGGGCTTTGAAAGCTTCCCCCATGGTAATGGAAAACCCTCTCCTTTACCGTAAATCACTTCTCTTTCGCCTCCTATTTTGGTAGGAATGACCAGGGTTGTTCCGAAAGAATGCTGGAGGCGTTTCTTTGCTACATAGGACGATCGAAGAGGCACATATAAATCGGGATTATCATACAATTCTTTTATCACATCATCAAGAGATAGTGAGTACTCTAAATCGTTATTTATTTCATTATTGGCAAGTTGCCAGTTACAACTGCCATCTGACGATTGTTCATCATCAAGGTTGATTACAAAGGGTACAATGTCGTTTAAAACATAACCTCCATTGTAATCAAGTCCGGCTTTGGTATCAGCTTCTTCTCCGCTGTCCGTGCCCTGGGCCAATGATTCAGTATCGGATTAGTTACCATAAAGGAGAGAATCAGTGAAATAGTTCTCATACCCTTTGAATGGTTGCTTATTCACGACCACCGTCCTAACCTTATTATCAGTGTCGACATATTTCAAACATTGATGGAGAGTGGAGGGGATTATAACATTACTATGGATCCAAGGCCGACCCAATAGTAAGTTATATGAAGTCTCGGCATCGATCACATAACATGTGACTTCTGTCTTCAAATCTCCCATTTGACATTTTATTCGGATCTTATCCAAGGGTCTTGATCCGCTAGTATTGAATCCATAGATAACAGTGCCTGTGGATGCCAACTTACTAACTGGAATACCGAGGATATGACGAAGCTATCCGTGAAATCAGAATTTGGAAATAGTGGGCATCGATGTCGGCATCGATGTGGGCATCGATGCTGGCATCGATACCTGCATCGATGCCTGCATCGATACCAGATTACTATAGCGCGCGTCAATGGCTGATTTTGCTTGTCTTGGGGCTCAAGTTTGATCCAATGGCTCTCATTCACTGATGTTTACTATAAATAGGGGTAGAGAGTGAGGGGTTAGAGGTGTGAAAATTTTGTAAACTCCTTTTGGAGAGGAGGGCTACTCTTAATTGAGAAGGCCTTCCAAAATTGTAACTTTAGTTGCAATTAATAATAATAATTTTTTCACCACTTTAAATATTTCTTCTCTTTGTTGGATGATGAAGATGGAGATGAAGAATTATTTAGAGGTTTGCATTTTCTTTCCTTTTTCTCTTTTATTTCCTTTTTATTGCTTATTAGTGTAGATTTATTTCTATGCTTGTAGTTTAGATTTTATTTTCTTGTTAAATAGCCAAGAGGCTAGAACCCTCTTGCCTTAGATTTATTTCATGCTTATAGAGTAGATTTATTTTCTTGCATTTAATTCTTGCAATTTTATTTTGTAGTTTAGATTTTGCACTTTATTTTGTAGTTAGATTTTAATTTCTTATACTATTCACCTTGAGGCTAGAACCCTCTTGGGTTTAGTTTTTCTTTTTGTTTATTTTTATTTTGTTTGATTCGCCTTTAGGCTAGAACCCTCTAGGGAATCACCCTTTTCTAAGAAGTGGGTTCAATTTTAGATTACCCATATCTATAATTGAATCCACCATCTTTAATTTCTTGCATTTTCTTTTATTCTTGAATTTTATTTTCTTTATTCTTGATTTTTATTTTCATTTTTCCTTCTCACCTTATTGTTCATACTCACTCTCATTTACACTTTGCACCTATTTACACACCATTTTCACTCTCTCAATCTCTTCACAATCACATTCACTTATCACTCTTATTTGTCACGCACACAACATAAGAACCGATTTTATATTTTCTCCTACAAAACACCTTCCTCGTGGGATCGATATCTTAAATACTATAACTTGACACGGTTGTGCACTTGCAACCTTTTTGGTACATGTTTATGCCGCATCACTTTCCCTCGTGGGACGAAATTCTGTTGCGGAGCATTCGTCGCCTGTTGGCCTCTTTCCGCCTTCTTTCTTCTGAGGAATCGCTCGGCTTGCTCTCCTCGGACCTTCAAATCCTTCCATGTTTTGGACGGTGCTGTCCCCATTGCTTCCAACACGTCCAATGCGAGGTTGTTGTGGCAAGTCTGGAGAATGAACTCCTCAGTAATCGAGTCCTGACAGTTCATCGCCTTGTTCCTGAACCTTTTGACGAAGGTATCAACCAATTCCCCGTCTTCTTGTTTTTCGTCAAGCAACGACCTGATGGATATCTTGGTGTCGTCGTCGAAGAAGTTAGCGAGGAATTTAGTCTCCATGTCATCCCAGCTATTCATGCTTCCTGGCTTGAGGCGGCGATACCAATCGAAGGCGGCTCCACGAAGAGTGCCAACGAAGGACCGTACCATCAGAGGCTCATTACCAGAGATAACCCCTAGGTGTGATTTGAAGTAAATCAAATGCTGAGTGGGTGAACCCATCCCATTAAACGGCGTGAAGTTAATTAGATTGAACTTCGTCGGATACGGGATCGATTCCCATTCTCTTGGGTATGGACAAGGAATGCCCGTCTTCTTCATCTCTTGAGCGGAAATCAATGTATTGATTTTGCTCTTGAGGTTTTTAATCTTCAAGCTTTCACCTGTGTTTTCGCTAGCATTCTCGTTACCACCCCCAGCATTGATGGGAGGATTATTGGCATTACGAGCTTCATTCGCATTTGTATCTTCATCTTCCTGATTAACCTGGTTACGACGACTTGGTTCGCCTTGTTGGTTTGTCAGTGCTTGGATTTGTTGGTCATGCATTTCTCTCATGTTCTGCATGGTCATCTGCATTTCGAACCTGAAGCTCTCCTGTTGTTTAGCCATGGCTTCTTCAAGCATCTTGGCCACTTGTTACGCACTTATCATAAGTGCCTCGCGGGGTTGTCCCTCGCTGGATACCGTATTATCTGATGCGACCGCAGAGCCGGCATCCGATTCTTTATCTTCTGAAGGTAATCTTGTCCGAACCCTACTGTAAGTTCCTCGTTTGATGGCTCCAGACTGCAGACGGGTTATACGCCGGGATGCTTCCGGAATTGACTTGGGATTATCCTGTGTCGATGTCCCTTTGCTGGTCATATTAGTGGTGACCCTCGGAAATTCTCCATCTTCAACCACCGCTCTCCTTCATCGGAAATGCCTAGGCCTTGGTTTTTGCATTTTGGTACTGAGTCTTTCGAAAACCGAAACTCTTTCAGGAACTATCTTGATGCAGTTACACTCAGACAATACTGCCCGAATGAGTTTGGAACAGGGGCATTGAGTTTCTTGTTCTCAAGGACTCCTTTTCCTGGTTTTACTCGTACCCCCAGCACGATAGTACAACTCGTCTGCTTGAAGGTCGGAGTAACCTATCGTGTGTTGGCACGACTTCTCAGGTATAACGCTATCGTCATTAGATGATAATGTTTCCTTCTGAGGGCGAACTGTCTTCCTTGGGCTTTCAAGAGTCACGCGCCTCGAAACACGCCTTTGTGGGCGTGAGTTCTCAATGGGCTCCTGGACTTCAATGTGCAAATTGGTGTGCCTAGCTGCCCTGATCTCTTTGTCATGTTGAGGGTGGCGGTGACCCCCAGCATGTTGAGCCGTTCGGGGCTTCTTTATCAGGCCTAAACATTCTTGAACTGGAGCTTTGCACCGTCCATCGAGAAGTGGACCGAGGCGCTCCAAAACTGACTTCTTTCTTCTGGATGATTCTGCGTGATCTCCCGGAGTAGCTATGGGAATTATTGGCGATTTAGGTTGGTTCGCCGGAGATTGTACTTTTGCTGAAGGCTGCAAAGGTTGCTCTTTAGCCTGAATCGCCACTTCAGACTTCGGCCTCCAGACTTGGCGGGTTGGTGGCGGCTATTTGGCCACTTCCTTCTGCAGTCTTCTGTGGGCTTCCTGGACTTGAGCCCATGCTTATGTTGACAGTGCACGGTGCTTGCGAATGCGCTCATCAAGTGTTGAATGATTCCGTTTGACACGGATCCATTCATTCGTTGGCGGCTTGGAGGAGCTGTCATTCATTGTTAGTTGAGGCTGCTTGACTCTCCTGTTCTTCAGATCCGCGTTATAGCGGATTCCGTCAGTGGACTCCATTGCCTTTGCGAATTGCCGCGCCAGGCGTTGACGTCGCCTCTGGCGGGCTCTCTTTGCGAGAGTCCTGGTTGGAGGTCGGTGGAGCTTCACCCGATGCAACTTCGGCATTAATTGGGGTGAGATCTTCGTTGGCATTCTGCACTTCTTCATACCAACAGACTTTTCTCCTGGATGAGAACTTCTTGGACTTGCGGAGGGAGGTGGATCCGGAGGATGACAGATACTCCTCGAACTTTTGTTGGTCGAATTCATTTTCGACCTCCTCCTCGACCGGGATCGAGATCCGCGGCTGCGACGCAACGATCTCGGCAGCGAGATCGGTGGCTCCCACTGTGATCGCCAGATTGTTCGCGGTGAAAGTCATTTTCATTGAATTCATTGTTCTCTTCAGCAATAGTTTATCGGTTACAAAAGATCCGGTCTTTTGATAAGATCCGGTTATAACAAAATCAAAGAAAAAAAATAAAAATTACAACTTTCCTTCTTCCGAACGAATCGCAAGATCCTGTTTTGCGGTCTCTTGCTTGTGTGGGTTCTTCGCCTGCACCGGGGTTAATCCGTGGACCGCCGCCCGATCTTGATCTGGTCGGATCTACACGGTATGACGGGTACTATTTCACGAAGGAAATAACAGTCGGGGGTACTATTTCGCCAAGGAAATAATAGCCTTTAGTAATCGAAATCGACCAAGCGAAATCGATACTCTTCTCGGGATCAAAAACCAAGTTTTGATCCGGAGGATAACCGTGTGGATCTCAGATCTGATCTCTCTCTCGAACTCCTGCCTTATCTTACGTGGATGATCGCCAAGAACCAGATCTGAAAAGCCAAGTCTTCAAAGCTCCAAAACTCCGAAGTTCAGTTCTTAATCCAGCAGAGTTTCGCCTTAAAAATTTCCAACCTCCAAAACAATGAGCCACCAAGCCTATTTATAGGCATTTAGCACCAGATCTGGGCTCATATCTGGGCCCAGATCTGGACTTGGCCCAGGTGGCTCGGCCACCCAGGTGGCTCGGCCACCCAGGTGGCTCGGCCACCCAGGTGGCTCGGTTTTGGCCGAGTCCTCCAGGTGTTTGCCATTTTGTCATTTTCCGGTTTTGCGGTTTATCCGAACTCTGATTTGTTGATCTGGACTCTAATTTGGCAGTCCAGATCCTGATTTGGTAGTAAATCCGCTTTGGTGTTTAACCTCGTCGCCTCATTAATCTGCTTCGTCGCATCTCACTTAGCTTCGATGTTGTGGTCTAACGATCACGCTTGGATACATCGCCCGATGGTTCGTTGGTTTGTCGAATCACCGTGCCGAGCTGTGTTAAGGGACCTATAAGCAGTTTTATACGTCTACAGTTCTATCTCCCCCAAGCTAGTCAAGGCTGAGCTAAAGGCCAAGAAGACCAGCAAGGGGACTGCTCGTTGGGTTGCCAAGTAATCCACGCAGCCCCCTACACAAGAGGAGACAACGGTTCTTATTGGCACGGACCACACATTCATCGTTAACATGAACACTCTTCTCTCCAAAAGAGCCCAATAGCAGCAACGACAGGCTCTCGCTCGCCAAGAAGCACAAGCCTTCTCTTCTTATGATGGCCTGAACTACTATTCAAGCCTGAGAAGAGACAAATAGGAACGTAAAGTTCCCAGTTTCAGCGGACCATAATTAGGCAAGCCCACCTATTCAGGGGGCTTCGTTCTATTGATGAAGTTCCCAAAACTGGTGAGCTTGATGTTTCAGGCGAACCTCACTACAGCGGCCAAGTTCCCCATGTGGGCTAACTTAGCAAATCATGTGAGCCCTCCAAATTAGGAGGGCTTCACTCTTTAAGCCATCTTCCCAGATCAGGCGAGCTGCACCCTTAAGCAGGCGAGCTCCGCATATCAGGAGAGCTTTGCGTCACAAATAGAAGCCGCTATATAGGTGAACCCCATCAGCCTTGCCTGCAAGCATGCCTTGGTCAAAAAGGCAAAGTGGATACCAGTCAAACAGACGGACCTTGCCTAAATGAACAAACAGCTAGAGCTCACCAGAAGGCTGAAGCTCACCAGAACACGAGACCTCACATATCAAGGCAGGCTCGCCTGAATTCAACACTTGAAGAATTTTCTAAGTGTTCCCACAATTCTTCTTTCAAACCTTCTTCACATGATTGCGTGTTTGATTCTTCTAACACCAGGGGTCATCACCATCAACCCACAGAGGATCTCAGGGATCATCTGACTCACAAGCACACTATAAGAGGCTCATCAAAAATAGTGCTTGCTAATTACCAGTGTACCGAGGCACCGAAACCTTCGGTATTTGAAAGGCTTTCTAAGAAGCCTCTAGAGTCAAGGTTCCTCACTGGAGATGCAATTGCTGAAGGATATAGGCTACTGATGATTTAGAATTCCTGATTTCTATGGTTAACATGGTGAGGAAAGGAAAAGCTAAGTATTTGGATTCACCAGATCTGGACTTTTCTCGGGGGTTCAAATACCTCCCCATTGAAAGTGAGGGTGTCTACCTACACATCCGTACTCAAACAGGGGCGGCCATCCCATTTGATTATGTCGGCTTGTCACCTATCTATGATAACAAGGATGAAGCATGCTCAGTGACGGCAACGTCTCAGATCTCAAGTTCATCTTATGGCAAGCACACAAAGGTGCACATAGCAGATGCCTCTGATGACATTGTCAGAAGAGTAGAGGAGTAGCAAGCAACCATCAACTCCTTGAAGGGAATGATGGAACAACTTCTAAACAAGAAGAAGAAGAGGAATTCATAGAATTGGTGAAGATCCTCAAAGAATAGGGAACGGGAGCCTACTCCTCCTAACACATTTGAAGAGGAAGATAATCGCAGATCTTTTTCAGATTATTCTTCCAATTCTTCAGGGAAAGCGTCACATGATAGTAGCACTCCTTGGGACAAGAGGCTTGATGAGTTCCAAAGTCAACTCAACACCCTAAAGCTCTAGAAGAGCATGAACGAGCTGGGGTTGTCAGACTGTATCCAGTCGAATGGGATACAATCCCTTATCTAGCAAAGTTCAAACCAATGAGCTTAGTCCAGTTTAATGGAAAGGGATCTCCCTCACAATATATCTACTACTTCCTGTCTCAAACAGGATTTCTTACGAGGAATGATTCTATCCTCACCCGACTGTTCATTGACACCCTAAGAGGGGTAGCCTTTGAGTGATTCTGCAAGTTGGAACTAGGCTCTATCAAAACATGGGATGATGTGCAAAAGCTTTTCTTGGCCCGTTTCTTTGACGATGACACGGAAGTGTTGATGGCCACTCTGCTTGCTAAGAAGCAGAAGAAGATGGAGTCAGTCAATGATTTCGTAAAGATATTCAGGAATCAGTCACTTCATTGTCGGGACCAGGTCTCTGAAAGCACTTTGATCGAGATGTGTTGCAACAACCTCTCAATCAATATTCTATCCAAAGTCGGCACGGTGGAAACCCAAACCTAGAAGGAACTTGTTCGCCAAGGCGAGTAGGTGGAAAACATGATCAAAAGGCTGGAAGCCGAAGAGCCTTGATCTAAAAGAGAAACTTTAGAACCGAGTGCCCCCAGGAACCCTTCTCGTTTGAAGGGGAAGAAGATCATGGCTGTCGATTCTACTCCGGCCCCTAAGTCAGCTCCTAGACAGAAGCTCAAGTCTTTCGAGCAGCGTCCTCTAAGGTAATACAACTTCAAGGAGGACCAAGTTATGGCTACCTTTGATACTCTCATCAAGATCAACAGGATCAAGCTACCAAAGATCATGAAGCCTAAAGACATGAACAAAACAGATGATCTGAACTACTGTGTATACCATAGATTTTTGGGTCATCATACCTACAAGTGTTATATCCTTAAGGATAAGCTGCAGGTTCCTTATGATGCGGGAGTCCTAAAGAAGGAGAAGATGTAAAAGAACGTGATTACAAACATGGTCACTCTGAAGTTTGGGACATGCCTTCCTGAGGTTCATGCATCGTCAAGTGTCGTGCCCATCCCAAAAGCAGTATTGAAGATCACCAATGCTGATCCTCACAATCAACGAGAGAAAGTTTGGTGCCACAGATCTTGCCATCAAGACAGGTGATGTGGGTTCATCTTGAGCTCCTTGATGATGAGCAGTGGACTTCCAACAAGTTCAAAGGCAAGCCTAAGCTCTGTAACGTCATTTTGACAATTCTGGATGATGACAAAGTAGAGATTGCGACCTTCACCAATTTCGACAGCGAGGTAAACGCCTTGATTACCCGAGTAGGGAAGGATTTTGCCAAGAACTACCCTCTGACAGCGAAAAGTCCGGCAAGACCACCAGTGGGACCGTTACCAACAATCCAACTGAATCTCGACAAGCCGAGTTCAAGCGATAAACCCTTTAGGTTCAACCTACTCGCATAGCTGAAGAACATTCCCACTAGGATCACCCTGTATGAGCTCTTGCGGCTATCCAAGTCTACCTGGAAAGCTCTACAGGTGGCACTATCCGACTCAGAGGCTTTTACCAAGCATTTCTCGTCTACTTCAGAATAGGACACAGAGAAAGGGTGTCCACAATGCTGCCAGACATCCAGATAGCAGATTCTATGCATTACCTTCACTCCTGAGGATATGCTCATCAAGAGTACATCCTACGACCGACCACTATACTTCACGAGATATGTTGGCTCCTCCCAAGTGGACAGGATCCAAGTAGATACAAGGTCTGCACTGAGCATTTTCTCCTTGAAGCTCATCAAACACTTGGGGGTACCTCAAAAGCGGTTGTCCGCAATGACTACCACCATCTTTAGCTTTAACGCCACTGCAACTCGGCCGCTGGGGAAGATCTGCCTCAAGTGCCGGCTGGGCAACATGAAGATGGAAGTGGCCTACTACATCATTGATGTGGAGCCTTCCTACAATATGCTATTGGGTCAACATGGATCCATAGCAACCGGATAGTCCCATCCACATTACATAAGTGTTTGAAGTATGTGGACGACCGTGATCAAGTAAAGATGGTGAATGCTGATAAACAGCCCTTAGGGTTAAAAATTACTTCACCAATTCTTTGTTCTACCAGGACTCTGAATTGAGCAACGAGCCACCAGTCGAGGAGCCCGGAAGTGGCAATGAGGCTGATAATGAGTCGAGTACAATGAGGGTCTTGTCTTGAATGACATTGAACCCATTATAATCGGCTATGGAGGCCTTGTTGTAACCAACGCTACCGAGGCGGACGGGCTAATCCCGAGTGAAGATCCTGACTTTGCTTACTTGTCATCTAGTTCAGAGTCTAGTAATGGCGAGTTTAGCAATTTGGTTGCAGAGTTATATAATAACTCTTCCTTGCACTTGCACGTGTACTCGTCGTTTGTCACAAACAAATAAGCGACCAAGTCTTCGCAAGCCATCTTTGTCATACCCGCCCGAGGTAATTATTAGAAAGATATTATCTTTAGAAGGATAGACTGGCCTATGCACACAATGTAGGGTGAGTCATACGATGATGAGCCTGCTCCTTAATTCTCGCATTACGATCAGATCATGAAGCGTATGATGGAGAGCATGGGTTATGACTTCACCCACAAAGAAGGCTTGAATTACAGCAAAGGGTGAAAGACACTCGTCCGACTTGCTTATGTTCCAAAAGGAAAGTCCGACAATTATTTCAGCAAAACTCAAAGAGGGCTGGGTTACACCTCCTCTTCAACAGAGTTATATTGCAATCGCGGTGAAGACTCCAAAGGCGATCCTTCTAGAGAATCATCGTCAGCATCCTCGATGTGGGATTCAGATTTTAGTGTGGGAGATCTATTCAGGATCCTCATAGTCAACATTGCTACGGTTGATCCCGCTGAAATCACAAAGGATGACCAGATCCCGCTTTATGATGAAGCATAGGATCGCCACTTTGTTGCCCAATGGAGTGGTCGGTTTGAATAATGTGAACCACCCACAGAGGACAAGATACTCCAAATAAATATAGGAGATAAGGCTAACCCCAAACCCATATTTATCAGTGATAGCTTAGCTCCCCAGGAAAAGGAAGACCTTATATCCCTCATCCGGGAATATATCGACATCTTCGCCTAGAATTATGAGGACATGCCTGGCCTTAATCCCCAGATCGCCTTACACATCCTCAACATCAACTCAGATGCTAAACTTGTTAATAATAACAAAGACGGTTTCATCCACAAATTATGGAGGTGATCGAAGCCGAAGTGAAGAAGCTGATTGTGTCAGGCTTTATCAGAGAGGAACAACACCCCGATTGGGTGGCTAATATTGTTCTAGCCCTAAAGAAGAATGGAAAGATTTGTATCTGCATCGACTTCAAGGACCTCAATGTTGCATGTCCAAAGGACGAATTCCCTTTACCCATCATAGACATCATCATCGACAATTCTTGTGGGTTTGAAAGGATGTCCTTCATGGACGACTTGTCAGGGTATAATCAAATTAAGATGCACCCTGAAGATGAGAAGCACACTTCATTCAAGACTTCGGTAGGGGTATACTATTACATAATTATGCCCTTCGGACTTAAGAATTCCGGCGTAACCTATCAATGCGCCATGAGCACAATTTTCTAGGACCATCTATGAAAGAAAGTCAAATGCTACGTAGATGGCTTGGTTGTAAAGAGTCGCATCAAAGACCATCATCTTCAAGATCTGAGAATGATGTTCAAGCTGATGCAATCCCATCAACTCAAGATTAACCCTACAAAGTCATTTTTTGGGATGTCGAGCGGCAAATTCCTCGGATTCGTCGTCATTACAAAGGGAATTCACATAGACCCGATAAGGTGCAAGCTATTCAAGAGCTTCAACCACCCAGGAATCTCAAGGAATTGAGAGGACTGCAAGGACATCTAGCCTACATCTGAAGATTCATCTCAAATCTTTCAAGTAAGTACTAACCATTCTCCAAGCTGATGAAGAAAGGTGTGTCCTTCATATGGGACGAGCCTTACCAACAAGAATTCGATGAGATCAAAACTTATCTCTCGAATCCACCTGTCTTGGCGGCCCTGGTTTCGGAGAAACCCTTCCTGATTTATGTGTGAATAATGGAGCATTCTCTTAGCACCCTCTTAGCACAGAATGACGATGCCGGCCATGAACAATGCATCTATTACCTAAGTAGAATCTTGTAGGGAGCCGAACGGTGATACCCCATGGTCGAAAAGGAGTGTTTGGCCTTGGTGTTTGCTATCTAGAAAATGCGACACTATATGGTTGGTCAAACTATACACGTCATCTCCCAAATGAATCCCATCTGAGTCTTCATGATGCAGCCTGTATCCTTAAATTAGCGCCTGGCAAGATGGGCACTCCTGCTGTCTCAATACGACATACATTTCATGCCGCAGAGCTCCGTTAAAGGACAAGCAATCTGCGATCTCATGGCCAGTCATCCGCTCGAGTTGAAGACTGACCTATTCGAAGCTATGCTAGATGAAACCCACGAGGTTAATGCAACCTCACAGGAAGAAGTTTGGTGATTGTACTTCGACGGAGCATCTCGCGTAGGCACAAGCGGGCCCGTCGTCATGGGAGTGGAGATAGTCTTGGTTTCTTCGCAAAACCACGTGTTATCCCGAGCTTTCACTTTAACTAAGTTGTGTACCAATAACGTGACCAAGTACAACACACTACTCATCGGACTCAACTTCGCCTAGGAGTTCGGGGCGAATCCCTTGAATCTTATGGTGATTCTTAGCTCATCGTCAGATAGATGACATGGGAATACGAAGTTAGAAATGACGACTTAATCCCATATCATGAAGTGACTGTCAAACTAGTTGAAATCATTCGAAATCTTCTACATTGAGCATGTGCTTCGTTCCAAGAACACGCATGCGAATGCCCTAGTGTCACTGGTAGCTAACCTAGCTCAATCGCTGGGAACAAGTCAACGCGTTATCATCGCAAGCCACCAACTATTCTGACTGGAGCATGTTCTGGAAGTGAATGCAACTCATTAGGCTACAGGTGAACTCGATCTGAGAGATTGGTGTTTCCTAATCATCGACTTCATCTTGTACAACATACCACCTGAAGATGTAAAGGAGCGAGATTCTATTCGCAAATGTGCTCTGAGATTCTACTATGATTTGATAACAAAGGCGTTGAATCGTAAGTCTAATGACGGTATGTTGCTTTGATGTCTCTCAACGATAGAAGCACGGGAAGTCCTACGGGAAGCCCATGATGGTACCTGCTGCACTCACCAACCCGGACCCAAACTTTGGGATTGCTTGCGAAGAATGGACTATTATTAGCCCAGAATAATCCACGACGATATCACTTATGCCAAGCGTTGACATACATGTCAAATCCATGCCAACTACATTCACAAACCACCCGAAGACCTGCATTCGATAGTGACTTCATGGCTATTTGAGACAGGGGGGATGGATGTCATCGGACCGATATATCGACCATCAGCCAAAGGTCATTGCTTCATCCTTACGATAACCGACTACTTCTCTAAGTGGGCCGAAGCCATTCCCTTAAGAGAAGTCAAAGCCGGTGATGTGATCAAGTTCATCAAACATCATATTGTCTACCGATACGGCGTCCCAAGACGTATCATTCATGATAACAGATCATAATTTGTTAGTCATGCATTCACACAGTTCTGTGACAAGTTCAGAATATCGAACCTGGCACCCACAGTTTATAATCCATCAACAAATGGACTACCCGAGGCTTTCAACAAGACGATTGTCAAAATCTTGACCAAGCTAATATTCAACAGCAAGCATGGCTGGAATGAAAAGCTCAGTGAAAGCTTATGGGCGTATCGTACTACAGTTCGTACACCGACCTATACCACACCTTATTCATTGGTATACGGTTGTGAAGCCGTATTACCGCTGGAGATTCAGATTCCATCCCTACGCATCGCACTCACAATGGGGATGATGATTGAATAAAGTCATCGACGACATCTCGCAGAATTAGAGGTGTTAGATGAAAAGCGGCTCAAAACTCAATAACACATTGAGTTCTATCAAGCCCGAATATCCAAGGCTTTCGATAATAAAGTCAAGCACAGATCTTCAAATGAAGGAGAGTTGGTCCTCGCTGTTCGACGACCTATGATACTCAACTCCAAAAAGAAAGAAAAATTCCAACCCAAATGGGAAGGACAATTCGTGGTAGAGATAGTCTATTCGAATGGAGCTTACCGCCTCGTCAAACCGAATGGCGATAAGATCCTGATGCCTATAAATGGCAAATTCCTAAAAAGGTAATATCTATAGTCTTCCTTCAATTCTCCTTACACTCTGACAAGTATACGAGTATAAACTGCTCCTTCCCTCCCACTAGTGCATGAGGTTAAACTGCTCCTTACCTCTGACTGGTATACGAGGTTAAATTGTTCCCCACATTTCTACTTCGGTCAAACCTTCCTACAGTTAGGACCAAAGCTAAAATCCCCTCTCGATTCATTCCACGAATGAAAGGTCCACCAAATTGAACAATCAAACATTTAAATAGTCTGGATCGTCTCAAACTCCCACTCGGTCAAACCTTTAGATAGTTAGGGCCAAGACTAAAATTCCCCCGTCGATCCTCTTCAACAGGATGACGGGTCCACTACCCACTGTCACGTTTACATTGCACCTCTGAAAATCAACTTACCAATCCTCTTCAATAGGATGGTAAGTTCTCAAAGTTGCTTCAATCACGACAATCAAATCTACTTACCAATCCTCTTTAATAGGATAGTAAGTCCCCAAAGTCGCTCCGATCATGACAATTCAATCAACTTACCCATACTCTTCAATAGGATGGTCATGTTGGCCTTCTTGTTTTGATGATATTTAACAAACAATTTACTTCTAATGTTGTTTGTCTAGTGTTTGTATAATTCTATTTATTGTAGATAAACAATAAGTTGGGGGATGGATGGAATTGCGCATTCACGATCATATCAAATGGAGGTTGGCGGAATTGTGGAGTGAAGCCTATGCAATTCAAATTAAAAATCCAAGTTCTAGCTCCATCCGTAAGTTTACCAAGTTGAGCTACATCGAAGATCTATCAAGCTTGGGTATATTTAGTTTAGGTTTTATATTATGTGTGTTAGTACTTTAAGCTCAATCATATATACATACACATATTTGGTTTTTATATATATAGTTATATATATACACAAGTTTTGGTTTATGGACTTAACAATCATTGTATACATATTTCATTAAGTCTATAAAATTATTTCATAGGGTTTCAAAACATTTTTTATGTCAAAACATCAAATTTCATGTATATCACATTTTTATGTTTTGATATCACATTTTTATGTTTTGGACACACTTGCAAAATACATGAGTTTTCACAAATGGGAAATTCAATTTGAGAAATTCTTTTTCTAACATGTTCAATTTCATGTTTATAAATGTTTTCCAAAGTTTTATAAATTTTGGAATTAATTTGTTATTATTGAATTTACAAAATCAAGTTTTTAATAAGCTCATGTTCGTGCACATGTTCATGCACATGTTCATGCATGTTTTTGCAAAACAGATACATTTTCATAATTGGGAAATGTAATTTGAAAATTTTCTTTGTTTACATGTTTATCTTCATATATACAAACATTTCTCCAAGTTTTACTAGTTTTGGAGTTGTTTTGTTATTTTTATTTGAATTTACAAAACCGAGTTTTTAATAGTTTTTTTAGAAACTATATATCTGTGTTCAAACATTTATTTCTCTCAACTAGGAAGTGATATTTCAGAAATTATTTCTCTAACATATTATTATACATGTCTAGAACATTCTCTAAAAATGTCATAATTTTTGGAGTTGATTTAATATTTTTAATTGATTTTACAAAGTCAGATACGTAAAATTCCAGCATCTGTCAAAATCTAGAAAAGTACGGTCGACCGTGCTACAGTGCAGTCGACCGTCACGGTCGACCATCAGCAGTCCAGAGACCAGTTTAATAGTTTTTCTTCTCACGGTCGACCGCCACGGTCGACCGCTGAAGTTACCGTTGCACAGTAACGGTAACTTGCTGATTTTTATTTTTTAGTGGGTTTTTGGGGTTTTTGGGGTTTTTGGGGTTTTTTGGGTTATTTTCTTCTTCCCTATATATACTCCTTTTTCATAACTATTTTCTACAACCATGAGAGTGTTTTAAAAAAGTTTAAGAAAGTTTTAACAAGGGTTTATGGTTGGTTTACTTTTGTTTAAAAAGCTTTTAAGCATTTGAGAATTTGATTTTGTGAAAACAATTTCACAAGAGCTTGAGGAGATCATCAATTGAAGTTTGGGCATTCAACTCATCTCTCTCTCACTCTTGATCTATAGAGAAGTTTTCCTAAACTCATTCTAGCTATTTATTATTTTGATTCTAATTTCCATAAGCTAGATTTATTTGAGTTTAGTTTATTTTATTGTATCTTATTATTTACACACAACCATTGAGCTTATTGTATTTCATACATAGTATAATTTGGGTTGTGGGGAGTGTAACTTAGATATTGAGCCTACATTGTGTTCTCATCTATTGTAGAGAACAAATTCATCTATTGGAGAGAACAAATTATTTGTATTTGTGAGGTTCATTGTAAGGATACACTTTGTAATACACTTGTACACCGAGAGGAGTGGTTGGTGAGAGACGGGGTCGAATCCAAGAGGAGTGGTGTCGATTGACGAACCTAGGGAGAGGTCGCATCCGAGCACTTGAGGAGGAGGACACGGACTAGGCCAACACTTAAGAGGGTGTAGAGTGTGATTGCAAGTGTGTAGTTGTAAAGTTTTCGGTTAGCTAGAAAACCAAGTGTGAGGTTTAATCATTGTTCAGGTAAACGTAGAAAACCCGGTTGTGATAGTGGAGATCTCCTCGATGTGACGAGGGAAGACGTAGGTCGTGGGGACCGAACTCCGTAATCATATTGTTTGTTTGTGATTGCATTGGCGCACTTATTTTTATGTTCATATCTTATATCGTCTTTGTATATTGCTTGTTGATTATATTACCCACTATCTAGTTTAGATTGTTTACCCTTGAGTTTATATATCCTTGCACATACATTGCATATATCTCTTTGTTAGGATATATCTTGTTGTTCATATTGCTTATCCTAGCTCATATACATTGTTGTATTTCATACTTGCTAGGATAACTTATTAATTAGTTTTAATTAGCATTTAAATCGGATTAGATTATTGGTATCAGAGCTTGGTGCTCTTTGATTTAAGGTCTAATTGCCTTGAGTTAAAGATCCAAGTTATCTTTTTGTGCTAATCTTGTTTTGATTACATTTGTCTTGCTTGCACATGCTAATCTTGTTTTGATTACATTTGTCTTGCTTGCACATATATATATTTATCATGGACATGAATTGTGTATCTTTGTTAGGCTATGAATCAAATGTTGCTCCTAAATTAGATAATTTCTCCTATGCCCAATGTTGTGTTAGATTTAAGCTATTTGTTAGATCTAAACATTTTGATTTATGGGAAATTATAGATGATGCTTATATTGTGCCCACTACGGAGAAATCCAAGTGGAATAAAAATGATCATCGAATGTTTACAATGAACAATATTTTGTTAGAATATTTGCTAAATATTTTTGATTCATCTATGACTAACAAGTTTGTTCATTTTGATAGTGCTTACAATTTATGGAAATTCATAGAAGCATATCAAGGCAACTTGGAGGAATTCATTTTGATAGTGCTTACAATTTATGGAAATTCATAGAAGCATATCAAGGCAACTTGGAGGAAATCCAACATAGGTTGGAGGATTCTTCTTCAAGTAATATTGGAGCTTCATCATGCACACGGCCACTAGGCGATAGCCCTAGTGTGGTATGCGGTTCCGAACCCGATAATGATTTATCTAGTGAGGAACTCGCTTGTGCATCTAAGAGACTATTGCATGCCTACAAGAAATTGCAAGATAATTTTATTGATTTAAAAAACAAGCATGATAATTTAGAATCCGATCATGAGGAGCTAGTGTCAAAATTGGATGTCATTGCAAAAGAAAATACCATGCTTAAGGAAAACAATGACATGTTAATTTTGGAAAATAAAAAATTAATCAGATCTATAACTAGCTTATCTCATGAAAAAAAATAATGCCATGTTAGAAGTAGAGAACATAAAAAATAATACTGCTTCTTTTATAAATAACTATTTATGTTCCACTTCTAATAAAAATACATATGTGCCTAATGATGATTTGAATCTTGTGAATAAACGCATTTCATCTTTAGATTCAACTTTGAAAACATGCATCAATAATCATAAGAAGCTTATGGATATGTGTGTTTGAAAAATAAATCTCATTTGCCAAATGTTTCTAGTAGATCACATGTTTTTAAATGTGATGTTTGTGGTAGGTTTGGACATCTTGCTAAATTTTGTTTTGATATAAAAAAGTTTCTAAATTGCAATATGTTCCAAATAGACCATTGTTTAATGATGTTTCTCATTTGCTAAATAATTTTAAAAGACCATCTATGTTTGCAAATGTTTCCCGTGCACGAGCTAATGGTCCACAAAAACAAATGGATCTCTTTCATTGCACATATTGCAATCGGAAGGGTTATTTGAGCGATTATTATTTTGACCGTGTTAGTGCACCATATGTGCCCAAACGGGTTCATAACCCTCGGGCTTTGAGCTTAAATGATAGGGGTCATGTCCCTAAACTTTTTGGTACCAAAAATACTTAGGTACCAAAACAAATTTGAGTTTAAACCAAGAATTTTAATGTTTTTATTTTTCTTTTTCTTGGTTTTGAAAATTATGCTTTGAAATCTTTGAACATGAAAATAATTTTTCTTTGATCAATTCTTTTGTTTTCATGACTATGAGTTTCAATTTTAAATGAGAGGTTTGTAGTTATATACCCTCCGGGTTTATTGGGTGTTTATTCCCAAATCTTGTTTACCGGATGCTAAAATATTTATATGGGTTGATACTAGCTCAAGAGCTAGATATGATTGCCTCTCTTGATTTTTGAAAATCAATGATGATTTGGTTTTATGTTCTTATATGATTTACTTGTGATTTATGATTTTATTGGTTGATTTGTTTTCATTTGAAAACTTTTTACATAATTCTCATGTCTTCTTGTGATTTCATAAATCTACTTTATACATTGTTTTTATGTTTGTACATTTGAGACACTTTTTCATATTGATATATTTATATGTGTTCTCATTATCCTCTTGTATGTGAGTGATATTTAGCATATATTTTTTATGCTTGCTCACATATTTGCCATGATCTTTTATTGCATATATTCTATATGGTATTTTGATAGGGGGGGCAATCCCTATATTTTTATACTCACTCATGCATATTGATAGGGGGAGCTTTCGCTCTCTTCCTTCTTTTATTTTCCCCTTTTTGATGTTATCAAAGGAGGAGAAATATTGTGAGTATATTCTTTTTGTTTATATGCATGATAATTATAATATTGTATATTCATTTCCTTTCATTGATATATCCTTTTTGTAAATTTTTTGTCATCATCAAAAAGGGGGAGATTGTTGGCCTTCTTGTTTTGATGATGTTTAACAAACAATTTACTTCTAATGTTGTTTGTCTAGTGTTTGTATAATTCTATTTATTGTAGACAAACAACAAGTTGGAGGATGGATGGAATTACGCATTCACGATCATATCAAATGGAGGTTGGCGGAATTATGGAGTGAAGCCTATGCAATTCAAATTGAACCAAGTTCTAGCTTCATCCGCAAGTGTACCAAGTTGAGCTACATCGAAGATCTATCAAGCTTGGGTATATTTAATTTAGGTTTTATATTATGTGTGTTAGTACTTTAATCTCAATCATATATACACACACATATTTGGTTTTTATATATATAGTTATATAAGGGTTTTAAAACATTGTTTATGTCAAAACATCAAATTTCATGTATATCACATTTTTATGTTTTGGATACACTTGCAAAATACATGAGTTTTCACAAATGGGAAATTCAATTTGAGAAATTCTTTTTTTTAACATGTTTAATTCCATGTTTATAAATGTTTCCCGAAGTTTTATCAATTTTGGAATTAATTTGTTATGATTATTTGAATTTACAAAATCAAGTTTTTAATAAGCTCATCTTCGTGCACATGTTCATGCATGTTTTTGCAAAACAGATACATTTTCATAATTGGGAAATGTGATTTGAAAATTTTTTTTGTTTACATGTTTATCTTCATATATACAAACATTTCCCCAAGTTTTATTAGTTTTGGAGTTGTTTTGTTATTTTCAATTGAATTTACAAAACCGAGTTTTTAGTAGTTTTTTCAGAAACTATATATCTATGTTCAAATATTTATTTCTCTCAACTGGGAAGTGATATTTCAGAAATTATTTCTCTAACATATTCTTATACATGTCTAGAACATTATCTAAAAATTTCATAATTTATGGAGTTGATTTACTATTTTTAATTGATTTTACAAAATCAGATACGTAAAATTCCAGCATCTGTCAAAATCTGGAAAAGTGCGGTCGACCGCCACGGTCGACCGTAAGCAGTTTAGAGACCAGTTTTGTAGTTTTTCTTCTTACGGTCGACCGCCACGATCGACCGCCGAATTTATCATTATACAGTAACGGTAACTTGCTGATTTTTGTTTTATAGTGGACTTTTGGGGTTTTTTGGGTTGTTTTCTTCTTCCCTATATATACCCCTTTGTCATAACTATTTTATACAACCATGAGAGTGTTTTAAATAAGTTTAAGAAAGTTTTAACAGTGGTTTATGGTTGGTTTAAGTTTGTTTAAAAAGCTTTTAAGCATTTGAGAATTTGATTTTGTGAAAACAATTTCACAAGAGCTTGAGGAGATCATCAATTAAAGTTTGGGCATTCAACTCATCTCTCTCTCACTCTTGATCTATAGAGAAGTTTTCCTAAACTCATTCTAGATATTTATTATTTTGATTCTAATTTCTATAAGTTAGATTTATTTGAATTTAGTTTGTTTTATTGTATCTCATTATTTACACACAACCATTGAGCTTATTGTATTTCATACATAGTATAATTTGGGTTATGGGGAGTGTAACTTAGAGATTGAGCCTACATTGTGTTTTCATCTATTGTAGAGAACAAATTATTTGTATTTGTGAGGTTCATTGTGAGGATACACTTTGTAATACACTTGTACACCGAGAGGAGTGGTTGGTGAGAGACGGGGTCGAATCCAAGAGGAGTGGCGTCGATTGATGAACCTAGGGAGAGGTCGCATCCAAGCACTTGAGGAGGAGGACACGGACTAGGTCAACACTGAGAGGGTGTAGAGTGTGATTGCAAGTGTGTAGTTGTAAAGTTTTCGGTTAGCTAGAAAACCGAGTGTGAGGTGTAAACGTTGTTCGGGCAAACATAGAAAACCCGGTTGTGATAGTGGAGATCTCCTCGAGGTAAGGAGTAGAGACGTAGGTCGTGGGGACCGAACTCCGTAATCATATTATTTGTTTGTGATTGCATTGGCACACTTATTTTTATGTTCATATCTTATATCGCCTTTGTATATTGCTTGTTGATTATATTATACACTATCTAGTTTAGAATGTTTACTCTTGTGTTAATTATACATCCTTGCATATATCCCATAGTATATCTCATTGCTAGGATATTTACCTCTGTTCATATTGCTTATTCTTGCTTGTAACATATTGTATATCTCTCTTGTAAGAATAATTTATTAATTAGTTTTAATTGGCATAAAATCAGATTAGATTAGCATAAGACCCTAATCCCCCCCCCCCCCCCTCTAGGGTCCAACAGGTAAGTCCTCAAAGTCGCTCCGATCGCGACAATCAAATCCACTTACCAATCCTCTTCAATAGGATGGTAAGTCCCTAAAGTCGCTCTGATCGCGACAATCCAACCAACTTACCTATCCTCTTTAATAGGATGGTAAGTCCTCAAAGTAGCTCCGATCGCGACAATCCTATCACTTTAACACTAAACCTCGAACAAAATCCCCGACCAATCCTCTCCAATAGGATGGTGGGTCTACAAAACTATCATGTTAATGATTACATCTGATAGTCAACCTCGTCATCCCGCAAATGACATCGTCCGATCAGTCGTCACACTCCTACATCCCTGAACAATTTGATCTATTTCGTGCGCTCTAATATTCTTACAACAATCAATAGATAATAGCCTACCATGCGATGTGCTACTATATCAATCAATCGTCACACTCATATGTCCCTGAACAATTTGATTTCCCCAACACCGTCATTCTCGCAAATGACGTTATTCGTTTATAATGGCCTACCAAGCAATGTACCGTATTTACTGTTATTCCCAAGTAATGACCTACCAAGCGATGAATCATTATTCGGACCCTCGAGTGACCACTTAAGCAAGCGGTCACTCATTTTTGGGCCAAGTTGTTATATCTAGCGACATGGCCTAACCTAGTTACTGTAGGCGTATAAAATTACCTATAGGTCCCTTAGCATGGTTCAGCATGATGGTTCGACAAATTAACGGATGTTCGAGCGACGAGGCGATAAAGCACACAAACAACGGCATATGTTCGCCTGTGGAACCAATCCAACAGTTCGGAAAGTCAACGAGTCGTCCAACGACAAAATAGATTTGTACTCAAACACCGAGGCGGAAATACTGCCAAATAAAGACCCGGGCTATCAAATCAAAGTCCGGACGAATCAAACGAAGAACTGAAAGACGGAAAACACCGGAAAACGGCGAAACGGAACACACCCGGGGACTCGGCCTAAACCGAGCCAACCCGGGGTGGCTCGGCCCAAGCCGAGCCACCCCAGGGTGGCTCGGTGGCCGAGCCACCCCAGGGTGGCTCGGCATGAGCCGAGCCACCCTCAGGTGGCCCGACTCCCCCCCCTCTCTCTCTTGTGCACAAAGGCACAGTTCAGAGAGGCTATAAATAGGGGGGGTGGTTGTTCATTTGAGGGACTTCTTCTGAAACTTTTGAGAGAGCCGAAACTCTGCCGGATTGTCACCTCAACTCGGAGATCTGAAGGCTTGAAGACTTGGAGACCCGGATTTGATTCTTAGCGAGCACCCGCACCGAAAAAGGCAGGAGTTCGAGAGAGTCTAATCCTCAGATCTACGTCGTTACACTCCGGATCTAAGCTTGGTTCTTAGATCCCGAGATTCGAGCGGTCGTTTCCTTGGTGAAACGATCCCTCCCGGCTATTATCTCCTTGGTGGGATAATACCCGTAATACGTCGTAGATCTGCTTGGATCCAGATCACGCGGTGGTCCACGGTAAGCAACCCCGGCGCAGGCAAACAACCCACAGAAGCAAGAGACCGGATAACAGGATCTTGTGATTTGTTCGGTAAAAGAGAGAAGTTGTAATTTTGATTTCTTTGTTTTATTTTGATTTTCATTGTAAGCCGGATCTTATAAAAAGACCGGATCTCTTTGTAACGCATAAAGTTGTTAACTGAGTGCAATGACATCGATAATGAAGAAAACACCAACTTTTCCCGCGAACAATCTGGCGACCACAGTGGGAGCCACCGATCTCACTGCTGAGATCGGAGCGTCGCAGCCGCGGATCTCGATCCCGGTCGTGGAGGAGGTCGAGTATGAGTTCGACCAACAGAAGTACGAGGAGTACGTGTCCTCGTCTGGATCTACCTCCTCCCCCAAGTCCAAGAAGTTTCAGAAGTTCTCCTCCAGGAGAAAAGTCCGTTGGTGCGAAGAAGTTGAAGCCACCAACGACGACCTCACCCCATTCGACGCCGAAGTTGCGTCAGGTGAAGTCCTACCGGCCTCGAAGCAGGTCAAATCCGCCGTCGAAGGCGTGGTGATTCTCTCTAAGAGAGCTCGCCAGAGGCAGCGCCAACGCCTCGCGAAGCAGTTCGCCAAGGCCATGGAGTCTGTTGACGGGGTCCGTTACCATGCGGATCTGAAGAACAAACGAGGCAAACAGCCTCAACAGCAAATGAAGGATGGTTCCTCCAAGCCATCAACAATGGAGTGGGTTCGTGTCAAACGGGACCGCTCGACACTGGAGGAACGTATCCGCAAGCGCCGCGCATTATCTGCGCAAGCGCGGGCTAAAGCTGAAGAAGCCCGTCGCAAGCTACAGCGTGAGGTGGCCGAGAAGCAGCCATCGACTCGCAAGGTTTGGAAGCCGAAGTCTGGAGTGGTTCAGACTAAGGAGCAAAACCCGCAACCGCCAAAGGTTCAACACCCGGCAAATCAATCCAAACGGCCGGTGATTTCTGCAACTGCTCCGGGAAATCCTGCAGGACCATCCCAGGAGAGAAAGTCAGTTTTGGAGCGCCTCGGTCCTATTCCCAAAGAACGAGGTAAAGCTCCAGTCCAAGAACGCTTGGGACCAATGAAGAAGTCCCAAACAATATCACATGCTGGAGGTCGCCGCAACCCGCAGCACTTGGAGAAAATTGCGGCGCCCAAGCGCACAACTTTGCGCATAGAAGTACAGGAGCCTGCTGGAGATTCACGCTCACAAAGGCGCGTTTCAAGGCGTGCGACTCTGGACGGTCCGAAGAAGATAAACCATCCTCAGAAGGAAATGTTGTCGTCTGATGACGACGACGTTATACCTGGGAGAATGTGCCAACACACGATGGGTTGCTCCAACCGTCAAACGGACGAGCTGTACTATCGTGCAGGGGGTACGAATAAAACCAGAAAGAGGAGCCCTCAAAGATTAGAAGCGCAATGTCCTTGCTCGAAGCTTATTCGGGCAGTACTCTCAGAATGCAACTGTGTCAAGACAGTCCCTGACAGGGTTTCAGTATTCGAGAGACTTAGTGTCGAAACGCCAAAACCAAGGCATAGGCGTTTCCAACGAAGAAGAATAGCGGTCAAAGACGGTGAACATCCGAGAGTCACCGCCAACATGACCAACAGAGGGACGTCGATACGAGATGATCTCGAAACAATACTGAAAGCATCCCGACCTAGAACCCGTCTGCAGTCCGGAGCCATTGAACGAGCAACCTATGGTAGGGTTCGGACAAGACACCCTTCAGAAGATGAAGAATCCGATGCCGGTTCCGCGGTGGCGTCAGATAATACTGTATCCAGTGAGGGACAACCCCGCGAGGCCCTGATGATAAGCGCGGAACAGATGGCCAAGATGCTTGAAGACGCTTTGGCTAAACAGAAAGAAAGTTTCAAATTTGAAATGGATATGGCCATGCAGCGGATGAGAGAAATGCATGACCAACAGATCCAAGCATTGGCGAACCAACAAGGCGAGCAGAATCATCGTAACCCGATTAATCTGGAAGATGAGGATGCGAATGCTCGTAATACCAATGATCCTCCCGTCAACGCAGGGGGTGGTAATGAGAATGCTGGCGAAGAAACCAGCGAAAACCTGAAGATCAAAAATCTCGAGAGCAAAATCAATACGTTGATTTCCGCTCAAGAGACAAAAAAGACGGGCATTCCTTGTCCATACCCAAGGGAGTGGGAATCAATCCCATATCCGGCGAAGTTCAGTCTAATTAACTTCACGCCGTTTAATGGGATGGGTTCCCCTACTCAGCATTTGATATATTTCAAATCGCACTTGGGAGTCATCTCTGGTAATGAACCTCTGATGGTGCGGTCATTCGTTGGCACTCTTCGCGGAGCCGCCTTCGATTGGTATCGTCGCCTCAAGCCAGGGAGCATAAATAGCTGGGACGACATGGAGTCAAAGTTCCTCGCAAACTTCTTCGATGACGACACCGAAGTTTCTATTGGGTCATTGCTCGATGAGAAGCAGAAAGACGGGGAGTTGGTCGACACCTTCGTCAAGAGGTTCCGCAACAAGGCGATGAATTGCCGGGACCCGATCACCGAGGAGTTTATACTCCAGACCTGCCACAACAACCTCTCGCTGGACGTGTTGGAAGCAATGGGCACGGCACCATCCAAGACGTGGAAGGATTTGAAAGTCCGAGGGGAGCAAGCTGAGCGGTTCATCAAAAGGAAGAAGGCGGAGAGAGGTCAACCGGCAACAAATCTTCCGAAGCAGAACTTTAACCAAAGAGGAAAAGGTAAAGCTCAGTTTAATGCTGTTGATGCTAACCAAACCTTTCAGTTGCAACCTCAGCAACAGCAGCAGCAACGGGCACCGCAACAGCCACAGCAGCAACGAGCGCCACAGCAATCCCAACCTCATTGGCAGCAGCGGTCCCAGAAGCAAAAGTCTTTGGAGCCAAGGTTTCCAAAGACATACTCCTTCAAAGACGACGAGGTGCCCGGCATTTTCAAATATTTGTTGGAGAACAACAAAATCCAGCTGCCAGCAATCGTGGATCAGGAGGGAGCAAACAAGGTGACGGACCCAAAGTACTGCGCGTATCACAGAGCGGTCCATCACCCTACGAGGTCGTGCTACCACCTCAAGGACAAAATCCAGGCACTCATTGACGTGGGCGTTATAACCCCGAAGCCTGCCAAGAACGTGGGAGCGAACGCCGTATCAATCAGTTTCGGATCGGTACCTACGACTTGGT
The DNA here is from genome assembly GCF_001876935.1 of Asparagus officinalis. Taxonomy (NCBI): domain Eukaryota; kingdom Viridiplantae; phylum Streptophyta; class Magnoliopsida; order Asparagales; family Asparagaceae; genus Asparagus; species Asparagus officinalis. Next base: position 98,543,474 of record NC_033800.1, read on the forward strand.
TCGAGCCAAAGCACATCACCAAAGTCGGGATGAAGACGGTGAACGACGACCCGCATGGACAGCGCCAAAAAGGACTTGTGCCGCACACAGCTCCAAATGGTGAAATCCTATGGGTTCACCCCGACCTAATTGAAGATGAACAATGGGCCGGATCGTCATCAAAGAAGAAATCCAAAGGGAAAGGAAAGTCTTGCTGTGGAGTCTCTGCTATCCCGGGAGAAGATGACGAAAGTATTCTCGCTTTTCCACTCTCCGAAGAAGAACAAGAGGTCTTCGCCACTAGAAGCGGAAATGAGTATCACTACAAATATCCACCACCCAGTGAACAGGGGGTGAATAAACGGGGACCAGCCAAAACTCTCACGGAGATGGGGGTGATTGCGAGTACTACACCGGGTGAATATGCTAGAAGACAGCTGGTGAATAATCCAAAGGAGAAGAATCCTCAGGAGATGCAAAATCCGAAACAGCCTCGTTTCAGTCGTCCGATTGGAAGAGACAAACCGGAAAGCTCGAAAACTCCGCAAGTCTTTGATATAATGGCTCAACTCTGTGTGTTACTTCGAAACTATCCCGGTTATATCTCTACGACCCAAACGTCAGCTCTCACTTATTGCTCTAGTAGCCATCCTCCAAAATTCGATCTACATCAACCAAACCTCAATTGTAAATACCAAAAAAGGAATTATCTGCTCTCTTTAGACACTCTCGTGCGTTTATCTTCTTACACTATCAATATTTATCTAGTTCAAGGTATGTGCATAACATACATAAACCTGTAAGTAACAACTTGGACTAACCATTAACATGCATCATCAGGGCTAAGCACCATAACACTTCGCCCCCAGCTTACCCCCTCCTAATGATATACCCCGACTATGAGCCCAAGGTATACCGGTCCCTCCCTGGTATACACTTCACCGAATCGGTATCTATCTGCATGGAAAACATGTACACAAATGTATTACCTCATATCTGATCGAAGTTTGATCTCTAAATGATGATAGCCTGATACGTATCCCCTTTTTATCTCCTAATTTTATATTTGTATTCTTTTTTATCTATAATGTAAGTGTATTTTTTTTAATTTAACTCGAAAATGTATTTTCGTTTGCATCCCCTACATCATTTTGCGAGTAGAAATGGTCGATTGCATGAATTACACTAAGAATTCGTTTAGGTGGGGTTATTTCGCTCATTGTTCCCTAACTCGACAAGCAGAAAATTCATTAATCTTTATGTCATATAGATATCTTCATCAATTCCAGTTCAACCCCAAGCATATTTGTGCCACTTTCATTAAATTGCACAATATAGACCATACACCATTAACCCTTCACATTTACCTCAAAAGCCGAATGTTGTTGCAAGCCTTAGCATCCAAATAATTCAAACAACATTTACATCTTCCTCTTTCCATGTAAATCCAATACCAGCGCACCATATTGAGCACAACAACACAAATAACCCACAACAATTTCTAAACTATACAGCCAATTGCGAAGCAACAAACCAAATGTATTACCTAGAGTAGAGTTTTACATCCCTTCGCCCCAACTTACTGCAGCACATTCCATACACGCGTTATTTCGTGCTGGAATGTGGCGTAGTTGAGCCCCATTATATTCAAAGACTTATGCGGAGTCCGAGCCTTTCCGTCGTTTGTCCTCTTGCCATCAGCGCCGCGACTGATAGACTGAGGCTGTTTCGGATGTTTGCATCACCTGATCCTGAGGATTCCTTTCTCCTGTTGGTACCTTATTTCCACCCCGGGCTGTTCCTTGCTATGCATCATTCACCCCCGGTGTACGTAACTCCGCAATCCATCCTCCCCCATCTTCCGTGAGAGTTTGGCTTCTTCGTCTATTCAACCGCCCTGTTTCACCTGGGTGGTGGATATTTGGAGTGATAGTACTCATTTTC
>NC_033800.1:98549191-98556885 GCF_001876935.1 Asparagus officinalis
TGGCTCCCACTGTGGTCGCCAGATTGTTCGCGGGAAAAGTTGGTGTTTTCTTCATTATCGATGTCATTGCACTCAGTTATAAACTTTATGTGTTACAAAGAGATCCGGTCTTTTTATAAGATCGGCTTACAATGAAATCAAAATAAACAAAGAAATCAAAATTACAACTTCTCTTCTTTACCGAACAAATCACAAGATCCTGTTATTCGGTCTCTTGCTTCTGTGGGTTGTTGCCTGCCGCCGGGGTTGCTTACCGTGGACCACCGCGTGATCTGGATCCAAGCAGATTCGACTATTACGGGTATTATCCCACCAAGGGATAATAGCCGGGAGGATCGTTGTCACCAAGGAAACGCACGCCTCGAATCTCGGGATCTAAGAACCAAGCTTAGATCCGGGTGTAACGACGTAGATCTGAGGATTAGACCCTCTCGAACTCCTGCTTTTTCGGTGCGGGTGCTCGCTAGAATCAAATCTGGTCTCCAAGTCTTCAAGCCTTCAGATCTCCGAGTTGGAGGTGACAATCGGCAAGCAGTTTCGGCTTCTCCAAAGTTTTCAGAAGAATCCCTCTAATGAACAACCACCCCCCTATTTATAGCTCTCTGAACTGTGCTTTGTGCACAAGAGAGAGGGGGGGGGAGTCGGGCCACCTGGGTGGCTCGGCCACCGAGCCACCCTGGGTGGCTCGGCTTGGGCCGAGCACGGGTTGGCTCGGTTTAGGCCGAGTCCTCGGGTGTGTTCCGTTTCGGCCGTTTTCTGGTGTTTCCGTCTTTCAGTTCTTCGTTTGATTCGTCCGTACTTTGATTTGATGCCCGGGTCTCTTATTTGGCAGTATTTCCGCCTCGGTGTTTGAGTACAAATCTATTTTGTCGTTGGCGACTCGTTGACTTTCCGAACTGTTGGATTGGTTCCACAGGCGAACATATGCCGTTGTTTGTGTGGCTTTATCGCCTCGTCGCTCGAACATCCGTTAATTTGTCGAACCATCATGCTGAACCATGCTAAGGGACCTATAGGTATTTTATACGCCTACAGATACCCCTCAAAGTGTTTCAGCCATCATTTTTATACGAGAGTCTGAATGCTTTGGATATGATTCCACTACCCTTTGTCAGTGTAACGGGACTGGAATGACCTTCGGTTCTGTATTCTTTCAATCCTCCGGTCATTCAGTGCTTCGTAGAATGGCCTGTAATGGGTTCCGTGCGCATTTTATTGTCTGACCGTTGTTTTGGAATTTGAATTGAAGTCCCGATTCCTATTTTGTCATATCTTTAAAACTTCGGTTGGTTGGTTCGCGACGGTGCAACTACGCTCGATTGTCCGGACTAAAAATACCATTACAGCAAGCATGTGTTTCACGTCACGCGCCGTTTAAAAACCTTGTAGGGCACGCTGATCATAGATATAGCCGCTAGATGAGTGTTAGCGTATGATCAACATCGTTGAATATATTCGGTATAACATACGTATTATATATATATGATATGCATATAACATATTATAGTAAACCTTTTAGGGTTCATTTAAAGGTGCCTTAGATGTTATTTATTTTACTTGTCTTTTCTTCAGTAGCTGATGGATGCTTCCCTTTTTGGTAGATTTGCGGCGTGAATCCTCATTGTTACCGATTGTCCAACGGACGTCGTACCAGGTTATTTGTAAGTCTTTCTTCTAGTAAGTTACTGGTTTCAGTCATATTCTCTTTGTTCCAGGCCACAAAATTATTTCATCCTAAGTGCAAATAGATAAACTTTGGCTCCGAACAAGCCTTCAATAAGGGAAAACTTTAGTTGGTATACTCGACTATTTACACCTTTCTTGGTGTGATTTGAAAGACTCGATTTCCGTGTCCCAAATTAAAAGTTGTTAACTGAGTGCAATGACATCGATAATGAAGAAAACACCAACTTTTCCCGCGAACAGTTACAGCTTAACAGTTGTAATTAACCCAACCCGACACCTCGAATGGCTAAGGATAGAGAAATTTTTTTAGCATTAAGTCTAAAAGAAACTTCTCGATAACTCATCATACTAAGGAGAATAGTATGGCTAGCCCGATTCAAACTGTAATCGGTAAAGACAAATCAAACTCATTGATAGCTGAGGGTTTGCTAAAAATCCTAAGTGTTAGTCAACAAGAAGGAAAAATACACGAGTTATTCGAAACGTAATGATCAGATGACAAAGGCATAATTTCATTCATGACAGTAGATTTTGAAACAATACATTCGAACAAAGTCATAACAATACATTCAAACGTAGAAAACAAAAATGTCTCAAAATCAACCCCGTCGGGCTTAGTCTAGCAGGCTAAAGGATGCAAGCTCAGCCTTAATAGCGGCTAACTCCTTCGCCCGGTCCACTCAAATCTGATCCTCCACCTCGTTCTGGAGCTTGGCCTCGAAAAGAGCATCAGCAGCAGTAGCAGCCGCGTCTTCTCGATGCAGCCCTCGTTCTGGAGCTTGGCCTCGAAAAGAGCATCAGCAGCAGTAGCAGCCGCGTCTTCTCGATGCAGCACATGCGCTTCCATCTCTCTTTTAGCAGCACTGTGGACTTTGGTACTCTCGAGCTGAAAGGCCCTCAGGGTCGACTCTCCCTGGGTAGACTCAACCCCTGTACGAGTGACGATGGAGGCATAGGCGCCCATGTTAGTCTGCAAGTGACGGTGCCGCTCCACCAAGTTCGCGATGATAACCTCCTGCTCCGATGTCCTCTTCTCTCGAGCTTTACACTCACGAGAAGCTTTGATCCGAGTTTTAATTATGAGTGGTGCTACTTCATCACGTGGGTCGGAGAACACCAACCCTTCCAAGTGGTGCATAACTTCCTCTAGGTGAATGAGCTTTTGCTCACAATGCCTAGCCATCCTGATACCATCCATATGCTAGATGTCCTTCAAGCTATCTACTACAAAGGGGTAAAAGTAAAAAAGGTGCCCCATTTAATGCTAATGATAGAGATTGCTTGTTTTATAGTATTCTATGACCATTGGATGAGGCCCTACACAGATACAGGGTCTGGAGAAGCAGATTCTTGACCAGGGGTCATCATAGCAATGGGCTAGATCCGGTGGAGTGGCCCTTCGTCATCAATGGGCAGCCTCCATCCATAGCCCCTATGTTGGTTGGGTCAAAGAAACCAGGATTAATTCGGGGTTGATGGGAATTGCGAAGCAGGTGTTGGGGTGGGTAGATCTTCTTCATCATCCGAGATTAGGATATGCTCAAATTTGGTAGGCTCAAATCTCGCTGGTCTTCTCTTGCGAGCGTTCACCTTATATTGGTCAGCTTCCTCTGCAGTGAGAGATCTCTTTCCGGATGACCTCAGTATACGAGGCCTAACAATTGGGACCCCCCCCCCTCTCAAGCTTCAAAATGCAACAGAAAGAAGTTAGAAATTTTGACTCAAAATGTCAAAAAAAATTCTAAGTCTTGAAGACAGACGGCCTGCGAAGTGCAGGCAAGCTCCATCATGCGAGCGAGCAAACAAAGCTCGCCTGACAAAGGCAGAAGCTTGCCAGACAACCGAGCTTGCTTGACAAAGGTCAGAGCTCACCTGATGAAACCAAGAGCTCGTCGATCAAGCAGAGCTCGCCTGACAAAGGCAGAAGCTCGCCAAACAACCAAGCTCGCCTGACAAAGGCCAGAGCTCACCTGATGAAACTAGGAGCTCACTGATCAAGCAGAGCTCGCCTGATGAAGGCAAAAGTTCACCTGATAGACAAGCTCCCCAGAATAGCAGAGTCTCGCCTGATTAGATGAAGCTCGCTAGAAGATGAACATGAATTTGTTCGTCTTCTTCACTTTTAGTCCCTTCGACTTACCATGGTGAGGTTGAGTCACGTCGGTGGCGGCAACGACGGCGACGTCAGTAGCGAGGTTAGAAGAAGCGGCGTTCTTCTTCCCCTTGGAGACGGGCACCTTGCATTTGGGGCCCATTTTGAGCTCGAAGAGAAGAGAAAATGAGGATGAGAGTTCAAGTTTTCTTCGAAGGCTTGAGAGTTTCGAATGGAACAGTAGTCTCCCCGCGAGGGAGACGAACGTCTTATATAGACGAATCTCAACGGTTGAGATCCACCATCACAACCGAAACGAATAGCTCAGATCGTCTATGATGGTTTGATTCAACAGTTTGAATCAAACGGCCATGAGCACATTCCTAATAGCGAGACGTTCGGAATTCCGAGCGAATGGTGGAGATTTGGCTGTTCAGACTAAACGGCCATGATCTCTCGTCGAAACGATGATTGAGATCAGAGATGCCATGATTTCTCGTCGAAACGATGATTGAGATCAGAGATGCTACTAAATCAATAGCCCAAATCAGGCACGTGAAGACGAGGCGTTGCCTTAGTTGGCAAGCGTAAGGAACTGCCTGCAAACACATGGCTCGCCTGCCACCAACTTGAGCCTCGCCGGCAACCATCAACTCGCGTTCAAGCATGAAGCTCACCTTGTGACATTTGAAGCTCGCCTTGTGATGTTTGAAGCTCACCTTGTGATGTTTGAAGCTCGCCTCCCCTGCCAATGGCTTGAGCTCGCCTAAAGAACTCGAGCTCGCCTACACTTCATCAAGCTCGCCTGAAGAGCTCAACTCAACAAAAGGGGCTTAAATTTGCCCAAACCAATGAACAGTGGTCCTCTTCATTCAAAGTGTTCTAGACCATATTCAAACTGATTTAGGTTTAAAAACTTTGAAGGGGGTTTTGTAGGGAATAAAAATTGCCTTTAAGAGAGCTCAAGCATCGCCTATTTGAGTACGCTTGCGTGCTCAAAGCAAGCAAAAGATCGCCTGTTGGCTTGACTTGCCAGCACAAGTCAAAGCTCACCTGCATTCAAGAGGCCAAGCAAAGCTTGCCTGCATTCAAGAGGTCAAGCCAAGCTCGCTTGTTTGCTTGGCTTTCGCATGCCGAGCCAACCTTGCCGTGTTTGTTTTGGCCCTCGCCTGCACGGAGCCAAAGCCCGGCCTACTCGAGCCAAACCTCACATGTTTGATTGGCTTGCTTGCATGAGCCAAACCTCGCCTGTTCGTTTGGACTTGCCTACATATGCCAAACCTTGCCAACCGTGCCTGATTTCTTGACTCGCCAGCACGAGTCAAGCTCGCCTGATTATCGAGCTCACAAGCACGAGATCGATCTCGTCTGAATGCCTTGCTCGCCCGCACGAGTCAATCTTGCCTACAGTGAGTTCACCCACACGAACTCAGCTTGTCAACAAATGCCAGCTCACACACTTGAGGGACCCGCTAGCCGATCCCGCCTGTTCGCCAAGTTCGCCTAAACGTTCAAGCAGTTCTCAAGCTTGCCTGTAAGCCTGTCAATCCTGCCTGAATAGTGCAAGTCGTTGCTTGCTCGTCGGAGTGGGTACACCCACTTCCCACGTCCTGAGTAATGAGTCATGGCTCCCATCACACCTATAGTGCTCACATTCCATAGCTATAGGGGGAGTATGCTACTTTTTACTCTTATTGGTGGTCACATCCCACAAATCAAGGGATGGCACATGCCTTCCCTTGCCTATTTATAGGATCCCTTTGCTAAAGTGAAAGGGGTTCAGCTAGCAATTGGGTGGAGAAGCTTGGCATTTTCAAGACTCTTTAACTAGGGGCTGGATCATTTGGAGACTTGGTCTTAAGGCTCTTGGTTTCTTCCTTTTGGAAACTAGCTAATTAGCTCCCTCAAGGCTCTTCAAATAGAAATCTTCATTGGGTTGCTTGGTAGAACCTCCCTAGCTATAAGCTTAGATTGTTGAAGCAGACTCAATCTGAACTCTTAGATTTGAGACTCATTAGCTCTCTGCAAACTCTTGCATTGTAGCCCTCTCTAAGCTTTTGGCCTTGATACTCATCAAACTCGAGTATAATCGAACTCAATCACACAAGAGCTTCTACTGCATACTGAAGCTCAATTGCAATTTCGGTCGTATCGTCCAAGGGAAGCAAACTCAATGAAAACATTCTAGGAAGGCATCATATCACTACCGAAGAACACATGTTAAACAAGAATAGCTTTCTCTTCGATTATGTTATAATTGTTGATCCTTAGTTTATAATAAGTCATTCTTATTAATACAAACAAATCCCTTTTCGGGAGTCAATTTTTACACCTAACAGAGTGCTATCTGAAAAATTCTTTTTCAAACAAGTTTGCCTTTATATTTAAAAACATTCCCCAAAGTTTTACTATTTTTAGAGTTCATTTGTTATTTTAATTTGATTTTACAAAGTCAAATTTTCAACTTAAAACCTGTTTCTGGGAATGTGTCAGTTTTTAATCGACCGGGATTCACCCATCGGTCGACCGACTAAAAGAGTGTTTTCTGTGTTTAGTTCTCAGAGTATTTCAATCGACCAACACACTTGCATCGGTTGACCGATAGACACCCATCGATCGACCGACACAGGTCTACCGGTCGACCGACATTGTGGCCGTTGCAAGCTAACAACTAGTCTTTCCAGACCCGAATTTTTAGGGTTTTTATCTATTTCCTTGGTTTTGGGCTATTGTCTTGAGTTCATATAAATACCCTCAGCCCTTAACACTTAGACCTATCTAAGAAAGTTTTAAAATAAAGTTTAAGGGTGTTTAACTTTGTTTTAAGTGTGTTTTACAAAAGTTTATATGAAGTGGTTTTCACAAGAGCAAGAGAAGATCATCAATTCGTGTTTGGGCTTCAACCTCATCTCTCTCTCTCTCTCTCTCTCTCTCTCTCTCTCTCTTGTTTTTTAGAGAAGATTTCTCTAAACTCAATCTCTAGCTATATACATTTATTCATTGCTTATTCATTTTTTAAGACTAGAATTTGTATTGAGTTTAGTTTTGATTTTATTGATACTTATTATTTACACACTCTCTCTCTCTCTCTCTCTCTCTCTCTCTCTCTCTCTCTCTCTCTCTCTCTCTCTCTCTTGTTTTTTAGAGAAGATTTCTCTAAACTCAATCTCTAGCTATATACATTTATTCATTGCTTATTCATTTTTTAAGACTAGAATTTGTATTGAGTTTAGTTTTGATTTTATTGATACTTATTATTTACACACACCTACTTGAGCATAAGTATTTCATGCATAGTATATTAGGATTGTGAGAGTGTAACATTGAGTGGGGGCTTAATTGTGTTCTCATCTTGTTTAGATAACAAACCATTTGTTATTGTGCTTAATTGTGAGATACACTTTGTAATACACTTGTACACCGAAAGAAGTATGTGGTGAGAGACGGGGTCGATTCCAAGAGGAGTGACGTCAGTAGTAAAGCCTAAAGAGAGGTTGTAAATTTGAGCACTTGAGGGAGGCAACACTTGAGAGACTAACACTTGAGGTTGTAGTGTGTGATTGCATTGTGAGTGATCGTGAAAGTTTTCGGTGAGCTAGAAAACCGAGATAGTGAGGTGTAAACATTTTCGCTTAGCATTGAAAACTGATTGTGATAGTGGAGTTCTCCTCGAGAGTGGGGAGCGAAGACGTAGGTCGGAAGGACCGAACTCCGTGATCATTTTCTTATGTTTGCATTGGTTATTTGCCCGCTATCTTGTTTATATTGTTTCATATTTATATTGCCCTTAGTTTAATTTATATCATTGCATATAATTTGTTGTTTATTATACTTTCTAGGATATAATTGTTAATAAGTTTTAAATTAGCATTAAATCAGATTAGATTAGCATATACCCTATTCACCCCACCCCCCC
>NC_033800.1:98556895-98568516 GCF_001876935.1 Asparagus officinalis
AAGTAATTTCATTTGATATCAGAGCTTGATACTCTTTGATTTGTTTCTTAACCACCTAGAGTCAAAGATCCTTGCTTTGTTATATTGCTAATCTAGTTTAGAGATTATTTTTATCTTACTTGCATAATTTACTATGGACATGAAAAGTACACCTACTTTAGGTTATGCTATTAATATTGCTCTAAGAATTGATAATTTCTCCTATGCTCAATGATGTGTTAGATTTAAATTTTTAGTTAGATCTAGACACTTCGATTTGTGGGAAATAATCGATTGTACTTATATTGTACCCACTTTGGAGAAATCCAGGTGGAGTAAAGATGATAAAAGGATGTTTACCATGAACAAGCTTTTGTTAGAATTTCTACTTAATACTTTTGACTCATCGATATCTAACACGCTTGATTTGTTTGATAGTGCTTACACATTGTGGAAATTCATAGAAGCACATCAAGGAAACTTAGAGGAGATCCAACGAGCTTTGGCAGATTCCATTTCAAGTTCAATTGGAGTCTTATCATGCACATGGACACTAGGTGATAGCCCTAGTGAGGTATGTGAGTCAAATACCGATGACAATTTATCTATTGACGAACTTGCATATGCATATGAAAAATTAATGCATGCCTATAACAAATTGCATAAAATTTTTGTAAATTTAAAAAGCAAGCTATTGAATTGAAATCCGATCATGAGTCACTAACTTCTAAATTTAATACTATTGTTAAAGAGAATGTGATCGTCAAAAAAATAATAAAAAATTAAAACTGGATCATATTGCTTTGACTTCAAAAGTTGCTAGCTTAACTCATAAGAAAAACAATATCATGTTAGAAGTAGGGACTATTAGTAATGAATTTATATTATTTAAAAATGATCATGTTTGCTCTACTTCCATTGTCAATGATATTATGTCAAATAATGAGTTGAATAATATTAAAAACCGCATTACTTCTTAAATTCAACTTTAACTACATGCATTGACAATAATAAGAAATTAATGGATATGTGTGCTAAGTCTAGTGCAAATAATTCAAAATCATCCACTCACTATGCACACATATATAGTAAAGTTTATAAGTAATTTGTTTACAGTCGTAAAGACCATTTAGCAAAATTTTGCTATGATGCACAAAAATCCACTAAGTCCAATATTATTAAACCTTGTGCATCCCACCAAGTTTCTTCATCATCATCACACACACACACATGCACCAATTGCTATTATAAGCATGATAGTGTGTTTAAATTTGAATATTGTGGTAGATTTGGCCATTTGGCAAAGTTTTATTTTAATTTAAGAAAAGTTTCAAATTTGCCAAATATCTCAAAAGACCATGTTTGTTTAATAATGTTTCACATTTGTAAAGAGCTTCAAATAAATTACCTTTGTTTGTAAATGTTCCTCGTGAACACTCATATGGTCAACATATACAAATGCATCCTTTTCATTGCACATATTACAATTGGAAGGATCATTTGTATAATTATTGCTATTACCAGACACGTGCACTAAATACGCCCAAATGATATCATAACCCTAGGGCATTAAGCTTTATTGATAAGAGTCATATCTCTAAACCCTCCGGCACTAGAAATATTTGGGTGCTAAAAACCATTTGATTACAAAACAAGTTTCTTGCATTTTCCGTTTTCATTTCTTCTTTTGGAAAACGTATTTGCAAAACTTATTTTTGACAATATATTGATCTAAATTTTACTTAAATGAAAACAAAACTTACTTTTGGAATGACAATTCTTATTGATTGATTTTGTTTAAATTACATACTACAGTTTTTTATTGACTTTGATGAAAAGCTAGATTGTTTTTGGTTTCTCATTATATGTTATTATTTTTATTGGTTTCGACTTCAAGGGTGTTGTTTATGATGAAACATTTTCACTAGTTGCAAGGATAGAGTCAACTCTTATGTTTTTAGCATTTGATAGATTTAAAGATTCAAATTATCCCAAATGCATATTAAGAAATGCCTTTTTAAATGATTTTATAAATAAAGAGGCTTATGAACACATCCCCGGATTTATTGATCTTTTTCCTCCAATCATGTTTATTGGATGCAAAAAGTTTTATATGGGTTGAATTAAATTCCAAAAGATTGGTATGCTCGCCTTCCATATTTTCTTGTTGAATATAATATAATTGATCTTTGTTTGTTTTATCCAAAGCATATTTTTTTTAACGTTATGGATGAAACACATAAATGTTCAATATTAATGTTTGCATAGTAAGATGTGTCACTTATTCTTTTGATGCAATATATCTATTAGCAGACATCTTACCAAGCCTCCTTGCGAGAATTTTTTTTTAGGTGAATTGGGCATGTTTATCACTTGAATCATGTTTGCTCGATCATGTTCTTTAATGATGCTTTTATGACTCTTGGCTTTTACGGATTCATGAATTCTCATGATTTTCCTTCATGAATTTTAATAAATACTTTCATAATTATTTTCATGATTCTTTTCATTTGAATTTCCTTTGGTCTATGATTTGCCCTCATTTAAAAATATCTTTTCTCGATTTAAATCTTGCTTGGCTCTCATTTGGATTCATAATTATCTTTTATAGACTTTCATAAATATTTTCGGATAAACGCTTTTGATCCTCATTTTGTTGAAGTTTTATATTTTAACTTTACTTAGACAGTTTTTTTATATTAATACCTTTTTGATGATATATGTATATGTATATGTGTGTGTGTGTGTGTGTGTGTGTGTGTGTGTGTGTGTGTGTGTGTGTGTGTGTGTGTGTGTGTGTGTGTGTGTTATATATATATATATATATATATATGTCTCCTTTGAGTGTGAGCTATGATTTGTATATGTTTTTTGCTCACATATAGCCTCCTTGTTATCATTTGATATATGCTTTGTGGCTTTTTGATAGGGAGAGATTTTTCCATATATTTGTTTAACTCACCGGGCTTATTTGTAGGAGGAGCTTTCACTCTCTTATTATTTTCCCCATTTTGATGTTGACAAAGGGGGAGAAACAAGTGGATTGTGAGTATTTATGAGTATTTTGCTTTATTGCATATTTTATATATACTCTTTGTGTAGATTGTTTGTCATCATAAAAAAAGAGAAGATTATTAGGTCTCATATTTATGAGCCTATTGTCTAATATTGTTTTAATGATTTACAAACAATCCCTAATATAGTTTGTCTAGTATTTGAGTTTGCTCATTAGGTATTCTAGACAAACATGGATGTTGGCGGTTGGATGGAATTGAGCTTAACGACGATATCTTGGATGTCGAATGAAAATAGGAATGAAGCCACTTGTTATTCAAGTCAGAGTCAATACCGTGCTTCATCTGCAAACCAAGAAGAGCTCATTGAAGACCTTCTAGCTTGGATATATAGTTTCTATATAGGTTTTAGAGTAGTGTATTATATTTACATGCTCAATTCACACACACATTTTTGAGAAAATATCAATTTTATGTGTTATGGACTTAGCGGCAATATCTTATACCTTTGTCAAGTCCGTTAATCTACTCAAAAGTGTTTTCAAATATGTATACAATTATTGTGTTAAAATCAAGTATTTATGAACTCGTATTTTTGACATTTTCACAAATCAATGATTTTTCATAAAAATGAGGTGCTATCTAAAAAAAATTTCAAACAAGTTTGTCTTCATGTAAAAACATTCCCCAAAGTTTTACTATTTTTAGAGTTTATTTATTATTTTAATTTGATTTTTTTCAACTTAAAACTGTTTCTGGGAATGTGTTAGTTTTTGATTGACCGGGATTCACCCGTCGGTCGACCGACCAGAAGAGTATTTTTTATGTTTAGTTCTCAGGGTATTTCAGTCGATCGACACACTTGCATCGGTTGACCGATAGACACCCATCGGTCGACCGACACAAGTCCACCAGTCGATCGACTTTGTGACAGGTAGACCTATCTAAGAAAACAAGGTAGTTTTAAAACTTATTAACAGCTAGTGAAAACCAACAGCTAGTTTTTCCAGACCCGGATTTTTGGAGTTTTTGTTTGTTTTCTTGGATTTGGGTTGTTGTCTTGAGTTCATATAAATATCCCTCATCCCTCAACACTTAGACCTATATAAGAGAGTTTTAAAACAAAGCTTAAGGGTGTTTAAGTTTATTTTAATTGTGTTTTACAAAAGTTTATGTAAAGTGGTCTTCACAAGAGCAAGAGGAGATCATCAATTCATGGTTGGGCTTCAATCTCATCTCTCTCTCTCTCTCTCTCTCTCTCTCTCTCTCTCTTGTTTTTCAGAGAAGATTTCTCTAAACTCAATCTCTAGCTATATACATTTATTCATTGTTTATTCATTTTATTAAGCTAGAATTTGTATTGAGTTTAGTTTTGATTTTATTGATACTCATTGTTTACATACACCCACTTGAGCATAAGTATTTCATACAAAATATGTTTAGGGTTGTAAGAGTGTAACATTGAGTGTGAGCTTAATTATGTTATCATCTTGTTTAGAAAACAAATCATTTGTTATTGTGCTTAATTATGAGATACACTTTGTAATACACTTGTACACCGATAGAAGTGTGTGGTGAGAGACAGGGTCGATTCCAAGAGGAGTGACGTCGGTAGTAAAGCCTAGAGAGGTTGTAAATCCGAGCACTTGAGAGTTATGTTTTCTGTTGATTTTAGTTTAGATGTCGGATGGTATATTTTAATTGTCCTCATCACACATAGAATGATAGTTCCACACATTTCACAAGTATTATCAGTTAGTATTTTTTATCACACGCCACATATGCAATCATGATTAAAAGTTTTGAATAATAAATATTAAATATGGTTACTGTTATTGTTCACTTATTCAGTTATTGATCACAATTATCGTTCATGACTTATGATGCTTAATTATCTGTTAACCCATAATATTATTGCACATGATCAGTTACATTTTATTCCCTTGTTGTGTTTGAGAACCATTAGTAGTTCATGACTTAGAGGCTTTGCTCATCATGAACCAGACTTAGTGACATGTGTGTGTGCGTTGACTAAATTAGGAGGTGGACCAGAGATCTATTGTAGGTCATGTTGTTGACTTAGAAAAACAAGAAGAGTTGGGATGGAAAAGTCCTTGTTCATGTGATCGGATATAGCTGTTGATGTATCTTCCAGGCTCTACTCAAGATCCAGTATAGCTTGGGGTTGGTTTGTTGGGTCAAAGTGAAGCCGGTGTAGTCACTTTGGTCAGTGAATTTTACATTCCCCCGAGTTTAGCTTGAGTTCGAACCAAGTTGAAATTGGATTGCGTGTAGCCCTCTGACCTATCCAGTGTAGCGGTGTATTGGGTGCACGTAGGGGATTTTTGAACAGTTATTTATCCGAGAATATGAACGTTGACTCTATGTGAGAGATGGACCAGTGACCTGCTATTGGATGGTTAGCTGTATGACCTAGATTACCGGTTGATTTTTTGTAGGTTCTTCTGATCACTATTGTAGTGGTGGATTGCATTTACATTATTAGAATTTCAATGCCATGTTTCTTTTATTATTATTCTTGCATTGGTCATTCGACCGTTTCATTTCTCCCTTGTGGGATCTTGTTGTGTGCCATGCATGCTGACGTACACATGTTTTCTCTGGTATACGTCAGATTAAGAGGACGGACATGTCCATTATGATAATGCATTAGAGCCGGAGTATACACAGCCGGAGTGTCTTTTAGATGGAACAGAAGAACAGACTAAAGCTTAGTCATTCCTTTTATGTAGTTGTTTATGGACACTAGATTACTTATGTAGTACTTGCTCTTTTAGTCTTTCGAGGGATTTAGTTATTTTTGCAGTACTCCTTCTTATTTCTGTTGGACTATGTTTTTTTATATTTTGTTAGACTATTTTGTAATAAGTGCACGTTTGACCCAAACTTTGTGTCTCGAATGATATATTATTTGTTATAAGGATTATTTTAGTTCTAAGTTGTTTATTATATTCTTGCAATTTGTAACCGGGAACCTGTGACTTTGTATTGTATATTGCTTGATGCTTAGCGTATTAGGTTAAGAAGAAATGGTCATTTATTTATTTTCCTCAACCTAATACGTCGCGAACTGGTTCACATTCTGATTCCCTAGTGTTTTGGGAAGCATGTCATGATAGGTTTTTATGGTGGCCCATACAGGTCACAGTCCCGAGTTCCTACTGGTGAGAATATAATGAATAATTTAGACGCATATCATATTTCATCCGTAAGACTATAGTTAACCCTTATCCTATCATCTCGATAAATTATGTCTTAGTCCCTACCCTATCACTTTTTAACTCTGGAACTTCCCACTATTTTTAGTCTTGTCACTTCCCGACTACACTCTCTTCCTATAGCTTCTCCTTCCTCATGCCGGTCATTATTTTATATGTTATTATTTTTACAACTATATTTTCTTTGATTTGAGTTACGTATCATTTGATTGTATTGATTTCTGCATTATTTATTATATTATTTTATGTATCACACACTGTGTTATATTGTATGTTTTCATTAAAAATATACAAGTAACATAGTCTAATGAAAAATCATTACTTATATATTTTCAATTGTTCAAAATCATGTTTATTAAGTGTTTCGCATTGCTCTAGACTTCATATATACATCACATAGCACATCTGATACTCAAATTATTTTTTGTGTTTAAATATATTTTTGCATATCTAAATTGTGTTTGTGTGCGCTTTTCTGTCATATCATCTATCATTTACGTATGTTCTAGATTATTATATATATTATTTGTATTTTTAGTGATATACATTAATAAGTTCATGATTTTGATATTCTACATATGCATTATATTCTTACTCTTTATTTATTCAACTCTTAATATTTTCAGTACATAGTTTCTTTATCAGTCAGTTTTGTCTTGTTAGATTGTTTTAGTATGTTCACATTGGTTTCGTTATTCCTAAGAGTAATATATTTCTATTTTGATATTCAGGCATTTATTCATGTTGTTAAGTTTGGAGTTTGAGTTACTAATTATATAAGTTTTTGTTATATTATCACGTATCATTAATTAAATTATCCTTTTATAATTAATATAAAGATAATTCAAAATAGCGTTTGTGGATATGCATGGTATTTACTCATGGGTTATTAATAGTGCATTTGTGTATTTGTTGTTATTGCTTCATTTTTTATATGTATTATTTTGTCATATCGACAATATTCATTGTATACGCATGTTTTTTTGTTAGTGTTTATTTTATAGTGTTTTTTTAGATTTTTATGTCCTTTTGTGTCATTGGTTGTTGTTTATTCTCTATTCATTATTTTCGTTTACTTGTTTTGTGTTTTACTTTTTCATTCTTTATACTTACTATTCTCTTTTCGTTATAGTATATTCTTGTAGATTATTATATTTACGATGTATATTTTTATAGTCATTTATCAACTTTGTCTAAATATGTTATGTTTCATGTATTATTAGTATTTATGTTCACATGTTCATCAATCATTCATGGTATATTTATTTACAACATATCAGTGTTTTTATTATACGAATTTATGCTCTTTTTATGTTTCTATTTGTTTATAAATCTACTTTATCTTCCATAGTTCATGTTATGTATTATACATTGTTATTTATGAATATTTATGATGATCGTATTTATATGATTTTGACTATTATGCCATATATTGCTATATCTGAATTGATTTTATACAGTATAATTATTATTGTTATATCTTGTTTACATTTATTATTTTACATTATGAATATTACTAATATTTCTGATTTATCATATTGTTTGTCGAATATAATGAATTATGTCCTTATTATGTTTTATATAATATGTCTATTTTAAACCACTTGTTTGCGCTTATGTCTATTTTATCATATAATATTTTATGACTATTTTCATCATAAATTATCTTGTTAGCATGATTAGTACTATGAGTATTCAGACTTTTATATGCTTATTATTATATATGTGCTTTCATTTTTAACGGCTATTATATATGATGATTTTATTTGCTATATTATATAAACATGTTTAATATTGATTTAGTATTGTGTCTCGTGTGATAATTATTTACTGTCATATGCTCTCAAAATTTATTGATTATAACTACAACTTTTTTTATTGAATTTATCATTATGTTCTACCCTTACTGTTTGCTATTTTTGATTATTATATCTATGTTTTCTTACGTGCGTTTATGTTTTTGACTGCTTTAAACATATGTTACTATAATACTATCTTTGAACTTTTTTAACATAACTGAAAATTTTATTTTTTTGGAATTTGTGCCTTATATGTCCTATTTAGCTGAATGTAATTTGCTGATTGCATTCATGTGTTAGTTTGTAATTATATTTTTGTATATATTGAATGTCTATTCTACTAACTGATTGTACGATATTTCTATTGTGATTTTTTTCATGTCTCTTTATGTTGTCTATTATGTTGTCTAAACTATATGTATGTTTAATTCTTTGTTATTTTGTTTCACTCACATACTCTTCAAATATTTCTTTTGCTTTTGCTTGTATATCATTCATCTGTTAATTGTATTATGTTTTTATATTTTTTTCTGTCTTATCATATTTATCATCTGCTTACGTATGAGTGATTTATATTTTGTTGAGATCTTTTTATTTTTTTATGTTCTTCTTTTAGTTATTTATATTATTGAGTTGATATACTTTATCATATGTTCTAGTGATTGACAATTGTTTGAATTACGTATTCATATTTCATATTGTATTTTTGTAGGTTATATATATATTTGTTCTATTTTGCCAATTCTATTTAGATTGCATTTTAACACTGTGATGTGTTGTCTTATGATACTATGTCAATAATATCATGTTGATATTATATTTTAGTATAATTGTATATTCGTTATTGACTTCTTTGTTATTAAACTATGTTGACTCATACTTATATTTTTGTCTTTGCCTAGATGTTATGTTATTTTATAATTTGATACGTATCAACTATTTTATTTACTATATACATGCTTCTTTATACCTGTGTAATCTTTTTCAATATATGTTCACTCTCTTTATGTTATACTTACATCATTCTTGTTATTTATACTACATACCAGACTTTCTTATAACCTTATGTTATATATATTTCCTTGATGAATGAATTGAGTGCTTTTTATACTTCTGCTTTATCATTATTCCTACTTATTTTATATCATCTAGCTATACATTATTGATTTATACTATATACATTTTACTATTAACTGTTATCATCATATTCAACTTGTTTGACTTTGTATTTGACTTGCCCATATAACTTACATTTGATATTGATGCCTAATGCATTCTCATAACATGTTTCATGCCTTATATATACAATATGTGAATTTATATTCACATTTTTCTCATCTTCTTTATTTATAGAATATTATATCTAAATGATGCTTTGTATAGAATGTTTTTATTACTTTTCTATATGCGTGCTATAAATAGTTTATATTTACTTTATATGATTAAATATCATTTTGTGTCTATGATGATAACTTAGTGTTTTATTATAGTGAATTGTATATTTATATTCATATATCTCTAGTGTTTTTATTATAACGAATTGTATATTTATATTGTGATAACTTAGTATTTGTGTGTCTATATTTTGACTCGTGTTTTTCTCACGCTCTACTTGTGGATATGTAATTTATTTTGAATTATTCTATATATGCGTTTGAGTTGAGTCTCTCTTTCTATATCTCTGTTCTTGGGTTCTTTCTTATTTTAATTCTGAGGATGGAATTTGTTTTAAGGGGGATAGAATGTAAGGACCATGGATTTTCGATACTAGTTAAAATAAATTTTTTAGTATTTTAAAATATTAAATTATTATTTTCAAAAGAGTATTTGTATTTTCTTGATTTTCTAGAATTTTCTATGATTTAAAAATCTAATTTTATATTAATTTAATGATTTTGATAATTATAAATTGATTTGTTATGGTGAAAACTTTTAAATTAATATTTTTTATTAATATTATTGTTATTATTGTTATTGTTAATTATTATAAGAATTTTCCCTAATTATTTCTATTTTCCCCTAATTATTTCTCTTATTTATTAATTAATCCTTAACCCTAACCCTAATCCTAACCCTACCCTATAAATACACGTATACACACTCTCTCCCTTACCACCTAGGTTTTCACGCCGCTCATCTCAATTCTCTCTCTCCTCTCACCCGTACTCTCTCTCTTCTCTCTTCTCTCTCCCCCAAACCCATCACCCAGATCCTCCTCGTGTCAGCCCCCCCTCGATGGCTCAAACCCCCTCCGCCTTAGCCCCCGAACTCCAGTCTCCGACCATGCCACCTGTTAGACCCTAGAGGGGGGTGATTAGGGTCTTATGCTAATCTAATCCGATTTTATGCCAATTAAAACTTATTAACAAGTTATCCTAGCAAATATAAAATACAACAATGTATATGAGCTAGGATAAGCAATATGAACAACAAGATATATCCTAACAAAGAGATATATGCAATGTATGTGCAAGGATATATAAACTCAAGGGTAAACAATCTAAACTAAATAGTGGGAAATATAATCAACAAGCAATATACAAAGACGATATAAGGTATGAACATAAAAGTAAGTGCGCTAATGCAATCACAAACAAACAATATGATTACGGAGTTCGGTCCCCACGACCTACGTCTTCGCTCCTCACCTCGAGGAGATCTCCACTATCTCAACCGGGTTTTCTACGTTCACCCGAACAACGTTTACACCTCACAATACAATCACTATGCAATCACACCTGCACCTCGAAGCTTACGGCGACTCTCAGCTCATTGTTAATCAAGTCCGAGGGGAATACGAAGTGCGGCATGAGGATCTCATCCCGTATCATATCGCAGTGCTAAAGCAAGATGAAAAGTTTAAAGGTTTCTTTATCGAATACATTCCACGAGTTCAAAATGCTTACGCAGACGCTTTAGCTTCGCTGGCGACTTCATTAGCGCTTCCTCCAGGGGCTAAAACTACGATCTCGATTACAGGACGCGAGTTATACTGTTTTAAGATACCTATGGAGGAAAGCTCCGATGAGACGACGACAGGAGAAGTCTGTACAACCTCGATGGAGTTTGAAGCTAGAGAATGGCGATTCCCGTATATCGACTATGCCATATACGGAATATTGCCTGATGACCCTAAGGAAGCGGCCACTATCAAACGAAAGGCCCTCCAGTTCTATTATGATGCGGTTTCTCAAACCTTTGTAGGCATATAAAATTGCTTATAGGTCCCTTTTGCTCAGCTCGGCACAAACCGACAAACCAACGAGGCGACGAGATTGACTAATTGCACGCAAGCAACGGAATACGTCCATTCGCGTGCGGGATCAAACCAAGTGTTCGAAGAGTCAACGAGTCATCCAACCAAAGGCATACTCGGACGAATGACGATCGAATCAAGATCGGTTTCGGACTCCAACTCAGAAGCGGATTTACTGCCTAATCGGGATCCGGATTTACTGCCAAATCAGATCAGCAAATCGAATCCGAACCTATCAACTGCAGAACCGGAAAACGGGCACAAAGAGGCAAAACGACAAACACCTGGAGGTCGGCTCACCGAGCCACCAAGGAGGCTCGGTGGCCGAGCCACC
>NC_033800.1:98569034-98569508 GCF_001876935.1 Asparagus officinalis
ATAAACCTATACTAAATATACCCAAGCAATGATCTTGATCTTCATTGTAGCTCAACTTGGTACACATGCGGATGAAGCTTGAACTTGATCTTTAACTTGAATTGCATAGGCTTCACCGACATTCCGCCAACCTCCTTTGGATATGATCGTTGAAGCTCTATTCCACCCATCCTCCAACAACGTTGTTTGTCTACAATAAATACGAAAACACAAATACTAGACAAATAATATTAGTGGTAAATTGTTTGTTAAACATCATCAAAACAAGAAGGCCAACACCACCAACTCCCCTCCTCGAGCTCATCTTCCTCCTCCACCCAAACCACCGCCCAACCCTCTGTCCCATCACAGTCTCACCGCCTAGCCCTCTACTCTGCTACCTCCTCGCCACCCGTGCTTCCAGAGCTTCGCCCGAGCCCTGGTCGCCGACCCCCTACACACCTCCTCACCGCCCAACGCCCAGATTTGCCTTAT
>NC_033800.1:98569533-98587033 GCF_001876935.1 Asparagus officinalis
TCCCCACCCACAGCCCCACGGCTCTGCACCCCGCTGTCCTCTCTGCTTGTCGCCGCCTCCCCTTGTCCTCAGAGGCAAGATCACACCTCTTTCGAGTTTATTTTCTCTGTGATACGTCACTATATGATAATATACATGAGAGTTATGTTTTCTGCTGAATTTAGTTTAGATGTCGGATGGTATATTGTAATTATCCTCATCACACATAGTATGATAGTTCCACACTGTGATGCCCCTGGGTTCACACAAGGCTGCAGTCCGAGGTGAAACCAGAAATGTCAAACATGCCATGCACCACACCATGCAATAACATGTTTCACCATCATAATTTCTATCTCTCTAGTGGGATCAACAACAGGTGTAGTACAAAGCAAGTAAAAGGTTATACAGGAATCAACTGATGAAATAATAGAGATCAAATTAATATTTCACTATCTAGTATGTTGGAGTACAAATAAATGTCTGAAATAAATAAACTGGAGTTCTCAGCAAGTCTCAAAATACAAAATATCTGACAAGAGAAAATAAGGCACATAGCCTTTACAACTTCTAGAATAAAACTCTCAAATATCTAAACAGAAGTCTACAGTGGAGCTCAAAGAAAAATATAACTAAAATAGATGGCTGAAGCTAAAGTGCCTCCGGGCTCTTGGCTCGTTACCTGAAAGGGGGAGGGACAATGAGTGTCAAAGCGCTAGCGAGCAACATCAACCAACCCCAAGGGATAGGGCTCGTTGTACATGAAAATACAGTTAATACATAATAATATAAATCATTTATACAAACATATATGGGTTTTAGTACTTAGGGAAATACAACACGAGCATAAGTACGTCGAGCGAAATAATCCAAACAAAGAAACACTCATGTATATACCTTGTATCTCAAATTGTAGATCCCTAAATATTAAACCCGAGGTTGGTCATAAGAAATAAATAAAGAAAAGAATACATACTCATCTCTACCAATAAAGTGTAAACATGACAAAGCTACAATAGGTTTCATGCACAACCTAGGTAGCTATCATGTCCCATCCCAATACAACATATCATGTACCTAACTTGATTACGTACCATGCTCAAGGTTTAGCAAAAGTCTAAAACATGATTTTAAAATGAATTATAGTCCAACACGAGGACTTTAATGGATTATAGTCCAACACGAGGACTTTAATGGATTATAGTCCAGCACGAGGACTGCGTATAAGGAAGTATGCATGTCTTATACCCGAACATACCCTACTGTACTGACTTAAACTTATGTCCGAAAGGTCATATCACATGGATAGGTAAAATCATATTCACTACAAATAAATATTCAATAAACAAGGCACTCCTCAAGTCCAAACGTGGTAGGTAGTACCCTTGAAAAATGTAAACACTGTATACATACATATATATATATATATATATATATAGCAGATAACTTAAACAGAAGCACGAACGAAACAGAAAGAAAAATACTGCGATGAGTCGACTCGTGCTCAAAATGAGTCGACTCAGCAGAACACAAATAATAGCAGGAAAGGACTTCATGAGTCGACTCATGACTTATGGGTCGACTCGTATACTGACGAGTCGACTCAGCAGAAACAAAAAGACAACACAACTAGACTTCGTGAGTCGACTCATGACAGTCATGGGTCGACTCAACCTGTTGAGTCGACTCATGCTGAGCCGTGGGTCGACTCACGGGCTGAACAAAGCATTTCTCCTAATTGTAACTTGTTCAACACGATCCACACTTCCATTTTACTGATCTACACTTCTATAGCTATCGATTCTCGACTATGATACAGTGAGAAAAACATGTTTATCATGAGAAACGATTTTCTTGTAGGTTAAATCTAACATTTAACTCCTAAACATGAAAGAAAACATTTAATCAAAATAAAACTCATATTTTTATTCTTTAAACAAAATTCCAGATCTGGGTTTTCATGAAAAACTTGTTAGTGGGGATCTAAAAATCCGAAATACATGATCTCTAGTATTAACCCTAACAAAGATATTGATTTATACTTGAAAATAAGTCTTAGGCTCAATAAAACTTATGGAAAACAGTTGTAAACAAATAGAAACATGGGAGAAGGGTTGGGCGAGATGTTACTCGCCTTAGAAGTGATGATGAACAATCCCCTTCGCTGCAATCCACGAAAAGCCGTTGAAAATCCCCAAAAATCGCTCAAGAAATCCCAAAAACGAGCTAGGGTTTAGAGGGGGAGAAGATGCTAGGGTTTCTCTAGGGTTTTCTGATCAAAAGAGGTGTTTTCGGGTAGAGGGGAATATATACAAGTGGATAAACCCGACCCGAAACCCAAACAAACCCGACCCAGAAAACCAGAGAAAGCCCGATGAGTCGACTCATGACAGTCATGGGTCGACTCATGACTCATGGGTCAACTCATGATATAATGAGTCGACTCAGCAGAGACTAAAAAAACAACAGGACTCGATTTCGTGAGTCGACTCATGACAGTCATGGGTCGACTCATGGACTAGAAACTGCATACTCTGACTCTGCTGCATATGATTGAAATCTAGCACACTCAACCTTATTACTGATGTACATATACATACTCAAAATCTACGGGGTCTTACACACACATTTCACAAGTATTATCAGTTAGTATTTTTTTATCACACACCACATATGCAATCATGATTAAAAGTTTTGAACAATAAATATTAAATATGGTTAATGTTACTGTTCACTTATACAGTTATTGATCACAATTATCGTTCATGACTTATGATGCTTAATTATCTGGTAAGCCATAATATTATTGCACATGATCAGTTGCATTTATTCTCTGATGTGTTTGAGAACCATTAGTAGTTCATGACTTAGTGGCTTTGCGCGTCATGAACCAGACTTAGTGACATGTGTGTGTGTGTTGACTAAATTAGGGGGTGGACCAAAGATCTAATATAGGTCATGTTGTTGACTTAGAAAAATAAGAAGAGTTGGGATGAGAAAGTCATTGTTCATGTGATCGGATATAGCTATTGATGTATCTTCTAGGCTCACCTCGGGATCTAGTATAGCTTAGGGTTGGTTTGTTGGGTCAAAGTCAAGCTAGTGTAGTCACTTTGGTCCGTGAATTTGACATTCACCCGAGTTTAGCTTGAGTTCGAACCAGGTTGAAATCGAATTACGTGTAGCCCTCTGACCGATCCGGTGTAGCGGCGTATTGGGTGCAGTACTTTCTCTTTTAGTCTTTCGAGGGATTTAGTTATTTTTACAATACTCCTCCTTATTTCTGTTGGACTATGTTTTTTTATATTTTGTTAGACTATTTTGTAATAAGGGCACATTTGACCCAAACTTTGTGTCTCGGATGATATATTATTTGTGATATGAATTATTTCATTTCTGAGTTGTTTATTATATTCTTGCTATTTGTGATCGGGAATCTGTGACTTCGCATTGTATATTGCTTGGCGCTTAGCGTATTAGGTTGAGAAGAAATGATCATTTATTTATTCTCCTCAACTTAATACGTCGCGGGCTTGTTCACATTCCGATTCCCCAGTATTTTGGGAAGCGGGGTGTGACAGGTCGGAAGGACCAAACTCCGTGATCATTTTCTTGTGTTTGCATTGGTTATTTGCCCACTATCTTGTTTGTATTATTTCATGTTTATATCACCCTTAGTTTAATTTCATATCATTGCATATAATTTGTTGTTTATTATACTTGCTAGGATATAATTGTTAATAAGTTTTAATTTGGCATTAAATCGGATTAGATTAGCATATACTATTCACCCCCTCCTCTAGGGTAATTTCAACTGTGGTGTTTTTTGCAATTTTCAAAATTTTCATGGTGCTATTTTTGAGTTATACATTATTTAGTTATTTGTGGATTTTGATTTTTTAGGGGCATGTTTTGTAAAATTTGACTAATTTTAGGGTGTTATTCGCAACTTTTTGAAACTATCAGGGTATTTTTATAAATTTTAAAATTTTCATGGTGCTGTACTATTTGTAGGTTTTGATATTTCATAGCTGTGTTTTCATTAATTTGTCTTTTTGAGGGTATGTTTTACAATTTTAAAACTATTAGGATATTTTTTGCAAATTTTAAAATTTTCATTGTGCTGTTTATAATTTATAGATTTTTGTACTGTTTTGTAAGTTTTGATTTTTTAATGGTTTCTAGTAAATTTTAAAATTTTGAGGATGCTTTTAATTTTTTAATTGCTAAGGTTGTTTTCTTCAAATTATAAAATTTTCATAATGTTATATAAAATTTCTGGATTTTATAGTGTTCATAAGTATTGATATTTTATGAGTGTGTTTTTATAAATTATAAATATTAATAGTTGAATAATAAATGAGTTAAAATTAAACGGATTGGTGGGTTATAGGGCTATGCATGGTTTGGTCCAGACCGAAAAAACCGATCGAACCGATCAAAAATTAGTAGTTCGGGTCGGTTTTGTTTGTAGGTCGGTTCGGATCGGGTTGGAAACTTTTCAACCTGAACCGCCCGAATCGACCGTATCACTAATAACACTATAATTTTTAACCCGTACCTATTAGAAACCATATCCGACCCGTTCACTAAATCCCTCAAATCTTAATACCTAAACCCTAAATCCAAGCCCACAGCCGCACTTCCTCTCTCTGTCCGCAGTTCCGCACTCCGCACTCTCACTCTCTCTTTGCACTCCGCAGTGCATCGGCGCAGGTGCACCACAGCTGCACCGGCGCAGGTGCACCACAGCTGCACCGGCGCAGGTGCACCACAGCTGCACCGGCGCAGGCCGTCGTCGCCTCTGACTCGCCGCCTCGTCGCTAACTCAAATTTCTTTTAGCCATTGACTCGAATTTCCTTCACTCGCCGCCAAGCAGCCACTCATCATCGTCTTCATGGCCGAGGCCGAACCATCTCCTCAGGATCCATCTCCTGCTTTGGGGTCACCCGCACCCGTAGTGGAGATATAAACTAAAAACTCTAATTTTGAATCTGTGCTTTTAGTTTCACGGGGAAAGATCTAAACTTTTTAGCTCTTGATGCATGCTACTAAATTATAGATTAGTGAGAACTAATTGGTTTAATTAGATTTTATGATTAAAATTAGATCTTCAGGGGGACTACAAATTAGATCATAAAAAATACACATTCTCACAAAATTAGAACCGAACCGAACCGCACCGAACCAAGCCGCACTGAACCGACTTGCAACAGTTAGGTTCGGTTTTAAATAATGGGTGGTTCAGTTTAGTTTTTTAAAATTTGATAAAACCGAACCGACCGACCGTTTACACAACCCTATTGGGTTAACCCGTTACATGATTAATAAATGGATCCGTTGGATCGATCTATTTATAACCCGACCAATATCAAGTCACCCATGCCCATTTATAATGGGTCGGGTTACAAATCGCCACCTCTAGGGCCCTCATCTTTCCCCGACTCTTGTGCGGTGCTGTGTGCCCTAAGCGACAGAGAAAGAGGGGGCGGGGGGTGAGACAGAGAGAGGAAGAGAGGAGAGGGAGAGAGTGAGGTGAAATAGTAGGGGGAGAGAGAGGGGGAGGATGGTTGGAGCCATCTTGGTGTGNCGCCTTCTTCCTCATCATCGCCCTTCTCGTCCTCATCATCTATCAAGTACTTCCGTTTCTTCTTTCTCTTTCTGTATTACATGCAATTCTGTTTCTTTTATACGAAGGATCAATTAAAATAAAACTTTAATGTTATTATGTTCTCACTTGCGTCGGTAGCAGATTTTTTTAAATGGTTTCTGCGGTCAATTATCTCTTTGTTTGCGATTATAAAGTAGTTTTAATCAAAAGATTAAAGGCTTGTAATGTAGAGGTGATTGATTTGTACCTTGGAATGGTTTTGAATCTACTTTACAGAAAGATCAGTTTTGGGTTAGTTCTATAATAACGTAAAAAATTCCATCTTGCCACCATTGCTGAAACTGTTGCATGCCCAAGGACTTTTATTGGGTCAATAATTGATCCTGACGAGCGACAACAAAAAAACATCTACTTAAGAGTTTTGCTGTATATATCGCCTATTTTTCTGTTGGACCTTTTCATTTGGCAGCTGACAAAAACTATTAACTTTTATGGCTCAAATTTACTGATTTTTTTTTTTAATTTTGAACCCATCACCAACAAGAAGGATTCTAAGAACCCCATGCTTCTTGTTATCATCGTTATTAGTTACCTTCTCTTTGTAATTTTGGCGGCATGGGTTATATCTACTTCACAAGTTGTTTGTTTATCAAGCTATTAAGCTGATCCGATTCATAAGCGCTATCCTTTTCGTATGTGGATCATTCCTTCTAGCCTAGCTGAACTCGTGTAGTTATATCTTGCTAACATTTTGTCATTCTTGCAAAAGTCTTTGGAGGTTTGCAGATTAGGTGCGTATAGGCTTAGTCATGCGTATCTTCAAGGAACACGTGCAAAAGGTTTGAACTTGGTGGATCTTGGAAATGTTGCCACTTGTCCAAAGTTGGGAAAAAGTAATACTGTCATTGGTTGAATTACATTTCAAAATTTTATAGATTAATTTGTTGGTGGCCTATCTTAGGAAGCATTCAGGTTGCTTACAATTGGATGAAACAGCCTGTGTTTTAC
Source organism: Asparagus officinalis (assembly GCF_001876935.1). NCBI lineage: Eukaryota > Viridiplantae > Streptophyta > Magnoliopsida > Asparagales > Asparagaceae > Asparagus > Asparagus officinalis. The sequence goes on from NC_033800.1 coordinate 98,576,133, forward strand.
ATTGAAAATGATATGTTCTGGATGGGAGCATGCTGTATCTCTCTACATGTGAAAATAGGAGCTTATGGTTAGAAAAATTTATTTGAATGTCATCAAACAAATCCAAATGTCTAATAGTATATCCAAATCTGTTTGATGTAGTTTCATTAAGCTGGACCAGAGCTTGTAATGCAAATGGAGTAGCATATGCTTGTTGGTGAGTATTGGTGTCTTGATGTTACTCTAGCGTGATACAGTGATGCATAGTAATGGAATGAAACACAATTTAGATTTGCCTGTCTGCTAGTTGATGGACGTTTCTTGTTATTTTATTGGTGAGGACTCTCCATCCATGGTTTTTCTCCAAATGATCATGTTTTATATTAGATCTTCACAAATTACTTCTTGAAAGAGATAGTTACTAATCATTAACATGTACCTCTTAATACTATATTTACGTACTTGATGCATTATTAATAATTTAGTAGTTGAGACGTCATAGAAAGTTGAGATCATTAGTACGCTACATAGATATCCTTAACCAAAAAAATAAGTAATGTATACCAGGAGCTGCGAGTAGAGGAGCTTGGCATGAGTTACACGATTTTGGAACTAGGTACTTTCTTATGGCAGTTAGCAAAACTGGATAAAGGATTATATATTTATCAATTAGTCTATCATATATATGACTCTAGAAAAGAAATTTCATCATGATTAACTTTTTCTTTGTCGCTTCTTTGGAATGTTTTGATGTTTCTCAGAATATCTACTCTTCAATCCAACAAATGAAAGCACAAAGTTTTGTTAGTCTTACCGTAGGTCAAACTGTAAAAAGCTTTTTTTGATCATCTCTTTTTACTTGTTTTTATTTCTTTCAATTTAGTGGTAGTGAGGGTTACTATAGTCGAAGAGCCCTTTTCTAGAAAAGAGAGATAATGAGATATAGGAGAGTGGGAGAGTAATACAGAGGTTGAGATTTACTGGTTTTGAATCCGTTCCTGCATCCAGATATATTGAGAACGAGTTTGGTCCTTGGATTTTATATGTCTATATTTTAGTTTATTTATCCAACAAGTTTTCCAAATAAAATATAGATCTGGTTTCACTGTGATCTCTTGTCAAACTTTGTGGGAAGTGCATTCTAGCATAAGCTACAAAGAACAGGGTCAAATCCAGGATCAAGTAAATTGACTTTCAAACAACATATCCATATTGCTGTCCAGTTGCATCCTTAGAATAAACCCATGCATCTTAATCATACATCACGTTCATTGGTTTAGTTGTATTTGTCAGAACCATGCGTATTGGACACTCTTTGTGGTATGCAACAACAACATTCATTCAGCTTTGTTGAGGGTCATATCCTGTGTTGACCCTTTTTATTTCCTCAAACCCTCTCAGCTTGGTCTGACACTAATCCTTGTTGTTACATATAAAGCAACCTAGCACTCCTAACTGGTGCACTTATTGATCTTCATTGCACATGCACAAATCATCTCACGATATTTCATCCACATCTCGTCCACAATTGAAGCTACCTATATGCATCCTTTTCTTAAGTACCTCATAATTCATGCCACTCATCCATCTCCACATTCTCATTTGAGCTATGTTCATATTGTATTCATATTTTGTCCTTTAATGGCCCAAATAGGTGCCTCATAAAATTTCCCCTTAACTTTGTTGGTATTTTTCTTGCCTGCATAATACTATGGAAGCCTTCTTCCTTATAATTCTGCTGGTGTACTGCTTTCAGAAACCCATGTATTTTGCAAACTATGTAAACATGGACAATACTCTATGAAAAATTCTTTTTTCATAGAACAAAATTACTGCAACGTGTTCAGTGCCTGAAATCACACATTGACTCCAATTAACACAAGAATTTATGAAGCAACATGATTTTTGTATATGTGAAACTTATACTAGAAGATAAATCAAAGTTATATTTCTGTGCATCATGGTTATAAATTTGCTCAGGTTAAGGCGGATCATAATATTTTATTGCATTAGTAAGGTTTCTATTAATTAATATTTCCTGGGAATTGGCTAATGATGAATTTACCAGTTAACAAGTTCGTGTGTACATTTTGCCTCTCAGGTAAAGATGTCTTGGCAGTTTGACGTGAGATTAATTTCAAATAGCAGTTACAGCAAATCCATCTAATCAACTGCAATAACCTTTAAGATATTTACAGGAGTTCCATCTAATCAACTGCAACATCCTTCAAATCAACTGCAACATCCTTCAAAATATATAGCATCGTCTCACTATAAACTTTCTAATTCTACCTTGTTGTCTCACTATAACCTTGTTATATTCCACCTTGTTGCTAGAAATAGCCACTTCAGATTTGTTAGCTCTCGTATAAGATGAGTGTGTGTGAAGAAATAAGCCTCAAGTGAATTTTTTTGTTCATTATTTATTTATTTTCATAGAAATGATAAGTGCTCAGGTCCGTGGTGTAGGTAATTTGATGGATAATCATGCTCTAAGGCCAGTGTTGGCAGAGATTGTAGGCAGATATAGAAGGGCAAAAGGAACTAGAACTTTTCTTAGCGCAATAACCCTCTAATGTAAAAAACAAGAAAAGTTAGTGATGATGGAAACTCCAGAGAAAAGGGGAGTAAATGCCTTCCCCATCTGTGTGTCACTGTCACTTCCACTTCTTCCGCTGCTGCAAATAAGTCAGGTTTTGGCTCAAATAGTCCTGATTCGCTGAAATGTTATAAGGCCATGTCACCCTCTTTCAAGAAACAAGATTCAAGCTTCTATTGAAGAAACAGGTACAATCAGATCTGATTGTGCGAAAATGCGTCTGCCTAGTATGTCTTACATGCTGGCTCAGGGTTTAGTCTCTACTGTCTCTTCATTGCTCTGGAGTCTGCATAACAGCGGTGGTAATGGTTTTTTGTTGACCATAATAACCCTCTTCTTCCTTCTTTCAGCTGTCTTCTATAAACATGCCTAATCAGATTGCATCGATCATAGGCCATGCAGACTAAAGATGCTCTGTTTATGGAAACACCCAATTTATTTGTAATAAGATTGTTCTGTGCACAAACCAGAGGTATTTCTAATGATGATAAGATCTATAATTGTAAATCTGCTAACAAAATTAAAGCATTTTGGAGATTAGAAGATATATAATGCACAATATAGAAGACCACCTCTGACAATGAGAAAAATTCAAAGGAAATGGTTTCTTCTTTCACATTATGTAAATTCTCCATTTAATTGATGGGAATGGGTTTGGGATGGCAGCAAGCCGGAAGATGAGTGTGTCTGTTCACGAGTTGCTTTGATTGGATTTGTTAATGGGTGCTGTTGGGTAGCTGTGAGGGAAAAGGAAGTAGTTTCTTGTATTTCCGGGCTGCTATTTTGATTTTTTGCTATTATCAAACAAAAAGAAATACTGAGGCTTTGTGGGATTGGTTAGCTACAGTGGAGGAAAGAGATGAGGATTTTGTTGTTGGTCAGATGAGATAAAGGGAAAAAGACAAGGGCCGGGTGCAACAAAGGAAAATTAAATAAGAGAAAAAGAAAAAGAGCAGCAATCCCACTTCAAGGCACAAGATTCGGTCTTGCACAGATATGCAAATCGCCCGTATTCAAGGGATATGATTTATTCTCACGCCAATATACAAATCACATAGCATTCAACCCTTTGATTTGATCACAGAAGCTAATCAATTTCATCATTAAAATTTTAAATTTATTGGCTATTTATAGACCTAAAATTGACAATTAAAAATTCAAATCAAATAACTTATTCTAAATTCAAATAGAGCTACGACACTTAACTTAAATCTAAATTTCAACTTTAATATCCTAAAATCAAATCAATGTCCAATCTAAACTTAAAATCAAATATCTAATGCTAAACTAATTTCCTAAGGCTAAATGAATTAGGCCTCTTATTACTAATGTACACAAACTTCAGTTTCATATTCATATTGATGCTACCTAGATGTATAGATTACACTGAACTGTGTACATTAGTAAAGTGAACCTCCCTCGTGTATTCTCATGTTGGCTTTCAGTCCTCCCATCACCTCCCAAAAATATTGCATCTTACTGTCATAAAACTGGCTAGCCTTAACTCGATCTATTAAGATACACTAGACTTGTTGAATCATGATCTATCAACTGCTCTCAGCAACATTATTTCCGTCCTCAACCTCTTTATGTCGGCTATAAGCTCCTGTTTGGTGAGCAATGTTTAAAAAGACGGAAGCACAAGGTGAAGCTTTGGGCCCTTTTATGAAGCAGGACACAAGCTTCAAGGTATGAGGCGTAAGTAATGAGGAACAAACAGATGGATCTGAAAGCTTGGTTGAAGAGGTCTGTTAGGTTTGCGAGTTTGAAAACAGAGAGAAGGGGACTTCAGTTTTCTTTTTTAGAAGTGGATGATGATGTCACTAGTTGTCACCTAGCACTATGACTAATTAACATTGTAGTTATAGAAGCTTTTGAGCAAGGAAACTATGGTTGGATTTGAGGACTTGCTAGCTATTTTTTAGAATTGAGTTTGTTGTAGCTTCCTTTTCTCTTCTTTTTTTGCCAGCGACTAATTCGTGTGGCTAGCAATTAACCAGAAAAAATTTCATAAAATTTTATCAGTCTTTATAATGAAAATAATTTATATATATATATATATATATATATANTATATGGGTATGCTTAGTACGAAGCACCAAGTATAGTGTTAGTGAGGTTGAGGAATCTCAACCATAGATGCGAGTGAGATTAGTTGGATTGAAGGTACATCTCCATGTGGCAACTTTTCCCTTTGTACTTGACAACTTTAGGCGTGGGGTTGAGATACATCCACATCACTACCAAACACCAAGTTTCTGCTTGGTACTAAGCATTCCCATCTATATATATGTGTGTGCGTGCGCGCGTTGAGATACATCCACATCACTATCAAACACCAAGTTTCTGCTTGGTACCAAGCATAACCGTCTATATATACATGTGTGTGTGAGCGCACACATATTGGGGAGGGGGGTTAGAATCCTATCTCTAATAGTAATACAAGTCAAAATCAAACATGTCTTTTTCTGAGCTAATACGAGCTGAATTTCAACTAACCTTATCTTGCTAGAATTTAAATGGAAATTGAAGTCTAATTTAAAAATTAAATCTAATCAATAAATCCTAATAAACGTGTGTATCCTAACTAGTCTTCCACCATATGAGGACTTTTCAACCAAATTTGGACTTGATCTTTAAATCACCCCTATTAGATCTCTTGTTGGAGAAGTTCCACCTCTAGTTAAAAAAAAAGATAATATGATAAACTCTGCAACTTTTGTGTATTCTAATTCAACTGCCACCAAAGTCTTCAAGAGTATCTCCAGAACTTGATAACGGGTTATCGGAGGTGAATTTAGTATAAGCAAAGTCCATCATTGGATCATCTCGAATTGGAAGTGACTCTAACTGGATGTTATTCTGATCATGCGTGAGGATTGGAGGCTTGGGCGCGGATGTAGTGTATAACTCTGATTCAAGCATTGGGTTCGGCTTCATGATCTGGTTCTAGTTCTGGTTCATGATACGGACTCTGAACTCCACTTTTTGAACTTTTCTTGAGGAAATTGGATTAACATCTCAGTTACTTTAGTTTGATGAGGTCACAAGTTGTATGCTCTAATAATTGAGTTGGACTCCAATGTAGGTCTTTTCGGCTCTTGCTCATGATGCAACTCTAACTTAAGGACGTGCTTTGGTTTTGACATAGGTCTAGACTCTAGACATGAATCCGACTATTAGGAAGATTTAAAGGTCAATTTCAAATTTGGTTGAAAAGTTCTCATTTGACAAAAAGGCTAGTTAGGATAGATTAGTTTGTTGGACATTATTAATTAGGTTTAAATTTTAAATAAGAGTTCTATTTGCATTTAAAATTTTCCAAGATAGGATTACTTGAAATTCAACTCGCGTTAGGATTGAAAAAATATGTATTTTAGTTTTAGAGCTTGATACCTTGATCTGTATCAAGCATTAATTTTGTGCTTGATAGTGAGGTGACATAATTCACTTCACTCATTCAAATGGGGGATCACATTCACATGGGTTGAGGAGTGCATAGAGATATGCAACCATTTGAATGAGTGAAGGGGGATGTGACACCTCATTACCAAGCATAACTTTATACTTGGTACCAAACATACCCATTTTTCTCACATACATTGTAGAGGCTAGGAAATTTATGAAAGCTTGAGAAAAGTTCAGCATGTGATTTGTTATGGGACATGTGATTTGCCAAGGCGTGAATCCATTGATTCATAGGTTAAGATGTTGTGACTGAATCTGGTTTAACACAATCTATCTTTTTTATTTCTATTTATTTATCTTATTTACAACCTTAGATCCTCTTAGTTACTTCCTAGCTGCACAAATTAAGCACTTCCGAAAGAGAAAAGAAAATGAAGCAATTACAATAAACACAATTCTTGAAATAATAACTAAAGTTCACTTACAGAAAAGAAAACTGAAGTCCACTTATTTTATCCTTCTCTATTTCCTATAGTCCTAGTACCTCTCTTCTTCTCTAATGCCCACAAACGGACAGCCATAAAGTGGCATGTTCGTTCGCTACTACGATCCTAGAGAATTGTTGAAACCAACCAAACTGCCACAAAGCACTTATAAACTAGAAAAAAATGACAGTCCTCTTTCCTTCCTTGTTGTACCCACCCTTTCCCCCTAACATGTACGTGATCATGTCTTGTTGAGGGTCGAGCAAATTAGGTACAATTGATTTGAACCTTTAGATTCTGAAAAATAAGGATCGTTATCCTAGGAGTTATTATTGGAATGTTGCCAGAAGTCTTCCTTGGTTTTATCAAATGCTTTATAATGTGCTAACACTTGGAGACATTCTAGCTACTTTTTTTTATTAAAGATGGTTAATTATCATGAATCTGTTGTAATGTTGATTGTATATTTTTTTATCGTCATCTAGGCCTTCTCAACTAAACATAAATGAGGTTACCAATGGAGTATAAATCCCTGGTAAGCATTGTTTTAAATATCCCCGATATGGCCCGATATATCCCCCGATATATCCTTTTACCGGGCTTGCCGCAACCGATATGGTCTTTAAATATCCTTTACCGTTTTTTGGCTATTTTGAGTGATAAATCCCCGATATGACCGATATATTAGCCGATATGTGGACCAATATATCTTTTTATATAGCTTGTTGTAAAATAATATACCGCGTTTGGAATTTTTGGATGAGATATCAAGATTTTCCCATTATATCAAATGATATTTTGCCCTAAAACAAGCAGATCGAATGGTGCAACGTTGCTTTACACTTTTGTTTATTTTAGAAGGTTGATTAGTGATCCTAAACATATATTATTCATTTGCAACGTTGCTTTACACTTTTGTTTATTTTAGAAGGTTGATTAGTGATCCTAAACATATATTATTCATATTTTGTATGCTTAAATTTTATTACATATATTGAGATTATATTTTAATGCATTATACTATGTATGCAAACATTCATTATGGCATTTCGATATTTACCACATCCCCGATATTTTCCCAATATCCACAATCCGATATGAATTTTGGTCATCCGATATTTCTCCGATATCCGATATTTAAAACCTTGCTGGTAAGAAGGGTCCATCAATGTTTTAAAAGCCTCCGCCTAGCCCAATCGCTTCCTCCGCCTAGCCCACTCGCTTAGGCCTAGGCGGTACATAGGCCGCCCACGAAGTGCGTAGTGTTTAAGCAGTACATAGGCTACCCACCTAGGTTTTGGTAGTGCTTAGAGGAGTGTGGTTTGCCTACGTGGATTGCATCTTTTAGGTCTTGATCGTGATTTCGTCCATTACAGTCTCTACATCCTCTTACCTCCTACAACCTCTAACTATGGACACCTACTCTACCTCCTTCAACCTTTAGCAAAACCTCCACCGCCAATTAAAAACAAAGAAAGAAATCTGCCTAGACACCAGTTTGGAACCTAAGCTTTTATAACATTGGCATATACTATCAATTGTTGTAATTAATAATAAAAAAAGAACCCCGCCTAGGCTTTTACGTGTTGGGTCCAACGTCTAGACCACTTAGTGCTTTCTGTGACATTCGTGTCCATTATCATCTAATCAAATTAGTATTGTTCTACAATATAGTTGTCGTGTGCGATGTGAGTCATTTTTATGCAGGCTAGTATATCTCACCCAAATAGCTGGAATTACATTAGCAAATATCGGAAACGGGACATTCTTGTTAACAAATATTAATGTTTTTGTTCACTTTGTATTAGGCTAAGAGCATGTTTTTTGGTAAATGGCTAAAGTGGCTTATAAGCTACTTTTGTTTCTTATAAGCCACTTTGAGATGTTTGGCAAGTGGCTTATTTGGCTTATAACTCATCAAAAATAGCTTATTTTCTGGTGGATTATATGCCATATAGTTCAACCAAGTAATAGACAATTATGCATTTTATGATTTCACAAAATTTAAGGCCTTATTTAATAACTCACCACCAGTCCCATGTCTTTTTTGGCCATTTTGACAACATTGATGGATTACAAAATCCATCCATGCGCTAAACATTTTACTACTAAAAATGGACTATAATCCACTAAATTTACCGAGCAATTTAGATTATAATTTGTTAGGGTTATAATCTATGTTACCTGAATACTTTTATCATAAACCCGTACTCATACCGGACACGTGCTCGACACGTGTCCGTACCCAAACTCCACGGACACTCATTAGATATATGCATACATTTATTAAGACATATACTCAATTATACAATATATATTTTAATTTAGAACACTTGTCATACACTTCTTGGACTAACATCCTTCACAATATTTCATGAAACTTTGGACATTGGTCAGGTTCATTTCAGTCCATACCCAAGTTGAAAATTATGATTTTAAACGGTCGTCTAGGTGCCTAGTTCGAAATTGAGCAATTTCCAATTTATAATAATCGACATAATCAAAGAAACTTAAAATGTGCTAGAAATTTTAATTCTAACAACAAATGAAATGAACTGAAAAACAACAATGATCTCATGTAAATTATCAATTTATATAATATATATATATATATATACTATCTAGAATATATATATATAATATATATATATTATATATATATATATGAGCAATTTTCAACTTATCAATAATCGACATAATAAAGAAACTCTAAAAATGTGCCTAGAAATTTTAATTCTAACAAATGAATGAAAAACAACAAATGATTGCATCGTAAATTATCAATTTGTATATTATATATATATATTATAATTATATAGTATATATATACTATATTAATAATAAGAGATTAAATGGGTATCCTTGTCATAGGAGGGATTTTCCTTTGTTGCCTATGTGACATAATCCAAACCATCCCATAAAGAGACACAAATCGCCGCACCGAACTCACACTCTCCTACGTTAATGAGGATGGTGGGATTGCTGCCACATGGCTCAAGGAGGAAATCCCTCCATGACAAGGATACCCATTTAATCTCATATATATATATATATATATATATAATGAATATATATATATAATAATATATATATATATTATATATATATATATAATTATATAACATGTCCCCGTAACCTTACAATTTTACCTATGTTACCCGGGTACTTCTATAATGAAGCCGTACCCTTACCGGACACGTACCCGACACTTTCCCGTACCCAAACTTCATGGACACTTCTTGAATATATGCATGCATTTATTACAGCATATACTCAATTATACGATATATGTGTTAATTTAAAACACTTGTCAAAGACTTCCTGGACGTAGAGCTTACACTTCATATCCGTCTTTTGAAACTAACGAGATATGGGTGGGATTCGTTTCAGTCCATACCCAAGTTTAAAACTATATAGTTAATGGGTCGTTTAGATGTCTAGTAAAAAAATAAGTAGTTTACAATTCACGATAATCAATATAATAAAAGAAACTCAAAAATGTGATCGAAATTTTAATTCTAATGACACATGAAGGGGAAAAATTTATCTTATGTACAGTATTAATTCAATATATATATGTAGTCGTGTCCCCGTACCTTACATTTTACAGTTTCGCTGTGTCCCGTACCCGCACCCGCACCCGTACTAGTACCCGTTCCCGTTTCCATGCAACTTAGAATTTTACAAATTTGCTGTATCCTGCATCTGTACCGGTACTCGTACCCGTTTCCATTCAACTTGGTTATTATAATCCACAAGTTTCCCGAACATTCTCTGACTGAGAGTTTTCTCTACCTTATGCTTATATTTACTGCTTTTTTCCTTTCTCTATGAACTTAAAAATTGTAATTTCCATTTCCGACATATTTTTCCTCTATTTATTGTTTTGTAGCTCATGTGCCTGGCGGACTTAGAGTTCGACTATATCAACCCTTATGATTCAGCTTCACGAATAAATAGTGTGATCTTGCCAGAGTTTGCTTTGCAAGGAGTCTTATGCCTACAATTTCTCTTATGTGGACACTGGTTGATGTTTTTGTTTTGTGTACCGGTCATTTACTGCAATTGGAAAATGTAAGTATTTTTTTTAATAATTCTATTTAACCTAGAAAGAAGTAGCAGAGCTGGTAGTAGCAATGTTCTTTTTCTTTTGTTGGTAACTCTATTTGTCGGTCTTCATGTGTTTGTAGACTTAAGAACTTTCTCATGTGTGTCTTTCCTTGCTAATAACACTGTAATGTCTCCATATTCATACATTCCTAAATGTTTATGTGAATACATGTACGTACATGCACGCGAGTGTGGGGATGTGGATGGGTGGGCAGGGTTCATTTTGGTAAATGAGCTGCCAAGATATACACAAATGGTGAGGTCCACCCTATAAGCCATAACAGATGGGTGGGCCCCGTCACCCTTATCTCTCTGTAGCT